>NW_022631014.1:20764646-21400712 GCF_010015895.1 Lontra canadensis | reverse complement strand
TTTTTTCAATTCTTCTTTAATTTCCTGGTTGACCCATTCATTCTTTAGAAGGATGCTGTTTAGTCTCCATGTATTTGGGTTCTTTCCAAATTTCCTCTTGTGATTGACTTCTAGCTTCAGAGCATTGTGGTCTGAAAATATGCAGGGAATGATCCCAATCTTTTGATACCGGTTGAGACCTGATTTAGGACCGAGGATGTGATCTATTCTGGAGAATGTTCCATGTGCACTAGAGAAGAATGTGTATTCTGTTGCTTTGGGATGAAATGTTCTGAATATATCTGTGATGTCCATCTGGTCCAGTGTGTCATTTAAGGCCTTTATTTCCTTGTTGATCTTTTGCTTGGATGATCTGTCCATTTCAGTGAGGGGAGTGTTAAAGTCCCCTACTATTATTGTATGATTGTCGATGTGTTTCTTTGATTTTGTAATTAATTGGTGTATATAGTTGGCTGCTCCCACGTTAGGGGCATAGATATTTAAAATTGTTAGATCTTCCTGTTGGACAGATCCTTTGAGTATGATATAGTGTCCTTCCTCATCTCTTATTATAGTCTTTGGCTTAAAATCTAATTGATCTGATATAAGGATTGCCACTCCTGCTTTCTTCTGATGTCCATTAGCATGGTAACTTCTTTTCCACCCCCTCACTTTAAATCTGAAGGTGTCATCGGGTTTAAAATGAGTTTCTTGTAGGCAACATATAGATGGGATTTGTTTTTTTATCCATTCTGATACCCTGTGTCTTTTGATTGGGGCATTTAGCCCATTAACATTCAGGATAACTATTGAGAGATATGAATTTAGTGCCATTGTATTGTCTCTAAGGTGACTGTTATTGTATATTGTTTCTGTTCCTTTCTGATCTACTACTTTTAGGGTCTCTCTTTGCTTAGAGGACCCCTTTCAATATTTCCTGTAGAGCTGGCTTGGTGTTTGCAAATTCTTTCAGTTTTTGTTTGTCCTGGAAGCTTTTAATCTCTCCTTCTATTTTCAATGACAGCCTAGCTGGATATAGTATTCTTGGCTGCATGTTTTTCTCGTTTAGTACTCTGAATATATCATGCCAGCTCTTTCTGGCCTGCCAGGTCTCTGTGGATAAGGCTGCTGCCAGTCTAATATTTTTACCATTGTATGTTACCGACTTCTTTTCCCAGGCTGCTTTAAGGATTTTCTCTTTGTCACTAAGACTTGTAAATTTTACTATTAGGTGACGGGGTGTGGATCTTTTCTTATTGATTTTGAGGGGGGTTCTCTGCACCTCCTGGATTTTGATGCTTGTTCCCTTTGCCATATTGGGGAAATTCTCTCCAATAATTCTCTCCAATATACCTTCTGCTCCCCTCTCTCTTTCTTCTTCTTCTGGAATCCCAATTATTCTAATGTTGTTTCGTCTTATGGTGTCACTTATCTCTCGAATTCTGCCCTCGTGGTCCAGTAGCTGTTTGTTCCTCTTTTGCTCAGCTTCTTTATTCTCTGTCATTTGGTCTTCTATATCACTAATTCTTTCTTCTGCCTCATTTATCCTTAGCAGTGAGAGCCACCATTTTTGATTGCACCTCATTAATAGCTTTTTTTATTTCAACTTGATTAGATATTAGTTCTTTTATTTCTCCAGAAAGCGCTTTTTTTATCTCCCAAGAGGGTTTCTCTAATATCTTCCATGCCTTTTTCGAGCCCGGCTAGAACCTTGAGAATCGTTGTTCGGAACTCTAGATCTAACATATTACCAATGCCTGTATTGATTAGGTCCCTAGCCTTTGGTACTGCCTCTTGTTCTTTTTTTTGTGGTGAATTTTTCCGCCTTGTCATTTTGTCCAGATAAGCGTATATGAAGGAACAAGTAAAATACTAAAAGGGTGGCAACAACCCCAGGAAAATATGCTTTAGCCAAATCAGAAGAGATCCCAAATCGTGAGGGGTGGGGAAGGGGATAAAAAGAGGTTCAGAAAGAAAAAAAGAAAGAAAGAAAGAAAGAAAGAAAAAAGAAACAAATAAAAAATGAAAACCAATAATGAAAAAATATAAAAAGGAAAAAAAATATATATATATTAGATAAACTAGTTAAAAAACGTTAGAAAAGAAAAGGGTAAAAGTTAAAAAAAATTAGCAGAAGAAGAGAAAAAAATTGAAAAAGAAAAAAAATTAAATTAACTGCAAGGCTAAAGAATCATGGGGAGAAAGCCAGGAGATCCGTGCTTTGCTTTCTCCTCCTCTGGAATTCCGCTGCTCTCCTTGGTATTGAAACTGCACTCCTTGGTAGGTGAACTTGGTCCTTGCTGGGTTTCTGGTTGATCTTCTGGGGCAGGGGCCTGTTGTAGTGATTCTCAAGTGTCTTTGCCCCAGGCGGAGTTGCACCGCCCTTACCATGTGCCGTGCTGAGTAATCCTCTCGGGTTTGCTTTCGGGAGCTTTTGTTCCCTGAGCACTTTCCGTAGAGTTCCGGAGGACGGGAATGAAGATGGTGGCCTCCCAGTCTCTGGCCCGGAGGAGCCGAGAGCCCGGGGCCCCACTCCTCAGTGCGCCCTCAGAGAACAACGCCCAATTACTCCCATCACCCTGGCCTCCAGCCGTGCTCTGAACTGACCAAGCCTATGACCGGTTCAAGGTAACCCCGAGCTGAGAGTCACTCTTCGGCTCTGTCTCTGTAGCCGGCTTCCCCATTCTAATACCTGCAAGCTCTGCGACACTCAGACACCCCTGATCCTTCTGTGACCCTGCGGGACCTGAGGCCACGCTGACCCTCCGTGGGCTTCACCCCACATCACTGAGGCGATGTCCCTCAGTGGAACAGACTTTTAATAGTCCTGATTTTGTGCTCCGTTGCTCCGCCGCTTGCCGGCCCCTCCCCCCGCGGTCTATCTTCCCGTCGCTTTGGATTCACTTCTCCACCAGTCCTACCTTTCAGAAAGTGGTTGATTTTCTGTTTCTAGAATTGCTGTTCTTCTTCTCTTCGATCTCCCGTTGGATTTGTAGGTGTTTGCAATCTTTAGATAAGCTATCTAGCTGATCTCCCGCTACCTGAAGTAGTCTCAGCCTGCTACTTCTCTGCCATCTTGACTCCTCCAACAAAACTTTAAAAAAAAAAAAGAAGTAAATGTGTTGAAATGGGATCCTTAGGGTGTGCTACTGGTGTCCTTGCAAGAAGAGAAGATTAGGACGCAGACAATGCAGAGTTATTAGCAATACTATATGAAAACTCCCAAAGAAGATGATCAGCTAAGAACCAAGGAGAGAGGTTTCAGAAACAATCTTATAACTCCCTCTCAGATTTCTAGCTTCCAAACCTGTAAGAAAATAAATTTCTGTTAGTTGAGTTAGTTAGTTTGTAGTATTTGTTATAACATCCTTCAAAAACAAATACAATATACATATATCAGTTTTTGTGTCCATTTGTGTTCATGTCTTTTGGTTACATAGATCCCTAAGAGTGAAATTGTTTGGTCCTATAACTCTGTGCTTCAGTTTTAATGAATGGACAGACTGTTTTTTCAACATGGCTGTACCATTTAAATCCCTATCAATAGGAAAAAGGTTTCAATTTCTCCACAAGACTTGCCCTTTTCTGTCTTTTTAAGTTATTGTAGACATCCTAATAAATGTGAAGTGGTATCTCATTATCGCTTTGATTTGCACTTCCATTGTGGCTAATGATATTGAACACTTTTTTCTGTGCTTATTGTTGTTTGTATATCTTCTTTGGAGAATTGTCTATTCAAGTTTTGCCCATTTTTTTATGAATGGGTTATGAATCCTATTATTATTGATCAAAATTTGTCTTATATTCTCTTACATCCTTTATTAGATACATATTATCCAGGTGTTTTTCTCTGTTCTGTGGGTTGCCTTTTCACTTTCTTAATGTGATTTTTGATATTGCTGGATTCAATTTGCTTATACTTTGTTGAGGGCTTTTTTTCTCTATACTGATGGCAGATATTGATCTGTTTTCTTTTGTTAATAATAATGTTTTTGTCTTATTTGGTATTTGGATAAGACTGTACTCATCAAATGAGTTGAGGAATTTTGCTTCCTCTTCTAATTTTTTGGAAGAATTTGTGAAGAATTTATTAATTCTTTACATACTAGGTGGAAGTCTCCAGTAACACCATTTGAGTCTGGGCTTCTTTTTGTTTTTTGTTTTTTATTTTTTTTCCCCAAGGATTTGAAAGCTTTGTACTAGTTACAAGACTATTTATGTTTTGTATTATTTCTTGAATCTGATTGATCACTTGCATCTTTCTAGGAATCTGTTTTTTAAACTAATTTTTCCATTTTTTGGTACCTTTGTTTACGACATTCCTTTATTATTTTTAAATAAAATTTAAATTTTATTTCCTTAAGTTAGGTATTAATGTCCTCTGTTTTTAATCATTTGAGCCCCCCTCCCCCACTTTTCTGGAGAGTCTAGCTGAAGATTTGTTAATTTTGCTGTTCTTTTTAAAGAACGAACTTTTGATTTTGTTTATGTTCTCTACTGTTTTTATCTTAATTTTCTACATTATTAATTTCCACTATACTCTTTATTATTGGCTTCTTTCTGCTTGCTTTAGGTAGTTTCCTCTGCTGTTCCAGTGTCTTGTAGTAGAAGGTTAAATTATTGATTGGAATTCTTCCTTCTTTTTATTATAGGCATTTAGAGCTTTCCAATTCCCTGTAAACACTGCTTTAGCCATATCTCATAAATGTGTGTGTATGATTTAATTTATTTTTTTAAACCAAGATTTTATTTTTAAAGCAGTTTTTGTTCACTTTTAGAACTGAGGGGAAAGTTACAGAGATTTCCCATATACCTACCAACTATTCCCCAAAATGTACCGATTATCCCTTTATCAATGTTCCCCACCAGAGTGTTATATTTGTTACGATTGATAAACCTCCATCATAATCACCCAAATTCCATAGTTTACATCTAATTAACTCTAGTTACAACTAGTTACTAATAACTACTAGTGTTGTACATTTTATGGGTATAGGTAAATGTATAATAACATGTATTCATCATTACAGTATCATAGAGTATTTTCACAGCCCTTAAAATTTTTTGTGCTTTATCTAGTCATTTACTCCTCTGCCACCAACACCTAGCAATCACTGATCTTTTTACTGTTTCCATAATTTTGCTTTTTCCAGAATGTCATACAGTATATGGCTTTTCACATTAACTTATTGTACTTACTAATATGCTTTTAAATTTTCTCCATGGCTTTCCATGGCTTGATAGCTTATTTTTTTAAGCACTGAATGATATTCCATGTATACATGTAGATAATTTTTTGTTATCCATATACCCACTGAAGGACATATTTGTTGCTTTTGAGGTTTGGTAATTATCAATAAAGCTGTTATAAACACCTGCATGCAGGTATGTTATAACACATTTGTATGGACATAATTTTGTTATTTGTTCTTTTTGTTTGTTTATATATATGGATTTCAGCTGCTGTCTGGTGCCACTTGATTTCATTCTGAAGTACTTCCCTTTTTCATTTTTCATGCAATGGGTCTGCCAGCAGAGTGCTATATCGGTTTCATCTGGGAATGGATTCATTCTGCCTTTATGTTTTCCTGTTTGTTTTGTTAATGTCATACCTACATTAGTATGACATATTTGTTGCAGTTAAAAAAACCAATATTAATATATATTATCTATGTAGATATTAACTAAATTCCATAATTTATGAAGATTTTCTTAATTTTTAAACAAATGTTCTTTTTCTGTCCCAGAATCCCATTCAGGATATTATATTACATAAATTTTCATGTCTCAAGCTCCTCTCAGTGGCTGTTTATCAGACTTTTTATTTGTTTGTTTTTGATGACCATGACAGTTTGGAGAAGTAATCATCAGGTGTGTCAGGGGACGTCCCTTAATTGGAATTAATTAATCTGATGTTTTGTGCATGATTTGACTAGAGTTATATATTTTGTCTTCATTTTGAAAGATAGTTTCATTGGATATAAGAATTTTAGTAGCCATTTTTTTATGCAGTGCCTGGGTGACTCAGTCAGTTAAGCATGTCTTCTGCCCAGGTCATGATCCTGGAGTCCTGGGATGCATCCCTATGTCAGGCTTCTTTCTCAGTAGGAAGACTGCTACTCCCTCTCCCTCTGCCTCTCCTCCCGTTAGTGTTCGTTCTCTCTTACTTTTGCTCACTCTCTCTCAAATAAATAAATAAAATCTTAAAAAAAGAAAGAATTTTAGTAGCTTTTTTTTTTTTTTCTTTCAGGAGTTTGTATATGTCATTTCACTACCTATGGTTTACATTGTTTCTGATGTGGAGTCAGCTGTTAACCTTACTGGGATTTCATTGATGTACTAAAGTCATCTCTCACTGGCTTTCAGGATGTTTTCTTTGTCTTTCAGCATCTATACCATGATAGGTCTATGTGTGGATTCCATTGTTGCTAACCTTCTTGGTATTTCTCTTGCTTCTTTTATTTGCAGGTTAATGTTTTTTTTTGTTTGTTTTTTTTGTTTTTTTTTTTTTTTAATTCTATTTGAAAGACTTTCTTACTATTATTTCTTGGTTATTTTATCTGTTCCTTTCTCCTCTCCTGCTATTCCTACTATGCATATATCTGTAAGCTCAATGAAGTCCCACATTTCTCTGACTTCTGTTTATTCATTTTCTTGTTTTTCTTTAAGTCACATAATTATTGATCTCTAAGTTCTTTAATTATTTCGCTACTCTTTTAAATACACTTTTTGTAATTTCTATTACTTTATGGAAACTATTCAATGACACATTGTCATTATACCTTTCTTTAATTCTTAAACATGATTTTCTTTAGTTCTTTGAGTATATTTATGGTAAGCTGCTTTTAAGTTTTGTCTGTTGAATCCCACAAGGGGTATTCTCACATTCAAATTCTGTTCCCTACATTTTTCCCTTCATGCATGGGTCAAATGTTCCTATTTCTTTGAGTGTCTTGTGTTTTTTGTGGTTGAAATCTGGAGGTTTTAAACAAAATGTTGTGGCAACCCTGAGTAATGTTTCCCATTCCTCTGTGGCTTGATGGTTTTTGTTTGTTTGTTTGTTTGATTTTTGCTCTACGGTTTTAGTGAAAAGTCACTCCTCAGAAAGCACAGCCTTGGCATGTGCATAGTGACCCTGGGATGATTGGTTTAAATAGGAATCTCTTTCGTTATCTCTTCCTTGATCTCTCTGTTAAGCTTACTGACTCTGTTTGGTATCACATAAAGCTGTTAGAGTCCACTAATTGCCAGCTGATTACTATATTGATTTTGACAATCTTCCAGGACATACATTGCTCTACAGTTTGAGTTCCATTAAATTAAGACCCCTCCATGGTAGTAATTTTTGCAGTCAGTCTTTGAGGTAGTTTCTCAATCCCAAAGTGCTCTTAGTTGCTTCTTTCCTCAATTTTTTTCTGGTAAAATATCTGACCTATAGTTTAGCTTGCTATTCTCTTGAAGCTACCAGCTTTCTTTTATTGCTTAGCACCAAAAATATCCATTATTTTCAAGAGCACTCTTAGTCTTGAATTTCTTCATACTCTATTTTAATTAAGTTAGCCTGTTTGTATGGGGAGTGCTTCAGAACTCTCTGTTCTTATGGTCTGTCTCTCATCCTGATCAAATTCTCTATTTTACTACTCTGGACTTCAGAGTATGATCAATGGTTAGCTTCTCTTAGAGTAAGACCTGTGTAGTATGAATTGGTAGCTGAGTGGGAACAGTGGCCTCTGGTTTTCGTAGAATATCTTTCCCAACATGGCATCCCTATCCTGAGGTGACAGGGCAGAGGGTGATTGAGGACCTAATATTCTGGCCTGCTACTCCTGGAGTAAATGTTCCACTTTATCATTGGAGGTTGGGTGTAGGACAGGAGTCCCTTACTCTCACTGTACTCATCTGGAATTTAATCTCTACAACAAAAGCTGGGAAGATAGGATGAGAATGGTCTTCTTGATCACACCTACCTTGAGTGGAGCTGGAGGTGGTAGGAGTAGCATCTTGAGGCTCATGTGCCACAGACATTGGCTCTTCTTTACTGAGATACAGTAGATTTTCTTGAATAAATGTTCTTCATCTGCTGTATGTCCTGATGATAATTTCTGGAGACTTTGGGTTTTTTTGTTTTGTTTTGTTTGTTTGTTTTTAATAGTTTTCATCAGTTATGATTTTTTCATTGGAGGTGTGGGTCTATGGTGGTCTTTATGCTATCATTTCAAAAGCAGATTCTCTTTCCTGTCTCTTTGCTTGTCTTTCATTTCCCTAATTCTTCTCTCTTTAATTGTGTACAATGCTTTACATTTTTAAATTTCACTTGCTGTGTGGTTTATTTGTGGAAGTTCTATAAACCATTTTCAAACATCTAGGTAATTTCTTATAGTTCCCAATCTTTGCATAGTTTTGAAGTTTGCTTCTAATTTCTTTCAACTTGGTCATTATAGTTGTTTTATAATTTCTTTCCTATTTGTTTGTGGTAAAATATACATAACAAAACATTTACCATGTTTAAGTGTACCATTTAATGATATTAAGTACATTCACATTGTACTCTCATAATCTGATATCTATTTCTTCTGCATTTTTTTTCTGTTGGGTTTTCTTCATGGTGCCTATTTTCTTGCATGTTTGATGAATTTTTAATGTAAGCCATTGTGTTTTTTTGCAAACATATTTATAGACATTCTTTGAGGGCTACAATAAAGCTGTGTTTTTCCAGAATGTATGTATGAGTTTCTTCCAAGTGCCTAAAGTAATATGCAAGTACCTCCTCCTACTTGTAATTAAATTAATACATGATTTTTTTTTTTTTTTGGATGGTCTCCTATGGTAGGCTGAGTGATGACCCCTGAAGATGTCAATTATCTTAATCCTTGGAAACTGTGAATATGTTTTCTTATTAGTGGGAAAAGAGACTTTGAAAATGTAATTGAGTTAAGAATTCTGAGATAGAAATATTATTTTCAATTATCTGGGTAGACCCAATGTAACAACAGAGGTTCTCTTTAGAGTGAGGCAAGAGGGTCAGAGTCATAAAGAGATGTGAGGATGGAAGCAGAGGTCAGATAAGAGAGAAGATGTTAGACTGCTGGCTTTGAAGATGGAGTAAAAAATGTAGGTGGCTTCTAGAAGTTGGAAAAAAGAAACAGATTCTTCATAGAATCTACAGAAAGAATAAAACCCTTTATATCTGTCTTAGAATTAGAAAATATTTAATTCTGGTTTACTCTGACTTGAAAAGTGTAGTCTTTGGAGCTAAATTTTTTGAGGAACTGTCTCCTCACTCTGGATAGGCTCTAAGATTTTCCTCTCCTCTCTGTACTCACTGAAATTTAAAAGAGATCTTGTATTCCGTTGGTTTGCCAAATGCCCTCTGGGGAAAACTGTTTTAGGGCTTTGCTTAATTCTTTCATTTTATGCATTTATGTAGAGACTAGCCTTCCCTCTGATCAGCTTAGTGATGGCATTAAGATATTCTATGATTTTGTTTTAATTTTGTTCCATTTTGTAATTGTTCTATCTTGAATGCTCGTACAAATAACCTAAACTGCTGTATTATCAGAAACCAGAAAATGGTATTTTTTTTTTTAATCTTTCTTCTTTTCTGGTCTTTTTAAAGCACATTCTTTAAAACATTATATTAAAATGAACATTGGGGCTACGGAATCTGTTTTCCATGTCTCCTAACACTTTTATAATCATGTATCTTGTATCTTTACTTATTTCTTTTCTTATTTTGGAGCAATATCTATATTCAGTTTTTTGTTTTACTAATTTGTTCTTTAAGCATATCTTGTTAAACTGTCTAATATTTAACCTCCATTTCATACTGCAAAAAACATTTAGATAAACTACCTAATATTTAACTTCCATTTCATACTGCTATATATATTATATATATATATATATATATATATATATATATATATATCAGATCTTTATAAATAAAGATCTGATGTCCTATAATCCTTTGAAAGCCAGAAAATAACCTTATTCTTTATAAATAAAGATCTGATGTCCTATAATCCTTTGAAAGCCAGAAAATAACCTTATAAGCAGTGTTATCCTCTATCTCCATTCTCATTCAAAAGTCCTATCCTACTTGTCACCTTGATGTTATATTCTTGGGTATAAATACTTTATGACATTAAGTTTGTTATCTTTCCTATTCATGTGGATGACTCCACTGGAACAGTGTTGAATATTTTTTTTAAGACTTTATTATTTATTTATTTATTTATTTTAGAGAAAGAGAGATAGAGAGTCTAGAAGGGGGAGGAAGAGAGGAGATGGGAGAAGGAGGAGGAAAGAATCTCAAGCAGACTCCAGGCTGAGTGTGGAGGCCAATAGGGCATTTGACGCAGGGCTCAACTCTACCACCATGAGATCATGACCTTAGTCAATACCAAGAGTCTGACACTTAACCATTGGAGCCACCCAGATGCCCTGGGGTGTTTTTGTTTGAGCATTCCCCATGTGCTTTGCATTGTCAGTGTATGCTAACAATAGATGCTCACACAGTCACCATCTGGGGAGTAATGGGTCATCTTGCTGATCTGTTTCCCATGGTGTTGGAGAAGGAAAAGGTACACTGATAATGTGGACTATCTTGATGGATCTTATCTGTGTATTTGTACACACAGGTTATCAAACACTGGAAAACTGACCCACATGCTCCCATTTATTGATCTTTCTAAATTATAGGTATCTTAACTCTACCACCAGTACCAAGGGGAGCAGAGGGAGATTATGTGTGGGATAATTCACCTGGAAATCTTCAGGGGAGTTCAAACTAAAATCCTGTAAATAATCAATGTGGCTCCTCCTACTCTGGGTACTTATGTCTTGAAGTGTAAAGCAAATACATGTGTGCCTTAGTCAAAGAAATTCTGTTTTTTTCCATCTTTTAAGAATTTTGCACAATTTCTGAAACAAAGAACACTGCTTTTTGCTTTCCAGCACAAATGGAAGGAATTTATTCATTTTAAGAGTTTTTGGAAAATGAGAGTAAAATATACCACCTGTCTGGTCCGATATATGGAAATCTATATATAGCATACTGAAATTAGTATGAGATAAATTAATGTATATAAAGTATGACTCTGGAAATCAGTGAGTTAAGAATAAAAGTTGTTCTATTCATACAATTATTTAACTGTTTGAAAAATTCAAAAATATTGTCAGATCATCATGTTTAAGAGTCTCTTTAATCATAGAACAAATAGGAAAAATAATAGTTTTGACAATGTAAAAATTGAACAATTTATACATAAAATATAATAAATAACTGTAAAACATACAAAAATGCATACATAAATTTAGAACCATGTTTTCACATTAGAAATGCTTAATAGGACAAAAAATGCAATGAAAAGAACAAATACCATTTTTAAGAATAATTATTATTTTCAGAAAACAATTGAATTCAGTGAGATTATATATTGATGTCAACTGATGAAATAGTTGAAATGATAATGGAATTCAGTGACAATTCTAACATTTTAATGTTTAAAAATATATTAACCTTTAATATTTTTAAAAAGCTTTTATTTATTTATTTGACAGAGAGAGACATAGTGAGAGAGGGAACACAAGCAGGAGAAGGCAGAGAGGGAGAAGCAAGCTTCCTGCAGAGCAGGGAGCCCAATGCGGGGCTCCATCCCAGGACCCTGGAATCATGACCCAAACTGAAGGCAGCCACATAAACACTGAGCAGTCCAGGCACCCCGTGGACAATGTCTTAATATTTAATAATTCTTACAAATCATAAAATAAGGCTGAATTTATAAATGTAACATTGAGGAAATAAATTATCTATTAAACAATTCACAATAACACTTAGCATAATAAAAATTTGTTGGCTTATTTCTGACTCCCATAGAACTTTACTAATGCTCATAGTTGATTGGGAACTCTACAAATAACAAAAATAGTTAATTAACACATATTTTGTACGTTATATGTATTATATGCTGCGTTCTGATAATAAAGGAAGCTAGAAAAAAGAAAATGTTATTAAGAAAATCATAAGGAAGAAAAAATAAATTTACAGTGCTTCACTGTATTTATCAAAAAATTAAATCTGCTTGTAAGTGGACCTGCACAGTTCAAACATACGTATCTGTGTATATATTATCTGATGTCCTATAATCCTTTGAAAGCCAGAAAATAACCTTATAAGCAATGCAAGCTTCCAAGTTTTTTGAGTAGATGAGTGACAGGGTTAAAGTGTGTGTGTTTGTCTGTGTGTATATGTCTGTGCATATGATGGTTAATATGGTGGGAGCACACAGTTTGATGTGTTTCAAACTGGGGGCGTCTGGGTAGCTCAGTCAGTTAAGCGTCTGACTGTTGATCTAAGCTCAGGTCTTGATCTCAGGGTTAGGAGTTCAAGCCCTGCACAGGGCTCCAGTCTGGGAGTGGAGGCTACTTAAAAAAAAAAAAAAAAAAAAAAAAAAAAAAAAAAAAAAAAAAAAAAGAATGATGTATGTTCAGAGCTAAGCATGTAATCTGAAGTATTACAATAAAAATTTGGGAAAGGAAGAGAGAGTAAATCTGAAAAGGGTTTCACAATATGACAGCAGACTTAGTAATTTATTGATTCTCATATTAAAGGAACCAGAAGAATGAGGGAAGACTCAACACTATTCATACATTGAGTAAAAGCTTTTTGAAAAGCTTTTGAAAAGATTCTTGAGCATCCCCTTTGATAAGTGCTGATACTAAAGCCAGAGAACCATTTCCGTCTGAAGATGTATTTTTAGCCAAGAGTAGGAAACATGGGTACTATATTCATGTTTTTTTTTTAATCTTTATGGGATTCTAATATTTTATTGCAATAATTACAATGATTAGAACAATGTAAAACAAAATGAAGGCTTCATTGAATTAGCAATTTAAACTTGTGCTATGTTAGCATCACATTGAGTTATTACTCATCCTTGCTAATATAGCATTTAACAGGGAATTACACTGGCATGCCAGACTAGTGTAAAAAGAAACCCTAATGGGGCATGATGTAAAAGCTATTATGAGAGACACTATAGACGTATATGCCATCTTCCCAATAATAATGTTTTGGATTCTCCCATGGGAATCTTCATCAAAGTTGGGGGAGGGGAGTAGAGAAAATTGAGAATGGAGAACAGAATTTGCATAGTTGGGTACTGTCTTAAATATTTTAATGGGAGAACTAATTATATTTGTCATCCTTCCTTGAGAAATATCAAGATGTATTTTGGAATTTGGGGCTTCTATGAACCTAATGACTTTTTTTTCCATTAAAAAAAAAATTTTTTTTAAAGATTTTATTTATTTGTTTGACAGATCACAAATAGGCAGAGAGGGAGGCAGAGAGAGAGAGGAGAAAGCAGGCTCCCTGCTGAGTGGAGAGCCCAATGCGGGGTTTGATCCTAGGACCCTGAGATCATGACCTGAGCCAAAGGCAGAGTCTTTAACCCACTGAGCCACCCAGGCACCCCCTTTTTTTTCCATTTTAAAATCAATACTATATATTTGTATTCTAGTGGCAGGTTTGCTAATGGATTATTCCTGAACTCCTTGGATGGCCCAGATGTTTAGTGTATTCTTAATCTAAATAAGTTTATAGTGGACCAACTGAACTCAGTGAGCTTGTCATGTGAAACTTAGCCTGGATCTGAAGGAAACGATCCCCATGTTGTTTTCATTTATGTATAGGGAGAATTAACTAATGTAATAGCATTAGCTGCTGATGCTAGGGGGAAAAAAAATGTTGTGTTCTTTCCAAGTGTCAAAGGCTAAATAAAGATAGGCAATGTTTGGTTTCTCTGGTGATCATTTATTTAGTCCGGTGATCTGTATGAATGAGAAAACTTGAAAAAATATTTGAGTGAAATTTTAAAAACTTTAACATTTTCAGGGCTCAACTATATCATTGGATCTTTAATATTACCTCCTCCACATGGCACTGAAGAATGCTATTCCCATTTTTCTGAATTCTTTTCCCATGTTCTTCATCTGAGCCACCACTCGTAAGGTCCTCACCCTCAGAGTTTGGCACATCTCGTACCACTTTCAGGAAGCACCCCACACATCTTCCTTTTTGTTCACCTCTTTGAAGAGCTGATATTAAAGTACATTTCTTCACAGAGATTTCTCCCCATGTTCTGTTTATTTTTACCCTGCTTTCATACTTCTACCTCAGCTTTCCTTCAATATAGAATCTTTTATTTTTTTTTCTTTTCCTTTTTTTTTTTTAATAGGTTTGTGATTGTCCTAAATCTTGGTCCCTGGTTTTATTTTAATCCATTTGTTCTTGCTGTGACTGACTCCATCCTCTTCCTGAGGTAATTTCAGTCTTGATGGTGCCAGATGATTTAATCTGAGGGAAAACTCCTTTTTCTGAGGGGAAAAAATGATATAAAATTATGAATAAAATATTAGATATTAAATTAAGCCTTTAGAATGAGATAATAAACCATGGCAAATATATGCTTAAAAATTGACAAATATCACAAATAAGTACAAAATAGTATTGTAATTAATTAACTTCCTCTATCATGCTTTTCTATGTATTTTTGGCTGCATATTCTTTGTTTGATTGCCTTTTTATGTAGGCATTGCCCTATGCTATCTTCTGTAGAGAGATTAGAAAGGTAATTCGGTACTTCCTCTAGTATGGTTGCTCAAAATCTGTTGTTGCTAATATTAGCAGCGGTAGTAAAGTAGCAGTAGATATAGAAGTTTAGGGGTTTTTCCTTCCAATTTACAGCTCATTATGGGTAATCTCACATTTTATGAGTGCTGTTGAAGAAATGTTATCAAATTTCTTTCACATATATGTCATTAGATGGCAGAACATTTATAGTTTTCTCATGGAATGACTTAAATATATTTTGAAATGACCACATACGTAACTGGTTTGTGCCAATATCCTCTAGTGGCATGTAAAAATTTTATGTTAACTGCATTGATGTCAACATTTTCATCAAGTCAGCAAAAAAATTAAATTTTTCAATGTGTTCTTATGTTTCATGCTTCTTAATTAAAGAGACTTCTCAAGGTTCTATTCATCCTTTTTTAAAAGGGAATTTTTCCTTTTACTGAACTGCTACTTTCATGTAGTCTAATCATTTTTGGGGGGAGTCACATTTACCTCTCTGCATGAAAATATGTATGAATTCATTGATTTGGTGGCTCTATTTTATAATCTGCTTTTATCTGAATCTTCTAGTTTATTAATTAGAGTGAGAAAAGTCCAGCTTATAAGTTCAACTAAAAGCTTGCAATTTACCAGTTTTTTTTTAATTGGAATATTCATCTTTACATACAGTAGCTAAAATAGTGTAATTTCAAATAAGCTTCTTCTGAAAAGGACCCCAGTAATGCCCTGTGCTCGTGCAATGACATCCAACATGTGGCAAAGTATGAAAAAAGACCATGATCTTAAAATATCTTCCTTTTCATATTTTTTTTCAAAAACCTGTGAACACACATGTGACCATATCACTAAGGCTCTTATCAGAGCCTTGAAAAGGAGTCATGCAAGGAAGGAGTCTGGAAACATTAGTTCTTTAGCATCATCAAAAGTTACCTGCCTCTGGTCCTTCCCCTTTGATGTGACATGCTCTTTTAGTCTGGAGTAGAGAAGAATGAGGTCAGTTTGGCTTAGAGAAACTTAAGAAAACTCATTTATCTTGTCAAAAAATGCATCAAAAAGTGTGTGTACAACAGACAAGTATATAAGTTCATTAGGCAGGGTGTGAATTTACAAGAGTAAGTTTGTGAAAGATTGTATAAACACGAGTGCAAGTGCAAAATTATGCAAATGTATAGGAGAATGAACATTCATGTGCATGCACTCAAAACATTTTGTGAAAGTCTTAAGATGTGTTTGGGAGGATTTGAGAATGAGTCTGGGTGTGCACAAGGGTGGGGAATGTGTAGGAACTTGAATGAATAGGGTATGGATGTACAAAAGATTCTGAGTGTGGCAGAGTGTTGCTTTAAAATGCATTGTGGTCAGGTAAAACAATGGTAAGTAAAATAAAGCAACAAATAAAACACAACCTCCTATTGCTGCATTGATTTCGGGTCCTCTGCCTATCACCATGACAACTTACAGCAAATAAAACACAGCTAGGACATTATCAGAAGAAAAGGGAAGGACAAGCTGCTAATGCAAACATTTTCTCCCATTTGCATATGATTTCATTGGATTTTACACCTTCTTTTCTTCTTTCAGGATCCTTGCTTTTCATTTCACTTATTTTTTTCATTATCCATGAAAACCTCATTGTTTTAGATTAATACAGAAACTCTTTGTATTCTGTCACTAAGTGTTTTATCATGAATAGAGCAGATGAATTCCAAAATTACATAACTCTTACATATCCATCAGAAGAAAGTTGCAGTTTAGGTATTCCAATATAAAATAGAGTATTTTTTTATTACTATATATGTGATAATAAAAGGCCATGAGAAGCCCTGGAAGACAGAAATTGGACATATTAGGTAAATCACCATGATTCTAGATTCTACATCCTTATAAAATTCTTCCTGAAGTTCTCAGAATCGGTTTCTGCTACATAAAACTAAAATCCAACTAAAATCCAGTTGCTTAAAACAGATGCACATTTATTTCATGGTAACATAAAATAAATTCAGATGTAAGCAGCAAAGAGCTAGCTAAGAAGCTTTATGTCAGGGGCCCAGGCTGTTCCAGCTCATCTTTGCCATCCTTAGGTCACCTATGGCAGATCAAAATTGGCATGAATTCGTCATACTTCTCCTATTTAGAGATGAGGTCTACGTCCCCTCTCCTTGCATCTGGGCAGAATAAGGGACTACTTGGAATAATAGAATATGGCAGAAATGACACTGTGCCAATTTCCAGACCCATGCCTCAAGGTACTGTCAGTTTCTACTTCTTGCTTCTTGAAACATTTGCTCTTAGAGCCCTGAGCTGTCATGTAATAAATCCAACTACCCCATTGGAGAGATCATCCAGACAGGCTCAGAGAGTATATGGAAAAGGCAAGGGACCCAGTTGGGTTTCACCTTTTAGCCCTTTTTATCACAGTGCCAGAAATAAGAGTAAGCTATCATGGTTCTTGCAAACCAGCCCTGCTGCCTAGCTAATTTTCAATGAGAAACCTCAAATAATGCTGTATGGAACAAAAAAAATCATCTGATCCACAAAATTGAAATATAATAATGATATGTTTTTATTTTATTTTATTTTATTGTATTTGAGAGAGAATGAGCATGAGAGATCACGAGCAGAGGGGAGGGATAGAGGGAGAAGCAGACTCCCAGCTGAACAGGGGTCCTCCTGATGTGGGTCTTGATCCCAGGCTCCTGAGCTGGAGGCAGACCAAGCCACCCAGGTGCCCCAATATGTTTGTTTTTTAAGCCACTAAGTTTTGGGGGCATTTTATACAGTGTGCCATAGATACATTAGCAGATAATGTATCAATAAATACTGTTCATACCACCTTATGGTGCAAGATGAACTTAAGCCATTATCTCATGTTTCAGAAGCTATGCAGCAGAAAGGAGAAAAAGATGAAAAAGTATGTAATCCCTATCTTTAGGAAGACTTCTCATGTTACACTTCTTTTTAAATATAGTTGACCCAAACTTGGTCACATTAGCTGCAAGAAGGACTGGATAGTGTAATCTTTGAGTTGGGCATATTGCCAACCGAACCGATTCAGTTATTTTACCAAAGAAAAAGTGGAATGAATGTTGAGTTAGACAACTAGAATGTGTATTGTATCCTATCAACTCTCTCATTAATATAATCAATATAGTTCTCATTAATTTTTTGATCACTTATTTTTTAGGACAAATTCATAGCAAAATTGAGGAGACAGTACAGAGATTTCCCATATGGTCCCTGCCACCCACATGCACAGCCTCCCTCATTATGACACCCCCCACAACCGTGGCATCTCTGCTACAGTGGATGAACTTAACAATGACACATCATAATCCCCCAAAGTTCATAGTTTACTTTATGATTCGCTTTTGGTGGTGTGCATTCCATGGGTTTGGAAAAATGTATAATGACATATATCCATCATTATGGCATTATATAGAGTATTTTAGCTGTTCTGAAATCCTCTGTGCTCCACCTATTCTTCCCCTAACCCCACATCAAACCCCGACAACCACTTTTAGAGATCTTTTTTACTATTTGTATAGTTTTATGTCAGAATGTTGTATTGTTGGAATCATACAGTAAGTAGTCTTTTTGCATTGGCTTCTTTCACATAATATTATGCATTTAAGGTTCCACCAAGTGTTCTCATGGCTCAATAGACATATTTTTTAGTGCTGAATAATATTTCATTGCATGGTTATATCACTATTTGTATTTATCCATTCACCTACTGAAAGACTACTTCTAAGCTTTGGCCATTATGAAAAAGCTGCTATAAACATCCATATGCAGGGTTTTGTGTGGAAATAAGATTTTAAGTACTTTGAGTAGATACCAAGGATCACAGTTACTGCATCATATGATAAAAGGATGTTTAGTTTTGTAAGAAACCACCAGACTTCCTCCAAAGTGGCTGTACCATGTTGCATTCCTACTGGGAATGTATGAAAGTCCCTGTTGCTCAACATCCTCCTCAGCATTTGGTGTTATCAATGTTTTGATTTTGACAATTCTAATAGGTGTGTAGTGATATCTCATTGTTTTAACTTGTTCCTCCATGATGACCTATGATGTCAAGTATCTTTTCATATACTTATTTGTCATCTGTATACATTCTTGGGTGATATGTCTGTTAAGGTATTTGACCCATTGTTTTTAATGAGTTATTTTCTTATTGTTGAGTTTTAAAAAAAGTTCTGGTATATTTTGGATCATATATATGTGAATATAATAAGATTTATCTTTGCAAATGTTTTCTTTCTTCCTGTCTGAGGCTGTCTTTTCATTCTATTGACATTGTTTTTCAGAGAAGTTTTTTTTTTTTATTTAAATTAATTCCCATTTGTCAAATTTTTCTATGATGAATCATACCTTTAATGTTGTATTTAAAAAAACATCACTCTGCCCCAGGTCATCTAGGTTTTCTCCTACCTTATCTTCTAGGAGTTTTACTGTTTTGCAATTTGCTTGTAGTCTAAGATCCATTCTTGAGTTAAATTTTGTGAGGGATGTAAGATCTATGTCCAGACTGACTGACTATCTATCATCTTCCTATCTATCATCTATCTATCTTCTATCTGTTATCTGTCTCTCTTCTATCTGTCATCTATCTATCATCTATCATCTATTTACTTATTTATTGTAAAGATTTTCTTTGCTCCATTGTAATGCTTTTCTTTTTTGTCAAAGATCAGTTAATTATATTTGGGGGCATCTGTTTCTGGGCTATAGTTTCTATTTCATTAGTCTATTTGTCCATTAAATGTGGCAATGTGTTGATTATTATAGCTATATAGTAAATCTAGTAGTGTCAGTCCTCCAACTTTCTTCTTCAAATTTTATTGGCTATGCTGGGTCTTTTGCTTCTCCATGTAAAATTTAGAATCAGTTTGTCAATTGCGACAAAACAACTTGCTGGGATTTTAATTGTGATTGCATTGAATCTATATATCAATTTGGGAAAAGCTGACATGTTGACAACATGCAGTCTTCTGGTTTATAAACTTATTTATAAATCTGATATATCTCTCCATTTATTTAGTTCATTGATTTCATTCATCAGTATTGTGTAGTTTTCCTCATGTAGATCCTATATATATGGTTATATTTATATCTATTTTATTTTTGGAGTGCTAATGTAAATGGTTTTGCATTTTAAATTTTAAATTCTATTTTAAAATATCTGATATAAAAGAAAGTGATTGATTTTTATATATTAATCTTGTATCCTGCAACCTTGTTATAATCACCTGTTAGTTCTAGAAGGTTTTTGGTTGTTGATTCTTTTGGATTCTCTAAATAAAAATCATGTCATCTGTGAATGTAAAGAGGGTTTTTTTTTTTTTTTTCAGTCTGTATACCTTTTCTTTACTCATCTTACTGCATTTGCTAGAACTTCTTCTACAATGTTGAAAATAAATGATAGGAAGGGAAATTCTTGCCTTGTACCTGATCTTAGTGGGGAAGTTTCTCACTATTGAGTATGATGGTAGCTGTAATTTTTTCTATATTGTCTTTATTAAGTTGATGAAGTTCACTTCTACTCCTAGTTCACTGAGTTTTTATCATAAGTGAGTGTTAGATTTTGTCAAATATTATTTCTAAATCTATTAATATAATCATGTGGTTTCAGTTTTTAGCCTCTGGCTGTGATGGATTACATTACTTGATTTTTGAATGTTGAATCAGCTTTACATCCCACTTGGTTGTGGTATATAATTATTCCTTTTCCATTCTTAGATGCAGTTTGTTAACATTTTGGATTTATGCATCTATGTTCATGAGAGATATTGATGTGTACCTTTTTTTTTTTTTTCCTTATAATGTCTTTTCCAGGTTTTGGTATTCGGGTAACATAGCATCACAGAACAAGTTAGGAAACATTCCCTTTGCTTTTATCCTCTAAAAGAGGTTATGGAGAATTGGTATAATTTCTTCCTTAAATGCTTGGTCAAATTCACCAGTGAACCCATGTGGGTCTGGTGTTCTCTCTTTTGGATGGTTATTAATTATTGATTCAATGTCTGTAATAGATACAGGTCAATTCAGATTTTCTGTTTCTTCTTGTGTGAATTTTGGCAGCTGTATCTTCCAAGAAATGTTCCATTTCACCTAGGTTATCAAATATGTGTGTATAGAGTTGTTCATAGTGTTTTTGTATTATACTTTTAATGTCCATAGATTCTGTAGTTATGACCCCTTTTCATTTCTGATATTACTAATTTGTGCCCTATTTTTTTCTTGGCCTAATCAATAGTTTCTGAACACTTCATAAATTCTCAAATTTTCATTAGAAAAAAACACACAATAAATCATTATTACACTTTATTACTTCATAAGAAATTACTAGAAATTTAGTTAAAAACAATATCCACTAATTAGCATAATCCTTTTGGCCAAAATCCAGATGGCTTGACTAGGTTTTTGCATAAGGTTTCACAGGGCTTAAATTAAGGTTTCATCTGGGCCTATTATGAGCAAAATAAATCAGACAAAGACAAATACCATATGATTTCAATCATATGTGGGATTTAAGAAAAAAAAAAAGATGAACACATGGGGAAGGGAAAAAGAGAGAGAGAGAGAGAGAACTTAAACCATAAAAGACTCCACAATAGATAACAAACTTAGGGTTGATGGAGGGAGGAAGGTGGGGGATGAGCTAAATGAGTGATGGGCATTAAGAGGGCACTTGTTATGATAAACACTGGGTGTTGTATCTAAGTGATGAATCACTAAATGCTACTCCTGAAAACAATATTATGCTATATGTTAACTAACTATTAGATAAAAATTTGGAAAGAAAAAAAAAGAGAAAAGAAATAAAATTTTAAAAAAAGTTTTACCTGGGCTAGTGTTTTATCAGAATGCTCTGACGAAGAATTTACTTGCATGGTCTCACTAACGTTGTTGGCTGAGTTTAGTGCATTGTGATGATGGGACTGAGGTTCCTGTTTCTCAGCTGGGGGATTCCCTCAGCAGCTTAGCTCATCTGTGTTCCTCTCATACAGTTTTTCCATTTTAAAGCAACAGCCCTGAGCTGAGCTCTTCTCACACTTTGAATATCGCTGACATCTCTGCCTTCAGTCAGAAAAAGCTCTGTGCTTTAAAAACATTGATATGTTTAGATCAGGGCCACCCAGACAATCTCCCTGTCTCAAGGTTAAACTGTACTTGATACCATATTATTATAATATATTCAAAGGAATGATATTTCATCATATTCACAATTCTGTGGATTAAAGAAGAATACCTTTGGGAGTGTACTCTAAAAATTCTTTCTACCACAAAATGCAATGCTATATTCATATTTGTATGAAAGTTGGCACTAAATTCTTCACTAAAATATAAGGTAAAAATAGACACTGGGAAAGAACCATGTTTTTGATTTGTGCTGACCTGGTGTTTTGGGAGTATAGAAACTTTTCACTCTTTCTCCTTCAAGTTCTCTATTAAACAAAGGAGTTTCATCTGTCTATGTCTCTGCCACATTACTAAGATTGAATTCAACCACTATTTCCTCTATGAAGGATTTCTTATTTTCCCCTCTTGACCCTAATAATGTTGATGATTCCCTCTTTGTGCTTTCCTTTTATGTTCAACAGACTTCTACCTTGAATTATTACTAAAATTGCTTGTTCATATTCTACTTCATCTATGAAATTGAAAATTATAAGCATGCATTCGTGTATGTCTACAACACTTAACATGGATCCTAATACCTGGATATTTGATATATATTTGTTTACCAAAGGAAAAACTGGAAGACATTGTAGCTAGTTTAAGTGGCTTTTAGGAGGGCTCCACCCCCCTGCAAACATATACAGAGGAATTCAGGGAGAGAGAAGACTGATCAACAAGCTGTAATTTGGACATTTCTTTACATAATTTTTCCACTGCTTAAGCTTATGCATAACAGTGAGAGGATTCTTTATTTTCTCTTGGAATCTAGACATACCTTTTATTTCTTCAAAATGGCTCCTAAATACTGTCCTATATAATAATTATTACTACTTTTAAATTTTTCACAATTAAATTGGATTGCCTGTGTGAAGAGCTGTTTCCCAGTGCCATCTTTTTCACTGTGTGGTTTTAGGACATCATCCCCATTCAAAAACTATGTATTGGGTTTCTGTTATATGGAAAATTGGTGTTTACAGGATGGGATAAAGCTATAATGTATGTATTTGAGAATCTCAAAGTTCAGTGGGGAAATAGATAATGAAATAACTGAAGCTAAAGTCATTTGGACTGGTTTGGTCATGGACAGCCCAGACTATATTAAAAAACAGCAGTGGTGTCTCTGACCTTAATGAAAGGTGAAGGAAAGCTTCCATGAGGGGTCACAGCAGAACTAATGTTGAAGGAGCAGGGCACGTCATCAGGGGAAGTGATGGTGAGGAAAAACATCTCTAGCAGAGTTTCTTCTTCCTGCAATAAAGGTACAAAATTTTCTGTTTGGATTTAAGGGAAAATCAAACTTCACTTCAGGGAGCAAACACAGCAAACAATTACTCTCCCTTCACTTTTTATAGTTGAATCTGAACCCAAAAGGCAAGATTATCACACACTGTACATTGGAAATATTTATAAAAAAAAACAAAAAAAAACAGCTTGAGAATGCTGTACTTGCTTTTGGACTCTAGGTATACCTTTTGTTTGTTTAAAAGTGGCTGCTAGGTATTGTCCTATGTTACTTTTTTAAATTTCACAATTAAATGGTTGATCATGTACCTTAATTACAAAGGGAAAATTGAAGGAGACTCTTATAAAATAGAAATGGCACATTAGTTACCTGTAATGAAAAAACTCAACAGACTGGATAATAGGACTTCAACGGGTTTAGAAAACAAAAGGTAGATGGAGTCAGCATTTTGAATTGCTGTACATAATAAACTTTTCCACGAGTCTGCTTAGAAAAATGTTTTTCTGCTGGTTGCTCCTAAAGAGTTCTAAGTTTGTCCTCCCTTTGACTTTGAATCTCTGTGTGTAGTGGTTTGCAGAAATTAGCTTTTATGTGATCAAACTGCTCGTTTTTGATTCTGGATTCAAAGCTTTTGTAATTATGTTCAGAGCACTGTAAAAAAAAGTATAAATGCATCTTTAATGTATGGAGATGGGGAGATCAGCAGTCAAGTGAAACTCTGCAGCATAGGAAAGAGTGCATAGGAGGTCAGTGGAACTGTTGAAAAGAATAGAAATTAGATCCTGTCAAACAGGGGTGAAAGAATCAGACTCATCCTAGGAAAGAGCTGCCAAAGAGGAATTTAATAATGTATCCTTTTATTTGTGGAGGCAGAATATTAGACACTTATAAAAATGTAGACGATATGAAACTCAGCAATACTTACCGCCTACCTACCCACCTACCAACTCGTGAGAAATCCAATTATTGGATATTTAAAAAGTTCTATTACACAGATAGAATTTGCTGGGGATTAGTAGATATGCACAGCAGTTCACTTTATATTTACAAATATCCAAGATTGAGAAGGAAGAGGCTCGTATAAGGTAATATATGTTAGATTATGAGAGTTTTTTAGGCCTCCAAAAATAAAAAGAGCTGTAGAATTAAAAAATTCTCCTAATTATGTCTTATGGTGTGAAAACCAACATGTGCCTTGGAGAAGAAATTTTCGAAAAAAAAAACAACAGTATCTCACATTCAGTGTACTTTTTAGATTTCTGAAAAATGCATCTTTTTGCAATAAACCCTTTGGCATATGCTCATTACCAAGGAAAATAAAACAGTTATATGACTAATTATCATATCAGTTCAGGAAAAGCCCGATAACCCACCCCTTGTTATCATAAACTAATGATGCCTCTCCACATTACATGAAACAATCAGTGGTGGTTCATTACAGCCATGTCGTCTTGCTCCATAAATGTCAGGAGATTAAAGGTGAACACTTTAGCTTCACACTTTTTGTACATGGGTTTTTAAAAGTTTAATGTGGTTGGATTATTTTAGGTGACAGTGACAGTTTCTTCATGATTCCAAAATGTCTACTGGAAAAGTCTAAAAACTGGTCAAAAACTTCTATTTGTTTTTATTTGTATTCATGTCAAATACTGTTTTATTGATTTTTTTTTTTTTTTACTGTAATAATCCACTGACAGGATAAGTCCATGTTTAGAATTCTAAAGACAAAAAGGCAATCGTTGTGTTTCTCAGTGTATGGTGAATGAGCTTTGTGCACAACACAGGGTTCTAAGAGCTCAGCATATGCTCTTCACATGCACACAGACAGGTATCTTTCTTTTAAGATGTTCACAGCTTTCAGAAAGTCTGTTGGGAACAAGCTTGTTTCATTTAGTTCCATTCAGCATCTCCATAGTTTTGTAGTTAAGGCAATCTCTCAGGGTGTAACGCCATATAGAAATGATGTTTCCTGAAACAAACTATGGGAAAAGCTGTTTTAAATTACAGTATGGAGTATTTGTGACATATTCAGCTCTGCATGAAAATTCTGAATCATTCATTGGAACAGATTTCTGTAATAATGACTTAAGTCTAGAGTAGCCTTCTCACCAATTTAAGCCTTTTACTGCATGGAAACCTCTTCCCTATTCTAGCTTCCTAATTATTCCTTCGAGAACTCAGTAGGATATTAGAGATCATAGGTAGGCTGGATGAGTTTGAGGGCTCTAGGAGTTTTTCCTCAGCTAGAAAAAGAGATTTTGACTAAACTATTTTTAAGATCTTTTGAAGCTTTAAATCTGATATCTCAATGACCTAACTGTTACTGACAGATAAACAACAACAATGACAACAACAACAACAAACCCATTTCCTATGTGCTTTACATTCTTCATTATTATTTCAATATTCAACTATTTGAAAAAAAACAAACAAACATAGATTAAAGGAGATGGAGCACACAAAATCAATGACCAAAGTAGCAATAACAAAGAGTAAAAAAGAATAACAAGTGTTGGTACATGCTATGTGCAAGACATTCTTCTAAATACGTACTACCATTATTTTACTTAACCTTCATAGTACATTGCCTTGGGGCAATATACTAATAGTTCCCATTTACAGATGAGATTGAATCTCAAAGAGTTTGTGTAAACTGCTCTATAGTTTACCCTGTAAGTGGAACCATTTGGATGCAAATCCAGGTGAGCCTAATTTCAGTTTCATTTCTTTTTCGTGTTATTTTTCTAGTATTAGCATAGAAACAAACAATTTTACGTTGAATGAAGAAAAGGAAATGGAAGAAAATAGCATTTTCAAAGAATGAAAAATCTAAGGAGAACCTGCCTACACACAGTGCCCCCACTAGTAACCCCTCAGTAAGACAAAGTGAATATAAAATCTATTTAACTGAGGATATATTCTCAGAAAATAAAAAATGCAGATAAAAAAAATTGAGCTGAACACCTGATTTGTATTCAAATAATCAGGTTACAAAAGCATATTTTGTTTAATTTGAATTTTTCATATTCACATTTTTGTTTGCTGTTAAGAACTTTCTTAATGTTTGGGAAACTGCACACCACAGGGAGCAGAGGATAAGAAGTAATGTCATGGCTTTTACTGGATTTTGGAGAAATATGGACTGCTAATATGAGACTAAACCCAGACTGCAGTGGGGATGGTTGTTGAACTACGGAAATTTAAAGTGTGATGAAGTGAAAACAATTTTTAAGAAATCAATTGTTTTTAGACATCTAGTCTTTTTTAAAAAATCTTTTAGTTCAAAGATGCTGCCTTCACATGTAGAAAACACTTATAAAGTGTATTTTAGCATTCTTTTAAAGAAATGACCTATAAATTTCCTCTGAATAAGATTTTTAAAATTGTGTAAATAACAGTCCAACTTTTCAGAGCAAAAAGTAAAGGAACACATATTTTAAGGATGATGGGAAACTTAGAAAACCAAATCAATTTTTCACTGAGATGTTATTCATGTTGTGAGGGAAGACATAATGGTCATAATGGAGTGGGATCAAAGGGTTAAAATAAATGAGAAGAATTTAAAAAAAAAAAAAAAAAGACCCAGAGGGAAAAGAAAGCCACAAGAAAATAGGTCCACTAATGAATGAGGAAGGGCATGAAATTAATGATGGCTCTAAAACGGCTGAGTTATTGAACTCATTTTTAAAATCTGCCTTTAACAAGAGAAATGAACCAAAGAAATATAGACAATTAGGGAGTAATGAAGACATTGCAAAAATTGCTCTAGCCAACATGAAAATAGGGAATTCCTTACTTGGCAGGCACTGAAAGGGCCACATCACCCTGAGTTATTCAGGGAATTGGCCAGCAGGTTTACTGATCCACATAAGTTTATTCTTAGAAAAATGAAAGAATGTTAGCATTTCAGAGAATATGGAAAAAGTAGTCTCTTGAAAGGTTTTGGAAACTTTTGCCCAGGAAGGGGAATCAGTAAAGGTGGCATATTGATACCTCTGAAAAATGTTAAGAATGGGTAACTGGCACCCTCCCTTTAAAAAGAATAAGGCAGGACACATGAATTTTCAGCTTTGTCATCACTAACCCACAGAAGAAATTAAAGGGAGAATAAAACAAAACAAAACAAAAAAAACAAGAAACAAAAAACACCAAAAGTCAAACATTTGGATATTTTTGATTTGGTGAGTCACCCAACTGTGAACAAAAAATTAATCAGAATGACTCAAAGAAAAGTTATTTAATCGTGGTTTTGGAAAAAGGTCAAAGATCACCATGAGTGATGAAAATATATGGCAAATTATATAAATGACTAGTGGGGCTCAGTTTGGGCTAGTATTCATTCTGTTTTGTTTAAAAGCTGTGTTATTTATGATTAGCAAAATGATTAATGAATTGTTTAAAATATTTTAAAATGACGTTATTCTCTTAAAGTCAGGGAACACTTGCAAAAACCACAAAGAAGCAAAAGGTTCAAAGCAGGACTATAAATCTGTAAATGGAGGTTATGCAAAAATGTGTGTGTAGGGGTGAGAGGTATCCAGAAGTCTCGGTCTGAGCTAGAGAATTATGTAACATCTTGCAGTTCAAATGAGGCAGAAGGTCAACGGTTGTTGCACTAACAATGATGAAAGAGATCCCTGCTTGTCCCCTCTTCATCTTAGCTATGCTAAAATTCTCTCAATGCTGGAAAGACTAGTTAGTGTCCTTTCTCATCTCATCAATAAGAAGCATGGGAAACATTGCATCTGAGAACTGTATTGGTAGCAATGCCCTTTAAAGGAAAAAGAAACGGATACAAAAGGACCTGATGATGAGCAAGAACGCATTAAAAAATCAGACGACTTTGAGAACTTTAGTTAGTACTGGGATCCAGGCTTTTTTGAGGAAATTTAGCAGAAGTGCCCAAGTTAGAAAGTGAGAAGACTAGGAAAAGGAGGACTAGTTGAGAAAATTTCTGATTGATTTGGTGCAAATAAATACAGATTAACAGGAAAATATAAAGCTACAAAATTTGAAATGAAGCAAGAGGATAGAGTAAGCAGTGATGATTTAGCATTGCAGGAAATAACTCATCAGGCGTCCAATGAACACTTGCTGTTGCCTGGGATAACGAGGATGTGACAACAGGGACTTCACCCATAGAGTGATGATGCCTCTTGCATTTCACTTAGGAGATAGAAAGGTAGGTGTTCTGACTGCCCAGTTCAAGGCATTTAAGTCTCTGCTATTGATGAGAAGGTATCACTTCTCCAAGGAGATGCACTATGTATCTTCCCTCTTTTTTATGTAACCAAAACACTCCCTCACTGTTAACAAGAGCTGCACCCTGCCAAACACTTGCAATGTCTGACACACTGACCTTTATCACTACCATTCACATCATCCTTCCAGGGCAGGCATTGTGATCTAGGTATCACAATAAGGAAAGGGACAGCACCTTTAAGTAGCATTTCCAGCGTCACATAGCAAAGAGATAACGAGGCTGGACAGCAAACCCAGGGAGCAGTCTCCAGACCCCTGCTTTTGCTCCACCCACTGAGACCAACTTCATGTACAGAATATTCTATTCTTCTCACTCTCTGTAAAATCCATGGTTTCACACTTTCTGATACTGTGTTCTTTCTTTTTTATAAGATGTTATTTATCAATTTGAGAGAGAGAGAGAGAGACAGTACAAGCAGAGGGAGTGGCAGACAGAAGGAAAAGCAGGCTCCCCACTGAGCAGGGAGCCTGATGCAGGACTCAGTCTCAGGACCAGGGAATCAAGACCTGAGCCCATGGCAGATGCTTAACTGACTAAGCCACCCAGGAGTTCTTCTGGCATTGTTCTTAATCCAAAGGAGCTGAAATGTGTTCTTGGCAGCGTCTGAGATCTCAAGTGGAACAACCTGAAGGAATTGCTAGTGATGAAGACATTTCTGTCCCCTAAAAGGTCTATGTCATATTGTCCAGTGGTCACAGTTATGAACATGGCCTTTGATGACTTGCCCTTGATTCAAGACATCCACAGCAGTTCTGTCAATACAGCCAGTGCCTCTAACTCCCATGACAGTTCAGTTGTACTTGCTGTGCTCAAATAGCTATGCTTTCCCTGAACAAAATTCAGAGAGAGGGGAGTTATTGACTTGTATCCCTTGCATGGCTATCTATATACACACTATAATACACAGGCATTCATCTTGGTGGTTTGTGATTTCAGATTCTTAATTCAAGGTTTTGGGTGTTTGTGCCAGATATTTAATTACTCAGAACATTTGTTGATGGAGACTTAGATGTCATTGGGTTCCTTTGAAATTTGGTATCTTCCTGATTATGGCTTCACATGAGAATGTAATGTCAATTAACCAAATAGTTCATTCGTTCATTTAGAGGATCATTATGCTTATGTGTGCTAAACTCTGACAGTATTTCAGGCATGGCATCCATCTTAGGACACAAAGACAAAAGCAAAAGACTCCAGATATCCTCATCCTTCACTGGTGAATCTACTAAATTACCAAGCATTTCACAAGGATTTACTATTATTTGTCAAAACACTGATGTTTACTGATGATTTACCTATTATATAAATAAACTCAAGTTTTTCCTTTTAATAATGTAATGATCACTCCCATAATTCTAATATGCTCTCCTAAATATGGAAGCAGGGGCACCTGGGTGGCTCAGTCGGTTATGTGTCTGCCTTCAGCTCAGGTCATGATCCCAGGGTCCTGGGATTTAGCCCCGCATCGGGCTCCCTGATTAGCAGGAAGTGTGCTTCTCTCTTTCCTTCTGCTGCTCCCCTTGTTTGTGCTCTCTTCTCAAATAAGTAAATAAAATCTTAAAAGAATTGTTATAGAGTTTTAAAAAATGGAGTAATTAGAAAAATAAATGTGGAAGAAAACGAGTTACTAACATAGGATAAGAAATAGTTCATAATATTGAGTATTCCCTTGGGAATAAATTGCTTAAGTGAACTTGTGTGTAGAACAGAAAACATAAAGTTGAAAAACACTGGTTATTAGGAACAAACGTGTGTATGGATGACATACAACCACAAATGTTACGTTATACAAAACACTGTGGGGGACACAGAATACACTGGGCAGTTTCCTTCAAAAGGTCGAATTAGAAGTAGTCCACAGTAAAGGAATTAGGATAATGAACCCTACCAGTGCAATAGCCTAGGGCAGGGAGTTGGATTGGTGCCATGGATTTAAACAGTGGTTTTGTTTAAATGGAACACAACATTTGTGAGCAAAACACTGGAATGAGCTAAGTTGGAATGTGTGTCTGAGAGCATTTTAAAATCATGCTAAGCATATTTTGTACTGCATGGTATAGTTATTGGCAAGCCTGCTTCCAACTGTAGAAAATTTCAAAATACCACTATTTTCATTAAGGCTTCTTTTTAAACTGTAATTATGAGCGAGGCCATCCAGAGCAAAACAGCTTCTAGGTTTACTGAGAGTCGGTTCTCAGTCTGAGCCAGCTAAGTCCCAACTCCGAAACTCTCTGCCCATCAAGGCACAGTTGAGTCTAATCCACCTTGAATGACCAACCCCATGTCCCTCATTCATTGTCTCAACTACAAGCTCTCAAGTCATCAGTCTTCCACCCTAACTTGACACAAACCATTTCAGATGCTCCCCCCCTACTCAGAACCTTTGATGGCCTCTCCAACTCTCAAATAGTTTTCTGTGCTTTGAGGCTTCTACTCCTTAACTAGAGAATTCTCATGGATTCTTAAGCCCTTCTCTGAGTGCATTTACGTTAACTGAAATAAGGCTTTTACCAAGTATACCTTCTCAAGTTGCACATCTCCCCTATCTTAGAGAAGCCTGGATAATTTGTCATGGGTCAGATTTGTAAGCCACAGAAGGGAGAGCTCTGGATTTTTAAATAGTTTATATTTAGTCCAGGTCAGAAGATCAGGGAAGCCAATGGGAGAAATCTATTTAGGAAAGCCTATGTAGACAGAGAGGGTTTAGAAATTAAGAAATCAGATATTCTATAAAAGCAATACAAGTAAAGAGATTTGAATCATAATTGTCATTACTGATCTTCTATTCTAGAATCTCATAACTTCAGTGTAAATTTCATACTTAAGAAGGTTTGTTTGGGGAGACAAAGAGAAGTATGAACTATTAATATTAACTCACTGTAAAATCTTTTATAATTGAAGTATAAATAAATGTTATGTGAACATCCACATACACAAAAATGATTTGTAAAACACTACCTTGCTTCCAAAGAGGTACAGTTTGAACACTGAGTCTTCATAGTATTTTGGGTTTTGTGTTGTAGCCATAGTGAATTCCTACCAATTCCCCAATGATTAAAATCTGTGTTGTTCCTTCTATTCTGTCAGAAATGTCCTTTTCCATCCAATACCCTTACTCACTTGGCTAAGTCCTACTCACTTTGTAGATTACCCCTAAGATGTTGCTTGTTTCTGAAAGCTTGACCCTGTTCTCCAAGTGAAGATTAGATGCCTTCTAATAGGAGCTCACATAAAAATTATATTTTCCTTTTTTAAAAAGATTTTATTTATTTATTGGACAGACAGAGATCACAAGTAATCAGAGAGACAGGCAGGCAGAGAGAGAGGAGGAAGCAGGCCCTCTGTGGAGCAGAGAGCCCGACGCGGGGTTTGATCCCAGGACCCCAGGATCATGACCTGAGCCGAAGGCAGAGGCTTTAACCCACTGAGCCACCCAGGTGCCCCATTTTCCTTCTTTTTAATACATAACATCTTATCCTGCCACTGTCTATTCCATGTTCCTTGATTTCCAACACCTGGGACAATGCTTGGCACCATCAGCGTTCAAAAAATATTTGCTGAATGACTGTATCAGTTGAAAAAATAAAAGATGGAATGGATGAAGGGGTAAAATTAGTAACTTGATGGATATATAGAGATTTTTTACTAGTTTCTGTGAAGTGAGTCATACCAGAGAAAGTTATGAAAAGAGAAAGTATGAAAGTATGAAAAGAATGAAGTCAGTATCTCATCAAGAGAGACATACAAAAGTCATACTGAAGTTATTCTTATGGCATCCATTCATCAAGTATTTATTAAATGCCTACCTGTTATATCAAAAGTAACCCTTTTTTAAAACTGATTCAAGTACTTACTGGATGCTTACTATTTATGTCATAAAGTATGCTTGCTACTTTCCTTCAATAATTTGTTGTTTTTCATATGTTTTAGAAGTGAATCATGAGCTAAACCATTAAAAAAAAAATCCTGTCAGTTATGCATATACCACATATGCTAAAAGTGATAATATTTTTTTCTCTTTTCTTTCGAAGGAATTTTAAAGCAAAGGAATAATTGTCAAACTAGATCCAATGTGCACTTTTCATGAAAAATTAACCTGTGTATGCATATTCAAAATAAGTGATTGCAAATGAGTAGGGAAATTAGCTCTGTTCTGTCTGTGTGGAGATTTCATTGGTAGAATGATGATCAGCATTCAGATCAGTTAAAGCCCGAGATTGAAGGAGAGCTCTGTCGATATACAAGATGTTATATAAGCTCCACCATACACTAAGAATTACTTCAAGAGTTGAAATCTTGTTTCACTTAAGCAATTTAAAAACAAATCAGGGGAAAATTAGGCACATGCAAAGAACAATACTTATTTCAAATTAGAGCTGAGCTTCAGGATATCTGGTTAAACAGAGTAAATTGTCTTGAAGATGGAGAAAGGTTTGTAGATGGAAAAAGGATCTCTGAATATACCAGCATCCATTCCTTATAAATCCCATCCCTGTGGGTACTAGGACCACCATTCTTCCTGAGTTTGGAGCTGGTTCACTACATGTCCACAAATGACTTACTGATAATGCTTGCTATACTTACCCAGGTGTGGAAGCAAGCAGTTTTTCATTCAAAGAAACATGTAAATATCTCCAGGAATTTATGTAGTGTCTTTATCAGTATAGGGACAGAAAGAACAAAAATAGAAAGGATGCATATAAAGTTATTAATATGAGGATATATATGCATCATTGTTTAGATATGTGTGTGTGTATATACACACACACACATAAATATATGCTACCCTAGATTTGGATTATCATTAATTATAATAAAATAGATGAGGTTCTCCATTCCAACTACAACCAACTTCCAGCTTTTGTTTCTAGATTATATTCCAGTAAGACTCCTTTTATAATAGGTTGTGTTGTAGATGTAAAACCTTGACTTGTCTTTGGCTTATTTCATAAGAAACAGTTTATGTTACTTCCACTAGGGACCATGCTTATTTTTAGCAGCTCTTCTGAGTTTTTAAAGGAACATGTAGCAAACCAAATCTCATGTGGATGAAAAAAAATCAGTGATGTCTGACAATACAATGTAATCAGGTTCTAGAATGTTTATAGTCTTTGTCCAAAGAGTGGAACTAAAATGAAACTAAAAAACTCCATGCAATATTTCACAATCCCTCCCATCACCATAACAACAAATAACCCATGCAGCTGGGACATTAGTAGCTATCGAGAAACTCAGCCTTCCTTTGTGAACTTTAGCTTCAATTTATAGATGTGCCTTTGGGGGTCTCGTATTCTTTTTCTTGAGATGTTTTGGCAGCTTAGATCAGTATACACCAACTTAGGATCTGGGAAAATGTTCCAGAGGGAACTAGATATAACCAACATTTTGACATTATACATATTACTGTCCTTGCTCCTATACAGACTCAATAGATGAAAAAAAGAAATTAAATAAATTGATCTTTTATACTATCTGAATAAACTGAAAGGCAGCGGAGAGTGAATTGTGTTACTATCTAGGGAAAAAGCAATCTAGTCAAGAGAGACAAGGATGCATGACTCTTAAGACAAGAGAGCACGAGGAATGTTTGACAAAACATAATGATGTGTCTTGCAGGAGAGGAGAGAGCAAAAGGAAGAGTGGGAATGGAGGCTAAAACACAGGGACACCTATGTCCTTGAGAGGATTAGGCAGCTGCACTGTATGACATGAAAAACTGTTGAAACATTGTTTTTAATTGAGGTGAAACTCACATAACTTAAAATTAATCATTTTTTAAAATAAGTTTTTAAGTATAATAAACATATAGTGTTATATTAGTTTTGGGTGTACAATACAATGACTCAACATGCCTATATGTTACTCAGTACTCATCACAATAAGCATATTCTGAATTCCTTTTATCTATTTTAAAGTGAAAAATTCATTTAATACATTATAGTGTTGTGCAACCACCACCTGGATCTGGCTCCAAAACCCTTCATCAGTGCAAACTAAGATCCTGAATAATTTACAGAATTACTCTCCATGCCTTCCTATCCTTAGCCCCTGGTAAACATCAATCCGCTTACTGTCCTATGGGATTTACCTATTCTGGATATTTAGTATACATAAAGTCCGTGACCTTCTGTGACTTACTTTTCATTTAATATACTGTTTTTGAGGTCCATCCATGTTGTAGCAAATATCAGCACGTCATTTCTTTTTATGGCTGAAAAATATTACATATGAAAATACTGCGATTAGTTTATCCTTTCATGTACTGATGGACATTTGGGTTGTTTCCATCTTTTGGCTATTGTGAATAATGTTTCCATGAATGTTCATTTACAATTTTGTTTGAACACCTGTTTTCAATTATTTAGATATATACCTAGGAGCAGAATTTCCTAGTTACATGTAATTGTGCATTTAAATTTGTAAGGAACAAAAACTTGTTTTCAGTAAAGGGTTTTCGGTTAGAGAAAGGACCTGATACAATTTATGATTTAAAAGATTATTCTTAGTGCTATGAGGAGAATAGTTTTCGGAGGATCAAGGAAACAATTCAGAATTTAACTGCAACCATCTGCCCTAAAGCAGCATGTAAGCAATGGAGAATAGAGAAAAGTGCTCCAATTTAAGGTATTAAGGAAGGGCTGACAAGATTTGTTGATGTTTTAGACATGAGGGAAAGAAAGGTTGCAAGGATGATTGTAAAATATCTGGCTTGAGGAATTAGAAAGTAGAAATGACCAATATCTTATAAAAAGGAAACTGTAAAGTGACTATGTTTAGGGGCTATAATCAAGGGTTCATCCTTATTTATCTTAAATTAGCAATATCTCTTCAACATCTATATCAGATACCTATAACTATGTAACAAACTGCTAACCACAAACCTTTGTGGTTTATTCGCTTATGAATCTTTGTATTAGTAACAGTTCTGAGCTCAGTTGAGTGGTTCCATAGGCCTCATTTGGGGTCACTTGTAGCTGCAATAGGCTAGTGATTAATTAAAGACTGGTTGACTTAGGGTACTTCCAATGGGATGGATCATTCTCCTCCATATGGTCTTGTCCTTTAACAGATCATCCCAGGAGGCTTTTTGTTTGTTTGTTTGTTTGTTTGTTTTTATTTACTTTGGGAGAGACAGAGAGAGTGAGGGAGAGCACAGGCAATGGGTTGGGGCAGAGGGAAAGGGTGAAGCAGACTCCCTGCTGAATAGGGAGCCCAATGTGGAACTGGATCGAGGTATCCTGGGATAATGACCTAAGCCAAATGTAGGCACTTAACAGACTGAGCCACCCAAGTGCTCTGATCCCAGGCTTTTATATGTGGAAATTTCAGGGCAAAAAGAGAGGCTGGAAACTGCAAGTTCTTTTGATTTCTTGGCTCACAGCTTGTACAATGTCCCTTTCATGGCATGCAATTGGTCAGTGAAGTCATAGGTTCAACCAGGATTCAATGGGGCAAAGAAGATTCAATCTCTTGATGGGACCATCAGCAACACCTTGCAAAGATGTATGTAAAGCAAGGGCAGAATCAGTGGCTTTTAAAATATGGTTTAATCTGTCACACCATCAAAGTTGAGATATTGAAAACATAATCAGTTATAAGTTCCTGAAGTTCAGGAGGGAAGATTGGGCTGGCAAGTGGAGGGAGACTGATGAAGAGATTCTTTTCAAATGCTCATCCCTGATGTCTGAATATTTACAAAAAAACAAAACAAAACAAAACAAAAAAAAACCCAATGAAATAAGGAGAAACAGAAAAGTGACTGAGATGGATCTGTCCGTGAGGTAAGAGGAGATCAAGTAAAAATTGTGTCCAGGAAGTTAAATTTGTCATCGAAATACACCAAAGATGGCTGTGTATTTGTTGTTTATGCAGTACATAGTGGCTTTTCTGTCAGTTAAGTATCTTTGAAGTTACCTGACCAACATAGTGATTGTTTTCTCTCTAGCCCTAGGCTAAGACAGGGACAATAGTTTCTGTGAATACCAAAATTCTTCCCATACCAAGCTCATTAAAAGATCTGAACTTCCATTAATATCCAGGGAAAGTAGGCTAGAAATTGTCTGCAATGCTAATGGGAGCTATGAATTTGAATTTTCAGTGAAGTAATAAGGCCATGTGTTTTAAAACAGTGGTAAAACTCAGTTGTGAGGGCAACTGAAAGACATTCACTTTATAACCATGTTGAAAAGCATAATATTTATTAAACACCATCCTACACAGAAAATTGTTCTAGGTTCTCACAATTACACAAAATTGAATGAAACACTTGATCTTGTTTTTCAATGGGTTGCCATTTAAATGGGATGTTATAGATGAGAAAATAAATTGTATAAATTGCTAATGAGAAGAGTGATCATATTCACACAGAGACATATCTATGAAAATCATGGAAAGATATGTTTAGTAATAGAGTACTGGAGAGAAGGCATAGGAAAAAAAAGAAAAAGAGTAAGCATTAGGGGGCCAGAGCAAAATCCCTACCAATGAGTAGTGTCTATAAACAAATCCCATAGTCTAATAAAAACATCAGCTATCATTTATGGCTTTTACAATGTTTGGAGCACCATTCTAAGTACATCCATATCAATTTACTTAGTGCTCACAATAACCAATAAGGTGCAAGATGTTCCTTTGTGCCTATACTGTATCTGATTGGCCTACTTGTTTTTAGTGCCCTTGGCCAGCATCCATCTCCCACAAATGCCTGCTTTGGTGGCTCTCTGCTTTCTTGCCTCTCAGACTTCCTCTGAAGCCTGAGAGACACTCAGCCCTCATGCAGACATGCATGGGAGCTGTCCTCAACCAATAGGGGACAGGAGTGAGTGGATAAATACCTCAGCTTTCCTCCCTTTGGAGGGATTACTTTGAGAAGCAGTCTATGCAGTCCTCTGCACAATTCTCAGAGCAATTGTGCTTTAGTAGTCCACCAGAGAAATTAGAGATACCTCTTACATTACCTTTTCTTCCCTTACTATGTCATTGTCCTATTTTCTTCACTCTGCTTTCTGTGATTATCTTCCACATAAACTGTATCCAAATCCAAATCCACTGTTTGTGGAGAACCCAAACTAACCCAAACAAACTGTTCTGCACTTCAATAGACATAAAAAGGAGGTTGTAAACATGTAAGAACTTGATCAAAATCATCTATAGAAATGATTAGAATCCAGATTGGCCCCTAATCTTCCATCATTAAAAATACTGAATCTCTCAGAATCAAGGTTTTCATGAATTAATTTTTACAGACAAATAAAATATTTATAGACCCCACGTGAGATTCTGTGATTCTAGATTATAATTTTTTATGCATAAAATAAAGATAATATATTTCCTTGATAAGAAATTAAGATCTAGAATATTGACTATTCTGGGACAGAAAAGCTCTCTTATTTCCCTACTATTCTCAAAATAAGTTATCAAAGGAATACTCTCACTTTAATCTGAATGTTTTACTGCAATAGATAATGCATTGAAAGACCCTATTTTTAGGATTTATAAAAGGTTTTCTTTGTAATCTCTTCCTCCCAGATTTACAAGGATTTAGATGACAATTATAACTTGCACTTACACACAATTTTATTGTTTAAAGTTATTTCCCTTAACTATTACAACAACATTACAAGGCACATGAAATCATTTTATAGATGAGGAAAGTTAACTGCAGCACCTGAATCTTGCCCACACTAATGTACTTGGCATATCGCAGAACCAGGAAATGAATCCACATCTTCTTATAACCCAAGGCAGGGCTTTGTGTTTTGTAGCATAGACATTTATGAAGTCTTTGATCATCACCAATGCTGAGGAAAACAGTAAAGAATAAACTCTCTGTGTGGTCCACGTGGAAAGGAGATGGTTTAAGTGAGTTTATAAATAGCTGCTTTCTGTGAATTGGCATCTTTTATTCTCTGCATTTCCAAAGTCCGTGTGGATTCATGGAGAAACTGGGTTCTAACAGAAGTTAATGTAAAAGAAACATAGTGTTGCAGTACCAAGTACCCAAGTTTTAGACTCTGACAGGAATAGGCAATTTTTCAACTCCACTGGAATGGCCTCTACCTATGGTTCTTGAGTCTCTTCACCCTCAGGTTGCTAACCTTTAAAGTGATACTGATAACACTGTTTCAAATAAGTTTAAACCTGAACTTAACATGAAGTCATAAAACAGAGTCAAATAAAAAAATGGCTGTGGTCACCTTTTGCTAATTTCTAGCTTCTGGTCTCAACATATGTGAAAAGGAGAAAACAAGAATCTGTGTATGATTACTTCACATTGGTCCTTTCTTAAAAGTCGGGGAAATCCTTTTTAAATTAGTTTTTTTCAATCCTTTATATCTGCATGACATTTTCATGTGATATTAACAAGTCAACAATACCTACTCTGATCTATAATACCCTAAACTCTGTTCTAATCTGATGGCACTCTTTTTTTTTCTTTCTACAAGTTATTGATACTTTTTAAAACATTTATTTAGGTAAAAATACACATAGCATAATATTGTCATCTCAACTATTTATACATTTTAGTTCAGTGTAGTTACACACATTCACGTTATTGTGAAACCATCACTGCAATCCACCCCATAAACCCGTTCATTCTGCAAAATCAGTACTTTATAACTGTTATACAATAACTCCTCTTCTCCCCTGCCCTCAGTCACTGACAGGCACCATTCTACTTTCTGTCTCTGAATTTGACTAATCAACATACCTCATATAAGTGGAATCACGCATTATTTATCTTTTTGTGACTGACTTATTTCACTTAGCATTATGTCCTCTAGGTTCACCCCACATTGAAGGATGTATCAAAGTTTCCTTCTTTTCTTTTAGAGCTAAATAATATTCTACTGTACGTATAAATCACGTTTTGTGTATCCATTCATCCATTGATAGTCCTTGGATTTTTTCAACCTTGTGGCTATTGTCAACAGTGCTGCTCTGAACTTGGTCGTATAAGTATCACTTCTAGATTCTGCTTTCAGGATTTTTGGTTATAGGAGTAGAATTGCTGGATCATTTGATAGTTCTATTTTAATTTTTTTTGAGACAATTCCATGCTGTTTTCCAGAAAAGAAGTTGCACACTTTTTTTCATTCCCATTGACAGTACACAAGAGACTTGAGGTGACTCCTCATTATAGTTTTGATTTGCAACTCCTTTGTGATTACTAATGTCGAATATCTTTTTACATACTTGTTGGTCATTTGTATATCATTTTTGGAGAAATCTCTATACATCTCCTCTGCCCATTTAAAAAAAATATGGCATATGTCTTTTGTTTGCATGTTGTCCTTGCACCAGAGCATGCTAATCTCTGTATCTTTCTAACTTATTGTATGTGATACCAAAGCAAGCACGTAAGCTGTTGATTCTTAATTTGAATTCTTAGTGTTTCAATATACATTTTCCTCTTCCCAACAAACTACCATCCCTCACAATGTACCTACACTCAACGCTTTATTTCATAAGAAATACAAAAGAAGATTTGTATATATTCTTAAACTTATTTCTTGTTTATATTCAAGTTATTGCCTCTTTCCATTGCTTGATTACTGATAGTTTTGAGTTTTGTTTTGCTTTGTTTGGTACGTTTTCATGTCACTATGTTTAGGAAAGTGGAAAATTTTAAGGTCTGACTTAATGATGTCACCTTAAACAGCCTGATCAAGGTAGAGACGAGTAAGGAGCAATATTTCAACCTTGCATCTAAAGAGGACGTTAATCTTGCTCTTTTTTAAAATTTTTAATCAGAAGTTCCTAATTTTCTCACCATTGATGTAAAAATCATTTATGCTTCCAGCACAACCAACATAAATCATTAACACAAAAAAGAATAGTAAGCTATCTTTAATCAATATCACTTCCTTCTATTAGACACAGTGGAAATGAAAGAATACAATTCATCATTGATCAGGAGTCTTGCAAACATTCAGCCAGGGCTTCATATCTTCCTCATATTGAGTTTGTTCTAGTCATGCTGGACTTCTTTATGTTTTTAGGACAAATCAAGGTCCCTTCCTTCCCATGAACTATGCACATCTTATTTCTTTCTGTCATTTTGTCATTTCTTTGAGGTTTTAGCTTAATGCCATCTCCTTGGAGAGGCCTCCTGACACTTAACCCAATGGTGCTGCTTCTTGGACAGTCACTTTCTATTGTTGCATCCACTTTGTTTTCTTCACAAAACAAATGACTTTGTGAAATTATCTTATTAATTATTTACTGGTATGCTATTTATTTTCAGCCACCCTCCCTCATTATGATATATGTTCTACAACTGCAGAGCTCTTTGTCCTTGTTTCACTTCTAGATCCTCAGTGCCTGAAACAGTGCCTGGTTAATAGCACATATATGTTGCATGAATACCTGGTGACAATGTCAATTAGAGGTCAAGATCTTTTTATGTAAAAGTGCCAGATATTTTAGGCTTTGTAAGGCATGTGTTCTCTGTTACAACTGCTCAAATCTGCTACTATAAATCAAAAGCAGCTATTAAATAATATAAAAAAAAAGAGAAAAGCGTAAGCTTGACTGTGTTGCAGTAAAATTTTATTCACAGAAATAAGGCATAGGCTAGATTTGGCCTAGGGATCACCGTGTACAGACTGCTCGACTAGAACACCTCATGTCTATTTTGGTATCAGGGCACACTTGGATGTTAATTAATTCATTTTGGCTAGTGTTTGCAAAAAAAATGTTAATAATAATAATAAAACAGAGATAAAACTTGTTTTACTTCAAAACAATAAGTAATAATTAAGATAAAGATTAAGAGAATTTTCCAGATTTTCTGTGGAATAGTATGATACTTGTTCAATCAGCAGCTTCAGTGGGAAAGGGCAATTGGTGTTAAAGATAATGTGATGGTAGGAGGGGATATTTGAAATCATCCTTAGTGTACAGCAGTGTGCTTCCAAATCATCAATGATTGCCAGACTGCACAACAGAATGACCAGTAACTCCGGGGTGGTGCCTGAGGATTTGTGTTTCTATCTAGTTCTAGGTGATGCTGATACTGGTAGGGTAGAGGCTGAAAAGTGGAGAGGAGAGGCATGTGAAGATGTGAGTGAGGTAACACAGGTGAGCAGTGGTTTGCATGATGGTAGGGCTGTGGAAATAATAAGCAGGACACAAATGAGAGGGAATTAATTATCCAGGAGAGTAGCATACACAGAAGTTAATTTATGGAAAAACTGAATTTATAGGAAAAAGATGAAATGATTCTTGGGGGATATGTTGAACAAGAGGAGTGTAAAGCCTCAGAAATAAATTATGTCAGACTAACTACATTTTCTTCTTTAACAGAAGTACTAGACTCTAGTCATGTAGCTGCATTTGATTAAGCATGGCACTTGGTGATATATTTCCTGATACTATATTGGATGAACTGAGCCACTCACTTTAACAATATAGAGCATTAATACCTGGTCTTATGAATGTAGGCAAAAGATATTGACACAAGGGCAGCAAAGTGATGAAGGATGACCAATGGTGGCAGAGTCTTCCCGCAGCTACATCCCATTGACAGATATGCCAGGATGGAGAAATTGATGTTTTTGACATAAAACTAGAAGAAATGTGTTAAATCAGAGAATGTTTGTGGCATGATTGAGTAAAAAGTTAAATCTCATCTTATCGATTTTTTTTTTTAAATAAACAAGTCTGACTCTTTTCCTAGGAGGAAGAGAGAAACAAAGAACAGATGGAGCTGAAAGATATCCATACTAAGATGGGATACACAGATTTAAGTGTTTATGTAATCTCATTAAGTATAAATGGACCAAAGTTTCCGATTAAAGGAAGAAAGCTTCAGACTGGCTTAAAAAAATGAAATTAAAATTTTAAAAAAGTTAAGACTGAACTATATGCTGTATACATGATAAGTTGAAAACAAGAGAATAGAAAAAAATAATGGCATGCACACTATAACAAGAAGAAAAAATACTAAGTATACTTTAAAACAAAGTTTATTACCAAAATAAGGTAAAACATTCTATCATGAGAAAAAGGGAAGTTTACCAGGAAGATACACTGATACTAAAGCCTCAATATGCAAACAGCAAAAACTATCAGAGTCACAGAGGGAAATAGAAAAATCTATAGTTAAACTTATTAATTTTCATTCCCTTCCTTCGGTCATTGGTAGAACCTAAAAAAACAATTCAGTACCTATATAGTGGACTCAACATAATCAGATTGAATTAATCAACACATAAAGAATCTTCTGAAAGATCAAAAGCTATAAACTTATGGAGGAAAATCAGCAAATCCCTGAGTGGCTCTCCACATTTTTTATTTTCCAGACATATCAGACATGGCTATAGAGGTACATGTCCTCTTTGAGACCTGTGCACCTTCTGTAATCACTTCCTACTGTTTTAAGACTTGCCAAAACAGTAACAGGATTTTCAGAAGAGGCTGATGTTCTTCAGCAACTTAATTTCTTCAAAACCTTATTACCTTTCTTATTTTTTACTTCTAGTCGGTTTTATGTATAAGTTAACCACACCAAAAGTTATTTTTGAAACAGATCTCAGATGGTCTTTATTTACTTGCTTTCCGGTTCTCTTATACAGATCAACTTAATAGCAGCTACCTGAGGTGAGGCCTGAAAATAGTGCACCTCAAATCTGATCACTTTACTGAAATAAAAATTCTCATCATGTCTTTGTCAAAAAACAAAAAACAAAAAACAAACAAACAAACAAAAAACCTTCTAAATGTCCAAATTCTAGTTTACTCATGAGCAATGTAATTGTGGAGAGAAGTTCCATATCCAAAATAAGTATATTTTCTGACTATTGACAAAGGAGGTAAGTTCTGCTTAATAAGTACTTCATTTATTTGTTGCTATTAAATTATTTGCAAGTAACAATTTCATTTAATTACATAATTTTTTGGCTTAGGAATGTGGGAAGGGCTCAAATGAGCAATTTTTCTGCTCATGTGGTTTCAACTGGGGTCATTTAGTGCTGTTTAACTTGCAGGTGGGTTTTTCTGGAGCATCCAAGATGGCTTCATTTATATGGTTGTTGTCTTCAAGCCTAATCTTAGATAGTACTTCTCCCTATCAATGGAATCATAGGGTTTCTTTGTATTATCTCTCTACCAAAATAATGGAACATTTTCTAGGTGGCTTAGGTCTCAAAAGAACAAGATAGAAGCTATCAGTACTCTTAAAGGCTAGACTCAGAACTGGCATAGAATCATTTGTGCCATAATCAACAGAAAGGAAATATTCTTCATGTTGCCTATGTTTTGCATAGGAGAGAGTTTTGTAAAGGGGACGTCTTGACACATGTGTCCAAGCTTGCAGGCAGAATTACTGTTTAGCTTATGCTCATGAAAGGGCTCAAGGCTTTCTTGAGCAAGTCAGCATTCTCAGAAACACAAACCTAATAGCAACCATGCTTGGAAGCATGAGGGTCTGCTTTTCCAATCATTTAATTTCAAACAATTGAAAAAATAAGAAATATTGCCCATGTATTCAGACAATTACTCAAATAACAGTCTAAATTGTATCTTATTTTAGAGTTTGAGAAAAAGAGCCCAGCCACATGTGAAACCCCACATGGGTGTAATCCAGAGGAAATGCTGTTTAGTTCAGGCATATGTTTAGCTTTTGTGTCTTTCCTTCAACAATGCAGAGAATCTGGGAAGCTTTAAACACTAATATGATCTAATTGGAGCTACAAAATCTTGTCTTTTAACTTGCATCTGAAGTGTGTCTACCACCCACCCTTTAACTTGCAGCACCCTTAACTTGTTCCTTGTCTCAGCTCACTAAGCCTTCCTGATATATCCCCATCCTTCTTTTAAGAAACTTATTATTATCATTATTATTACTTTGCTTTAGTAAGAGGTGGGAAAGAAGTCTTCATTATGTAAAATGTGATATATAAATCTGTGTGGAGTGCTTCTAAAAGTAGAATGTCTGCCAAGTTCTCTAGCAATGTTACCAGTGCATAATTAAGTACTCATTTAAACTATAGTTTATGTTTGTGGGAAGGGAGAGTGTGGAACTCAGAAATAGAAGTTGTTGTGGGGTGGGGTTTTTCTGTATTTTTAAATTATATGTTAGATTCTGTTTTTGACAGCTATGACTTTTAAAGTAACAAAACTGGATTTTCAGTTCTAGCAATATGGTGGTCTTGGTGACCGGAGCAATCCTTGTGAAATACAGTACTTAAAAAGTCCTGGATAAAAATAAGATGTAGTATGAAATAAGACAATCTACAGAGGCTGGAGATTGAGAAAGAAAGTAAATTTAAAACAGTATTGAGTATTGACTATGGCACATTTTCTGGAGCATCTGGTTATCTCTGATTGCCTAGAGCTAAGTATTTAAATCAGTCTTTTTGTGTTAGACTGGTGATAAAGTCAGAGACCCATGCAATTCATGTGGGTTTCATACAAGACCTTGATAGTAAGTCTGCATTCATGAAAGCCAAAACCCACAGTGAAGTGAAGAAAAAGATAATACATTGGGAAATAGACAAGGTACCTGTGTCTCATCTTTGATCTTGAATGGAGGGTATAGTAATATATATAATAAAGTAAATATAATTAAATATACATGCATACACATACACAATTATTTTGACAGTTGCTAAAAATAGAAATAAGTTTAAATATTTGTGTAATGAAAACCATCTCAAAGACAAAAGTTTAGTTTAAGGTCATTCCACATTGTTAAATGCCCCTACGTGGAGTGAAAAGGAAATAAAAATAATCTGGAGAAACATAACTTAGAGTTTAATGCCCAAGAGCCAAAGATGTTTTGCAGATGAGATTTCAGTAAGTGTGACTTTACAATAGCAACAACAGTAATAATAAATAAAAATATCTAATGACAAGAAACCAAGCTACCATGAATGGAGCCTCTTGTGGGAGATTAAAACAAAACAAAAGAGTGAGATCAGATATATTAAGACAGCAGCAGATCTTGAATTTATCAGATAGAATATATCTAATTAAAACATATTGGTATGACTACTTAAAATTCCATTGTATGTATGAAGAAGGAATAAATCACTATCAAATTAACATATGTATTTGTAAAAGACAAGAATAAATCTTCTAACAATTATATGCACATGGATATAGATACAGATAAATGTGTATTTTAATTTTTATTTTCATTTTAATTTATATTCATATTATATATATATATATATACATACATATATATATATATATATACATACATATATATATATATATATAAAACTGGGAAATGAACAATCTAAAGAATGTATTAGTCAGAGAGAAATAGCCAAGTGCTGATATGCCTGATAATGCAGCAGACTACAGACATTAAGTAGATGACAAAAATACAAAAAAAAATGTTAAATGATACTGATGAGTGAGGAATCCAATTTGCAGACAAATGCAATTCTAAGGAGAAAACCTCAATGGGAAGAAGAGTTAATATTTGGAAAAAAATAACTGAAGATTATCCCAAATTTATGAAAGAAGTGATCATCAGAGTCAAGATAATCAAAGAATCCCCTAAACTTAATGCTTTTAAAAAATCAAATCAAATACAATAATAAAAATACCTATACCAATATATCATAATTTAAGTAGCACTATCAAAGCAACAGAAACTGTAAGAAGCCAGAGAGAAAAATAGATTATCATAGGGGCGCCTGGGTGGCTCAATGGGTTAAGCCTCTGCCTTCAGCTCAGGTCATGTTCTCAGGGTCCTGGGATCAAGCTCCACATTGGGCTCTCTCCCAGCATGGAGCCTGCTCTCTGCCTGCCTCTCTTCCTACTTGTGACCTCTCTCTTTCTGTCAAATAAATAAATAAAATCTTTAAAAAAAAGGGTTATCATAAAACAATAAATAAATGGAAAGCTGACTTCCCAAAAATCATTAAAAGAAGGCCCAAATCAGTCTTTTAAACCATCAAAATATGGAAAGAAAAAAATTGGAAATCTGCATATATATTTAACTTTACATTGTATTAAAATGTTGACATTTTAAAAACTGAATATATTTTTGTATGTGCAGACACTTATTGATGACATATCTAAAAATGTGTATCTGAGATGAAAGAAGGTTTGTTAAACAAGGGAAATAGTAAATATATGAATAAATCTAAGTGAATGTTTACAACAGCACTAATTGTCTTTTAGTGTTAAAAAATAACAAGGTAAGGGGCACTTGGGTGGCTCAATCAGTTAAGCATCTGACTGGATTTCCACTCAGGTCATGACCTCAAAGTCTGGAATCAAGCCCAGCATAGGGCTCCATGCTCAGAAGGGAGTCTGCTTGAGAATTCTCTTTCCCTTTTCCTCTACTCCTCCCCTACTCATACTGTCTTTGTTTTCTAAAATGAATAAATAAATCTTAAAAGAAAAAATAAAGTAAATTTTAAATGTACACAGCCTATAACCTAAATAAGGGAGGGATTCAATTAGTATTAATAATATCTAAGATCTTTTTTGGAACTTTACACTTGTTTAAATATGTATATTCTGATCTGTCTTTACATTTGTTTCCCTCTCTGTTTCCTTTTGGACATTTTCCTATTGAAGTGTTTTCAAATTTCTTAATCCCACCTTTTAATGTGACTATTCTTTTTTAAATATATATCCCAACTTAAATATTGTATTGTTCATTTTTGGCATATCCCTTTGGTTCTTTAATATAGACTCCAATTCTGTGTTGAAATTCATCCATGTTATCCACATTTTCTTCTATTTCCTTTAACCTAATAATCGTAATTTTTAAGTGAGCTAGGTATATTGTCAGCCCTTTCATTGATCATAAATACATTTTATTTCCTTCTTTATATATCTAGTAATTTTGAATTTTATGCCAGACATTATAACAAAAGAGTCTTCTAAGCTATAGATTTATGTGTTTGATCAATGAAAATTCTCTTTACTTTGTTAAGAGAAAAAGGGAAAGAAGTTAATAACATTAGTTCAGTTTAAATTAACTCAAGTCAGGAGTATAGTATAATTTAAGAGACTCGATCGATTGAGTTTACCCAATCTTTGGATGAGCCCAACCAGGATTTTGACCCTCTCCTCATGTCTTGTGGGTCTCAGTTGCTTCAGCTTTAAATGGTGGACCAGATGTGGGGTGTGAGGAGGGGGAAAACTCCAGGCAACAATGTTCTGTCATCTGTCATTCACAGGTTACAGCTCAGGTTCCTGGGATCCTAAAGCTGTAGGTCTTCGTGTCTTAAGAAGCATGAAAGATATTATTATACTCTGTCTTTCTGAAGGTTTAACTTGAATCTCTAGCTTTCCAAGAACCCATAGCACCCATAAACAAATCCCATCGGAAAAGCTGACAATGATTTGAATTCTCTCAAATTTGTAATTTGTCATGCTAGCACCATTAACTGTTAAATAATCTGCATATTTCTGTAACTCCTACTAGAGTTTCCCTGCCTGAGCAAGCTGGATCTTCAACTTGCATCTAGAAATAGAAAATTTTCTGAGAATCATTTTTTGAAAGTTAGAGAGTTCTAGCTTGTCGCAGAGATGTTCTCTCCCCTGTGAAATTTTAATTTCTAATGCCCATTGCTTTCATTGCTCTACAATGCCTTTAAATTATGAAATGTATATAATTTTTTTTTAGGTGCTGCAGGAAAATTGTTGTTCTGAAATAAACTTCTACATCCTACTATGATGCTTGAATTTCCTGGATGGCTAATGATGCTGAGCAAATTTTCATAGATTTACTGAGCATTTGGATATCCTCTTTCATTTCCCCTTCCCAGATTTTTATTTTTTTTAATATCTGTTCTTGTCAATTGATAGGTCTTTTAAAAAAATATAGTGAATGATTCCTTTGACATTAATAGGTGGTGCAAATATCTTCTCCTGGTTTAGAGGCTGGCTTTTTTTTCCCCCATTTTATTTTATTTTATTTTACTTCTTTTCAGTGTTCCAGAATTTGTTGTTTATGCACCACATCCAGTGCTCCATAATACTCACCACCAGCCTCACCTAACCCCCCACCCACCTCCCCTCTGAAACGCTCAGTTTGTTTCTCAGAGTCCACAGTCTTTCATGGTTTGTATCCTCCTTTGATTTCCCCCATCTCACTTCTCCTCTCCAACTCACCATGTCCTCATGTTATTCCTTATGCTCCACAAGTAAGTGAAACCATATGATACTTGACTCTCTCTGCTTGACTTATTTCACTCAGCATAATCTCTTCCAGTCCTGTCCATGTTGATACAAAAGTTGGGTATTCACCCTTTCTGATGGAGGCATAATACTCCATTGTGTATATGGACCATATCTTTATCCATTTGTCCATTGAAGGACATCTTGGTTCTTTCCACAGTTTGGCAACTGTGGCCATTGCTGCTATGAACATTGGGGTACATGTGGCCCTACTTTTCACTACATCTGTATCTTTGGGGTAAATACCCAGTAGTGAAATTGCAGGGTCAGAGGGTAGCTCTATTTTTAATTTCTTATGGAATCTCTACACTGTTTTCCAAAGTGGCTGCACTAACTTGCATTCCCACCAGCAGTGTAAGAGGGTTCCCCTTTCTCCACATCCTCTCCAACACTCATTGTTTACTGTCTTGTTCATTTTGGCCATTCTAACTGATGTAAGGTGGTATCTCAATGTGGTTTTGCTTTGAATCTCCCTGACTACTAATGATGATGAATATTTTCTCATGTGTCTATTAGCCATTTGTATTTATTCTTCGGAGAAGTGTCTGTTCATGTTTTCTGCCCATTTTTTTGACATGATTATTGAGTTTGTATTGAGTTTGAGGAGTTATTTATGGATCTTGGATATCAGCCCTTTGTCTGTAGTGTCATTTGCGAATATCTTCTCTCATTCTGTGAGTTGCCTCTTTGTTTTGTTGACTGTTTCCCTTGCTGTGCAGAAGCTTAGAGGTTGACTTTTTACTCACTTAATTGATAACGGGAGTTTCTAGTTACAATTTAGTTCAAATGTGTAAGTTGTTTTCTTAGTAGTTAGTGATATTTGAGTTCAGTTTAATATATCTTTTCCTATTCTGTGATCATTAGTATATTCTTCTGTGGTAAGTCTTTGAAGATTTATTGTTTCCTTTTTCACATTTAGGTAAAAAATTCACCAGAAATGATTTTTATATGGGGTGACCTAGTTTTTTTACAGTGTTTTTCTATGTACATATCAAAATAATCCAACACAATTTGGTGAGAAGACTGCCATTTTTACTATTCTACTTACCAACTATTGTATAAGTCAAAAGTTCATACATGTGTGAGTCTGCTACCAAACACTATTGTTTCATTTGTTAGTTTGTTTATCCTTCACCAGACAACATATTGTCTTAACATAATGTTTTATATCTTAGTATATAGTATAATAAATCTTCCAATTAATTTATCCTCAAGATTATCATAGCTTTTCATAGCTCATTTCTCTTTGTGAATCTGTTGAAATATTATTTACTTAAAGTTTATATACCTATATAGCCATCACAATATCTAAATTTACACACACAAAAAACTTGCTGGGATTTTGAGTGGTATTTGTTGTAGACTGACTTCTTTATTGGCCCTAATTATTATCTCCTTCAATCCACCCTATGTAATGTAACCTCACAGGTTATCTCAAGAAGTATAGTCTATTTATACTCTTTTTAAATCTGGGGTAGCCTTATAATTTGCATGACCAATAAGATGTAGCAAAGGAGACACTGTACTAGTCCAAACCTGGGCCTCAAGAGGCCTTGCTTACTTCTACTCAGTCTTTTTTTGGTTTTGTTTTTATTTTATTTAATTTATTATTATTATTATTATTATTATTATTATTACTTCTACTCTGTCTTATGAACCTCTTCCTTTCCATGAAAGAATTGCCAGACTAGTCTTTTGGAGTTATACAAGAGCAGCACCAATAATTAGCCAGTCACTGGAAACAAAGCTACCTAATTGTAAAGCATAACAGAGCCTAGCTAAGATAAAGAGTGTCCAGCTACGCACACACAGCAACATATAGAATTATGAGCTATACAGGACATTGTTATTTTATGTCACTATATTTTGGAGCCCCCCCCCAGCATTATTTTGGCAATAGATGGCCAATATAAGTTTCCATTATTGTATTATAAATCATCTGAATATAAACATCTTTACAATATTATATTTTCGTTTTCAGGAATATAGATTACTCTTCCATTGATTTGAATCTTTAATTTCTCTCAATAAAATGCTGTATGTGTGTGTAGAAGTGTTACACACAAACTTTTAGATTTAGTTAATTACATTAACAAATATCTTTTCCCATTCCTAAGGTTGCCTTTTAGTTTATTGATTGTGTCCTTTGGTGTGCAGAAGCTTTTTATCTTGATGAAGACCTAGTAGTTTAATTTTGCTTTTGTTTCCCTTATCTCCAGAGACACTTCTAGTAAGAACTGACTACAGCTGATGTCAGAGAGGTTGCCGCCTCCGTTCTCCTTTAGGATTTTGATGGTTCCTAGTCTAACATTTAAGTCTTTCATCCACTTTGAATTTATTTTTTGTATGTTGTAAGAAAGTGATCCAGTTTAATTCTTCCACATGTTGCTGTTTTGTTTTCCCAACACCATTTGTTGAAGAGACTGTCTTTTTACCATTGGATATTCTTTCCTGCTTTGTCAAAGTTTAGTTGTCTATATAGTTTTGGATCCACTTATGGGTTTCTATTCTGTTCCATTGATGTATGTGTCTGGTTTTTATTTAAGATCTATATAATATGTATATAACATATCATATATAAATATATATATATATTTCTTTATTTGACACAGAAAGAGATCACAAGTAGGCAGAGAAGCAGTCAGAGAGAGAGGGGGAAGCAGGCTCCCCACTGAGCAGAGAGCCCAATGTGGGGCTTGATGCCAGGACCTGAGACCATGACTTGAGCTGAAGGCAGAAGCTTAACCCACTAAGCCACCCAGGGGCCCCAGTAAGTGTCTGCTTTTGTGCCAGACCATACTGTCTCAATGACTACAGCTTTTTAATATAGCTTGAAGTCTGGAATTGTGATGCCCCCAGTATTACTTTTCTTTTTCAAGATTTCTTTGGTTATTCAGGAAATCAGCAAGGAAGAAGTCAAACTTCCACTATTTGTAGATGAGATGATATTCTATATAGAAAACCTAAAAGACTACCAAAAAATTGTTAGAACTACTTTATGAATTGAGTAAACTTTTAAATTACTTTTAAAATCAACATAGAAAATCTGTTACATTTCTATATACCAGAAATGAAGCAACAAAATGGGAAATCAAGGAATCAGTCCCATTTATAATTGCACCAAAAACCATGATGCCTAGGAATAAACCTAAATAAAGAGGTAAAAGATTTGTACTCTGACCACTATAGAATATTTATGAACAAAATTGAAGATAACACAAAGAAATGGAAAAAATTTCATGCTAATGGATTAAAAGAACAAATGTTAAAATGTCTTTACTACCCCAAACAATCTACACATTTAATGCAGTCTCTATCAATCCACTTACCTTTTCATTATTCTACTTGCTTTATTGTGCTGGCACAGATTTCTAGTCCATCGATAAACAGACCATTCAAAAGGATGTATTTATTAGTCATTTACAGATTACTCTATATAAGAAAGTACTCTTTTATTTCTGGTTTTCTAAGAAATATTTTTTCATAAATTTCTGATAAATTGTATCAAACTTTCTATCTCTTTCTGCAAGATGGTTAAATTAGATTTATCTACATCTGTGGGAGAAATTGGTCTATATTCCTCTTCTTTTCAGATACCCTGTCAGGATTTGGATATCAGGTTCTGCTCTACTCATAGTTACCTAAGAAGACAATCACAGATCTGCATGGAAGTATTTACCACTGAAGGTATGTAAGCATTGGGATTTCCATGTTCAAATGACTCAGCTGTAGAATCAATTAAACAGTTAGAGGATATGTTGATATTTTATTTCTTCTTATATTAATTCTTAGGATTTATCTATTTTTTTGGCCAATTTTCAAATACATTGCCATTTTTCATATTTTTGTCTCCTTTAAATGTTAGTGGAACCAATTATTCCTGTCTCTATTATTCTTCCTGATATCAGTCTCACAAAAAAATCTGTCTTACAAGAATTTTTTTGTTTGTTTGTTTACTTTTAAGTCTTTTAGAGTATAATCATTTGGCTTTGATAGTTTTCTCTAGTGTCCTATATTTTATCAATATCTTATTATTATTTTCTTCTTTCAAGTTTACTTTGATGTTGTTGTTGTTTCTTTTTTTAAAGTAGACTCTACACCCAACATTGGGCTCAAATTCACAACCCTGAAATCAAGAGTCACACACTCTATTGACTCAGCAGCCAGGCATTCCTAACTTGCTATTTTATTTCTAACTTCAATAGATTATTGATTTTTTTTAACCTTCCTTTTCTTATAATACATGTACTTAGGTCTACATATGTCCTTGTACACACATCTTAGCTATTTTCCAAATTTCTTCATATATGCTATGTTTCTTTCACTGATTTCAATGTTTAAAATATTGTCAAATGTTCATTATTAGTTAATCTTTTTTCTATTAATCATTTAGAAGTTTATGATCTAATATCCAATTATTTCTGATCTTTTATGTTGTTCTATCTGTTATCAATTTTTAACTTAATTCTGTTTCCATAAGGGAATATCTCTGTATAGTTTCAATTACCTGAAATTTGTTAAAATCTGCTTTATGGTATAGCATAGTGTTAACTTTTGCAAGTGTTTTATGTGTGCTTAAAAAATATGTGTTCTACAGTTTTGAGGTATGGTGATTTATATATCAGTTACATTTATTCATGTTACTCAAATCTGGTACATGAATTTTTTTTTTGCACTTATTTGATGACTTACTGTGTGTTAAAATTATCCACTATGTCTTCAATTACTATGTTCAGAAGGAGAAATGATAAAGAGATACAATAAACTTTCAGGAGTGGTAGATATGTTTAACATTGTGATTGTAGTGGTAATCTCAAGAGTGTATACATGTTATAATTTATCAAATGATATAATTTTAACAGGCCAAATTTACTGTATGTAAGGTGTATCTCAATAAAGGTGTTAAAATGAGCCATCATATTTCACTACTTAATAAAGTAAAGAAAATAATGCACAGGATCATCATAATAGATATATAAATTCACTTGATAAATTTAAACATTTATTTGTAGAAGAAAATATTAGTGTATTAGATCTCGAATGAAAATTTCTTAATCTATTGTAGAAAATAGCATACATACATACACATGCACAATTATGGCTATCATGATATTTAGTGATGAAGTATTCAAAACCTGAGAATAATTTAGGTCACCCTCTATTGCTATATATATTATATATTAAACAGTACTAGTTAACTTAGATATAGTTAAATCTATACACAGTGTAATGATTTAATAAATATTGATAAATAAATGCATAAAGAATCAGAAAGTGTATTTCAAAGAATACTTCTAATCTCTAGCAAACATTTTTAATTGTCGCTCTTAAAAGGACTAAGCTTTAATGCCTTAAGTCATCTATTATGATTAATAAATGAAATTCCATGCATCTATAAGGACTCTAGCTCTATATCATTATTAGAGTAGTCACTCTGATCATTTTCTTGTTCTAAGGCTCAGATGAAAAAATTAGATTGAGTAGGGCTGATAGAGACTATGATTAAAGATTCTATTCACACATTTGTGAAGATATCTTAGTACAGCTCTTCCTTCACTTATTATGGAGTTGTATCCTGATAAACCCATCACAAGCTGACAATGCATTTAATATACTCAAACTAGAGAACATAGCTAGGCCCAGCCTGACTTAAATATGCTCAACACACTTACATTAGCCTAAATTTTGGGCAAAATCATCTAACACAAAGCCTATTTCATAATAAAGTGTTATCTCATGTAATGTACTGAATATTGTGGAAGTGAAAAATGGTATGGCTGTGTGGGTACAGAATGGTTGTGTTCCAGTGATTTACACTTGTGATTGGGTACCTAACTGAAAGGTGAAGCTTCTTGCCACTGACTAAAGTCATGAGAAAGGATCATATTACCTATCACTAGTCTGGGAAAAGAACAAAATTCAAAATATAGTTTCTATTGAATGTGTATCATTTTGGCACCATTATAAAGTTGAAAAATTGTAAGTAAAACCACTTACTTACAAATGTAAGTCAAGGACTATCTGTATTGCACATGTGGGTGTACAGTAGTTGTTATGTTCAGTGACTCTTCTTCAAAGATTTACCTTTATTTTTAAAGATTTTATTTATTTATTTGACAGAGATCACAAGTAGGCAGAGAGGCAGGCAGAGAGAGAGGAGGAAGCAGCCCTGAGCAGAGCTGAGCAGAGAACCTGATGTGGGGCTTGATTCCCGGACCCTGGGATCATGACCTGAGCCAATGGCAGAGGCTTTAACCCACTGAACCACCCAGGCACCCCATATCTTTTTTTTTTTTTTAACATTTTATTTATTTTTTTGGCAGAGAGAGATCACAAGTAGGCAGAGAGGTAGGAAGAGAGAGAGGGGAAGCAGGCTCCCTGCTGAGCAGAGAACCCGATGTGGGGCTTGATCCCAGGACCCTGAGATCATGACCTGAGCCAAAGGCAGAGGCTTAACCTACTGAGCCACCCAGGTGCCCCCCCCAATACCTTTTTGAAGAATTTTCTTGGTGACGAATAGAATATAGGGTACTGATACCTAAAAGCAAATGAAATAGCTACCAGTCATCTCACTAGATGACATTAACTGTAAATTGAGTGACTGTCCCCAGAAATATTTATTAGTCTTCCCTTTAACAAATGTTTCTCTTTTTGTGAATCTCCTCCATCTGCTCAAAAGCTTCTGAATACTTTTGCATTGCCCTCAGTAAGTTTTGTCAGCAAGAAAACTTTATAAGTTTCTGCTCAAATGCAACAATCATTACTTGTTATTTTTCAATTTAATTTCAGTATAAATTAACTTATCTCTGTGCAAGTAGTATTAAAGCTAATAACCCTAAAAAGGATTAAGATTAGAAAGTAATGCTGTCAGTGACAAAGCTCATTAACGGCCTTTATCATTACAAGCTGATGAACTACATCTAGGATAATTGGTCTAATTATAATACACTTGTTTCTTTAGCCAGGTATTTTTTGCTTCACTCTCTACTGATTACTTATGGGTCTTAGTTTGGCCAATTAAATTTCTCTTCCCACACTATCCATTTCTAAAATTGATAGCATATAGCTCAGATGTCAGTATACCTGTTCTCTGAATAGAGCTGCATTAAGGAAACAAGAAATAGCAAGGCAAAGGGATAGCTTTATCCTGGGGTACAGGCCGCAAAACAAGATATACAGTGAATAACAATTCTTTTAGGGTTTCCACCCTAAAATTTTAAGTGGAGTTGCTAAAATTTATTTAAAACCTAGCTATACCATAGACCCCTAATGTATTCTACTTATTTCATTTCTGTAGAACACTTTCAGCTATTTTATTTTCATGACAAACAATGGAACACCCACCTAAATTGACTTAACAACAAAAATAGTTAAATTATTTTATATAAGAGATAATCTGGAATTAAAAATGTTCACATTTGGAAAAGTAGCTAACAAGCATCTCTGAGGAGATTTTTTCCCTCGGCTTCTACTCTATTGTCCTCGGGATACCGGTTTTTCTTTTTTGGATCTACAAGTCCTCATTGTCTCAAGATTATTTCCATAGCTCCAGGTATCTGGACCACACTCAAAGACTAGAAACAAGACAGAAATTAGAACAGAGAAAGTGAATCATCACATGATTTTCTTTCCTATTATCAGAAAAGAAAAATAGTTCCACAAGCCCTTTCCTTACATTTTATTGGCCAAAAATCAATAATACATTTATTACTAATTGAGAGACATTGGGAAAATTTCTGATTTTTCAGTGTTTTTACTTAGAAAGGCATGGAATAAAAATGCTTTGTAATAACTTTTGAGTTTCCATGTAAAGGTGTATTTAAAGGAAGAATGTCCCTTTTTTAGTAAATGGAAATCTCCATGGAACTTTATTTCTCCCTATTCATCCTGAGTGTATTGTGTGTGTTATAAAGGGATGAATTTGAATTCAAGTACTTGGAGATAGATCAGTATTTCCAGCTGAGTTCTTCTTGAACATTAGGATTCACTATAATGAGAGTGATCAAGTCATTCATTGTCCAGAATGGACATATTTGAGACTGAAAATGGGACTAATTACTCTTGGACAAGTGAAAGCTCAGTAATGTCCCAAGCAAACTGGTACATGTGGGACCTTATATTAAAAAGCCCTATTTATATCAGAGCCACAGTGTCACTGGTTCCTGACTGTTGATTTTATGATCAAGCCAGGTGAAAGAGAAAAGCAACTGCTACCAACTGGTGTGAAAATACATAAGTAATTCGTATGCAAAACCAGCCTAAAGCCTCTCCTCTCTCCGGCTCATTGCCATTGTCAACAAAAAGAGTAGATGAATCAAAGGAAAAGTTTCCAGATCTGAAGGTCATCAATACTCCTCAGGCTGACCTTGACAAAAGTTCTCACTCTGACTACAAGCCTTATTCATGCTCTAGACAATAAACAGTGGGACACATAGATAAAAGTAAAAATACCACTTAAACTGGATTAAAAAAGTGGTCACCTGCAACCCAGACCTATCTATGGATTGATCAATCCATCTCTCCACTCAGCCACATTCAATTAAAAAATAGAGAGAGATTGATAATGTCTTATATCAGGGTTTTAAACCATATCTTATCACAGGTTTGCTATGGGCATGTTTCAGTTTCAATAAATTTAAGTACACATAAACTTTATTAATGGGTATGTTTAAAAAATTGCTGTTTATCCTTTGATTATACCTAAAAACCTTTCTTCTCTAAGACAAATATTCTCTATGTCCAATGGTTCTTTTATTATATGTATTCAGAGATCATGTATCTGTTTTTCAGAATACTTAAACAGCATTTGTGCTGGTATTATTTGTGTGATTATTTTACTGTATAAGTTCTCTATATTGAAACATTAATAATTAATTAATAATTATATATTGCATTTTTATAATATTCCGGGGTTATCAAGTGCTCAAGATAAAAATTATCAAGATACAATCAGTCAGTATTAAAATACAGTGATTTAGATGAACTGCATTTGGTAAGGTTAGTGTGAGAGATATTTTAGAAGAGGTGTGATGCACATAAAGTTAAATATGTAAAGAATTACAATTAAATAGATATTTTAAAAATATGAGGGAATAAGTAATAACAAACTTGCATTCAAGCTATGAATAATTATAAAAATGAATTAACATTTGAGGCAGTTGTGTTCAGGCATTAGTCAACAGACACTCAGAACTCTGATAACTGAAGAGAGAAATATACAAGCTGATCCTCTGACTCTAACAAGCAGAGTTAGAGTCAGTCTTCTGTGGGCTGATAACTGAACAGAGAAGACACCTGAGGTTACGCAGTGCTGGTTCAAGAATAATTAAAAAAAAAAAAATAGATGAACTTTAATAAGAATAAAACCAAACCTGACAGGAGTGAAAGGATCTGCCAATAATTCATCTGTTCATCAAAACAAAAACTACCTTGTAGAGAAAGATAGGTATTTCAAACTCTCTAAAATATATTATCTATGATTTTCAGAATAAGTTTTAAAAATACTAATTATAAAAATAGTTGGGAATATGGGCAATAATTAATTTTTTAAAAGTGAAAGGATTCTGATATAATATAATTGGTGGAAATAGCTTAACAACTTTAAAGCAGCTAATAAAAGTATGTTTAACATTTTAAAGGGAAATAAGGGCATGGTGGGTAATCAGAAAGGAAAATTTAGAAGAGAAATTTTAAGAAGGCAGAATGGAAATTCCAAATATAACAGTATAGTAATTGAAATGTAAATTTCATCCAATTTGCCTAACAGGAAATGGTAGCGGGTAGAAGAGCCAACAAATTAGAGAACAAGCTAAAGAACACAGAAATTACTGAAAGCAAAATAGGTGGGTCATTAATGATCAGTATGCAATCTGAAGGGATTTAATATAAATGTATTCAGAGTCCTGAAAAGAGAAGGGAGTTAATAGAACAGAAAAAAAAAAATTAATAAAAAGTTAAATTTGTGAATTTTCCAAATTTGGTTAAAAATATAAACTTACAGAGACAACTAAAACTATATCTAGACATAAAAATGCTAAAAACCAAACCCAAAGAAGAAATCTTAAAAACAAACAAACAAACATAAAATAACAAGCAAAAAACAATAAACACTTTTCATAGAAAGGAACAAAGATAGTATTAATGGCTCACTTTTTGTCAGAAACAGCAAAGGCAAGGACGCAATAGAATAAGAGGTAAACCTTGAAAATTAAACAAAAAACAACCCAGAATTCTATATGCAGTGAAAATATCCTTTAAAAAATGAGATTAAATATAGGCCTTTTAAGATAATCAAATGCTGAGAGAATTTTTTGACTGCTGATCTGCTCTACAATAAATGCTAAAGAAAGTTTTTCTGAGAGAGGAAATTCACCATAAGGAAACTTGGGTCTACAGAAAGAAATGAAAAACAAAGAACATGACAAATATGTAAGTAAATTTAAGATATTATACTTTGATCTTTCTTTTGATTTCTGTATATGACAATTGAAATTTTTAAATAAAAATTAATAACTTTGTAAGTTGTTACATACAACATATAAATTAAAAGCTCATGGCAACTTACCACACACACACACACACAAACAGTGGTAGAGGGATAGAATTATACCATTGAATGTTTCTTACACTTTACACAGAATGGTACAATATTAATTCTAAGTAAACAGAGGTAAGTTAGGTTACAAATTATAGTCCCCAGGTAAGACACTTAAAACACATGTGCTCACACACCTATAAACGCACAGAGGATCAAGAACAACCACAACTAAAAAAAGTCAATGGAAGTGTTAAAACAAAATGTTGAAAATAATATGTTTAAGTCAGAAGTAGGAATAAAATAATGAAAAAAAAAAAAAAAAACAGGAAACAGAGTGGTCCAGTGGGAAAAAATTCAAGATGATTTATTAAATCACAGGAATATCATATATTAAATATAAATGAGCTAAATATTTCAAATAAATGCAAAGATTGTTAAACTGGATTAAAAAGAAAAAAATCAATATGGTTTGTTATAGAATACATACATTTAATGAATTGCATAGTTGAGAAACAAAAAGATGAAAAGGAATGTATCTTTGGAAAGCATGAAAAACTATTTGTTGTTCCTAATATTAACAAGGTAAAATTCTAGACACTTAGTATTACCAGAGGAAACAAGGGGAACTTTATAACACTAAGAAAATCAGTTTGTCAAGAAGATATATCTATTCAAAAGTGAACACACATGACAACATTCAAAATATATGGAACATAAGTGAGAGAACTAAAAGGAAAAAAGACAAATGCACAATCCCTAACTAAAGTATTAATAGAACCAATAAAATATCACACTAATTTTCCCTTTAAAATGCCCATTCATCATATTTTGCATGGCTGACTAAAATGTTCTTTTCTCTCAACAGTTGGGTCTTAGAGGTCTGTCTAATCCAAAATAGCCTCCCTTAACCATCCATCTAAAGGAGCATGACTGACTAGTATTTCCTCATATGTTACTTTTTATATAGAATGTATTAGTAGCAGGAATTTCTTTTATTTATTTTGTCATTGCTTGTTTCTCCTCTGCCCAAATATAAGCTCTATGATGGAAGTCTTCTCTGCCTTACTTTACTGCACTATCATGCCCCAGCACTGGGAGTAGGGTCTGACAAGGAGAGGCTACACAATAAATACATCCTGAATGGATAGATGCCTGAATGAAGAATGATAAATTAATGATCTAATTTTTCATTGAAGATAAAATTTGTTAATTATGAAAAAACATTATGTAAGTATCATAAATATTTAAAGAAAAGCTACATAACATTATAAACATTTTAAAAATGTGGGTGTATAAGAAAATATAGAGTACTAGCAATGTAAATAGAGGAAAATAGGATGTGGGGTGACTTGGTGGTAAAGTCAGTTAAGCATCTGACTCTTGATTTTAGCTCAGTTTGTGATCTCAGGGTCATGAGATTGAGCCTTTTGTGGGGCTCTGGACTGGGCATGGATCCTGCTTGAGATTCTTTCTCTCCCTCTGCCTACCTCTCCCTTTCATTAGTATGGAATTTATACTAGTAGGAAATTATACTAAAAAGTTGATCAATTAAGAAATCAAGGTTTTAGTCTCTTGTTAGAAAATATAAAGGCAAGCAATAATAAATTAAAATTTAAACTTTATACATTTCAAGTGACTAAAGAGAGAATAAAAAGGAAAGCAAAAGCCATATAGCAAATATAACACTTATAACAAAAGATAGATACAAAGGAACTAAAGTTAATTCTAACAATGATAAAAGTAAACTGGAAAATTTGGCAAAGTAAATGAGAAAAACAGTCTTATGGAAAGTTATTCTTATTTCATAAAAGAGACACATGTAAAAGAAAGTGACACATTATTATTGAAAATAATAAGTATTGGCAAAGACACACAGGCAGATGCAAAGAAATATTAAGCAGGGGTCCTGACATTAACATCACATGAGAGTTTAATTAAAGGCCAAATGCATTTTATGAGACAAATATGGGGTGTGCCTTATAATTATAATACATGCAATCTACAGAAATGTGTAAGAGTTATGAATCTTTTTATACACCAAACAACTTGGCATCAAAAACATAGATTCAAAACTAGATGAAATTAAAGGCAAACTAAAAGCTCAATATTTTTTTTCAGCCAATAGTAGGTGAAAAAATTAAAATAAGTAAGCTTATAGAGGCTTTGATTAATAATTCTTTAAACTAAACATGTGCTCTTTTAAAGTATTCTTAAAATAATTTAAAATGGCTATATATTAAGCCACAAAAAAATCACAACAAATTCCAAAATCTGAAAGCATATATTACAATCTTTCGAAAAGTAGTAAGAAAAAGGAATAACAAATTGAACTAAACCCTATGCAATTTTTAAAAAATATCTCTCTCAGAGAATTCTTGAGTTAAACAAGAACTCTTTTTGTCATTTATTTATTACATATTTAAAGGCTTTATTTATTAGAGCAATTTTAGGTTTACAATAAAAATGAGAGAAAGGTGCAGAGATTTCTCATTCACCTCTTCCCCCACATATGCATAACCTTCCCCATTATCCACATCGCTCACTAAAATGCTACATTTTTACCAAGGATAAACCTACACTGATACAACATAATCACCCAAAATCCATGGTCTATTTTAGGATTTGCTTTTAGTGTTGTATAAGCTAGAGGTTTGGACAAATGTAGAATGATATATATCTATAATTATACTGCTATACAGAGTACTTTTACTGCATTAAAATTCCTCCATGATCAGCCTTTTCATTTCTCTCTTTCTCATACAATTTTTTTTTAATTAAAAAAAAATTGGGGCACCTGGGTGGCTCAGTGTGTTAAAGCCTCTGCCTTCAGTTCGGGTCATGGTCTCAGGGTCCTGGGATCAAGCCCCGCGTTGGGCTCTCCACTCAGCAGGGAGCCTGCTTCCCTTCCTCTCTCTCTGCCTGCTTCTCTGCCTACTTGTGATCTCTGTCTGTCAAATAAATAAATAAAAATCTTTAAAAAATTTTTTTTTTTATTACGTTATGTTAGTCACCACACAGTACGTCATTAGTTTTTGATGTAGTTTTCCAAGATTCATTGTTTATGTATAACACTCAGGGCTCCATATAGTACGTGCCCTCCTTAATATCCATTACCAGGTGAACCCATCCCCCCCAATCCTCAGTTTGCTTCTCGAAGTCCACAGTCTCTCATGGTTTGTCTCCCCCTCCTAACTCCTCCCCTTCATTTTTCCTGTACTCTTCTAATGTCCTCCATGCTGTTCTTTATGTTCCACAAGTAAGTGAAACCATATGATAACTGACTTTCTCTGCTGGACTTATTTCACTGAGCATAATCTCTTCCAGTCCCATCATGTTGATGTAAAAGTTGGGTATCCATTATTTCTGATGGCTGAATAATATTCCATTGAATGTACAGATTTTTTAATATAAGTGAAATATATCCAAGAATGAAAGTAAGGGCAGTTTAAAAGGGAAGTTTTACCTCAAATGTTCACATAATTGAAGAAGAAAGAATAGAAATGTGTAAAATGGTAAATTTAATTTGTTTAAATTAAAAAACAAAAAGGAAAACGAAAAAACTCAGGAGGAAGGAACTTGCAAATATAAAAATAAAAACTCATTTGTTTATAAGCAAGATAATTATGAGACATTAACAGGCAAAGTGATTTAAAAGTGCAGTGAATTCTTAGGAAAACAGAGAAGAAAACAAGTCACTATATAAATAAAAAGAGAGATAAAAGTTTATAGAATAAGAATTGAGAACTCAGAAATAATTACAGACATATGGGTTTGGAAATAAGTAGTAGAGGTATTCTCCAAGCCATGAAAATACATTTGAAAGTCTATACAAAATACATGTTTTTTCAGAAAACATCAGTGACAGAAAAATGACTCAAGAAGAAAGAGAAAATGTAACCAAATCAGTAATTATAGACTATGTTAAGGAAGTTAAAAATAGTGCCAGGTCAATATGTTTTCACAGTTGAATTATTAATACCTTCTAAGACCAGGTATTTTGAGTGCTATCTAAACAGGGCATAGAGAGAGGAAAAAACAATAATATTGAAAAAAATTCTAAGGACGCAACAAGGATCGAATAACAAAATATGCAAAATAACAAATGGGGGGGCGCCTTGTTGGCTCAGTGGGTTAAGCCTCTGCCTTCACCTAAGGTTGAGATCCCAGGGTCCTGGGATTGAGCCCCACATTGGGCTCACTGCTCAGTGGGGAGCCTGCTTCCTCCTCTCTCTCTGCCTGCCTCTCTGCCTACTTGTGATCTCTGTAAAATAAATACCTAAAATCTTTAATAAAAATAATAATAACTAATGGGAAAATGTAGACCCACATTGCCCAATATGGTAGCCATTAGTCCCATATGGGTTTATTAATTTTAACTTAATTTAAGATTCAACTTCTGAGTTGCACTTGTCACATATCACATCTACCTACCTCTGAGGCCAGAGAACAGAGATATAGGGAGAAACTGTCATTTATGGTTACTGTAGAATCTCAAGAGTACACAAACAATCTGTCACCACACACTTTCAAATACAGTATACTTCCTTGGCACAATAGCTTTCTGAGACACATACATATCACACAGAATGAAAACAGAAACTCACAGATAGAGACACTGAGCACATGCCATTAAACCTAGTTCTTCTGAATGTGGGCCCCCTCCAGTCCTTATGATACTTCATCAGGCTCTTGCTCAAAGCAGTTATTTTGGCATTCTTCTAGTCCTTAGAATTATTGGTATAGCATATGTCCATGTTACTAAAAGATAATTTGCAATCCACAAGAGCCTGAAAACTCTAGGTGAAACCAAGAATCCAGCATGCTGATTTTCAGTAATAATCTTGGCACTTGTCATTCGCCGTGCTTGATAAACTTTATAACATTTAATGTATAGTATACAAAAAGAAAAAGAGACAGAGTGGGAGAGAAATCATTTGGTGAAAATAATAATTTAAAGGAGATTGGAGAACATAATATTGATCCAATTTTATATGGAGACAGATTGGAAAAACAAAAGAAAATACTCTGTGAAAATGTCTAGCACACTTACACAGAACAGGTACTCAAAAAACGTCTGACTTTGTGCTGCTGGTGAACTGAGACGAGAGAGCTGAAATGTATTCCCCATACTTTACAAATAAGAAATGGCCTGTTTTTCTTGGAAACCACATATCTTAAGGTAGGGATTAAGAAGAAATTAAGGAACAGATACTATATACATTTAATATTTGTCAATCTAGTGACCTCCTTTTTGCTTTAATTACATAGGGTCACTCTCAGTGGAATATTTGAGCTGACTTCAAAACAACCCTGACAGAACTCTAAAGTAAAATACCCCATTGCAACTTGTCACTCATTTCCATAGTAGCAACAATGCCCAAAGCAAATGCAATAGCATATCTGATGCTAGCAGAGTGGGGAGATGACCACAGACTACTATGCTCATGTAATGCATATGTTCCAACTCTGGGTGTTGACATAGCTGCAGAGTGTACACAGAGTGTACCATTTCTTTGGAAGGGCCCAGAAAAGTTTTCCTCTTAAGCATCAGTGGAAGAACCAGGAGCCTAGTTAACCATAAATTCAACTGGAAAATTGGGATGAGGGAAGGAAGGGAGGTACATTGATGAGTGATGAAGTTTACCACACTGAAAAATTTGAACTTGCTCCTCCTATGTCTTGGGCATTGTTCAGGAAGATATTAAGCTGGCAGGGTTCTACCAACACATTTGGAAAAGGGAATGTCATAGCTGAGAAAACCAGTGAGAAGACTAACAGTTTCAAAATGCATGTTACAGTAGGGTTAGGAAGACAATGAGTCAGGCAGGGTAAGAGACATTAGCAATGTGATGAACCGATATATCCATTCAACCAAAATTGATGATCTGTTATAGCAAAATTCGTTTTTCAGTGAGACAGTATGACAAAAAGATGGAAAAATGTATAAAAACCGAGTTCCTATGTTTCAAGATGTCACAGACCAGAGTAGATAAAGATAAGTCAAGAAATAATAAAACTATACTAATAACTTCCATTTGGTAAAATCTATGGTGAATAAGAAGAAACAAAGTATTGATAGTAGTGTTTCTAGGCAACATGATGAGAATTGACCAAAGAAGTAGGTTTCCTGTAACAAGACAAGGGATTTGCTTTTGTGTCTAAGTTTAAGATTCCAGAATAGTCATGTGTGCTAAGGGTATGAGCAGGGGAAGAGACATAAATAGGATGAACTAAGAGGCAAAATCAACACAAAAAAGCTGAAAAGTTTATTTTTATCTCATTTTAACACAGACTATTCCATTTGAAGTACCAGGGGGAAAGCATATGTTCATACCAGTATCTAGTGGTAAGGAGGAAATAATTAGGGCATAAGAAATATGCAGTTCTAGTAGTGTGGATTTAGCTTAGGAAAAATTGCTTATTGACTTTAAAAATTCATTTAAAAATCATAGGAAGTCGACTATGTCTTTTTGTGAATAAGGAAAGTTAAATGTTACTTAGAAAAAAATAGCCACAGGTGGTAAATGCAGCTGCAGTATTTTCATGTTGTAATCATAGATGATGCATTTCTCCTAAATGGCAACCTTTCCCACAGGTGTAAAAAAAAAAAAAAAAGTGGGAATTAGCACACTCACCATGATGTGATCCTACTGGACATTAAGAACTTTAAAAAGTGTGTGAAATTAAGGTGCCTCGTTAGCGCAGTAGGTAGTGCATCAGTCTCATAAAAAGTGTATGAAGTTAAAATTGCTTTCAATTACTTAGCAGCATTTTTTATTATTTTATTTATTTTTATTATGTTCAGTTAGATACTGTATAGTACCTCAATAGTTTTTGATATAGTGTTCAAAGATTCCTTATTTGCATAGTGCTCATCCAGTGTTCATCACAACAAGTGCCCTCCTTAATAACCATAACTCTGTTACCCCACCCTCCCTCTCCCCTCACCTCTGAAACCCTCAGTTTCTTTTTCAGAGTCCATAGTCTCTCATGGTTCATCTCCCTCTCTGATTTCTTCTCCTTCAGTTTTCCCTCCTTTCCCCTATGGTCCTCAGTGCTATTGCTTATGTTCCACATATGAGTGAAACCATACGATGATTGTCTTTCTCTGACTGACTTATTTCACTTAGCATAATCCTCTCCAGTACCATCCATGTCAATGCAAATGGTGGCTATTCATCCTTTCTGATGGCTGAATAATATTCCATTGTCTATATATAGTACATCTTCTTTATCCATTCATCTGTTGAAGGGCATCTTGCCTCTTTCTACAGTTTGGCTATTGTGGACATTGCTGCTATGACCAATGGGGTACATGTGCTCCTTCTTTTCACTACATCTGCATATTTGGGGTAAATACCTACTAATGCTCTGTCATAGGGTAGAGCTTTATTTTTTTTAAGATTTTTATTTATTTATTTGACAGACAGAGATCACAAGCAGGCAGAGAGGCAGGCAGAGAGAGAGGAAGGGAAACAGGCTCCCCGCCGAGCAGAGAGCCTGATGTGGGGCTCGATTCCAGGACCCTGGGATCATGACCTGAGCCGAAGGCAGAGACTTAACCCACTGAGCTACCCGGGCACACCAGGTAGCTCTATTTTTAAAATCTTAAGGAACATCTATACTGTTTTCCAGAGTGGCTGTACCAGCTTGCATTCCTACAAAGAGTGTAAGAGAGTTCCCTTTTCTCCACATCCTTGCCAACATTTTTTGTTTCCTGTTTTGTTAATTTTTGCCATTTTAATGAGTGTAAGGCAGTATTTATTGTGGTTTTGATTTGTGTTTCCCTGATGACTAGTGAGGTTGAGCATTTTTTCATGTGTCTGTTAGCCATTTGTATGTTTTCCTTGAAGAAGTGTCTGTTCATGTCTCCTGCTCATTTTTTGACTGACTTATTTGTTTTTTGAGTGTTGAGTTTGAGAATTTCCTTATAGACCTCGGATATCACCCTTTTATTTGATATATCATTTGCAAATATCTTCTCCAATTCCAGGTGCTGCCTCTTAGTTTTGTTGACTTGTTTCCTTTGCTGTGCAGAAGCTTTTGATCTTGATGAAGTTCCAAAAGTTCATTTTCGCTTTTGTTTCCCTTGCCTTTGGAGATGTATCTTCAACTCTTCAAAAGTACGGTTGAGAATTAAAACATATGCATTAACAATTAGGTATGGGAAAACAAAATGCTTTATTAAAGCATTTTATTTATCTGTTTGAAAAACATGTTTTCTTTACCTGCTTTACCCACTTAATCCTGACACTAATGAAGAGAGACGACAATTTAGTAATAATAGATTAATCATCCTTATCTTATGACATAGATGAGGAAACTGAATCAAAGACAGTTTTATTGACTGGATAATGGTTATAACTTTTGCAGGACAAGAATCCAGGTTTTCTAGCAGTGAATGATTCAGTTTTGCATTCAAGTAGTAATAGGCTTCCAAAAAAGAAAATGACTTTTTCTTATTATTGCAATGATGAGGATACAAAACAAGACACCATATCTATAGAAAACCAAAAAATCAGCCACATCACTTGATGACTCAGTATATTATCTGAAAATATGATGTCATTTTTCCACATTATTTGCTTTGTTGACAGATTTGATCAGACAGTTTGGCACGGCCTCAACATTGGATATATGGCTTAACAATGGAAAAATATTTCCATCCATTACTCCAAAAGTCACTTACATGATCTTCCCCGATTGCCTTTCTGTCACTATCACATATTCCTAAACTGAAAACTATCAGAGGGATGTAAGAAGGACAGCATATTTCAGAAAGACAGTTAACAAATGATAAAGATTAGGCTTTGTCCAGTCTTAACATCACTTCAACTATGACAGAGAAGAGAGAAGTTAGTGAGACAGTGAATCTCTGGCGCATCTCCACATCCCTTTCTGGCTCTTCAACTCCCTAGCTACCTTGGGGAGAATTTCAGATATGTGTTATATTGGTTATTCCTTGTGTAAGTTTGGATTAAATCTGAAGATAAATGTGAGGTCCTGCTACCAAAATTTATCCTCAGAATTGATAACCTCAATGTAAAAAGATAATAAAACTTGATATTTATCAAGTGCCTATCAAGGTTACGCCCTTGTAACCACTTAAAATATTGTAATATAGAGGGTGATGTGTATTTTTAATTATAAATTCAAGAGTTCAAGGGATCATGGAAGCAATATAGTTTAACTACACAGTTAATATTTGATTTCCCTCCATAAGGTACACTAAGCTGTTCAGCTGAGTAAGCACTTCTATTTTAGGCTTCTGCATTATTTGATAACATCCATTACCTCCCTTGCCATATTTCACATTTTTCTACCCCACCCCTCATTTCATCCATTCCTGCAGTGGACACGTAGATACAGGGGTAAGTTGACAACATTTTTTCTCAGCTGTCCAATAGTATATATTTCTTCCATAGGCATTTGCAAAGATCTTAGGATCTACAAGGACCCCCAAACTCGTTTATACACAAATATGGAAATGTGAGGGATTTAATACCTCTTGTAGCAACTCTGACCAATGGGGCATGGGAGATAACAGAAAACTGCTCCAGTCCTTGAGCAGAAAGTTCTGGGGTAAGCTATGCATGACCATTTAGAGGAATCCAGCAGTACTGAGTCCCATTTGCCAGAGCAGTGACAACCTCAACAAAGTAACCTTGGAGTGGCTTTCTCTCTTTTCCTCTTTTGTACCTGTCTTTTTTCTATTCTTGTACCCTGGGATTACTTCCTAAATAAACTACCCACTTGTGTACATTTTTCTTTGGCATTGCTTTCTGAGACCCAGACTAGGACGGGATACTCACTAGCCATGATGAGGAAAGACACTTTCCAATCCTGACTTATCATGTAGGGTTACCTCAAGACTTTCTACCCACATACACATGCTGATTTAAAAGGGACTCCTACTTTCCAATCAAAGAATGGATGTGTAAAACCAGGGGAGTAAATACAGCCAAGTTTCATGTGCTTCAAATTAAAGTAAACTCTAAGATTGAAGAAAAGTAATGTCTTCCAAAACTAGTTATAGGGAAAATGTGAAATATAAAGGGCCATAAGTTTTATCCAGCTCCCACCATGTGACTTTAGGATCCCAGTAACATTACACTAGTGCAAAAACAATTAACCTGCATTGTGGATCACAAGAATGAGGATTCTAAAAATATTTGATGATCACGTTACCTGATTCCAAGCTTTACTACAAAGCTGTGATCACCAAGACAGCATGGTACTGGCGTAAAAACAGACACATAGACCAGTGGAACAGAGTAGAGAGCCCAGATATGGACCCTCAACTAATGTCAAATAATCTTCGACAAAACAGGAAAAATATACAGTGGTAAAAAGACAGTCTCTTCAATAAATGGTGCTGGGAAAACTGGACAGCTATATGTAGAAGAATGAAACTCGACCATTCTCTTACACCGTACACAAAGATAAACTCAAAATGGATAAAAGACCTCAACGTGAGATAGGAATCCATCAGAATCCTAGAGGGGAACATAGGCAGTAACCTCTTCTATATCAGCCACAGCAACTTCTTTCAAGATATGTCTCCAAAGGCAAAGGAAATAAAAGCAAAGATGAACTTCATCAAGATCAAAACCTTCTACACAGCAAAGGAAACAGTCAATAAAACAAAGAGGAAACCCACAGAGTGGGAGAAGATATTTGCAAATGACAGTACAGACAAAAGGTTGATATCCAGGATCTATAAAGAACTTCTCAAACTCAACACACACAAGACAGATAATCATATGAAAAAAGGGGCAGAAGATAGGAACAGACACTTCTCCAATGAAGACATACAAATGGCTATCAGACACATGAAAAAATGCTCATCATCACTAGCCATCAGGGAGATTCAAATTAAAACCACATTGAGATACCACCTTACACCAGTTAGAATAGCCAAAATTAGCAAGACAGGAAACAACGTGTGTTGGAGAGGATGTGGAGAAAGGGGAACCCTCCTACACTGTTGGTGGGAATGCAAGTTGGTGCAGCCACTTTGGAGAACAATGTGGAGATTCCTCAAGAAATTAAAAATAGAGCTTCCCTATGACCCTGCAATTGCACTACTGGGTATTTACCCCAAAGATACAGATGTAGTGAAAAGAAGGGCCATCTGTACCCCAATGTTTATAGTAGCAATGGCCACGGTCACCAAACTGTGGAAAGAACCAAGATACCCTTCAATGGACAAATGGATAAGGAAGATGTGGTCCATATACACTATGGAGTATTATGCCTCCATCAGAAAGGATGAATACCCAATTTTTGTATCAACATGGATGGGACTGGAAGAGATTATGCTGAGTGAAATAAGTCAAGCAGAGAGAGTCAAGTATCATGTGGTTTCACTTATTTGTGGAGCTTAACAAATAACATGGAGGATATGGGGAGATGAAGAGGAGAAGGGAGTTGAGGGATATTGGAAGGGGAGATGAACCATGAGAGACTATGGACTCTGGAAAACAATCGGAGGGTTTTGAAGGGGGTGTTGGGAGGTTGAGGGAGCCAGGTGGTGGGTATTAAGGAGGGCACATATTGCATGGAGCACTGGGTGTAGTGCAAAAACAATGAATTCTGTTATGCTGAAAATAATTTTTTTTTAAAAAGTACACAAAATTAAAAAAAAAATTGATGCTAAAGTTTGGAGGGATAGTTTAAATAAATGAACTCAAAGACCGTGTTAATAAAATCTGTAGGAGGTGTCTCCTTAGATATATAAGCTAACATAAGATGAAAGATAAAAACAGTAATATGAAGAAACTAGGTGTGGTAAGGTGGAGGTCTGGGGATAATAACACATATGTCCATCTATTTTTAACTGAGAAAGACAATCTCTAGTCTTGGGTCTACTTGTATCTGTGTATGTGGTAATCCCATTGAGACTTGGGACAGTTGGAAATGTTCCTACTAAGCAATAACTGCTGACTGTTGGGTTGAGCATCTCCTGACTAGAAATCAATGTGACAAACAAAAGAGTGTGTTCAAGATGCTAGACTCAACTTAAAGGGAAAGGATTCATTGGACATTTAGTCAAAATACTTGATTTGAGTAGCTTAGCTATGTGTCTTGGACAAGTCACAGAATCCCAAGGTCTTGCTTTGCTGTTGATAAAAGAGGATGTTAATTCTTTTTTTGAAATATATTTTTAAATTTTTTTATAAACATACAATGTATTATTAGCCCCAGGGGCACAGGTCTGAGAATTGCCAGGTTTGCACACTTGAGAATGTTAATTCTTGGTTGACCTGTCTTACAAAGTTGATAATGGTATCAATGGAATATATATGTGATATATGTGATATATGTGATAGGGAATTTTGATCATACAATATCATATACATTTGAAGTATTCTTTCTTATTGGAGCCCTTTTAGATCAGGCACAATGCCTGAGGTTTTGTATTTTCCAGGGAACCTGGAACAGACTACTAGAGAAATGAAGCCTTTTCCAGTGAGTCCTCTGAAGATTAAGAAAACAATTCAAAGGCTGCAGGGACTGATCTACAGGACAAGATTAAAGGAGAACATGAGTTTATCATTCTGTTAGACAATGCCTAATGGAGGGTCAGGACTGAAAAGATATATTTTAAACGGGTAAACATTAAAGGTGGGGAAGCATTATTTCTGTTGAGACAAAAAGAAAAAAGTAGTAAGATCATTAAAAATGAAATAAAAAGAATCTGGATACCAAAAAATGATCAAAGTTCTTTTATTTGGAATAAGCTAACAGTAAAAAGCCTAGGTTTTCCCATCTTTGCTCCAGTTTATCATTGAGATGGTTTCCAATGGTATTGCTCTGTCCCACTGACCCCCTTATTAGACAGACACTCACAATCACAATCTTATCTTTTGAATTCAGATATTGGGAGAAAAGTCATCGCAAAATATGTTGTTTGTGCCAAGGTATCAAATTCTTTTCCACCTGGTGTTTAATTTTTTTTTAATTGTCTTTCTACAAACTTTTCATTTCATACTTTCCTTGGGGAATGCTTCTGTAAGTGTATGAGTGGAACTAATTGAAAAGATCAAATTTAATAGAATTTAAACTTACTGAAGGGGGAGATAAGTTTAGTCACAGTACTATCTGGAGAGAAGTGACAAGACCGAGTGAGAGCCTAAGAACTAAATTACTAGAACAGCTCTGTGAATGTTGTGAAGGCAGGGGTCTGCTTTTATATATATATAATATATATATATATATATTTTTTTTTTTTTTTTTGCAAGAAGATTGAAGCAATTCAATATAAATTGTGATAATTTTTTTTTAATACAGGGGAGCATGCATCAGTATTTCCCCCCCACCCCGGCAAAAAATTTTGATCCAAAGATAGGAAGAAAAAAAATTAAATTCTTCCCCCTCTCAAAATAGGAAGACTGTGTTTCTCTTCAGATTCAATAAAGAACTGTTGTTTCATTTGAACAAAACAATGGTTTAAAACGATAATCTTCAACGGATAAACTGTTGGCAAAACTGGGACATTGGGCAAGTTTGTTTTCAGCATTGTTTAGAGTCAATTTTGAGTTGGTCTTGAGCCCTATACTCCTCTTTTCACATTGGTGAGAGTCAGTTACCTGGATTCCCATTTAGTCTGATCTCACTGGGTGGGGCCTGCTGATAGTAAATGATGATGAGGTCTTGCTGCCCAGCTTAGTGCGGCGTGTATATTTTCCCAGGAATACTAGGCATGTTGATTCCTAATTCAGAGGTCCCTCCACTTGCTCCCATTATACTAAAGTTTCAGGTTCTGGTTCTTTTGACCCTGGATCTCCACCACCATCAAAATTAGCCATTCTGTGACTTTTTATAATCTGGGAACTGTCATTTGCTATTACTGAAGTATGTAGGGATTTAGTCTTTAATATCAGTGTTGCCAATAATTATTTGTGAGTTCTTACATTAGTCACCCACTTCTTTGACTCTGTTTCTGCATGTAATTTAAAGACAAGATGATTTTTAAACATTGTGTCCCCTGACCTTAAACCAGGACTTTTCAACTTCAGAACTATTGACATTTTGGGCTGGATAGTTATTTGTTGTAAGAGGACGACCTGTGCATTATAAGGCATTTAGCAGCATCCTTGAACCCTACCCAGTAGATGCCCTGGTAAACAGCACCCCTCCAACAGCCATCAAAAATATCCAGACATTGTTAAATATTTTCCGGTGGGGCCAGGGGTGGGGGAGCAAAACCACCCACAGTCAAGAGCCACCAATCTAACTTCATGTTAAAAAAAGCATTTCCTCTTACAAAATGATAACACAGGTCTCAGGCAATTATCTTGAAGAAATTCCTCAAGCATAAGGTGACCTAAAATATGAATTCCATTTTTAGTAGACTTCCATTGTCCCCTTACCATTCCTGCAAATATAACAGACACATCTTTTCTCTTTTTTCCCTGTTTAATGCTGCTATCACATCGCCAGATGTGGCCTGATCAAGGCTCCCCTGACAATGTGTTCTGAGCCAGTTTGCCACAGCTGGCATTGCTACAATCAGTTACAGTCTCTGTCTGAGGCTGCAAGTAGGTCTGTTTCAATATCAGGGTATGTGCCATCTGGTTCTGCTCCTTTTCTCCCTGACGTCCTATCTGCACACTCACCTCACCCTAACCTGCCCCACCTGAAAGAGGTTCACAGTTTCCTTTTTGTGGTTTACCCACCCCCACCATGACCGTTAAGGGGAGCCACATCCGTGAAGAACTGTTTTTTCACCTGGACTGTGTCTGGGAGAGACCATGCTGTTGTGTTCTCTGTGTGATGTGCCCACATCTCAACACTGCACTGTCAGGGAAACTGTATGAATAATAATAATGCACAATGCATGTGCAGTCTGATGCTATGCAATGAATATTTGAAGTTCCATGCCTTATATTTACACACTTTTTACTTTTAATTCCCAGCATGTTATATAATGCCAAAATTAAAAATCATTCATAAGCATTATTTTATGTACTTGCTAATAATAACCCTATATGGATTAGAAGTGTGTTGATATTTGTGGAAGGCTCATAACAAAATTTTAGTTTTCTTTTTTGTCAATAATGCAAATCTTTTGGATTCTTTAGATAATTATCCATTCCCTTATCTAAGGCCCTGTTAGGAGGATCATTATATTTGAATTACTAAGGGACAAAACTATGTCATAAATATATTTTCTGGAAACATTATGTGGTTAAATTTATTCAGTTGGGCCATGAGGTATGCCAGGCAGAAGAAATGTCTACCCACCTAGAGATTCAATAGGCTGTGGAAGCTCTGACAGGTAGTAATACCTCCACTCCACAAGTCCTCATTTCTCTAATACTTCCACCTCCACTGGTAAATATTAATGAGAAGAACTGTTGTAATTAGTAAGTACACTGGTATCTCTTAGCATGATTATTGTGTTTAATAACTTCAGAGTTGATTAATGGCCTGTTTGCATTATCAGACCTGCTCCAAGCAAGCCTAACTAGGACTGGACTTTTCTTTCTTGGGCCATGAAGAAACCACGGAAGGCACCTTCTCATTTAAAACAGTCACAAAATGGGGGCACCTGCGTGGCTCAGTGGGGTAAGCCTCTGCCATCGGCTCAGGTCATGATCTCAGGGTCCTGGGATCGAGCCCCACATTGGGCTCTCTGCACAGTGGGGAGCCTGCTTCCCCCCTCTCTCTCTGCCTGCCTCTTTGCCTACTTGTGATCTCTCTCTCTCTCTGTCAAATAAATAAATAAAATCTTAAAACAAAAACAAAAACAAAAACAAAAACAGTCACAAAATGGAATCCTTAGTCTGAACTTGAAGAGGCAGAAGCCTGGATCCCGCCATTGATGTGTGTTCTGAATTCCTCGGCTCTAGGCAAAAAGAACAGCCCCAGCGTAGTGCACAATCTAGTTAGAGACATGGACTAAGCACCAAATACATACAGGGGAGAAAGTCAGGGGACATATCCATGTGTAGTTCTTCACTGGATGGGATGGTCCACACCGTAAGTGGAAATAGTTATCATGAAGAAGATAGCACCATCTAGGATTCATTTTCAGAGATAACAACTCTGCCCTTAAAATTCAACTAGAATATTTCCCATCTTGTAATAAAACCCACATAGTATATATAGTCCATTGGCTGCCCTTAAATAACATTTTGTAAAACATCTTTACTCAGATATAATTCACATGCCATAAAATTCATCCGTGTAAAGGTATATAATTCAATTATCTTTGGTTTATTACATGATTGATTTACTTAAGTTGTGGCAAAATGCATGTAACAAAATTTGTCATTGTTACCATTTTTAAGTATATAATTCATTGGCTTTAATCACATTTACAATATTATGCAACCATGACTCCTGTTTCTAAAACTTTTTTATCATGCCAAACAGAAGCTCTATACCCTTTAAGCAGTAGTCTCTGCATTTCTCCCTCTCTCCAGCTCCTGAGGGAGGGGTCTAATCCACTTTTTGTCTCCTTACATTGTCCTATTTCAATTATGTCATACAAGAGAAATAATATAGTATTTGTTGTAGTTTTATCTGGCTTACTACAATATTTTCAAGGTTTATCCATGTTGCAGTTTGTTGTGTAACTTCATTCATTGTTACTGTTGAATAATATTACATTGCATGGATATTGTACATATTGTCTTTTGGGTTGTATCTACCTTTGGGCTATTGTGATTAATACAGCAATGAACCTGGAAATACAGATATCTATTACACTCTTGCTTTCAGTTCCTTTGGGTATATACCTAGGAATGGAATTGCCAGGTCACATAGGAATTCTATGTTTAGCTTTTGGAGGAATTGCCAACTCTTTTCCATAGTGGCTGCATCCTTTTACACTGTCGTCAGCAGAGCATGAAGGTTCTAATTTCTCTATATCCTTGCTACAACTTGTTATTTTCTTTTTTATTATGACCATCCTAGTAGATGTGAAGAGGTATCACATTGCAGGGTATTTTTTTTTTATTTGTCTTTCTCTAACAATTAGCAATGTTGAGGAACTTCCCATATGCTTATCAGTCATTTGTATATCATCCTTGGAGAAATGTCTATTCAAGTTCCTTTGTCATTTTTTAATTTGATTGTCTCTTTTTATTGTTGAGTTGTATATATTGGGTATTAGCCCCTTATCAGATATATGATTTCCAAATATATTCTCCTATTCTGTAGGTTGTCTTTACATGTGCTTAATAATGTACTTTATACACAAAAGTTTTTAATTTAGATGAAGTCTTTTATCTATCTTTTTTATTTCATAACTTTTAATAAAGTAAGGATTAAATAGAAGATGTCATTGGGACTTCTATTTTCCATACTTTTTGAGCAATATTATTTTGAGGTCACTCGTCCATCTGCTTATCAAAAACTTAAAACTTATGTTATTAGTAACACAGGGAAATGCCAGACTACTTCCCAAGCAGATAATTCAATGTCTTTATACTTACCTTTTGTTCAAACATTATTCAAGTATACCAACGGCTTAGCAATACATTAGGCACTGAGGGGAAAAAAATTGTTTTAAAAAATACAGTATTACCCCTACTTTGAGGGAATTCACACATTAGCAGAGAGGATGGATATATAAACAACCTTCTTAAAAGCAAAAGGGTAAATTCTACCATTGATATTTTATAAAGTACAAAAAGAATAGAGGTAACAAATTAACAAATGAATTCCAATTGTTAGGGGTAAAGAAGCTAGTGACATTTAAAAAGGGACTTTGTTTCTACTTTCTTCTTTTTTTAAAAAATTCTAGTAAGTTAACATTTAGCATAATATTAATTTCAAGTGTAGAATTTAGTGATTCATCATGTGTATACAGCACCCAGAGGTCATTATTACAAGTGCCCTCCTTAACCCATTTAATGCATCCCCCTGCCCACCTTCCTACCAGTAACCCTTAGGTTGTCTCCTATAGTTAAGAGTCTGTTTCCTGGTTTGCCTCTCTTTTCTTCCCCATATGTTCTTCTGTTTTATTTCTTCATTGCACATGAGTGAAATAATATGGTATTTGTTTTCTCTGACTGACTTATTTAGGTAACATATTACTCTTTAGGTCCATCCACATTGTTGCAAATAGCAAGATTTCCCCCTTTTATGACTGAGTAATATTCTATTTTATATATATACCACTCTTCTTTATCCATTCATCAGTTGCTGGATATTTGGGCTCTTTCCATAACTTGGCTATTATTGATAATACTGCTATAAACATCGGAAAGCATATATCCCTTTGAATCAGTATTTTTTTAAAAGATTTTATTTACTTTTATTGGACAGAGAGAGAGAGACCACAAGTAGGCAGAGAGGCAAGCAGAGAGAGAGGGGGAAGCAGGGTCCCCACTGAGCAGAGAGCCCAATGTGGGGCTCTATCCCAGGACCCTGAGATCATGACCTGGACCGAAGGCAGAGGCTTAACCACTGAGCCACCCAGGAGCCCCTGAATCAGTATTTTTGTACTTGTTTGGTAAATACCTAGTAGTGCAGTTGCTGGATTATGGTATAGTTCTGTTTTTAACTTTCTGAGGGAACTCCATACTGTTTTCCAAAGTGGTTGCTCTAGTTTGTATTCCCAATAATGGTGTAAGAATGTTGCCCTTCCTCCACATCCTCACCAAGACCTGTTGTTTCATGTGTTGTTAATTTTAGTCATTTTGACCAATGTGAGGTGACATATTATTGTAGTTTTGATTTGTATTTCCCTGATGATGAGTGACATTGAGCATCTTTTCATGTATCTGCTGGCCATCTGTATGTCTTCTATGGAGATATGTTTATTTATGTCTTCTGGCCATTTTTAAATGGGATTATTTGTTTTTTAGGTGTTGAGTTTGATAAGTTCTTTATAGATCTTGGATATTAACCCTTTATCCGATATGTCATTTGCAAATATCTTCTCCTGTTCTGTAAGTTGCCTTTTAGTTTTGATGATTGTTTTCTTCAACGTGTGGAAGCTTTTTATTTTGATGAAGTCCCAATAGCTTGATTTTGCTTTTATTTCTCTTGCCTCAGGTGACATATCTAGCAAGAAGTTGCTGTGGCTGAGGTCAAAGTTGTTTCTGCGTGTGTTCTCTAACATTTTGATGGTTTCCTGTGTCGCATTTAGGTCTTTCATTCACTTTGAATTACTTTTGTGTATGGTGTAAGAAAGTGATCCAGTTTCATTCTTTTGCATGTTGTTCAGCTTTCCCAACACCATTTGTTGAAGAGACTGTCTTTTTTTCCACTGGATATTCTTTCCTGCTTTGGCAAAGATATATTTGTGGGTCTATTTCCAAGTTCTCTGTTCTGTGCCACTGATTTCTATGTGTCTGTTTTTGTGCTAGTACCATACTATATTGATGACCACAGCTTTGTACTATAGCTTGAAATCTGGAATTGTGAGGCCTCCAGCTCTGCTCTTCTTTTTCATGATTGCTCTGGCTATTCAAGGACTTTTGTGTTTCCATACAAATTTTAGGATTTTTTCCTCCAGCTCTGAGAAAAATGCTGGTGGTATTTTCATAGGCATTGCCTTAAATGTGTAAACTGTTTTGGGTAATATAGACATTTTAACAATATGTATTCTTCCAATCCTTGAGCATAGGATATTTTTCCATTTCTTTGTGTCATCTTCATTTCTTTCATCAGTTTTTTTATAGTTTTCAGAATAAAGATCTTTTACCTCTTTGGTTAGGTTTATCCCTAGGTATCTCACTTTTTTTGATACACCTGGAAATGGGATTGAATTGTTGATTCTTGCTGCTTCATAATTGGTGAATAGAAATGCAACAGACTTCTGTATGTTGATTTTGTATCCTGTGACTTTACTGAGTTCATGTATCAGTTTTAACATTTTTTTTGTGTGTGTGAAGTCTTTTGGGTTTTCTATATAGAGTATCATGTCATCTCTAAATAGTAAAGTTTTACTTCTTCCTTGCCTATTTGGATGCTTTTTACTTCTTTCTGTTGTCTTATTGCTGAGGCTAGGACTTCCAGTACTATGTTAAATAACAATAGTGAAGGCAGATATCCCTGTCTTGTTTCTAACCTTAGATGAAAAGCTCTCAGTTCTCTCCATTGAGGATGCTATTAGTTGTGTGTGTGTGTGTGTGTGTGTGTGTGTGTGTGTGTGTGTGTGTATTTTAATGGCCTTTATTATGTTGATGTATGTTCCTTCTATCCTACGTTGTTGAGGGTTTTTATCATGAATGGTTGCTGTATTTTGCCAAATGCTTTTTTCTGCAACTATTGAGTGGATCATATAGTTCTCCTTTTTTTTTTTTTTATTAATGTGGCATATCACATTGATTGATTTGAGAATATTGAATCATCCTTGTAGCCCAGGAGTAAATCCCACTTGATCATGGTGAATGATCCTTTTAATGTACTGTTAGATTCAATTTGCTAGCACTTTGTTGAGAATTTTTGCATCTGTGTTCATCAGGGATATTGGCCTGTAGATCTCTTTTTAGTGGAGTTTTTTCTGGTTTTAGAATCAGAGTAATGCTGACCTCATAGAATTAGTTTGGAAGTTTTCCTTCTATTTCTATTTTTTGGAATAGTTTGAGAAAAAAAATAGGTATTAACATTTCTTTAAATGTTTGGCAGAATTCCCCTGTGAGGCCATCTGACCCTCAACATTTGCTTGTTGGGAAATTTTTGATTACTGATTCAATGTCTTTGCTAGTTATCAGACTGTTCAAGTTTTCTATCTCTTCCTGTTTCAGTTTTGGTAGTTTATATGTTTCTAGGAATTTGTCCATTTCTTCCAGATTGTCCAATTTGTTGTTATATATAACTTTTCATAATATCCTCTGACAGTTGTTTTTATTTCTGTGGTTTGGTTGTTATTTCTCTTCTTGCATTTATGATTTTATTTATATGGGTCTTTTTTCTTTTTGATATATCTGGCTAGGTGGTTATCAATTTTATTAATTTTTTTCAAAGAATCAGCTCCTGGTGTCATTGATCTGTTCTATTGATTTTTTAATTTCTATATCATTTATTTCTCTTTTAATCTTTAGTATTTCCCTTCTGCTGGCTTTAAGCTTCATTTATTTTTCTTTTTCTAGCTCCTTTAGGTTTAAGGTTAGGTTGTTTATTTGAGATTTTTCTTGCTTCTTGACTAGGCCTGTATTGCTATATACCTCCCTCTTAGGACTCCCTTTGCTGTATCCCACAGGTTTTGGAACTACCATGTTTTCATTTTCATTTGTTTACATGTATTTTTTTTTAATTTCTTCTTTGATTTCCTGGATAATCCATTCATTCTTCAGTAGCATGTTGTTTAACCTCCCTGTATTTGTGGTTTTTCCAATTTTTTTTCTTGTGGTTAACTTCAAATTTCATAGTGTTGTGGTCAGAAAATATACACTGTATGATCTCAATCGTTTTATATTTGTTGAGGTCTGATTTGTGACCCAGTATGTGATCTATTCTGGAGAATGCTCCTTGTGCACCTGAGGAAAAAAAAATATGTCTTCTGCTGCTTTAGGATGAAATGTTCTGAATATATCTGTTAAGCCCTTCTGGCCCAGTGTCCTTCAAAGCCATTGTTTTCTTACTGATTTTCTGCTTAAATGATCTGTCCATTGCTATAGGTAGGATGGTAAAGTCCTCTACTATTATGATATCATTACCAATCATTTCCTTTATGTTTGTTAATAATTGTTTTATATATTCAGGTGATCCCAAGTTGAGGCATAAATATTTACAAATATTTATTTTGTTGGATAGATGGCTTTACTGTGATAGAGTGTCCTTCTTCATCTCTTGCTATAGTCTTTGGCTTAAAATCTAGTTCATCTATTATAAGTATTGCTACTCCAGGATTTTTGTTTTGTTTTGTTTTGTTTTTGTTTTTGTTTTTATTTCAAAAAGAGACTTTAGATTTATAAGATGAACAGTAGATAAGGAACATTTAAGCTAAAGACACAAGCTTGAGTAAAGTGTTTCCTTAGCTTAGAAACATGGGTTGGAGATTACTAATGTTGAGAAAGCAACACATCTTTATTCTTTGGTTTTTCAGTTTGTCATTTTGGTGGTCATTTTTTCTTTTTTCTAAACATATTTGCTAAGATATGATTCCCATACCATAAAGTTCACTCATTTAAAGTGTGCAAATTAATGTTTTTTAGTATATCCAAGAGGTTGTGCAACTACCACCAAAAACTAAGTTTAGAACTCTCCCCTCAAAAGAATACCATGCCCATTAGTAACAACCACGCATTCTTCCTATCTTTTCACACCCAGTCTTCAGCAACCACAAGTGTACTTTTTGTCTCCCTGGATTTCCTTATTTTTGGTATTTTGTATAAACAGAATCTTAGAATTACGTGATCTTTTGTGACTGGCTTCTTTTCACTTAGCATAATGTTTCAAGGTTCATCATGCTGTGGCATGCATCAGCACTCAACTCCTTTTTATTGCTGAAAAATAATTCATTTACAGTTACTATTATGATTAATTTTGTTACATTTGCATCTGCCATTTTGCTCTCTGTTTCCTGTTTCTTGTTTTATTTATTCCTCTATCCCTCCACGTACTAAGGCTGGCTACCTATGTATCAGCATAAACAAGTTGTTAGTGAAATGTCCTTGTGTCCCCTAGCTATTTATTTTTTATCTTTTGATGTTGGGTGTGTTTGGCTTTGTGACCGGCTATTCTGACTGCTATTTATTTACATATCTGCCCCTGCACAACCAGGGAATGGTAGCTTGGAGTTTTTCCTCTTTAAATGCTCCAGAAAAGGCAGACTGGGGCATGTACACAGTCTTAAGACTGTTGAGAATGAGTATGATTTTTTTTTTTTTTTAATCTGGCTTCCTAGAAATTTCCACTGGGTAAGAAGAACTTATGACTTAACCAGTGTTTGGTCAAAGGTTATGTCTATATCCTGTGTCAGTGAGAATTCACCCTAGTTGGTGGATCTGTTTGTGACTTGGAGAATGCTTGCAAATCTTCCTGCAATGGTCTCATTGCTCCTGAGTAGATGAAACCTCACACAAGTACATGGCCTCCCCAATCTCTAAGGTTGTCTGTGATCCTGGGAGGCCTTTTTGCTATGTCCTCTCCTGGTTCTCGCTATTAAATTTCAAGCTGCTCTGCCATTATATATATTTCTGGGAGAGTTAATTTTGCTCCATCAAGATGACCATTGCTTGACAAGGTTTTTGTTGTTTAAACTTGGAATTCTTTAAATGATGTTCCAAATAGTCAGTCCTCTCAATAAAACTGCAGAGCTCTCCATTTTCAAGGCCTGTTTCTCACCTTTGCACAATCTCTTTGCCACTAAACCAGAGCTGGGAGTGTAAACAGTGGACCTGGAGAGCTTCAGTATCTACAGCCTGTCATGTTTCATGGAATAATTTACCCTATGAGTAGGGGCTGTTTGGTGGGAAAAAAGTCTGTCCATTTATGTGCCCTCTAGAGTAGAGCTTCTACAACACCAGATTGGAGAAAGTGGGTAGGGGAATGAGAAAAACCAGCATCTCCTTGGTTGAAACCATGTAGCCCTAGATTGGGAGCCCCTATCTTCTTGGCTATACCCACTGGTTTCCATAACATGAAGCTGGGATGGGAGATAAAGGGACACAACTTGGTTATCTCCTATATCATATATTCCTGTATTTTAATGAAATGTCGATTTTGTTGAATAAGTGTGTTTCTATTTTTCATGTGCTTTTTGGGAAATTTCCAGAAACTTCAAATAATTGTGGTTTTTTTTGTTGTTGTTTGTTTTTGTATGATTTGCACCAGATAAATTATTGTTTTGCTTGGGAGAGGTTCTGCAGGGCTACTTGTTCCATTCTGTAGCTCCAGCCCTCAGTAGGTTTCTAATATATAGTTAAATAAAATTGTTCTGAATAATAATTCTCCTTCCTTCAATATTAAATTCCTGAATCATTTCAGCCTTTTTGACCTCACTGAGGACGTAAATAGCATGGTTATGAATTTGGTTGACACCCATTTCTTGAGGTTTCCTATCTTGGACATATTGCCCCTAACCTCTCCACTTCTGTTTTACCTATTATTTAAAATTTTATTTATTATTTTTTATTATTATTATTATTATTATTATTATTATTAGTTTTCCCAATTCCTTTAAATATTTGTTAATCTCTCTGATTTCTTAATATAGCCAGAAGGGTAATGTGAAGATATATGCTTTTGCTGTTCATAACATAAGGGGTCATCATGGACCCTGTCAAAGGAGACCCATATCAATTGTTGTTAAGATGAACACCTTTTTCTTATCCAGAGGATTTATAACTAGGGAATCTCAGATTCTACAGAAGGGAAGAACATGACCCTAATTGCATTCAAGTTAACTTAGCATTTAAATTGATAATCATTTATCAACATGCTAATTTTTTTTGTGAAAATAGACAAAATTTTTCAGCAATTTTGCCTGGGTAGAAACTTTATGCCCAATATTTTTAGAAAACCTTACCTAGTTATTCTTGTGGCTTAAAATTTATCAACTAGGAACATCCTTAAGACTTTAACAAAATTAATAATAATGTTCACATAATAATTAACTTTCACAATTATTCATCAAGTATTTTCTCCACAATAGCTCGATGATGCATACATTTTGCTTTTTTTTTGATGAAAAAATTAAAGCAAAGATCACCATTCGATTTCACATGTTGGTAGCAGTAGTCTAACCAAAGCCTATCTTCAAAGCCTAAACTCTTTTAAGTATATTCTAAAGTGATTGTTACAAATGGAACTTGCCTTCACCACTATTGTGTATCTGGGAAATAGGAAACAAAGACCAGTGCAAAGACACAGAGGGATAGAAAATGAACTTTTTTTTTTTTTTTTTTTTGCAACAACCTGCTTATAGACAGGAGCCCTTGAAGTTCAAGCAAGGCACAAAGAGACCAGTTTATGGAAATTAATTCTTTTGGAAAAGGTGCAATCATCTAAACTCACAATGGAGAAATGAATTAATTCAAAGATTTATATCATAAATCACAATCTCTCTTCTCCCTGTTATCCTTAGTCCCTGCCCTCTTCACCTGGATATTCTTTTTCACGTCTTACTTAGGACTCTTCTCTAGTAAGTCTGCTCTGTAATTTACCCTCATGGTGCTGATCCCATGCCATTAGACTTGTTCTTTACCATTTACATGCTTCCACTGGACAGGGAGGTCTGCTAGGAGAATTTCTTGAAATTATCCCATTGCATCTGAAGCATTTAATATAAATGTTTTCAATACAATCACAAACAAAAATAATCCCTCCCATTATTAAATGCAGAAGATAATTGCAGATCATAAGAGTATTCATGTCTCTATAGAAACATTAGCAACTTGTTATCCCTTCCTCTTATTTTCTACTTACCTTTCCCTGATTTTATATATTACTAATGAAGTTATTATTTGACTTTCCTTCGTTAAGTGTACCTCTCTGCTTAAACAAAGTAAATAATGTAGATATTACAGACTTTTTGGATTATACTCCTCAGCAATCTGGATTGCCTAGAATATGAACTTAGATTTTTAATGATGAATATAAATCCTTTCCTCATTTTACCATATTATCCCTTTAAATATTTTTTAGAATTTAATTCTGAAAATGCTTTCTCCTTTTATCTTATTAATAAATGCCCATTTTTGTTTTTCAGACCAATATATATATTTATTAATGGCAATAATGTGAAAAGTACTCTTTGGTTGTTGATGCTGGTTATTAAAACGCAAATAGGACTTGCATATGTTCTCTAGGACCTTACTATCACAAGGGATCCAGACAAAAAGAAATCACACCACACACACACATACACACACACACACACACACACGGCAAGCTGTTACAAGTATTCTGAAAAGATGTTGCTCAGTAAAACAAGGTCCCCTGTGTTCTAACATTAAAGTCTGTGACTTCGGATCCTATGCACAGTACATGATAGGAAAAATCCATGATTCTAGACTCTAGGCAGATATGTCCTTGAAAATATCAGGATGTCAGGAAGGAAAGTGAAATCACTTGGCACAGAATATTTACTGAAAAGAAGAATGGCAGAGTAGGTACAATGTTTTGGAGAGTGGAGAAGAAGAGCAGTTTCTTTTTTTTTTTTTCCTTTCCCCCCCACCCCTTTTTTTGACATAAATAGTTATATATCCTCCTTTGTAGAGGAACTGCATTTCCTTGACCATATACTACAAAGAACATTCCCCAAACAGTAATATTTATCTAGATGCTTGTGGCCAAAACAGTGTAAATCTATACTTCCCTTTGCTGTAAATTCTTTATTTCCTGATAAACTCCTGTGCTCTTTGTTGCTTCAACTCACTAGTGTTTTCACCAAGCTTTCAACCTAAATGCTATTTGAACTTGGGTAAATTCAAAATTGATGCCAGGCTTCAGTTCAGCTCATTTCCCTAATAGCCCACTCCTCCGACTCTTCTGAGATCATCCACCAGAACACTTGTAAAAAAGGGTTTCCCAGCTTTACTTGTATGACTCTGAGTCAGTCTTCTGCTCCATGCTCTGGAAATATTAAAATCTATCTCAGCCATTTCTTCAAAATGTGCGCTAACACTCAAGGGCTATTCTCATTTCTTCAAATATGCACTAACACTCCAGGACTATTCTCTACTGGAATTTCCAGTAAACATCAATTGAGTCTTCTGACATTAAAATCAAAACAAAACAGAACTAAGTTTGAATGTTACAAGAGGAAACAATTTTTTTTTTCTTGCTCTTGGGTTTCTTGGTCATCCGTTTAGTGTTTTAAAATTATATACAGTCTGCTTCTTAGAAATCAAGGCCTTAGTTTCTTCTTAAAATTACATTTACAACAAAACAGACCTGAAGTTTGATTTTCTCTTTTCTACATTTAAAGTCATGGTCCTTTAGTATAGCTTCACTGTCTAGCTGGATCCTAAATCGATCAGGTCAGTATTGTTTCTAAGAAACAGGAATTCTCAATTTTCCTATTTTTTTTTAAAGATTACGTATTTAGCCATAAGATTTCTACTTCTTTAAATCAGAAAATTGTTTCACTCTCATTAAAGTAATAACTCAGTAAGGTGTTTTTTGTGGTTGTTACAACCCAAAATTGAAAGACTGTAGAAAATCCCACATTAAATGTCTCTATTGGTGAGCATGTAGCTATATCTTGAAACTGCTAGGCTTAGAAAGTTTTCAGAAAGTATTTCACTTTGAGAAACTGCTTTTTGATTCATTTTGTGTTGTAGTTACTTCTTTAATTTGTAATAAGTTAAAACTACCTTGCAATGTTATTGGTTACATTATAGATATTGACTTCAGACACACAATGATCTATAATATAAATAGAAGAATTATTTCACAGAGTGCTATAGCTCCCATTTGGATTAAATAGAAGCTAAGTCTGTCAAAAGTGCATCATTAACATAGAAGAAAACTATCCAATTATATTTTAAGAAAACTACTGAAAGTGTACAATATATGCTTAAAATTTGTGGTTATCCTATTTCTTCTCCAACTCTGCCTCCCCCACTGTGTTTCACAGTGTTGCTCATGCTTTAATACAGAAATAATGAACACACTATATTATATGCACTTCCTAAATCTATGGATTTCTCTAGACTGACATAGCACTGTTGTTATATTTAACCCAGGTGGCAAGAGCTTTGAAGAAAGAAGGTGCATCCCGAGGTCTAATGGGGAGGAAGGTCCCTCATGCTCGAATCTTTGCTCTCATCTGTAACAAATGCAATTAACACTGTTAAATTCTAATTTTTCCTTTAAGTGAAGCATAATACCAAAGAGCTATTTTTAAGGAAATATTGCAAACCAGTTAGCAACATGTTAAAAGAATCCATCATCTTAAGCACTCGAGAGTGCTGAGTGATACCCTTTCTTGTCTTGTGAAGCATGGATAATATGCAGAATGCTGACAAGAAATCCTGCCAATCTGGTACCTCCAGATGGTTGGGAGATAGGAATTTATCAATTGGATTGCTACCTTTACCAAACACATCATACATTGCTGGTCATTTTTCTCCTTATAATATGCCTCATTAAGTAAAAGATTTTAAAGATGCTTGGATAAAATCGTGCATAAACTACTATCCAGGTGTCCTCAATAACTTGACTCAGCTTCTCCATGAATCTTAACTTGCAGATTTTCTCAGCCTTTGGACATTCTAGTTCTCTGAAACTTTGAGGCATTAACTAGTACATGTGTGTCCTCTTAGGAAAAGTGAAGGGACATGACATTGCTTTGGGAATATTAAATTCATCTTCTCATAGAATGTCATTGATTTAAACCCTTTGATATTTTTATGCCCCCAGATCAGATATAGTTATCCATACATGTGGTTAGGTTGTACAAAAATGGAATTCAAGAGTTTCTGTTGACAATTAAGTTAAAGTAAGTTTTAAAATTTCAAATAAACTAAATGTAATGCAGCCATAGCATATAATCACATTACTATTATTGCCCTACTACCAAATAATTGACATAATTTCAAGTGGCAAGTGATATAAATTAAAGTTTTTAATTGTAGCTTAACATACCATGTGCCCTCATTTGGTAGGAAATGACAAAAATGAAGCTGAACTTGAAAAGAAATATTATGGCTATTAAGTTTCATCACGGAATGTGCAAGAACTGACCATCACACATCAAGCTGAACTACATAATGAACTTTCTTCTAAATCTAGATCCAAATCACCAATGAGCATATTGGACCCCTGATATCACCAATATATTTTCCTGACACATTTTCCTGGTCAGTTTAAGGGAGACCACCAGGGAACGGTGGAGCATCTTAGGGTGAATGGCAGAAGTAAGCAATTGTCAAACGTAAGCCTGATGGGATAAATAGGAAAGGATGTTACTACAACATAGACCGATAGCTGTAAGTCTGGGCTTGCAGCAGGCTGTGGCCTGTCAGAAGGAAATACAACCACCACCAACCCATGGGAGGAGAGATTCAGGAAAATTAGTATGCAAAACGGTGTCTCTTTCTTGTTCTGATCATCTGCTTAGGTCTCCTATTGACTACACACAACCTGACATCTTAGGACAAGGAAGTGTTGGCTCAGTCTTCCAGGTTTTGGGGCATGGTAGAGACATGTGAAAATTAGGTTTGGCATTTGAAATTTGCTAAAGGAGTAAATCCTAAAATTCATTATCACAAGAAAAAATTGTATTAGCTATATGAGGTGATGCATATTAGGTAAACTTACGTGGTAATCATTTTACAATGTATACATATGTTATCATGCTGCAAGCCTTAAACTTACATAGTGTTGAATGTCTATTCTATGACAATAAAACTGGAATCAAATAAAAGAAAATAAAAGTAGATTTGATGCAGCAAACAGGGAGTAATACCTGGATTAAGGACTGTGCTGATTCCCAGTCCCAGGTGTGGCTGGCATGCATCTTTTACATTACAGTCATAAAAGTAAATTTTGTCTGACTTGTTTATTACTATTTATAGAAATTCCATTTATGGAAAAAAAAAGTGACCTCTGTTCTCTAAGCCACACATCTGGTAACAAAAATAGAATTCCATTAATAGCTTCAAAATATATTCTTTACAACCCTCTTAAATATCCATTCCTTTTTTTCCATTGAAGTACCTCTCACTTCATGATTTACAGTAGTTTTGCGGGACCTGGACTAGGCTGAGGCAAATTAGACATTCATATGAGGTATAAAATTAAGAGGAGAGCAAAATCTCAGTAATCAAGATAATAATCTTAGTGCAGCACCTTAGCACAGTATTTTAACTTACCAAAAGCAATGCAAAAATCCATAATGAACAAAATACCACAATTTTAAATGAAGGTCAGATCCAACCCCACTCTTGAACAATGCTGCCTCACTTGTCTTACCCTAATCCTTCCTTGTCCAGTAGCACAAACATCTCTCTTCATGTCTTCCCTGAACGGCACTGTAATGGCAAAATTTAAGCATGACACAAAAGCAAATATGTAAGGGGAAGGAATAAAGGAAAGTTGTCAATTAACTAGAAGATATATAGTGGGTGAGATCAATTTTAAAGAAAATTCACATTAAATTATAGCCTACTACACTAAAAGTAAGATTTATAAGCAGAGTCCCAGAAATGCTCAAAGTGGAATCAACAAACGTAAACTCAAAAAATTTTTAAGTGTAAAATAAACAAATGGAAAAAAAAAAATAGAAGCCAACAAATGTAAAGAACAAGAGAGATCTCACATAGAGGAGTATATGACAAACAGTTGAGAATTTTTCCTGAACCATTTTAAACTAATTTAAGTTAATTTTATTTCAATGTTTTATAGAAGTAGGATATTTTCATACTTAAAAATGCAACTAATAGAAAAGACCATAGATGAAAACTTAATAAAGAAAGCCAAGTACGAGAGAGAAGAATGAGGATATATAAACAGAATGATGCTACATAAACAAGAGAATAATTCAAGGCAGGAAATCTTAATTTGATAGATTCCAGGAGATATTGCAGAAATAAAAAGTAAAAACAGAATACAATGTAAAGGGGCAAGCAGATAAATAGAAAAACATCTTAGAAATTAACATTATAATTACCAAAATCATTTATAATATTTAACACATAGGTTGAAAGATGTACTCTTACAGCTGACAACTAAATTAATTTGAAGGTAAATTCTGTTATATCATGAGAATCCAGATTAAAAAAGCAAGGAATACCTGTTACCGTACTTCAAACTATTTGCTAAGTAAAACAACTGTGTCTAAAATCCATGTCTTTAACTGAAGTAAGTCAGCACTTCTGAGAAGCTCTTGTCTAACCAAAGATTCAAGAACCCAGCCTTCTTTCATCTTCAACTCACCATCTTATGGCTTCCAAGTTGCACTGCCATCTCTCAGCTTTCAGATGAAGGAAAGAGAAAACATGAGATAAACCACTTGCTATTTACATCAACTGGTACTGAAAAGACACAGGTAACTTTGTTAACTTCCCAAAGGCCAGAACTAGTCATATGCACAGGGGCACTGGGAAATGATGTTTTATTGAGTTAAAATGGGAAATGATGTGGTTTAATGACCATAAAGCCTGTATCCATCACAGAAGGCGATAGATAACTTGAGAGAGGAATGTAGAGGTTTGAAGAAAATATCCAAGTAGTCCATCATCTTTTTAATAAGAATTCTAAATGGAGAGGAACAGAAATAAATGAAAAGAAGAAATAATAAATTAGAAGAGAAGTGTTCTGGAATGAAGAAGTAATTATATAATGAGGTGACATACTGAGTGGAAAACAGGATTAATGAAGTATTGTCCACATGTACATGCATTGAAATTCCATAACCTCAGAGACAAAGGGAACATTGTAAATGCTCCCACAGAGCAACAGAAAGTTATTCATAAAGTAGACAGGCTTTCTCAATAATATTGAATAAAAAAAGAATGAAAAATGTCCTCAATTTCTGAGGGGGGAGAATCACTTTTGAACCTATTCTGTCCCCAAATAAATGTGGGAACAAAATAAAAATGTTTCATCCATGAAAAAGGCTGGGACTTGCATGATCAAAACTCTCTTTATAAAACATATTCATCAGGATGTAACTTTAACAGAATTAAAAGTAATTTAACATAAGGAAGGACATGAGCTAAAATAAACAATGACAATTGAGTATGACACAGAACAGGAAAGCTAGAAAAAAAATGTAACTTAGTACACTAAAATACAAATACAATTCATGGTGATAATTTCAAAAATTTATAGGATTTAAGGTTAATTTTCTTTTCTGTGATTTCAACTACAGGTTCTCATTGTTCTATGAATAAGCTACACATGTACATAATCATAATATGAATTCTACTCTTTTTTTTCATTTTGGAAATCAGAATAAAAATCACAAATAATTTAATGTTATTTAAGAACAAAATGTATATACTGTAAATCTTATTAATATAAAATGCAATATTTATAATAATTGGAATAAGAATGTGAGGTGGGAGAAACAATAAGACATTTATTTCCTTCTCTCTTATAGTAGGAAATTACTAGGTACTTTCAAAGTTTAATAAATCAAGCAGTGGGAATTAAAGCTTAGTATTTAATCGTAGAAATGTCAACCTTTGCAAGAAACACAAAGAATAGTAATCAATTCAAAATTATTTGGCGTGGAGGGTGAATGGGAAAAAGTGGGAAGATGGGAAGCAATGTATGAACCAATTTTCTAAAGCAGAGAGGTAATAAAGCTTGTCTAGAAAACAAGAACCTGAAATGGAAGTATACATGTACTACACAACGTAAAAAATGATAACCAAGGAAAAACTAAACCAGAAATGTTTACTGTGTTCTTTCTCTAGGAAATGAGATTGAAGAAAAGACTTATTTGTTATTATATTTTACTCACTTTGACACTTTTTCATTGAGAAAATTTCTCATCTTTATACCTATAACATAAAAATGATATAAATACTATCCCCAAATAATGCTGTTAGTCCTCAGGGATTATTTTATATATAATTCACACGGATTCTGTCATTTTTTCTTACAAAGACATATGTTCCACTTATAATTTTTTGTGGCCTGGGAACATTCATTAATAATGCTTATTTTTAGCTATATGACACTTTCTAAAGATAGATGCTATAAATTAAATGGTACTCATGGAAATGAATCATGTCCATTACTCTCAATTGTTCATCCTTTGAGAATGCAGTTAGACGAAACTTGTAGGTTGATGTCATGAAAGTTAAAAATAAAACTTAAAGAAAAGTGAAGCAAATGACTGCAACATTAAGGCAAAGTGTGAAAAAGTGCAGAAAGCTAATGTTCAAAGAGGAAGAATTTGAAAGTCAATGAAGACAGAATCTGGAGAAGTATGGAAAAGATCCAGTTAAGTGCTTTGCCTCAGTATCATTGGGTTGCAAACTGATCTCAGACTTAAGAACCAATGTCAATTTTCATTTCTGGGCTGATACTAAAACCTCATTTAAAAAAATAAGTAAATAAATAAATCTATACCTGTCAAGAAGTTGTGATCTTTACATTTCTTTGAAGAATATAAACAGCATTCATGTGTTGTCATGATTGTATTTTTCCACAATTACGGTTTTGATTTCATCTTTGTGTTTCATTAGGTTAGTCTGTTGAGGTTTTCTTTAAGGCTTTTCATAGAAATGATTTTGTAAATTTTTCACGAGTGGTTAAGCAGAGGCTTTTACAAGAGTATTAAGCTTTCACATATAATCATTTAATCAACCTTATTAATTACTTTCTTTAGGCAATCTGCATCTCAATTTTATGATCTGTATAAGACAATATGAGTAAATACTTCTATAGTGTTTCTGTTATTTTTTTCTTGCAATATCTGAGTTATCCATTTAAATTGATATGTACTGGGGAGGAGTCAAGATGGTGGAGAAGTAGCAGGCTGAGACTACTTCAGGTACCAGGAGATCAGCTAGATAGCTTATCTAAAGATTGCAAACACCTACAAATCAAACTGGAGAGTGAAGAGAAGAAGAACAGCAATTCTAGAAACAGAAAATCAACCACTTTCTGAAAGGTAGGACTGGCAGAGAAGTGAATCCAAAGCGAAGGGAGGATAGACTGCGGGGGAGGGGCCGGCTCCCGGCAATCGGCGGAGCAACAGAGCACAAAATCAGGACTTTTAAAAGTCTGTTCAACTGAGGGAAATCGCTCCAGAGGCTTAACCAGGGTGAAGTCCACGTGGGGTCAGTGTGGTCTCAGGTCCCGCAGGGTCACAGAAGGATTGGGGGTGTCTGAGTGTCGCAGAGCTTGCAGGTATTAGAACGGGGAAGCCGGCTACAGAAACAGAGCCAAGGAGTGACTCTCAGCTTGGGGTTACCTTCAACCAGTCGCAGGCTTGGTCAGCTCGGAGCGCGGCCGGAGGCCAGGGTGACGGGAGTAATTGGGCGCTGTTCTCTGAGGGCGCACTGAGGAGTGGGGCCCCAGGCTCTCGGCTCCTCTGGGCTGGAGACTGGGAGGCTGCCATCTTCATTCCCATTCTCCAGAACTCTACGGAAAGCGCTCAGGGAACAAAAGCTCCCGAAAGCAAACCCGAGCGGATTATTCAGCCCGGCCCCTGGTAAGGGCGGTGCAACTCCGCCTGGGGCAAAGACACTTGAGAATCACTACAACAGGCCCCTCCCATAGAAGATCAACAAGAAATCCAGCCAGGACCAAGTTCACCTACCAAGGAGTGCAGTTTCAATACCAAGGAGAGCAGCGGAATCCCAGAGGAGGAGAAAGCAAAGCACGGAACTCATGGCTTTCTCCCCATGATTCTTTAGCCTGCAGTTAATTTAATTTTTTTCTTTTTCAATTTTGTTTCACTTCTTCTGCCAAATTTTTTTTAACTTTTACCCTTTTATTTTTTAACGTTTTTTAACTAGTTTATCTAATATATATATATTTTTCTTTTTTATATTTTTTCTTTATTCATTTTCTTATTTTTAATTTTTTTTTTCTTTCTGAACCTCTTTTTATCCCCGTTCTCCCCCCTCACGATTTGTGATCTCTTCTGATTTGGTTAAAGCATATTTTCCTGGGGTTGTTGCCACCCTTTTAGTATTTTACTTGCTCCTTCATATACTCTTATCTGGACAAAATGAAAAGGCGGAAAAATTCACCACAATAAAAAGAACAAGAGGCAGTACCAAAGGCTAGGGACCTAATCAATACAGACATTGGTAATATGTCAGATCTAGAGTTCAGAATGACAAGGTTCTAGCCAGGCTCGAAAAAGGCATGGCAGATATTAGAGAAACCCTCTTGGGAGATATAAAAGCCCTTCATGGAGAAATAAAAGAACTAAAATCTAACCAAGATGAAATCAAAAAAGCTATTAATGAGGTGCAATCAAAAATGGAGGCTCTCACTGCTAGGATAAATGAGGCAGAAGAAAGAATTAGTGATATAGAAGACCAAATGACAGAGAATAAAGAAGCTGAACAAAAGAGGAACAAACAGCTACTGGACAACAAGGGGAGAATTCGAGAGATAAATGACACCATAAGATGAAACAACATTAGAATAATTGGGATTCCAAAAGAAGAAGAAAGAGAGAGGGGAGCAGAAGGTATATTGGAGAGAATTATTGGAGAGAATTTCCCCAATATGGCAAAGGGTACAAGCATCAAAACCCAGGAGGTTCAGAGAACCCCCCTCAAAATCAATAAGAATAGATCCACACCCCGTCACCTAATAGTAAAATTTACAAGTCTTAGTGACAAAGAGAAAATCCTGAAAGCAGCCTGGGAAAAGAACTCTGTAACATACAATGGTAAAAATATTAGATTGGCAGAAGACTTATCCACAGAGACCTGGCAGGCCAGAAAGAGCTGGCATGATATATTCAGAGCACTAAATGAGAAAAACATGCAGCCAAGAATACTATATCCAGCTAGGCTATCATTGAAAATAGAAGGAGAGATTAAAAGCTTCCAGGACAAACAAAAACTGAAAGAATTTGTAAAAACCAAACCAGCTTACAGGAAATATTGAAAGGGGTCCTCTAAGCAAAGAGAGACCCTAAAAGTTGTAGATCAGAAAGGAACAGAGACAATATACAATAACAGTCACCTTACAGGCAATACAATGGCACTAAATTCATATCTCTCAATAGTTACCCTGATGTTAATGGGCTAAATGCCCCAATCAAAAGACACAGGGTATCAGAATGGATAGAAAAACAAAACCCATACATATGTTGCCTACAAGAAACTAATTTTAAACCCAAAGACACCTCCAGATTTAAAGTGAGGGGGTGGAAAAGAATTTACCATGCTAATGGACATCAGAAGAAAGCAGGAGTGGCAATCCTTATATCAGATCAATTAGATTTTAAGCCAAAGACTATAACAAGAGATGAGGAAGGACACTATATCATACTCAAAGGATCTGTCCAACAAGAAGATCTAACAATTGTAAATATCTATGCCCCTAACGTGGGAGCAGCCAACCATATAAACCAATTAACAACAAAATCAAAGAAACACATCAACCATAGTACAATAATAGTAGGGGACTTTAACACTCCCCTCACTGAAATGGGCAGATCATCCAAGCAAAAGATCAACAAGGAAATAAAGGCCTTAAATGACACACTGGACCAGATGGACATCACAGATCTATTCAGAACATTTCTTCCCAAAGCAACAGAATACACATTCTTCTCTAGTGCACATGGAACATTCTCCAGAATAGATCACATCCTCGGTCCTAAATCAGGTCTCAACCGGTATCAAAAGATTGGGATCATTCCCTGCATATTTTCAGACCACAATGCTCTGAAGCTAGAAGTCAATCACAAGAGGAAATTTGGAAAGAACCCAATACATGGAGACTAAACAACATCCTTCTAAAGAATGAATGGGTCAACCAGGAAATTAAAGAAGAATTGAAAAAAATTCATGGAAACAAATGATAATGAAAACACAACGGTTCAAAATCTGTGGGACACAACAAAGGCAGTCCTGAGAGGAAAATATATAGCGGTACAAGCCTTTCTCAAGAAACAAGAAAGGTCTCAGGTACACAACCTAACTCTACACCTAAAGGAGCTGGAGAAAGCATAAGAAAGAAACCCTAAGCCCAGCAGGAGAAGAGAAATCATAAAGATCAGAGCAGAAATCAATGAAATAGAAACCAAAAAAACAATAGAACAAATCAACGAATCTAGGAGCTGGTTCTTTGAAAGAATTAATAAGATTGAAAAACCCATGGCCAGACTTATCAAAAAGAAAAGAGAAAGGACCCAAATAAATAAAATCATGAATGAAAGAGGAGAGATCACAACTAACACCAAAGAAATACAGACAATTATAAGAACATACTATGAGCAGCTCTACACCAACAAATTTGACAGTCTGGAAGAAATGGATGCATTCCTAGAGACATATAACCTACCACAACTGAACCAGGAAGAAATAGCCTGAACAGACCCATAACCAGTAAGGAGATTGAAACAGTCATCAAAAATCTCCAAACAAACAAAAGCCCAGGGCCAAACGGCTTCCCAGGGGAATTCGACCAAACATTTAAAGAAGAACTAATTCCTATTCTCCTGAAACTGTTCCAAAAAATAGAAATGGAAGGAAACCTTCCAAACTCATTTTATGAGGCCAGCATCACCTTGATCCCAAAACCAGACAAGGATCCCATCAAAAAAGAGAACTGCAGACCAATATCCATGATGAATACAGATACGAAAATTCTCACCAAAATACTATCCAATAGGATTCAACAGTACATTAAAAGGATTATTCACCACGACCAAGTGGGATTTATTCCAGGGCTGCAAGGTTGGTTCAACATCCGCAAATCAATCAATGTGATACAACACATTAATAAAAGAAAGAACAAGAACCATATGATACTCTCCATAGATGCTGAAAAGGCATTTGACAAACTACAGCATCCCTTCCTGATCAAAATTCTTCAAAGTGTAGGGATAGAGGGCACATACCTCAATATTATCAAAGCCATCTATGAAAAACCCACCGCAAATATCATTCTCAATGGAGAAAAACTGAAAGCTTTTCCGCTAAGGTCAGAAACATGGCAGGGATGTCCGTTATCACCACTGCTATTCAACATAGTACTAGAAGTCCTAGCCTCAGCAATCAGACAACAGAAGGAAATTAAAGGCATCCAAATCAGCAAAGAAGAAGTCAAACTATCACTCTTCGCAGATGATATGATACTATATGTGGAAAACCCAAAAGATTCCACTCCAAAACTGCTAGAACTGGTACAGGAATTCAGTAAAGTGTCAGGATATAAAATCAATGCACAGAAATCAGTTGCATTTCTCTACACCAACAACAAGACAGAAGAAAGAGAAATTAAGGAGTCAATCCCATTTACAATTGCACCCAAAACTATAAGATACCTAGGAATAAACCTAACCAAAGAGGCTAAGAATCTATACTCAGAAAACTATAAAGTACTCATGAAAGAAATTGAGGAAGACACAAAGAAGTGGAAAAATGTTCCATGCTCCTGGATTGGAAGAATAAATATTGTGAAAATGTCTATGCTACCTAAAGCAATCTACACATTTAATGCAATTCCTATCAAAATACCATCCATTTTTTCCAAAGAAATGGAACAAATAATCCTAAAATTTATATGGAACCAGAAAAGACCTCGAATAGCCAAAGGAATATTGAGAAAAAAAGCCAAAGTCAGTGGCATCACAATTCCGGACTTCAAGCTCTATTACAAAGCTGTCATCATCAAGACAGCATGGTACTGGCACAAAAACAGACACATAGATCAATGGAACAGAATAGAGAGCCTAGAAATAGACCCTCAACTCTATGGTCAACTAATCTTCGACAAAGCAGGAAAGAATGTCCAATGGAAAAAAGACAGCCTCTTCAATAAATGGTGTTGGGAAAATTGGACAGCCACATGCAGAAAAATGAAATTGGATCATTTCCTTACACCACACACGAAAATAGACTCAAAATGGATGAAGGACCTCCATGTGAGAAAGGAATCCATCAACATCCTTGAGGAGAACACAGGCAGCAACCTCTTCGACCTCAGCCGCAGCAACATCTTCCTAGGAACATCGCCAAAGGCAAGGAAAGCCAGGGCAAAAATGAACTATTGGGATTTTATCAAGATCAAAAGCTTTTGCACAGCAAAGGAAACAGTTAACAAAACCAAAAGACAACTGACAGAATGGGAGAAGATATTTGCAAACAACATATCAGATAAAGGGCTAGTGTCCAGAATCTATAAAGAACTTAGCAAACTCAGCACCCAAAGAACAAATAATGCAATCAAGAAATGGGCAGAAGACATGAACAGACATTTCTGCAAAGAAGACATACAGATGGCCAACAGACACATGAAAAAGTGCTCCATATCACTCGACATCAGGGAAATACAAATCAAAACCATAATGAGATATCACTTCACACCACTCAGAATGGCTAAAATTAACAAGTCAGGAAATGACAGATGCTGGTGAGGATGCGGAGAAAGGGGAATCCTCCTACACTCTTGGTGGGAATGCAAGCTGGTGCAACCATTCTGGAAAACAGCATGGAGGTTCCTCAAAATGTTTAAAATAGTTCTGCCCTATTACCCAGCAATTGCACTACTGGGTATTTACCCTAAAGATACAAACATCGTGATCTGAAGGGGCACGTGCACCCAAATATTTATAGCAGCAATGTCTACAATAGCCAAACTATGGAAAGAACCTAGATGTCCATCAACATATGAATGGATAAAGAAGAAGTGGTATATATGCACAATGGAATACTATGCAGCCATCAAAAGAAATGAATTCTTGCCATTTGCGGCGACATGGATGGAACTAGAGGGTATCATGCTTAGCGAAATAAGTCAATCGGAGAAAGACAACTATCATATGATCTCCCTGATATGGGGGAGAGGAGATGCAACATGGGGGTGTTAAGGGGGTAGGAGAAGAATAAATGAAACAAGATGGGATTTGGAGGAAGACAAACCATAAGTAACTCTTAATCTCACAAAGCAAACTGAGGGTTGATGGGGGAGGGGGTTTGGGAGGGGGGTGGGGTTATGGACACTGGGGAGGGTATATGCTATGGTGAGTGCTGTGAAGTATGTAAACCTGGCGATTCACAGACCTGTACCCCTGGGGATAAAAATATATGTTTATAAAAAAATTAAATAAATAAATAAATAAATAAATTGCTATGTACTGTGATGCCCATAGTTGGGTTCAAATTGTGTATTTCACCCTTATCACTTTACACTATCTTTCTCTTGTTTAATATTTTTGACCTTAAATCAAATTCATTGGCTATTTTTATTGCATTCCAACTATCTTCTTTATTAACATAAATTTAGCAGTTGTTTTCCTATTTTTTTAATTTAGAAAATTTCTGCATTCAGCATATAGGTTGAGTTTAAAATTTTGAGAAAATCTAGTTATTTTAAGATGTATGAATATTCTATTTATATTTTATAATTAACTCTGTCTTTATTCCTCTTTTTCAAATCTTTTTTATACTTCTAATTTTCTATACTTCCATTGTTTACCATACAAATATTCCTCCAATTGTTTTGTGGTACATTTATATTTGAATAAGCATATTCTCCCTGCTAATTTTGAAGGTATGGATTCCTGTAAGCTTCTAGAAATTACTATTATAAACAAGAGTGGGCTGTACTTATCTAGCTCTTGTCTTAGTTGTCAGACTATGTGGTCTGCTAGGATACACTAGGAGAACAAAGAAAATTAGCACAATCATATCAGTCCCACTTCCTCTCCCTATTTTCTTTTCTTTTATTGAAGTAGACAAAATGTTACATTCGTTTCAGGGGTACAACATAGCCATTGGGCAAGTCTATACATTATGCTGTGCTCATCACAAGTGTAGCCACCATCTGTCACCATACAATGCTGTTAAAATACTGTTGACTGTTCTCAGTGAAAGGTACATATAGGATTATAGATAGAGCTTATTATCTCCCACTCCCCTTCATCTATTTTTCTCATCTCCCACTCCTTTTCCCCTCTGCCAGCCACTAGTTTGTTCTCCATATTTGTGGTCTGTTCCTTCTTCTTGTTTAGTTTTTTAGATTCCACATGTAAGTGAAATCATATGGTATTTGTCTTTATCTGATTTATTTCACTTAGCATAATACTTTCTATATCCATCCATTTGTTTCAGGTAGCAAGATCTCATTCCTTTTTATGGCTGTGTAGTATTTCATCAATTGTGTGTGTGTGTGTGTGTGTGTGTGTGTGTGTGTGTGTGTGAATTGATAAATACCCAATAGTGGAATTACTAGATTATATCATAGTTCTATTTTTAATTTAGTAAAATAAAAATGACATACAATTTACCTATTTTCATTTACTGGTTTTATATGGTTATAGTCTTAGTTTCAGTTTTTGTTGTTTTGTTTTTCTGGCATTTCTTTCGTTACTTTACATATTATACTTAAACTGTATTTTAAAAAATGCTATTATATTTTCTTCCCCTTTCTATCTACTCTAAGCATTTATTTGTTATATTGTTGTTTGAAGATTAATTGATTGATTGATTGACTTATTTTAGAGAGAGAGAAAGAAAGAAAGTGAATGAATAGGGGAAGGGGCAGAGGAGAGAATCTTCAAGCAGACTCCCCACGAGCATAGAGCCCAAAGCCTGGCTCAATCACATGACCCATGAGATCATGACCTGAATTGAAACAAAGAGTCAGACATTCAACCAACTGAGCTACTCAGTGTTTTGAATTTATATTTTCAAGATTTATAGCTAGTACTTTAATAAAAATATTTTATAAATTTGATATGTCACTAGATCTACATTCTAATAAAGTGATTCCCACCTACAACTATCAAGGGTTTTTCCTCTGAACTCTTTTTAGATGGACATGTACACTGGTGTCTGTGTATGTGGGGGGGTGTGTGATTAGTCATAATTTACATTGTTATTGTGGTCCTGAGCCATTTTGGTTTGATTAAACTTACCTGAAAATTTTATATATAACTTATAAATTGTGTATAATACTCTTTTGACATGGCTCTCCTCAAAACTGTTTCTCAAGCTGGGCTGCATGTTAGAATCATCTAGAGAGCTTTTATTTATTTATTTATTTTAAGATTTTGTTTATTTATTCGACAGACAGAGATCACAATTAGGCAGAGAGGCAGGCAGAGAGAGAGAGAGGAGGAAGCAGGCTCCCTGCTGAGCAGAGAGCCCCATGTGAGACTCCATCCCAGGACCCCAGGATCATGACCTGAGCTGAAGGCAGAGGCTTTAACCCACTGAGCCACCCAGGTTCCCCTAGAGAGCTTTTAAATCTTTCAGTGCCCAAGCTGTTTCCCAGACCAAATAAATCAGAATCTGTGGATTCTGGGGAACAAGCATTTGTTGTTTTGTCTTTTTTTTCTTTTTATATGAGTTTTCATTAACTGCTTATTTAATTCCAATGAACAGCTCGTTATCGAACCAGTGTCTTAGTTATAGTGAAGCTCACTCAAGCTCCATCCAGCCTTGGATTTGGGGTCAGCCCAATATTGCATAGACCTCAGCCTCAACCTGACTATGAATTCCATTTAACTTCCTTTTTAATATTTTTTAAAGAAGTCTTTCATTGTCTTTAGAATTCAATCACTTAAACACGTGTCTGTGTACTCTATTGTACAAACATGCTATTAGAATATGATATATCTTTTAGATCTCACAGTTTATTCTCTAATTCAAGAATAGTCTTGCTTTTACCTATGATCTTTTTTCATTTAATTTTATCTTGATCTGAGTTTATACCTGTTAAACATTTCAATATTCTTTCACATCTTATTGATCTAACAATAAAATGTAAAATTTTTTATAATTTTTTCTAACTTTGAATTTTCTTTTTCTTTGATTTTCATATATCTGATAATATGTGTTTATTTTCATTGAACTCTTTGAAAATGCTATTTTATTGTTCAGCATTGGGACTTATGATTATGTTTTGTCCATATTGGACACTTTCCTATATCCCCATGTTTATACCTCCATAATTAAATCTTGCTTATGTAGGAATTTGGTGGCCTGTGGTAAAGGAGGAACCCATAGCCAAAGGAATCTTATAGAACATATCTTCATCCCTGTCATCACCAAAAATGAACTTGAGGAGCCTTGTCTTTCCTCTGACTACTAACCCTATTTTTTCTCAGGTAGTTATGCCAACAGTTTTGCTTTATTGAGCAGGCTCCCATGCTAGTAAAGCTGGATATATTTACTGAAGCTAACAGCAACTCAGGTTATTGCTGGCACATTTCCAGCTGAAATCTAACCACATCAACTGCACCTGGATGTGCCCCTCTCCCTAGTCTTAATTCTGAGCCACACATAGGCTATAACTTCCCTGCTGCTGGTGACTCATTAACTTTTATTCAGTTGTTTTGGCTGCAGGAATTAGTTGTGATGCATACCTGATATCATAAGTTACTTTTGCTTCAGCCATTACAAAGCCTAGTAAGGATTGCTAAATGCCATAGGCAACTCTAATGATTTTTTTGACAAACCAGGTTTGCTCTAATCTCTTCTAATTTCATCTTGTACAATGTGGGGCTCTGCTTGTCCCCATATCACTGCTTCCCAAATGGGCTTTACTTATGCATGTGTGAAATTGCTGGTATTCAAAGCTCCTTCCATCCCATCACACCTGCACAATGCCTTCCAGAAATGCTGAAAATTTCATTGCTGACTTATTGCCCTCTTCTTCTATATTTTTGGTCATTTCTGAGAGAATTTGGAAGAGAATGAAGGCAAATGTGGGACCAACTCTCCCTGTCTTTCTTTGACTTTGTCCCACATTTACCTTCTGGCTCTTCTTTCTTCTCTATAAAATGTCTATAAACTTATGTAGGGAACTAGTTATTTCTTCAAAATCCATAATTAATTGTCTCTAACCAGAGGAAAAGAAAATTTCCAAAATCATATGAATATAAAATGTGATCATGGATTTGATTACTTCTCTTTCAGATCTGAGGGGCCCCTGTGAAATCTAACTTCAGAGTATCGTGTTGCCAACCACTTCACATTATCATCAATTCATGGATAAGTGGAACATGATATATTTGGTGTGTGATTCTCTTCTTTGAGATTGCAGAAATTTACACACACACACACACACACACACACACACAAAGAGACAAGATAGTCAATTCTTTCAATTTCCCAAATACTGTTCTTCAAGATCTGTGGCTTTGAAGAACAGGTCTACTTAAATGTTTATTAGTGAACAATTACATGTGAACAAATTGGACAACCTAGAAGAAATGGATAAATTTCTAGAAACACAAAACCTTCCAAGACTGAATCAGGAAGAAACAGAAAATCTGAATGGACCAAATACTAGTAAGGGTGTTGAATCAGTAATCAAAAACCTTTCAGTGAACGAAAGTCCCGGACCAGATAACTTAACTGATGAATTCTATCAAACATTTATAGAAAAATTAATACCAATCCTTCTCAAATTCTTCCAAAAAAAAGAAAGAAAGAAGGAACACTTCCAAACTCATTTCACAAATCTAGCATTACCATGATAATAAAACCGAAAAGGACACTGCAAGGAAAAAATTACAGGGCAATATCCCTGATAAATATAGATACAAAAATCCTCAACAAAATTATAGCAAACTAAATTCAATAGTACATTAAAAGGAACATATCAATTATCAACTGGGAGTTTTAGAGGTGATTTAACAGCCACAAATCAATCATTGAATGTGCCACATTAACAAAATTAAGGTTAAAAATCATATCAAATCTCAATAGAAGCAGAAAAAGTATTTTTCCTAGAAAAAAATAAAAATTAAATATTTCTTAAAAAAAGAAAAAATATTTCTTAGAAAAAGAAATTTTTCTTAGAAAAAAAGAAAAAAAAATGTTTGACAAAATCCAATACCCATTCATGATAAAAAAGCTCAAAAAATATGGGTATAGAGAGAACATGTCTCAATATCATATAGGCTGTATGTTATAAGCCCTCAGCTAACATCATACTCATTGGTGAAAAACTAAAAGCTTTTAGAAATAAGATAAGAATGCCCATTCTCACTGCTTTTATTTAATGGAGCACTAGAAGTCCTAGCCAGAGCATTTAGGGAAGAAAAAAAAAAAAAAAGACATCCATAAAAGACAGGAAAAAGTGAAATTATCTTTATTTGCAGATGACATAGTATAACATAGAAAATCCTAAAGACTTTACTAAAAGAACTGTTGGAAGTAATCAACAAATTCAGTAAATTTACAGGATGTAAATTCAATATACAAAACTCAGCTGTAATTCTGCACACTAATAATGAACCATCAGAAAGAGAAGTTAAGAAAACAATTCCATTAACAACTGTATTAAAAAGAATAAAGTACTTTGGAATAAAGCTAACCAAGAAGGTGTAAGATCACTGAAAACTAAGATTCTGATGAAAGAAATGGAAGAGGACACAAACAGATGGAAAGATATACCATGGTAGTGGATTGGAAAAAATAATATTGCTAAAATATCCATATACCTGAAGTGATCTATAAATTCAGTGCAATTCCTATCAAAGTTCCAATAGTATTTTTTACAGAAATAGAAAAAAAAGAATCCTAAAATTTGTATGGAGCTGCAAAGGACCCTGGATCACCAAAGGAATCTTGGGAAAGAATAAAGCTAAAGGCATCACACGTTCTGACTTCAAACTATATTATAAAACTATAGTAATCAAAACAGTACGGTATTTGTGTAAAAAGGATACATAGATTAATGGAACAGAATAGAGAGCCCAGAAACAAAGGCAGGCACACCTGGTAAATTAATTTACGACAAAGGAGCAAGTATCCCACTTCTGATTATATATCCAAAGGAAATGAAAATTGAATCTCAAAGAGATATGTGTACACCCATGTTTATTGCAGCATTATTCACAATAGGCAAGGTCTGGGAACAATCTAAGTGTGCATCAGTGGATGAATGGATACAGATGTAGATGCACACACACACACATACTATGTGTATATATGGAACAAATATAATGAAATATTATATATCATATTTAAATATGAAATATTAAAGAGACATGACAAAGAAGGAAATCTTGCCATTTGCAACATGGATGGAATTGACAGCATTATGCTAAGTGAAATAAGTCAGGCAGAGAAAGATACTGTGCTGTCTCACTTATATGTGGAATCTAAAAAAGCTACCAAATTCATAGAAACAGAGACTGGAATGTTTGTTCCTAGGAGCCAAGAGGTAGGGAAAATGGAGATGTTGCTCAAAGAGCACAATAGTCTAATTATAAGATGAATAAGAACTGGAGATCTAATGTATCACATGGTAATTATAATTAACAATACTGTATTATATTCTTGAAAGTTGCAAAGAATAGATTTTTAATGTTTTCACCTCAAAAATGAAATAATTATGAGGTAAGGTAGAGGTGTCAGCTAACACTCTGGTGGTAATAATTTTGTAATATATGTGTATCATATCAACACTTTGTATACCTAAAATTTGTACATGTTACAAGTCAATTACATCTCAATAAAATGGGGAAAATGTAAACAAAACCCCACAAATGTCTATTTGTCATTTAATTTTTTAAATTTTGTATTTGTCATTTTAAAAAAGTAATTTAACGATAAGTTTACTTCTAACCTAATGTCCATATATGTTTTTATTTTTTTTTAAGATTTATTTATTTATTTGACAGAAAGAGAGAGATAGATCACAAGTAGGCAGAGAGGTAGGCAGAGAGAAAGAGAGGAGGAAGCGGGCTCCCTGCTAAGCAGAGAGCCTGATGCGGGGCTCAATCTCAGGACCCCGAGATCATGACCTGGGCTGAAGGCAGAAGCTTTAGCCCACTGAGCCACCCAGGTGCCCCAATATATGCTTTTATTGACAAGCAAACTGATGAGTATTGCTTGTAGAATTAGAAATCATTAGAATTTTGACAAATTTTAGAAATCTATGGGACCACAAACCTAATTGCCTAAAAGATGAGTACCAGGGACCATAACTGTGAACAGAGAGTGTTTTACAACTCTGGGCCAGCCAATCCAAATCAGTCTGAGGGTCAGTTTGTGTACATGGCCTTTAGAGAAGAATAGTCATAATGCAGCTGTCTCCTTAAGCTGATGATAAAAATGAGGTCAAAAGATGAGACCTTATAATGCAATTGTCAATGCCATTGCTATGTTAGATAAGGGTAAGATATGTAAGTACCCTTGTCTTCTAATTTTTCCCCCAGGATACTCATCTGTGAGAGAATAAAAAACTTAAGTGTGTATCTTTCAGATGATCCATCCCAAATTTTTCTATTAAAACTTTAAAATCTTACACCAGAAACTAAAGAACACAAATGATTTCTACAGTTGCATACTGCATGCAGTTCAGAGAATGACTAAGACCAATACTGTAAGGCCTAAAATGCCCTTCTGAGATGAATGAATTTGTTTTGTCCTCATAATGAAGATGTAAGGAATTAATTTATCTTAGCAAGTGATGTAGATTTCAGAGAGGCCTGAAATAAATATTATTATGTAACTGTGGAAAGCTCTGGAATGGATTCTGAATGACAAATTGCTGCTAAAGAACATGGACTCTATTTCCTAAGTGACACCTATTGAACTCATTAGACAATTGATACAAAATGGGATTATATCTTTTGACGCTGTTTGCAGAAGTGACATCTAGCAGCTTCAGATTACTGAGTTAATAAAAACAAAATAAAGAAATACAATAATACTGCAAAGCCATGTATATTTATATAATATACATATGAATATATAGTGATATAATATGTAGATTAAGTTATATATTTACGAATCATGGTTTGTTTTTGTTTGTTTTGTTTTTGGTGGAGTGGTGAGGTAAAATGCTCAGAGGCAAAACATTTCAAGGAAATCATGAAAGAATTCCAAGAACAGGCTGCTAATAAACTATTTCTTTAGAGAAATACAACGTGAACATTTGATGCATAAACTAATTCAACACTTCAAACCCTGCGCATCTTTTGTCCAAAATTTTTTATTATTACCCTAAGCCTGAATGGTTCCAATTAGTTATGCAATGGAAAATAAACTTGTAACATTTAATGAACCAGGTCTAAGGGGAAGATGGAGAATCTCAAACTTCTGATATTTCAAAATCAACTAAACTTTAGTTTCAGGAAAAAACAGACAAAAAAACTGGAAAATAATTATACACAATAAATGTGAGTAAAAATGATATTTACTTTGTTCTTGGGGGTGTGGATGAGTTCAGTTCTGGATAAAATTGTGCTTTAAAAATAGGACCTAAAATATGCAGAGTTTTGTATTGTAGAATACTTTAATTCCTTCTAAAAATTGCTAACATGGTTAACAAAACTCAGCTATTTTAGTCAAGATACAAAAGATTTCAACCACATATAGCTAAATTATATATACAATAAAAAAATTGTCAGCTGAGATTGCATTTTCTTTTCAAGAGATCACTAACCATCCAATTTTAAGAATCTATTACGATACTACATTATTTAAAAGGCTAAGGAAGGGGAAAAAGCAATTATCTTCATAGATGTAGAAAAGGTGTTTGATTAAATTCAACATCCATTCCTGATGAAAACTCTTAATTTAGAAAGTAATGTTACTATTTTAACATTCAAAATAGGTATTGTGAGAGTCACAATCATGCTTATGATCACATTAATGGAAGCATTCTTGTTAAATACAAAATATGACAAATAAAGTTATTATCTCCATTGCTACTGCAAAGTTTCTAGGAGTGCTTTGGAATTATACAAGAGAAAAACGCAAGCGGAATTAGAATTTAAGCTCCATGAGGGTTACAATTTGTCTCTAATTCAGAATATATTTATTATTGAATTAATTGTCAAAGTACATAAATTGAAAAGAAAAAATATATTTTCAAATTATTATGATCATTTATTTAAATACCCCAGAGAAGCAACTAAAAGGCAATTAGATATAAATAATTAACAACAACCACCACCACAAAATTTAGGTTTTATATAAAGTCCAAGACAAATAAAGAATATATGAATAAATGGTATAAAAGACCTAACTTGGACGTAGACGATATTCATATGTTAAAAGTAGTAATTGATAAATTTGGTTTTTAAATATTAAAATTGATTAACCAGCGAAAGACAGATATTATTCCAAACAGATTCTTAAATATGGAGAACGAACTGGTGGTTGCCTGAGGGGAGGTGGGTGATGGAGTGAGAAAAATGGATAGTGGGGATTAAGAGGTACACATTTCCAGTCATAAAATACATGAGTCATGAGGAAGAAAACTACAGCATAGGGACAATAATGAATAATATTATAATAATATTGTATGGTGACAGACTGTGATTACACTTATCTTGGTGAACACTGAATATGTATGGAATTGTTGAACTGATATGCCGTACACCTGAGACTAATATAACATTGTATGTCAAATATACTTCAATAATTATAATGATGATAACAAACTGATTATAAGTTAAATATGAAATAGGAATACGCAGGAGCAAGGTATATCCTACTGGGCATTAAAATGTGTTAAAAACTTGCAGTTAAAAGAATATGTTAATAGTTCAGAAATATACTCTTTGATACAAAAAAAAGTACAGAAATGAGTCAAGTAGATATAAAATGAGATTTACAATCCAAATCAATAAAAAAAAATGGATCAATTAATGAAACCCACAGCTTAAGTTACCAAATGCCTGATTATTCTACCCTAAAGAAATTCCGTGGTAGTTGACTGACCACCCATGACTACTAAAGACTGGAAAATGGAGAGAATTCTTGCAGATACCAGAAGGGAAGAGAGAAAGAAAGTGACTTTACACACCCTGAGATCTCCTTTCCTTCTGCTAGTGCTGGCGCTTTGTACTGACAAGGTATGTACCTGTGTATCAGCGGATGACGCCTGCGCAGACGCAGCCATGTCTTTCCCCTTTCATCACCTTTTCCCAACCTCCAATCCACTTTCAAAACCCGTAAAATCCATAAATAATCAACTCCCCTTATCCTCTCAGAGGTGGATTTGGAAAATTTCGTTCACTCCCCTTGCTTGGCACTCTACAATAACACCTTTTCTGTGCCGCAAAAACTAGTGTCAGTGTCTGCCTTACTGCATACCGGATAGCAGAACATTGTAGGGTAACGTTAAAACTGAGGCACAAAAACCTGAGAAGAGTTAAAGCAACTTACTTTTTTACTTCTTACTCAAACAATGATGCTTAAAAGCATGAAAATACTATAAGGAAAACCTTTGAGAACTCGGAAGTCATAACAGAGTGAGAACATGAAAGATGACTGCATTGCTTTTTTAAATATAAGGTAATAAACATAGAGTCAAAAGACAAATGATAAAATGGGGAAATAGTAGTTTTGGACACATATACCTTACAGAGGGTTAATTATATCTTTATATTTAAATCATGCATATTCTCTGACATTAATAAGGGAAAAACTCATCCGGAAAAAAAGAATGGGGCATAGATATGAAAAGACGTTCCACAGAAAGTAAGATATATAAAGGAATTATTATTATTATTATTATTATTATTATTTTAATATTTTATTTATTTGAGAGAGAGCACACACAAGAGCATGAGGGGGAGGAGGGGCAGAGGGAGAGGGAGAAGTAGACTCACTACTGAGGAGGGAGCCCCATTCAGGTTCTACCTGGCTTTAGGTGTGTCTTCTTTTTAAAGATTTTATTTATTTATTTGAGAGAGAGAGAGAGAGAGAGACAGAGATAGCGACAAAGCAGGAGTGGGGAGGAGTGGGAGCCCAAGGTAAGACTATGTCCCGGGACCCTGGGATCATGACTTGAGCCAAAGGCAAATGCTTAACTGACTGAGCCACCTAAATCCCCCAAGTAAAGGAATTCTTATAAATATAATAAAATAACTTTAATGTACTTGCAATTAAATAAATGTATATTAAAATAACAATGAGATAGTACTTTTTAACCAAACAGATTGGCAAAATATAAACTATTGATTTTGTAAGTGTTGGTAAGCATATGGAAAATGAATCTTTTCATCCAGTTCTGGTGATAATATAAAGCGTGCTTGTAAATTTGTCATAGTCTATCAAAATTTAAAATGCATACTACCTTTGACCCAAATTTCGCTTCTAGAACTCTCTTATGGGTACATGTCTTCTGTGAAAGTCTGTGTGTTATTCAGGAGAAGAGGATCAGTTTAAACAATTCTAATGTAATTTTATCTATTAGTACAATAATATCCCTTTAGGTCTGATCTTTAACCAAACCAAAGCTGCTCTAAAAGCAAGTATTTCTTGGTAAGGGTTAAGCTGGGACTGGTATGAGGTGCGGAGAATATATAAGCATATTCTTACTGCCAATGATCTCAGAAAATTCACTCTATGCGCAAAAGTCGTTCCCTATTAAACATCTAGGAGACAGGCACTGTCCTAGACATTTATAAAAACATTGCTTCTAATTCCTCCATTGACTCATCAAGGTAGGCGATCTCATGCACATATTAATGAAAAGGGAATTTGCCTTTCAGGAATGGAAAAGCAAGTTTGGACCCCCAAGGGGAAGAGATATGATAAGATAAGATGGTGGCATATATTGTATAAGAGGGGAGTGGAGAGAATTTGCATTCTGGCAAAAGCTACTGTCTATGGCTGAGCTTGGAGAGCAGAATTCAGTATCACTTTATGTTAATCTCTAGGTCAATGCAATTAGTTTCACCCTGAGAAAATTTGCTTTCCTCAAATTTATATAACTTAACACCGGAAGCTAGAAGTTGGCAGAAGTTATATTTAAATTTATAGAAGTATTCTACTAATCATCTTGCAGTATAAAGAAGGATAAGCTTAGAGGCTCTTTACACTGAAGCTACACAGAAGAAAATATTCCTGACCAAGTTTGTTTGGTTCACTGGAATATTTACATGAAAGGGATTGGATAATTCCTATTTATGAGAGTCTTGATCTCAATTAGGATGCTTACAGCAAAGCCAATAAACATGACTTAAAGAAATAGGAATTTCATAGCTTCTTATAACAAGAAGTAGAGAGGCAGAGTAGGCCCAGGACCATTTAATAAATTGGTTCAATGATGTCAGGGCTTCTCATCAGCTTCCCTGTGACTACGTCAGAATTTTAAGATGACTGTCAGATAGTAAGCATCATACCCAAAAAAGGGAAGGGGAAATATTAGATTTGTGTTTCTCCTTACAAGTAACAATAACTTTCCAGAAGCCCTCTAACATTTTCTTCTCTGTCTCCTTCACATGTGTTTCATGCTCATATCAAAATAATCTGGTCATGTCAGGAATCCTATGGGCAACTCATTTTAATGAGCAGTTTATGGAACTGGTGAGAAGCCCACAAAATACATAAAACCAAGCTTGAATAACCAATGTCTGCAAAATTTTTATAGAATCACTTTGTTTTTAAATGCAGGATGATTCCTCAAACATTAGAAAAATTGTTTCATATTATCTATTCATTTCTCATAAAAGTTCTTGTCTAAAATATCAAAATGGATACATTTCTTTATTTTGACACATTAACAAAACACACACACACATACATATCTTATAAATATGTTTTATAATTATTTAATGAGTATTCTAATTCTGATCTTTTTTACCAATAGGACCAACATTGCCAGCACACTTTTCATATTGACCATGGTAAAGCACAGAAGTAATTCTCATAGTCGAGATGACACCACATCGTGTGAATCTCTCACTTAAGTAAATAATGAAATATTATTTATCAGACTGTTCATTCACTCCTTCTTTAAAAGAAGTTTAAATTCAGATGCTTCTGTAGTTTCAGTTAATTTTGAAACCTCAGGGCTAAAAAAGCCCACTAAAGTAGAAAAAAAAATCCATGGATTTATTTTATTTCTACTGATTGAAATATATTGGTTTTTAGAGGAAATGTCTTTTGGTTCCAAATTATGTATATTGTGCAGCCTCTGTATGTATTTTCCAAGTGATTTAAATGAATTTGAATCAGCTCATTAGGTTCCAGACTGGTGCTGAACATAATGACTCATTCCTAAATTAATATTGTCTACCCTGAACTACTCCTGTCTAAATCACTTTAATCACTGGAAAGATTCATACTTCTCAAAAGGACGGCCACATTCAAATGAATTCTGAAACAGTTCATTAGGTAATGATGTCATTTATGTTCCCTGGGTCAGCAAGTGTGTTCCTGCTCAGCTTTAAAAATGGACTGACTATGAGCAGATAAACAGGTACTTTGTATGCATTTGACATTCGTACATGCACAGAAGGGAGGCATTATGTTGGCATGAAATGCTTCAATTTGGGACATTGCTATATCTCAGATTCAGTCTCATTTTTTTTTCTTTTCTTAGCTTAGCAGCTTTATTGGACACATGTTCCTGTCTTTCAGAAGCAGTTAATGTGTCAAATGCTTTGTCACATCTCACTGACACCAGACCGTTAAAAAGGAGGTTCTAAGTGGACTCTAGCTTGGGCACAACATAAAGCATGCTTTTAGAGAGAACACCATATTTGACGTTTAAATGAAGGCTACTTCAGGAAGACCCTGGAAACAGTAGACCTGATTACATTTCTATGGAATAGCAGATAAATAATCTAAGACTTCCCCCTCTATCTGTTCCTTGAAATTAACAACAACAACAACAAAATAAAAACTGGGAGTTGAATGTGCTTGCCATCTTAGCATACTGATGACTGATCTTTGAAATCAACTTGTCCAGCAGTTCTTGAAGGTGTATCCAAGAATAAATGTCAGGCTGATTCCACATGAATCACCAGGGGAAGAGTTCCCTACCCTCTACTGGAAGGTCCTCCTTCAGGTGAGACCCACAAGGGCATGTGATTCATCTTAGTTCACAGTGCTAGAAATAAAACAAGAACTTAAACTGTGATTCTAATAGCGGATTCGCTAATTTACTAATCTGTTAAATCATCCAAAGGAATTTAGTATGTCAAATATCTACCTGTTACTGAGTGAGCTAGACCTTACACAAGAATTTTTAAATATTATAACTAACTTAATCCTTATAGCAGTTTTATGTTATGGGCAGAACACAGTTGGGACAGGTAATAGCTGCTCTGTGATTATTGGCATCTCAGTGTTGGAAGACTTGAAGCTGGAGGTGGCTCAGTGGCTAGGGACTAGAATGTTTTTGGTATTAGTTTCATTACCCTTTGATGATTGATGCTGGCCAGCTGGTGGGAGCTCACCTGGCCTTCTCAGTTGTGACACCTACACGTTACCTTCCTATGAGGCCTGGGCTCCTCAAAGCATGGTGGCTGTGCTCCCTGATGGGTGGGGAGCATTCCAAGAGAGCCGGGATGAAGCTAAATCACCTTTGCATGACCTGGCCTCAGAAATCAATTAATTTCACTTCTGCTCAGGTCACAACCCTGACTAAATTCAAGAGGAGGGAACATACAGACACACTTCTCAATGGAAGGAGCATCAAACTCACATTAAAGAGTATAAGAGATTGTTATGGCCGCCTTTAATGCATGAAATCTGACAAACCCTCTACTTGACTAAAATCATGGGAAAAAGCCACTAGACCAGAGAGCATGAGCAAATAACCAAATACTATGGATTTCTCTGTAGGCTTATGGGTATAAGGCCCCAAGTAAAGCTTTATAATGAAATTCTAAACAGCATGTTTAAAATGCTATGCTGGTGAACCAGTGACTATATTTATGTGACTCTTTTCTTTTAATCAGGGACTTTTTCTTTATTCTGTACACTAATGCACAGAGCAAAGTGTCTCTCGGTCTCCTCAGGCAGAAAAGTTGCCCATTTTCTTTATATTAAATAAAAGAAATGGTTTGAGGAAAGACACACAAGTTAAGGGAAAACCCCTCAGGAGAACACACAGTATTGAAACCTGAAAAAATGGATTCTGCTAAAAACTTGTTTCATAATAATTTTAATTTTTTTTTTTTTACAAATTTCACAATTAGATTAAGGTATGAAACACAAATATTTTGAGAGTGTGACTCTAATTGTAACTAACACATTTTCTCCTCTTGTAGGGATGATTCACATGGATAAATCGTTTTCTAACCTGTCCTACCTCCAAAGTTATCCAGGATATTTTTTTTTCCTTCCATCCAGGACAAGAGTGACAAAATATGAAACATACAGGAGCTCAAGTGGTGAAGGTAGTAAGTAAAGGGGCTGGAAACAAGAGAATTCTTTAGACAAGGCATATGCTATAAATATGATATGTGTGTGTGTGTGTAAGATGGGAAGAGAGAATAATCACCTAGCAGAGAGAATTCTGCAAAATAATGGAGTGTACATTCTCAATCTAAAGAATGTATTAAGCATTGTGCTTCAGATAATTGCTCCCTGTAGGGAAGTGACACTGATGTTTCCTAGTGTATTAAAAATCTTTAAAAACCTGTTAATCTAGATTTTATCCAAAAAACCCCAAATACTTAAAAAAAATTATTGATGAGAAATTCATTTTCTATAAAATATTCTAGCACAGGAGAGGAGTTTCTTCATATTCTGCTGTCTCATGGTATAGTACTTTGGGGAAGGCTCTATTCCTCCACTTTCTTGTCTTTTAGGAATAATTACCCCACTGTTGGGAGGGGGAGCTTTTATGTGTGAATCAAGGTCTTGATCATGAGATGCTTTAAAGGTGAGACTGACTGTCCATCACATAATCCTGAATCACTGGCAACCAACACAAAATCTGGTACCAGCAGTCCTAACAAAAGAATGAAAAAAATATATCAAAACATTGTTTCAAAGTTTGATAACTTTTGTAACCTTGGTCTAATTCCAAAAGACCAAGGAATGGACTTCAAGCCTGAAATAGACAGGGATAGAAATCACATGAGGTAAATCTTTCTTTTTTTATAGTCCCTGATGGAAACATAGAATATAGTCAATTGGCCCAGCTGGGTTGAAATAAATCATTTTATTCTAATATATTTTTTTTTAATTTCTGAAAAATTATGTATAAACACATTTTCATTTCAGGAAGTTTCAAACAAAAAAACCTATCCATGCTCATACCTCAAAGTCTCCCTTCTTCTTTACTCCCAACCCTCTTCTCAGAGAAAACCTTGGTTTACATTTAGACATGTACTTCTTTTTCTATGTATATATCACATTTATACAGTACCCAAATGAATCATTCTACGTATTGTTCTGAAATTGGCTCCCCCACACACACTTTTAAGCGGAAAATTTTTGAATTGGTGAGTGCTGAATTGCTTTCTTTATCTGTGTTTCTTCTTTTGCAAGATTGTGTAATACCTCATATTGCCATATATTTAAAAAAGCATTTCCTTATGGATAAGTGTCTCTGTCCCTAGTATTACTTTTAAAATCAATCTGCAATAACAAATCTTAGATATGCTATTTAGGCATATGCACATGTTCCTTTTTTTTTTTTTTAACATTTTATTTATTTATTTGACAGACAGAGATCACAAGGTGGCAGAGAGGCAGGCAGAGAGAGAGGAGGAAGCAGGCTCTCCACGGAGCAGAGAGCCCGATGCGGGGCTCGATCCCAGGACTCTGGGATCATGACCTGAGCCGAAGGCAGAGGCTTTAACCCACTGAGCCACCCAGGCGCCCCGCACATGTTCCTACCGTACATTTCTAGGCATGTGTTTTTGATGAAAAGAACTGAATCCTTTAAAATACTGAACTCAACAAATATTAAATTTCACTTGCTAGTACTAACCTGCATTCCTTTTAAATGTCTAACAAATTTAATATTCCACCACAAATGAGGATATCTGTTTCTTCACATTCTTGCTAACACAAACATTATTGATGCTTATGATTTTTCCAATTTAATAAATGAGAACTTAAAATTTGTTATCAATTTACGTTTCTCTGAATGTTAGTGAATTTTGGTATAGGTTCATATATTTATTGATCATTTTTTTTCTCTTTATATGAATTACTTGTTCATATTTGCCTAATTATCCCTCAGTCCTTTTATTCCTTTTTATTATTATTTTTGTATATTGTACATATTTAATCCATGATTTCTTAAATATGTTTAAAATTTTTCTTTCTGCCTATATATTTGAATTTAAGATAATTTATGTCTTTGTAAGTTGAGAATGAGAGAATGTGACCTGGTCATGCAACTTAATCTCTCTATGCCTTATTTTTCTCAGCTAGAAATGATAATAACATAATATGGCATTTTGATAGTTGAGCAGATACAGTGTGTTAGTACACATAAATTGGGTAGCACTGTACCTGGTACATAATAAGCAGTCAATAATGTTAACCATTATAGTTTTTGTGAAACTACTTCATGTTAGTTAATAACTCTTTAATTGGTGGATTTTGTTGTCATATTTTATTTTTGTATCAGTGTTCGTAAATGAGCCTGGCTTACAGTTATGTTCTGTACTGAGCTTTATGAATTCTGTTAGTTTCACAAAATCAACTAAGCAAAGCAATGTAATTCCTCTATGTTTTTGTTCTCTTCAAGAAGGAGGCAGGAATTTATTTCTGAAGGTTACTCATTTAGTTTCAGAGGTTCTTAACTCCAGTTTCTACTTAAGAAATAATCCACAACTGGATAAACATACACATGGCGCCTATCCAAGTTTTCCAATCAGTGTTAATGATGAAAGGTCATGTGTCTGAGAGATGATACAAACAAGCTGAAGTTATCATAACTGCACTTCATTCTTCACTATAAACTTTTCTCTCCTGAGTGAGTAGTACATGACTTGTCCAATATAAACAGTCTTGATGAGGTCAGAATTCATTGCCAAAGTCCCACAAATTCAATTCCTATCATTTGTTATCCACTCACAGCCATGCAAACTGTGGAGATGGGAAACAAATACAGCCATATAGCATTACTTGGCCACAAAAAAATCCCAGTGATGTAGACATTAAGATAAAGTCTATGATGTATCTTATTTTGATGAAAACACTCACCTGAAAATTAGAAGGTTGATGTATTTCTATATCAACTGAATACAAGGAGAACTCGGAGAAGACATCGACAAAATATTTATTGAAGCCAGGCAGAAGTCAAGTCTCTGAATAGAGCCCTTTTAAAAAGAGGAGATATATGGAAGCAAATGTTGACCAACTAATAATTCTTCATGAATGACATTCCTGATACTGATGGAAGAAAGAGATAAAAGTAAGGCAAGATGGAAGAAATGGCAGTGTGGGAGATAGTATTTGAAGAACACAGGTAAAAGGAAATGAGGATGAAGAAGGATTAGAAAACAAGGGCAAATAAGAGAACTCAAAATTTCAAAGACTTTTATCTTTTAAAATTTTTCTCTAGTCATTCATACAAATAGACAGCATTTTTTCCTTTTGTCTTATGTTTCTGTTTTATTCAATTACACCAGTCCTTGAAGGCTTTCTTTTTTCTGATTAATGTCATTATTCAAAACATATTTTGGAGTGAAAGATCTTAAACTGAATATAGCAAGAAAATCACGTTTTTTATGTCTCAAAACAGAAACTCTGTATAGAATCAGCATACCACAATGTTCTAAAGTTTAAAAAGAAAAAAAAGAAAATCCTTTTCTTCCCTTATCTCTGCCAGAAGCTTTAGAATCCCAGAATTTTATATGTTAGGATATACAGTCATACATTTTATCATCTCTTATATACAAACCTCAGGGTGTACATTATTTTTGTCTGAAAGTAGATGGTACCATAGGCAACCACATGGTTTCCTATTCCCCACTATTTAAAGGAAAACAAAAAATAATACTTGTGTTAAAATAACTGAATGGGTTAAATCAGCATGTTGAGCTATCTTCTGTTTAAGAACGTTGAGTAATGATGTCTATCAAATAACTTTGTAACTTATACATTCATAAAGAAGGTATAGTTCCATATACTGAGTAGGTACTCAAAAAATAATTATGATGAAATTATCTCTCAATAAAATAGTAAGATTTAATTATTTAATAAAAGTTAATTATTTTTTGTTTTTAATTCTTCTTATTAAGTTATTGAGAGAAAATAAAAATGTATTCTTTTTTAGACTTTTAACAGTTCAAGTCATGTTCTGTTATAAGAAAAACAAATTCAGTGTTGGAGCACTTTAGTTCCAGTTAAATTAAGTAGATTTCAGAAGTTTCAGTCAGCTGATGAATTATAAAACCTAGATACATTACAATGTTTATATTTTAAAGCAGCAAGGGTTGTCAGAAAATGAGGGCTAGTGAATAGAAGTCCAGAGAGGAGAGACCCAGCTGAGGTGAATGGAAGACCCCAGTCATTTTTGCACTGGTGGCATTTATTAGGTGTGAGTTAGGAATTGAGATGTGTCCCACATTTCAGGCAGAGGGATCTTCCTAGGGAAGAGAAAAAGACAGCAAATCTTTCATCCATTATGCAGAGCTAGAATGAGAAAGGACACAAACAGGGAGACCTCTTATACTGTTGTGCACTTGCTTCTAAAATCTGATTCCTGAAGCTGTGCAGAAAACTAAAGAAATAAGCCTAAACATTCCAAATGGCAAAGGACTGTCCTCGTCTTTATGCGAACACCAGGGAGTAGGCAGTGTGCAGGCTAGGAGGTGTATAGGCTTGGGAAAAGTAGAAAACCTCGTGCCTTAGAAATAGAGGCAACCAAAGATCTCTTTACCAAAACTGTAAACTGATTTGGATTGAGGTTGTCAGCCCCACGTTCTTTCTGCCTAAAACAGAGCACAATGTTAAACCTGTCTGGCTGAATATTATATAGTATGGAGTCTCTGGTTCTTTTTTACACAATCAAAACACTAAACTTGAAATAATATCAAGACTATGTGACCAGTAACCAACAATTAAAAAAAAATAGAGAGATTAGAACAAGATCCATGAATATTGGAATTAGCAGAAGATTATGAAATATACAAAAATAATTATGAAAAATATGCTCATGGGATAGACCCAAAAATGGGGAAAAGAGATAAGAGGATGGAAAATTGCAGCCCCAAACTGGAACCTATTAAAAATAAATGGACATTTATTTTTAATAAATAAAAAAAATATTAAAAGGTAAATATCTGAAATTAGGAATTTTGGGGTGAATTTAACAATAGATTGGACATAGCATGATTAGTGACTAGAAGAACAGGTAAATGAAAAATACAAAACTGATGCACAGAAAGAGGAAAGCAAAAAAAGGTGAGAGACATGTCACACACATTCAGTTAGTCTAATAGTTGCATAAACGGAGTTTCAGAGGGAGAAAAGAGAAAGAACATGGCAGTAGAAATAGTTAAAGAGATAATCACCAAAAATTTTCCACAGCTGATGAAGACATCAATCCAGACACAAAAATTAGCGGAAGAAGAAACTGAAAATCTTAATCTCACATCTGAATCTGAATCAAGAACTTGAATTGATCATTAAAAACAATTCCAGAAAGAAAACCCCAGACCCACATGGTCTCAAAGTGAGTTCTTGCAAATATTCAAGGAAGAAGTAATACCAATATTGAATGAATTCATCCAGCAAGTAGGAAAAAGAGGCGGCACTTTTCCAGCTCCTTTGTAAGACCCAGGGAAACCAACACCAAACCTTTACCAGGATGTTAAAGGAAAAGGAAAATTACCAACTAATTTCTTTCAGCCACATAAATGCAGTGATCTTAATTCCAATCCTAGATCCAGCAACATATAAATAGGATAATATATCACGAAATGTGTGGTTTATTCCAGGAATATAAGGTCGCTTTAGCATTTGGAAAAATGCATGCATATGTTCACCAAAAGACAGGCCCATGAATATTCATAGCAGCAGTATTCATAAAGCTAACCTGGAAACTACCCAAAGGGTGATCAACAGTTGAATGGATACATAAATGACGGTATATTCACACAAGGCAATACTATATAGCAATGAGAAGGAACAAAATATAGCCACTCACAAATATAGTATTGAGGGAAACAAGCCAGAAAGAAAAAAAAAAAAAAGTTCCTATTTAAGATGCAATTTGCATAAAGTACAAAAAGAGGCAAAGTAATCCATGATGTTAAAAGTCTGGATAATGGCTCCCCTGGGGTGGAAGAAAGATCATGATTAGAAGGAGGCACAAGGGAGGCTTCTGTGTGTTGCTACATTGTGTGTTACATTTGTAAAAACGTATTAAGCTTTACACTTACACTATATCTACTTTTCTGTATGCATCCTCACTTCAATGCCAAATTAAGGAATAAATGTGTTCTACTTGCGAGAAGTGCCTCACTTCAGGACTACTATCTAACTAAAAAAAAAAAAAAAAAAGTTTAGTCCCCCCCATCCACCACTCATCATATTTGTTATTTCAGTGACAATATTCAAATAAATAAAATGTGTGGGATGAAGTTGTATTATTTAAAGTATCAGAACTCTGGTTATGATTCATTTACTTAATAGAGGACAGCATTTGTCTTTCAAATATGATTACAAGTTTACACTTTCTGCAGGTGGAATTATTTACTCCAGGATGAAACAGAAGATACCTACTGATCAAAAGTAAAAAATAAAAGATATGGCTGGGAAAAAAATAATCCTCTCTAACAAATCCATTAGAGAAGTAGTTTAACTTTGAACAGCATCGTTTACAGAATCAATCTCATAATTTTCTCTTTTGGCAGATTTTCAAAGTTTTCAAAATATAGCTATTTCTGTAATTTAAGTCCCACAGCAGTGATGCTGAGTTAATTTTCTAATTTCTTAGTATGAGAGTCAGTCTGCATAATCAGTTTCCGAAACAATGGTTATGTATTTCCCCTGTTAAATATCTGCTTAAAAGAGAGAGTATTCTTTGATCTGTGACTTACAACAGAGAAAGATAAGGAAGCTAAATACAATGGCTTCAAATCAACACATTTTAAAAAATAATTTAAATTCAATTTAATTAACATATACTGTATTATTAGATTCAGAGGTGGCATTTGGTGATTCACCGGTTGCATATTACATGAAGTGCCCTCCTTAATTCCCATCACCCAGTTACCTCATCCCCCCACCAACCTCCCCTCCTGCAACCCTCAGTTTGTTTCCTATGGATGGTACTAGAGGGTATTGTGCTAAGTGAACTAAGTCAGTCAGAGAAAGACAAATATCATATGATTTCACTTATATGTGGAATTTAAGAAACAAAACTGATGAACAAAAGGGAAGGGAAGGAAAAATAAAACAAGATGAGAACAGAGAGGGAGGCAAAGCAAACCATATTTAAGAGCATCTAAAATGTGCTGAGTCTAACCACTAGCTCTGTGGTAGTTAATATGCTAACAGTGGCTACTAGTTTGTAAATAATAAAATTAAAGCAACTTTACTTTTTAAAAAGATTTTATTTATTTATTTGACAGAGATCACAAGTAGGCAGAGAGGCAGGCACAGAGAGAGAGGAAGGGAAGCAGGCTCCCTGCTGAGCAGAGAGCCCGATGCAGGGCTCCATCCCAGGACCCTGGGATCATGACCTGAGCCGAAGGCAGAAGCTTAACCCACTGAGCCACCCAGGTGCCCCTAAAACAACTTTAAATAGTTGAAATTAATAATGTGAATAAAGAAAATGTAGGTAGAAAAGAAGCAAGGATTTATGTTCATAGTATAGAGTTGAGGAGGTGGCTAACCAGGAAATGCATTTATTTACATTCCTCAGATAGATAAAGTAAAACTAGCCCTCCTGAAAGAAACAGCTTTTTGCAGAATATTGTGTTTTCATGGAAATGTAAAAAAAATATAGTACAGATCAATACAGTCGGCAGTTGGCAATAGATTGTCAGAACACTGGCTTTTGCATGTTCCCTATAGACAATGGGTCCTTACGTAAGGGTAAGGGCAGAGCCACGGGCAGAGCCATGACTAGGTTTCCTTCTTAGTGAGAAGACTCAGGCATTAGACTAGAAACAGATCTGTGACGGTGAGGAGCTGAGCAAGAAGGGTGGCCATGGATTCATAGAGGACCTCCCAAAGGACATGCATGGGAGGATAAATCATTAAGTGAAATTTGGATACAATTCTCAGTGATAGTCTGTTTTTTTGTGTGTTTGTTGTTTCAATTTCTTTTATCGGTCATTTTAGATGCTCTTAGAGTGATATGCCCTAGAAATGCCCCCTACCCTCCACTTACAGAGTCCTAGTTTCAGATCTGAGAGTAAAAGCGTCTGGAAATCCTTCCCAGATAGCTGTAATATTCTTTGTTAAAGGAACATTTCCAATCATCAGTGTTTCTGATGTGCTGTGTAAACATTCCCATGAGACTTCTGCAAACAACTGTGGACCATTGTGGGTATGCATTTGTAGGTATCCTAAGATATTTACCCACTGACTCATAATTTTTTAGCCCATAATAACAAAAGCCCTGTATGTGCCTTGAAAGAAATTAACCATTACTCTGTTGGCCCATCACTCTTCCCCATTGGAGGGGTTAGGTAATCTTGCAAAATGCCAGTTAACCCAAATACTGGAAATTTATTATATTCTAAGGTAGAGGAGCTGAAGCAAATACAAGTTGGGCTTTTATCTTCAAGTATGGGTTCAGTATCCTGAGAAACTAACACAGGGCTGGTAACATGTTAGAAGGTCAGTACATGCTTAACTGAACTGAACAGACTGGAAGAACTTAGTATTTTTCACATGTGAGAAGACTTTTTTATTATACCAACTAGAAAAGCCTTGATTTCTTCCACAAATTGGCCAAAAGCTATTTCTGTTCTAATGTTTGTATCATTGTCTACCTAGACTTAAATTATTAAGCTCTGATCATTAATTTAGTAAACTTCATGGGGAACAGTGTGGTCACAGTGAAGTATTTCATAGTACATCATCTGTATTTCATACAGGAGTATGAAAATCAGAATTTTGTACTTGAGCTTATCTGTGACTTGGGTTAAGTCACTGGCTTTTCTGTTACTTAAGTTTGCCATTTAGATATGTCATTTCCAACTATGAGCTACTTTTTATCTAGGGGTTTTTGTAAAAGGTAAAGTGGTTGTTAGTAAGGTCCTTTGAGATTATTTGAGGAAAAGATCTGATCTGTGACATGTGATAGCTTATTGTTTTCTTAAATCAGTCAAGTGGAAAGTTCTAGTTCAAGAAATTATTAACAAAATAGTACTCAGAAAGACTCAAAGAGTAAATGTCCAGAGAGTGATATGCACAAAAAATATGCACGAATGATATGCCTCCTGCCCCCCGACAATTTTCATTTTTGTAGGCAGCCGTGAAAAAAAACGGCTTTAACAAGCATATCTACCTTAAAAATTGTTACTTTCGTAAAACAAGGGAGTTTCATCTAAATTATTAAGAAAGCCATCAGACAGTTGAGTTTTTGGAAATGATAAACTTTAAACACTGAAGATTAATTTCTTTGGTCCATTTTGCATTTTTTCCCTCAAAACCACAGCAAAGATAAGCTTTATATTTTACATTTTTGTTGAAATCTCTTTTTACAAAGATATTCTTATTTCAGATTGCTCTTGAGATATTAATTTAATTACATCAAATAATTGGACTGTTTTGCATACACAAATAACATTTTGTTATTTGGCTGGGTTGTGGCTTCCATCCTTTGTTGAAAAAAAATTAATTGTAATCTAACTGAAACAAAGATTAGATAAATTAATGTTAGTTCCCAATGTTAAAATCAAGGCACTATTAATATTTTCTAGATCAAATATTAGTAGGCTTACTAAATATTCATTAATTTTCAGAAACCTAATATATCTAGAAATTCATTGCACAGTTTCCCTCCCTCCCTGTTCCACCACTGTATCCACTGTTGTATTTACAATCACTAACAATGGAGTTTTGGTTGGCTACCTACTCTTTATGTCACTCTGCATGACTGGCTGTTGTGCTTCCTTTGTAAATGCAAGGAAATTAAGAGCTCAAGAAAAGAGAAAGGAGTAAGATTTGCTCCAGCTAATAGCATTCTGTGTTTTTGGGTTATATTCTAGAATTGCTGCCTGTTCTCAAATTCTTTTGAGCTAAAATTTGCCCAAGTAGAGAAGACAATGGCTAAACTATTGATTTTATTTGCCACATGAATGTTTGTCTTATTATCCCTAATATCCAATGTTCTAAATCATCTATGGTGCCTAATACAGATCCAGGCACTGGGGCAAAATTTGCAAAACATTATCAGTGGTGACACAGTTGTTATGATGAAGATGAGCTTCTATCATAAAAAGTTTCTGGCAAGAATTTAGTACATTTATCAAGTACTCCTAGAAAATGATCATGCACCAAAGGATTTCACATGTTACTGAAAAATGAGTCTGGGGTAGAAATGGTGGTATAAATTGCAGTGTAATGTGATATAACATAAATATGTTTACAGTCTATCATTTGACTTTTGGCTGCTGTTACTGAATATTTAAGTGTCCTCTGGGTGCCTGCAAATTGCAAAGCTTCAAAAATGGAATTCGGTGAGCAGTCCTTTTTGTTTAAATAGCCTGCCACAATAACTCACCTGCCATCAACAAAATGGGCCTGAAGATGAAAAAATGGTAGCATCTGGAAGCCAGTTGATAATGTGTTTTTGGACTTTGGATAAGCTGCTTATTTTGAAGAGCTGCTGCCAATATCTCTTCCCACCACCAAGCTGTCAGGAGCATTTTGTAGTCGTGCTTAGTGTAGTGCATTTATGGATATGTTTGCCTGGGTGTTTGAATGATGAAATCACAAGCCTGTGTGTCACTTGAATAAGAAAGCTGGAAAACAGTCTTGCCTTGCTAGGTGTTCAATAATATTAAGGGTTAGGGAATTTGAGGGTGGGGAAGAAAAAACGGAGGAAGAAGGAAGAGAAGGAGGGAGGAAGATACTGCCTAACTATGTATCAGACTTCCTTGACTATAATAAATCCAGATTGTCATTCGAAAGCAATGTTATACAGTAGAGATAAATACAAACCATATATATGATGACCAATTTTCTGATAGTCACACTTAAAAAGTAAAACCAAATGGATGCTATTTGTAATACTATATTTTAGTTAATCCATACTTGTACCATTTCAACATGTAATCAATAAAAAACTACCCATGGCATATTTTACCTTTCTTTTGTACTATGTCCATGATCTGGTATGTATTTTACATTTGAGAACATCTCAGCTCAGGTTAATCACATTTCAAGCACCTAATTGCTTTATGTGGCCAGTGGCCACTGTACTGGACACTGCAAATCCACAGTTCCTTATAAGATCAGGCTAAAGCCAATCCCCAGAGAAGAATGCATCACTTTTTAGCTTCTACTCCTGTCCTATCCTGCTTTTCTCATCCCGTTCTCCCCCCAAACATCATTTGTACAACATTTCTCATTTCAGACTTTGCTTCAAGGGAAATTGACCTAAGCTAGGGCTTAATAAAAGTCTGTAGTGAAAAGAAGGCCCATATGTACCCCAATGTTCATAGCAGCAATGTTTACAATAGCCAAACTGTGGAAAGAGCTGAGATGCCAGATGAATGGATAAAAAAGATATTGTCCATATATACAATGGAATGTTACTCAGCCATCAGAAAAGATGACTACCCAATGCTTGCATCAACACGGATGGGACCGGAGGACATTATGCTGAGTGAAATAAGTCAAGCAGAGAAAGTCAAGTATCATATGGTTTCACTTGCTTGTGGAGCATAAGGAATAACACAGAGGCCATTAGAAGAAGGAAAGGAAAAGTGAATTGGGGGAATAGGAGGGGGAAACCAGCCATGAGAGACTGTGGACTCTAAGAAACAAACTGAGGGTTTTGGAGGGGAGAGGGTGGGGGGACAGGTGAGCATGGCCGTGGGTATTAAGGAGGGCACGTAGTGCATGGAGCACTGGGTGTGGTGCATAAATAATGAATCTTGGAACACTGCATCAAAAACTAATGATGCATTTTATGGTGACTAACATAACACAATAAAATAAAAAAGTCTGTGGTTCTTAATGATGAATCCAACAGATTTCTTCTTGATATGACCTCATACTTGTCATAACTCCTGTCTCCCTTCTGAACTTCTACTCATCTCTTTCCATTTCCACTTGAATTGGCGAACACAGTGGTGTTCTGTAGGAACCGCCATAGTCAGCTACAGCACCTCTCCCTCTCCATTGAAAAGGACACACCGAATCACATGGTAGGGTAACCAGCACTGATAACTATGGATTTGGACTCTATTTTCCAATATGGAACTAACTTTTGTGCAAGGTGTTCATAACACTTCTATCTCTAGAATGGGTTCTGCCTGTTTGTAATTTCTCCAAATGCAATCCCAGGGTCACTAAGAGTTTTCAGTGTGAACGATAAGTACACTGAGGTAAAATGTCAAAACAGAAACCCTTTTTAAAAGACTAGTGTCAAAAGGAGAATGGGATTTTGACAATTCCCTGTGAGATGTATTTGAATACGTCCTTTAGTTTATTCCTTTTTTTAATATTACTCACTCATTCCACTAAGAGAAACAGCAAGCATTTTGTTCCTCTCATCATTTGGGAGCAAAGTAAAAGACCTTACAAGCATTCCTGTTTTTATGTAGCCCAAGCATAGTGATGGGTAGATTGCTAACTGTTCCCAAGATGGCAGAAAATTGGCTAACAAAGAAAAGTGTTATGTATCCTCAGATGGACTCAAAGATAACATTGAAGCCGTCTGTCTGTCAAGCAGCTATGCAATTTTATTTTATTGACTTTTTTTTTTTTTTGCTGGCTTTTTGTTTGTTTATTTTTAAGACTTGAGCAGAAGCAAACTGGCAAGCTGCAAACCTGCTGACTGGCAAGTGGTAAGAACATTAATGACATTTTAAAATCAGTTCAGTTCAAAAGAAGTTGAAAGTAGAAAGTAAACTTCACAATTTGTGAATTAAGCTTCAAACAGTTCTGCAATTTGTTCTCATTCATTTGAATTCATGGTGATCTCAAGTGCACTTTTTCTAAGGAATTCTTCAGACTCAGTCATAATAGGAGGAACAGGTTGGTGAATGCAAATCTTTGTTTATTTCATCAGTGAAGATAATCAATTGAAATGGAGGATAAAAAAGATAATACTGAAAGAAAAAAAGAAGAAGAAGAAAGTAAACTATATCAAAGTAAACCAAATTGTTAAGGGAGAGGTAGAATATCATTATGGATGAGTGTCTCAATCCAGTAAGACAGCTGTAACAAAATGCAATAAACTGGGTAATTTATAAATGACAGAAATTTATTTCTCATAGTTCTGGAGCCTGGAGAGTCCAAAATCAAGGCACCAATAGATTTGGTGTCTGGTGAAGTTCCATTTCCTTATTCATAAATGGCCAGCGGTCTTCTGCCTGTGCCCTCATGTGGCAGGAAGGTAAAGGGAGCTCTCTGGGGTCTCTTTTATAAGTGAGCTAATCCCATTCATGAGGGCTCTGTTCTTATGACTTAATAATCAACTCACAAAAGCCCCACATCTTAATACTATCACCTGCGGGATTAGTTTTCAACATGTGAATTTGGGGGTGTACTTGGGGCAGGGCACATGTACAAATCCTCAGTTAATTGCAACAAATATAAAACTTGGAGTTAGAAGATTAGAGTTATATTCATAACATCTGACCTTGCTTGAAACACTGAACCTCTTGGAACCGCAGTGTTTATCTCTAAGTGGGAAGACTAGACTAAGATTGTTAAGGTTCCCACCAGTATGGTAGTTCTCTGATTCCAAGTTAGCTTGTCCAAAGATGCTTGATGTGGTACTGCCTGCTTTTCCCTAACTGGAGGTATATTCCTGGGTCAACAGGGATGGTGGAAAGAGTTTTGAGAAGAGATAAATTCAAGTTTAAATTCTACACCTACCACTTATCTATATGACCTTGAGCAAATTACTGGCTCATCTGAAAACCAGAGATAATAATACCTACTTCCCAGAGTTTTGCTGATGTCTTTGAACAATAGGCTTGGGGGGTGACGTGGGGAAAGCTTCCTTTTCTTTTCAATTATTGGAAGGCCATTTTCTTGACACATCTCCCCTGTATGCAAGAAAATATTTCTCCACAGGAAACTGGTTTCTTCCTTAGCCTATGCAAAGCAGTATGGGTGATAGAGAGGCATCTGGGACTCAGTCCACTTCCAGAAACAACTTGTGATGCCCCAGGGGATGCCATTCCCCATTAACCATCTCCCCAGAAGGGCAGTGGAACCTAAGAGGACCAGGTGGCTGTTGAAGTAAATAAGCAGACTGATACAAAGAAATGTTTCCTGAGATTCAAATTTACAACAACGGATCTAGAGAAATAATACAGGACATTACAGGAAAGGGGTAGAAGAGAAAGGGAAACTGACCTAGGGATCTGTCTGACTCTTGGCCAGGGCACCAGTGACTTTCAGTAAGCCTGGCATTTTGATCCACTGCAGAAGAGAGGATTTAGGACTTTTTCACAGCAAACTGCAAAAAGAATACTGCTTTATATTTCTCATAATATAAAATAAAGCCACTGGCATTGTAGTTCATCTTCTCTGGTGCTTTCTCAGTGGATGATAAGCAGACCAGGTTGTGATGGTGAAATATTTTTGCATGACTTTTTTGAATAAATGAAGATATTTAGTATGTCAAATCATCATTATATCTACTATCTCCTGTTTAACGTGTCCGGGAACGTAATTTTTGATTTGAGCAATTTGCATATGCATATTGTCTCATTATCTTAATACAATACTGTTTAGGAAGACTGATTCCTAAATACATGATGGGAATACAATTACCCTGATGAGCTCTGGTTTAAATTATCAGAAAACTTTCTAAATGTGTTTACATTTTGGATTGTATAAATTAATCATTAAAACAAGAATTAAGGATTTAGCCGAAAGGTTGTATGGCTTCTTAACAAGGTTTTCCTTTTTTTTTTTTTTTTTCCTTTTCTGCATGTATACCGAGGCGTTCCTTATTCACTGTGAGTTATGTCTAGACTACTAATACCCTGGCAGAGAAGGGAAAGGAAAGCAAGAGAAACCTGGTATGTAGGAGAATCACATCAAGGCAAAAAGAGGTTGAATCTTTTATTTATTTTTTTAAGAAAATTAGATTTTTACCAAACCTATAAATACTAAATAAAATTTAGTAATCTTTAGTAAAACTTGTTTGCATGAATAATACCATTTTATTTTATTTATTTTATGCTTTTTGAAGAACTCCATTTTAAATATGAGCGTCAGCTTTGACGTTTCATGTCTATTGTAAACTGTTTGAGGATAATAATCAGTACAGACTAAAGGAACACAGATAATCTGTCACATTACCTAATCATTCTTTCATATATTCATTGATTCCAGAAAACATTTACTGACCACATGTTATGTGCCAGGCACATAGCCAAAAGCCAAGAGTATAGCAATAGCGATGACAGAACCTGTGTCACCGGGAACCATCAGCTTAGTGGAACAGAGATGAATGAGCAATTACCACTGACTTTTGTGTGGCTCAAAGCTGAGAGCAAGACCACTCCAAAAAGCATAGCACTCCCATGGTCGTAATTAATATGCCTTGTTCCCCCTACCAAATGCAAGCAGATATTTGGGTTTTAAAACCTTCTTATGCTCATAAAGACATGAATATGCTGTACTCTCGCTGAGATTTGCATCTTATACAATTTCTTGTTCTAGCTAGTGTTCTTTCTATTCTATAAAAATACCAAGTGAATTCAAAGGGAGAGAGGAAAAGAAGAAATGGGGACAGGAGGAGGAAGAATCATTCTACTATTGCATAGTTGCAATGTATGAACTCTGGAGTCAGAAACATCTAGGATTTAATTCCCTGTCCTCCATTTCTGGTTATGTGACTTCGAAGAAAAATCATTTCAGCTTTCAGAGACTCATTTCCTTTTTCATACTATGAGGGAGGAGATACCTATGCCACAGAGTGACCAAAAGGATTAGAAAATGTATTATGTGCATGAATAATGGCAGGGAATATAATACTGAAATGCCATGGATGCAGGAATCCTACACAAAAAAAGTTATAATTCAGCAGACATATCAGCATTTGACTGCTTAGATCACTGAAATGACTCAGAGTTCCAAAAGCTCTCCTTTTGAAAAACCTTCTTGGACCTCTTCATCTACCCAAATTCTACTGAAATTTCAAAGGCCCCCACTTAGCTCCACTCCCTCATGGAAGATGTTCTTTCATACCCCAGCCCTCCTTGAACTGTTCTCTGAACAATCCTAAAGCATCAGCATTTGAAAAATGAATAAATCTATAGGCAGGACATTTAAGGTGATGATCTTAATAAAAGAAACAAAAGCAATGACCAATGTTTGCTAACATAGTGTTGCCATCAGCCTCTTTGAGTCTTGGTTCTTTCATCTTGAAGCAAGAGTAGAACTCCCTATGAGTAGTCAGTGAACAATGGAATGTCTAACATAAACATGAGGGCCTATAACATGAATCATGCAGATTCTGGTTTACTCTCTGTGCCAGGTTCCTAGGGCTAACATAATAAATAACAAATAACTGTAAACTGGGTGGCTTAAAACAATGGAAGTTTATCCTATGACAGTTCAGGGGCCAGAAATCCAAAATCAAGGTGTCAGCAGTATTGGTTCCATCTGGAGGTTCAGAGGGAGAATCTGTTCAATGCCTCTATCCTACCTTCTGGTGATCACCAGCAATTTTTGGCATTCTTGACATAGGTTGTAGTTACATCACTCTGTTCTCTATCTCTGTCTTCACGTGGCCTTCTTCCTTGTGGGCATCCTCTGGATTCTGTTTCCAAATCTCCTCCATTCTCTGATTAAGATACCAGTTGTTGGATATTTAGGACTGTGGTATGACCACATTTTAATTTATATAATTTTATCTGCAAAGGTCCTATTTCCAAATAATGTCACAATTTGGGACTCCTAGTGGACATGAATTTGGAGGTGGGGCCACTATCCCGCTCAGTAGATTTTAATTCTATTCTGGTAACCCCCCCCAATAGCATCTTATATAATGCTGAGCATATCAGAGCTCCTGAACAGGTAATATTTAGGTGATAATGAGCCTAAGCTTTTCCAAGAAAGTCCTTAGCTTCATAGTTAAAGACTGTATCCCTTAAGCTTCAAATGTACTGTCTAAAAAATTCACACACAAAAAAATTATTAGCACAGCAAGACTGAAAGTGTTTTTTTAAAAACCCATACCCATATTAGTGATGACTAAGTAATAGCATAAATGTAAGAGGCAGGAACACTTCCTGCTTAAAGGACAGACCAAGGCCAGCGTTTTCCTTATACTGTGAAAATGTGTCTAAAAGCTAGAATCGTACCCACATGCAAGCAGGAATAATTTTTCAAATGAATTAGATCTTTTTACTCTCATCTCAAAACCCACATTTCTGTGATACTGTGTGTGCTCTTTGCCTACGGTTTTGTCATTGTCCTTTCTAAAGTTGGAAGTCGTGAACTAAGAGGACTGAGTTAATCCTAGGATCTTTTACATCTGAGATGATATGTCCAGCTAGCCTTTTATTTTGCCATTACAGTTTCTCTTGTGAGAATGTAGGAGATTTTGAATGTCTAACCCTTTTTGGGATTTGCAAAGATATGCTTTTGGCAAACTGACATTTGCAGAAGTGGTTTGGGATTTAACAGTCCCTCTCCCACTTATTTTACAAGTCACCACCTCTGTTTCTTAATATTATAGCAGAATATCCTAATATAAACATTTAAAACAACATACACAGAAAATTACAATATGTTGTGATTAAGGGTGTATTACTGAATAAGGAATTCAGCCTGCAAAGTTACTCTAGCAAGGCATCCATGGATGTTACTCAAATGGGGGTATACAACCATCTTTGGGGATTGCCAATAGAGTTCATGCTTTTACTTTGGGATAAACTCTATAATCCTGGGGCGCCTGGGTGGCTCAGGAGGTGAAGCGTCTGCCTTTGGCTCAGGTCATGGGTCCTGGGGTTGAGCCCTGTCTTCTGGTTCCCTGCTCAATCATTTTTTAAAGATTTTATTTATTTATTTATTTATTTATTTATTTATTTATTTGAGAAAGAGAGAGAGAGAGAAAGCGAGAAAGAGCAGAGTGCTCCGGCAAGAGAGGGAGCATGAGCTGGAGGGAGGGGCAGAGGGAGAGGGAGAGTAGTCTTTCCTCTGGGCAGGGAGCCAGAAGCCAGGGCTCCATCCCAGGACCCTGAGACCATTACTCTGCCATAATCATTCATCCCTGAAAACTAATGACCCTGAGCATTCTTTGAATATACTAAGCTTCCTGACTTCTATGTCTCTGCGCATACCAATTTTCTTAACTGGAATGTCTTCTTTCCCTTTGGGTTATACGTTGTCTGTAGTTAGAGATGTATGTGTCTCCAGGGGAAAACAATCTATAGTACTGTGTCTCTTCTTAAGTACACAAAATTAGGTTAATTATAATTATTGATTATAAACAAAAATAGAGTCAGTATTATCTCTGAACCAGGCAGGTGGCTTCCAGAAGTGGAACGAAGGCAAGGCCTCCAGCTCTGCTCTTTTGCCATTCTCCTGTGTTGGCTGCATCCTCAGAGTATAGATGTTCCAGGAGGTGCATCCAGGCATGGGTGGCAGAAAAAATTAATCACTTTTGTCTTGTGGTTCTTTTCTAGGAGAGAAAAGAAAACTTCCTCAGAGCCCACAGCAAACATCCTGATTCATAGGACTGTGCCTTATCTTCCTAATTCCTGAACCAGATATCAGGTTTTTGGGATTCACATAATCTAATTATTTGAGGTGAATAGATGTTGAGGTTCCACCACTTTATTAGGTTGAATGCCACAACACTCTGGAAATGAGGACAGAGGCAACTGATATTTGTCATAACCTTTACATTTCAAAATCCAGGTCCAAGGATACTTTATGGTCTTGTGCACCCAGGTCCTCACTGTGAGGGAGAAAACAAAGTCTTCCTTTGATAGCTCCATATACTAATTATATGATATTCATCAATTAACTTTGGTCCTCTGGAATACACTTGTGTTCAAAATAAATAATTTTGGTAAGAAATTATCCTCTCTATGGGTTTTGTGTGTATTGACTACGATTTTTACACCTGTATCTATGTTAAAGTTAAAACTCCAGTGCATTTACAATGCTATAAAAATATACATAGTAGTTTAAGTAAAGCTGGATAAATAAGAGAGATAAAATAGTATGTTTAAGATGGGACTGATAAGATGGTTCAGCAGTTCCCATCTCTCATTTGCTATTCCTTCAGTCTCCATCTGCACTATTTATGGGCTTGCAAAGCTGTCACTTGGCCATTGTCCATTATCAGAGATGTACCAAAGATCTTTCTGCAGTAATTGAAATGTTCTATTTCTATGCTATCCAATATGGTAGCAACTAGCCAAATGCCCATTGAGCATTTGGGATGTGGCTAGTGTGACTAAAAAATGGAATTTTTAATTTTATTTCATTTGAACAAACATATGGCACTAGGCTTAACTATATTGGACAGTCAGATCTATAGTCTCAATTCCTATCTTGCCTCTCTTCATACCATCTATTTCAGGTATAACTAACCATTTATGCCAAGCCATCTCATGTCTAATGTACCTCTGTCATCGTCTTTCCCTTGCCTACAATGTCCTTCTCTTTTTATCTACTTGATAAACTTGCTCCTGTTTTTATTTTTTTAATTTTTATTTTTTATGATTTTTAATTTATTTGACAGAGAGCGACACAGTGAGAGAGGGAACACAAGCAGGGAAGAGAGGGAGAAGTAGGCTTCTCGCCAGGCAGGGAGCCCAATGCGGGGGTCGATCCTAGGACCCTGGGATCATGACTTGAGCCGAAGGCAGACACCTAATGACTGAGCCACCCAGGTGCCCCTGCTCCTCTTTTTAAATCAAATTTTCATTTCCAATTAACCTATTCAACTTTAATTACTGGTAATTAATTAATTACCCTTTGAAGTTCCATGATAGTGTGAACCACTATTATACTGTTTAAAATAATTTTAGGTGAAACTATTATGTTACTGCTCATTGTTACTCATCTCAATGTGATTGCAAATAAACTTAGCTTTAGGCGTGTATTTTTTTATAGAACTATAATTTTCATAAGATTCATCGATATTGTGACTAAGAAGTGTCAGTATATCATTATGGGGATTATAAATTTGCTATCTGGGAATCCATGGAGACAGTGGAAACAGCTCTGTGAAATTAATTGGCACTATCAAATTCATCTAAATTAGGTTAATGAAAAATAAAAACAAAGTCAAATTGACTATTGCTATTATAACTATAAGGGATAACATTTCTAGAGAAGAAGCATGAAACACGGCCCATTAGTAAGAAATACTATATAAAATTGTTCAATGAGAAATACCCAAACAATGTTATAGACTATACAGTTAGTGCTGAAATATACTGGGAAGACTACTGAATCCCCAGTATCAGTTTCAGCATTAGTTAGTGAGGTAGTTGCCATAATGGAAACAAGGAAAATGTGATTCTCATCTCACCTTTTAAATTTGCAGGCTCTATGACCTCGGGTGTCAGAAGTTGAAAGAGCGTAAGTATCCTTCATACTGAGAAGACACTTTGAGACCAAAAAATGATGGAAGCCATCCCATAATGTTTACACAGAGTTTTATTCAGAGTAACTTACTGACAAGGGGGAATTGGGGCTGGTGAATGCTCCAGGCAGCTACACCACTATTCTGCACACCCATTCTCTGCCAAATCCTGACCTTAATCCCCAGCTTTTATGGAGTAAAGTGCATGGTGGTGAGGTCACAGGGTGGTTATCTACAGTGGTGCCATCTTTGCACTACCTTCAAGAAGATCAGAACAGGGGCGCCTGGGTGGCTCAGTGGGTTAAAGCCTCTGCCTTCGGCCAGGTCGTGATCCCGGGGTCCTGGGATCGAGTCCCGCATCGGACTCTGCTCAGCAGGGAGCCTGCTTCCTCCTCTCTCTGCCTGTTTCTCTGCCTACTTGTGATCTCTGTCAAATGAATAAATAAAATCTTAAAAAAAAAAAAAAAGAAGATCAGAACATTTTGGTCAGAGCATACATTAACTTTCATGAGGCTCAGCACATGTGGCCCCCAGAGAGGTCATCGGGCAGGCATGAACAAGACCAAAGGTGGAGCTATCATTGTTAGCACTCCTATGTCGAGAATGTTTCTTAACTATTCTGAAGTTTTCCCAACTACAAAATTACCTGGCTCATATGCAATCACATGAGGTAATGCATGTGAGATGTATTCTATAAACTGTATTATAAAGGCATTGTCATTATGGTGATGATTGTTATTATTATTATTTCCTGGTCAATCTATTCAATAAACAGTTTCTGAAAACCTGTCTTTTATCTGTCCTATGTTATCATCTCTTTCAACACATCTATTTGGTAGTCACAGGAACAAAAGTTTACATTCATGGAAAAGTTCTAGCAAGTGTCCAGATATCCAAGTCTAAAAAACAAAGTGTTTAAGATCTAGCAACCTGAAGGACAAATCAAATTTGATACGACAAATCAATTTGATACAAACCATAAATCTCCTGGGTTCTACAGCACCTTATATTCCTGCTCAATAAACATACTGAAAACTATATCAATTTCCTTTTCTACCCACATAAAATCTTCAAATAATCTTTAACCACATCATATTCTTTATTTCCAAAGTATATAAACTCCATTTCTTTCCCTCTCAGACATCGTTGTAACTCTTTCATTATCCCTCATTCAGATTACAAATTTCTTGATGGGTTTTCTTTCTCCCACGATTGTTTCTTTTGATCTACCTTCCCTGATTTTTCCTGATTGGAATGTACTTTCCAAGTTCAAATATGTCATCATTTTCCTCCATAGATAATTTCTTCACCGCTTAAGGACTATGGATGAACCTAGGTTTCTTAGCTGGTTTACAAGATCCTTTGCCTCATTTATAAATCCATCTCCACCATTCTCTGATCAATCTGTCCATGTTGTCTGGATAGTGTGGTTTCCCTGTGAACAGAGTTTGTTTGAATAGTCTACTTCCTCTAAAACAGCATCCCTTATTACCTCTCTTCAGTCTCTTGACTGAAGAACTTTCATCATCAAGACTTAAATGAAAATAATCTGAGTTATACCAAGCTTCTCAAAACAGGACTAATCCATCACTCCTATAGGATTCTCATTAATGTGATCTTAGTTCTTAATAGTGAGTACTTCCCAGGGGTCTGAACATCCACAAATGACTGCAGAAACCTCCCTGAAGTCCTCAGCATGAAAAGGGCTTACGCTATAATAATAAGAAATAGCACACTTGGTATTTAGGAGCAGAAGGTCCTAATGGGCATCCTCGAATTATCCCTTTACTGGCTGTTCTGGCTAATCATAATTTAAGCCATTAGCGGGCCTCTATGAGATGCCAAGTGATTTCTTTACAAATGTTGTACAGGGGACAACGAGGGAATTGGTTCAGGATAACGATTCTGCCATTTTTATTCCTGCAAGTATTGGATAAAGCAGTGAATAGCCTCACCCCAGGGTTGCAGTGCTCAGGAATTTCAATTTTAAAAAGTAATAAGTTAAATTTCACCAAAAATGTTAACCCAGTGGTCTTCAAGTAGGACCATAAAATAAATGCAGATTTGGAGTTTTATATCAGATTCTATTTGAGTTAAGACTATACAAAATAAAAGATAGAACTGATTTTTTTTTTTTTTTGAGAGCTAGAGAACCTGCACTTCTTTTCAAAGGCTTGTAACTTAAAAACTGCTTCTATATTTCAGTCAAAGTTTTCTAAAAGGAATTTTTGTTCCGGCCAGAGATTTTACAAGAAAATGTTCAAATGGGGGAAAAAAAGAAAAAGAAAGAGCTTTTAACAGAAAGTTAATAGGGTAGCCTAAATGGAACCTGAAATGGAAGCATTCACCCCCTTAATGTGACTCTCTGTGGAACTTCAAAAGAAAAGACAGCCTGACAGGCCTTCACTAAATGCAGGAATGAGGGTGGGCTGCAGTTGTCATTATCTGGGATGGTTACTTCATTTCTGAATGTATTTTCTCTACAACTAAAGCAGTTGTTCATAGTATTTAGATTATTTAAACGTCAAAATACTCATTGGCTAGAAAATTAGTATGTTTCTCTGTGGACTTAGTTCTCAGCTCTGTGGAGAGAACATTCATATTGAGTTGTCATTTTTCATCTTAAGGAAAATGTACTCCTAAGAAAAAAGATATTAGAGATTCGTTCTTGTACCCTTGGAAAAATAACTGATAGTGTGATTTTTCCCGTTCTCTTACTAATCTTGTCATGAAAATGAGAGCTCAGAATGTCAATAGTTGTTTTCTAAATGCCAGTGATGATCTTTCACATTCATACAAATGAATGTTGGTGGACTATCCACTTGTTGTTTGAACAGTGGCTCTTTACTTAGTATGAGGTGACACTTGGAATATTACTTCAACTTAAATTACTTCATCCTCAATCTTACCCAAAACCTGAGACATAAAATACCATTATCTACATGATCTAACCTACATTATCTAACCTCTGGGTTTTTGAATTTAGCTTTAGGTCCATTTATAGTTGAATAGTTTTTTTATGGAAACACAAAATATAAAATTTAATAACCCAGTATAATTGGTTCTCAACTCAGAATAATATTTATCAGCATGTGATTCACAACCAAATGTCTAATAAAGAATATATCTAAGCTATAAATGCTATAGTCCAGTTTTCATCTAAATTCCTTCTAGCAAAAAATCCTGAAAAGGACAAAGCCTATGTGGGATCCTAGGGCCAGGGAAAGAACATTGCACTGATCAGAAACCACAAGTGATGGAGGCTTTCTGAGATGGGTCATGGGATAATGAACAGCCAGATCCCCCCTGTGTCCAAAGTATGACAAGGTTAACACACGAGGGCTCAAAACCAGATGGAGCCAGGAAGCAGGCATAGAGGAAGAGCAGATGATGATCAAGAGAAAGTGTAAGCCCATCAATTGATGCTATTGGAACGGTATTGGGTATGATACATGGTACCATCTGAAAAGGCACAGAAATGGAATAGACATGAACTCCCCCCCCACCAGATTTTATTTAGTTGAAAGAGAGAGGGTAGGAGCACACAGAGGAAGAGGGAGAAGGAGAAACAGACTCTCCAATGAGCAGAGAGCCTGATGTGGAGCTCAATCCCAGGATCCTGAGATCATGACCTAAGCTGAAGGCAGATGTTTAACTGACTGAGCCACCCAGGTGTCCCCAGACATGGACTTCTTTATTCAAACAGTTTTTTATAGAAGAAACAACTATACCTGAGGGTCTCAAAAGAACAAAGATAGATTGAGATATGTATAAGATACCTTTTACTGATAACTGTAGTGTCCATGCTACAGAAAGCAATTTTCTAGGGGTAGTTCTGAAGGCAAGTTCATTCCACTGATTGCAGAATTTGAATTTCATGTGAACTACTTACTAGCTGTATGACCTTGGGCAAGGTTGGCTTTTTGAAAAATATCCTTTTGCCTCAGTTTTCTCATTTCCTAATTGGGAACAAAATAGTACATCTTGCACAGTGATGTCGTTAATATTAAATGAGTCAATATGCATTTAAGTGCTTAAAGCACTGTGATTATGGGTCATGTTTCCCAGGACATTGGTAGGGTAAGAAGAAAACTTCAGAGCTGTGGTGGCCATGCATGATGAGAGGAATCTGGAAGCTCCCCAAATATAGATCTAGTCCTCCCTGCTTGATGCTCTGCTGGCCCACTACCTGGCATTGTATCATGGTAGGAGAGGTGGCAGGGAGGTGGGCGTGTGCTACAAGAAAAAAATCTCTCATAGCCACGAAGTATTTATATCCCAAAAAAACTTCAAAAGAAATAAAAATTTAAAAAAAAACACTACAAAACAAAAAATCCCCAAGATGCACAATGAATATTTTAAAAGCCAAATGTGAATTGAAACTAATTAAAATCACACACAGCTCAAACCCAGCTCAATACGTGAAAAAAAAAAAAAAATCAAAGAGAGCATTCTCTCTCCTTAGCTTCCTGACTATAGAATTTGTATGCCCTGTTTGGTGAAAAATAATATTAACTTCAGTCTCTATTGTTTTCGCTTAAACCCAGTGTCCAGAATACAACAAAATGTATGAAAAATATCGGAGGTTTAAAAACATGACACAGAAGCAAAAGTAAAAATATACAATAAAAGCAGACCCATACAGATTCTGACATTACAATTTAAAAATAATGTATTGGAAATAAGGATTATAAATCTGGTAAAGAAATTACAGGAAAAAATGGACAAAAATGGGTTAGACGATGAAGAATTTCAGCAGAGAAAAATTAAACAGAAAAATAAATATTTAGAAATATGTATTATATATGTATACATATAATACATGTATGATATTGTATACCATACATATAAATATATGAGGAAGAATAGAGGAATAGTTCAAAACAGAGAACCCAGAAATAGATCAAATATAATCAATTGATTTTTGTAAAAGGTGCAAAGGCAATTCCATAGAGAGAGTATAGTCTTTCAAACAAATGATTTTAGAAAGCCTGCACATCTAAGTACAAGAAAATTTAATGTAGATACAGACCTTACACTTTTCATGAAAGTTACCTCAAGAAGAATCATAGACCTAAATGTAAAATGAAAATGATGGGGTGCCTGAGTGGCTCAGTGGGTTAAGCCTCTACTTTCAGCTCAGGTCATGATCTAAGGTCCTGGGATCTAGCCTCACATCAGGCTCTCTGCTCAGCAGGGAGCCTGCTTCCCCCTCTCTCTTTGCCTGCTCCTCTGGCTACTTATGATCTCTCTCTCTCAAATAAATAAATAAGATCTTTTAAAAAATAAAATAAAAAGTAAAATAAGATGAAAACCATAAATCTCCTGGGAAATAATATATGACAAAATCTAGATAACCTCAGTTTTGGCAATAATAGTCTTAGACATGACACCAAAATTAATAAATTGGACTTCATTAAAATTGAAAACATCTGATCCTCAAAAGATATGTTAAGAAAATAAAAAGACAAGGTACCAACTAGGAGAAAATATTTGCAGAGCACATACCTGATAAAGGACTGGTATACAAAATGTGCACACACTTTTAAAACTCAAACAACCAGATTAAAAATGGGCCAAAGACCTTAATAGACACATCACCAAATAGGATATGCAAATGGAAAGCAAGCATATGAAAAAAATGTTTCATATCATATGTTATCAGGAAACTACAAATTAAAAGAACAATGAGAAATCACTACAAACCTATTAAAATGGCCAAAATCCAAAACACTGACAATGCCAAATGCTAGCAATGATGTGGGACAATAGGAGCTTTGATTGAAAGTGGGGATGCAATATGGTATAGCTCTTTGGAAGTCTGTTTGGCTATTTCTAACTATCTAAACATACCTTTACCACATGACCCAGTAATCATGCTCCTTGGTATTTAACCACATTAGTTGAAAACCTACATTCACACAAAAACCTGTACATGAATACTTATAGATTTATTTATTTATCTTAATTTTTCTTTCTTTTTTTTTTAGTATAATTGACACACAAACATTAGTTTCAGGTGTATAGCAGTGATTCAACATCTCTATGTTATGCTGTTTGCCACAAGCGTAGCTATGGTCTTTTACCATGAAACACTATTACAATATCATTAACTATATTCCTTATGTTGTACCTTTTATTCTCATGACTTACTCATTTCATAGCTGGAAGCCCGTATCTTCCACTCCCCTTCATCCACTTTGCTGATCCCTCAACCTCTTTCCCTTTGGCAAGCATCAGTTTGTTCTCTGTATTTATTGGTCTGATTCTATTTTTTGTTTATTTATTTGTTTTGGTTTTAGATTAGCAGCTTTATTTACAACTGATCAATATTGGAAGAAATCAATATGTTTTTCAGCAAAATAAGTGAGTGGACAAATGAACTGTAGTATAGCTATACAATGAGATATTATTCAGTAATAAAGCAAAATGAGCTATCAATCCTTGAAAAGACATGGAAGAATTTCAGAGACATGCTGGTAAGTGAAAGAAAACAGTCTGAAAAACTACGTACCATATGATTCCAACTATATGACATTTTGGAAAAAGGAAGACTATACAGACATAAAAAGATCAGTGGTTGTCAGAAGGAATTTTTAGTGCAATGAAACTATTCTGTGGGCTACTACAATGATTGATGCATATCATTTTACATTTATTAGCCTATAGGATGTCTAACACAAGGAGTGAATCCTGATATAAACTATATAAATTTAGTTAATGATGTGTAAATATTGTTTTATTAATTGTAACAAATGACTACACATATGTTAATAAGAAACTAGAGAGTAGGCTCATAGGGCATATAAAAACCCTATTTGCCAAGGTGCCTGGGTGGCTTAGTCAGTTAAACAACTGATTATTGATTTTGGCTCAGGCCATTATCTCAAGGTTGGGAGACTGAGCCCCACATTAGGTTCTGCATTGGGCCTGGAGCCTGTTTAAGAGTCTCTCTCTTTCTCCCCCTCTCCTCCTCTTCTTTCTCTCTCCCACACTCATAAAAACAAAAACAAAACAAAACAAACAAAAAAAACAAAAAACAGAAAACAAAACAAAAAAAAGACCAAAAAACTATTTACTTTCTAATAAGTTTCATGTAAATCTAAAACTTCCCCCAAAACAAAGTCTGTTAATTACAAATAAATAAATAAATAAATAAATGTGTTGAAATTCTAGAGCTGAAAAATTAATACCTGATGTTAAGAATTTGTTGGATGTGCAAAATAGAAACAATAAAATACAATTGGTGAAACTAAAAAAATTAAATAATGAAGGGATAAAAATGGGATAATAATGAAGAAGAAAATAGAATAACAGAGAATGATTTCAAATGTTTAATATACAATTAATTTAATTCCAGAATACTGGAAAGAAAGAGAATGGAACAGATGACATTTTTAAGAAGACAATTGCTGAGAATTTCCAAAACTGGTGAAGAACATTGGCCCCAGATATAAGAAACTTAGTGAACCCCATCCAAAATAAATTAGAAAAAAATTTCACCTTGAGCATTCTGATTAAAACCACTGAAAACCAAAGATAGAATGAAATTCTGAAAAGTAACCAAATCCTCCCACCCCCACCCCCACCCCAGAGGTTTTCTGTTTTGTTTTGTTTTGTTTTGACTTTTGGAGAGTTTCCAGTCTGGGGCTTTTATGAGTAAAACTACTATAAATATTTGTGTACAAGGTGCTGTATGAAAATGAAAATAAGACTTCCTTTTTCTGTAATAAATGCTCAAGGGTACAACTGCTGGGCCTTATAGTAAATCCATTTTTAGTCTTGAAAATAATTGCCCAACTAGTGTTCATCAGGTACTGGTTTACATTCTCTCCTGAAATATATGAGTGATGTGGTTTCTCCACATCCTTGCCACCTTTTGGCATTATTACTATTTTTAATTTCAGCCGTTGTGATAGATGTGTTGTGATATCTCATTGAAGTTTTAACTTTAATTTTTTTAATGGTTAATGATGTTGAACGTCTTTTCAGTAGCTTATTTGGCACCTGTATATTCTCTTCAGTGAAATGACTGTTAAAGGTCTTTTGCACATTTTCTAATTAGATCATTTGTCTTCTTAATGTTGGGTTTGGAGAATTTAAAACATTCTGAGTATTAGATTTCTGCCAGGTATGTGACTCAGAGATATTTTCTCCCAGTGTGCTATTTGTCTTTGCATCCTTTCCATAGTGTCATTCACAGAGCAAATGTTTTAAATTTTGATGAGGGACAATTCATTTATTTATTTATTTTTATGGATCATGTTTTTGGTGTCAAGTCAAAAAACTCTTTGCTAGTTCTAAGCCTGGAACATATTTTCCCTGTATTCTTCTTTAGAACTTTTATAATTTACATTTTAAGTTCATGACTTATCATGAGTTAATTTTTGTGGGAGGTGTGATGTTTAGATCAAGTTTTTGTTTTGATTTTGGCTTTGGTCTTTGGGTTTTGTGTTTGGGTTTTTTTTGTGTGTGTGTTTTTGTTGTTGTTTCTTCAAGCTGATCATATATCTGGAAAATTTACTGAACTCAGTTATTGGTATTAATAACTCATTTTTTATTTTAGTGCTTTTTCTATGTAACATTATAGTTTATAATAAGAAGACTTATTTAAAATTAAAATTTTTAAGAATTTCAAACAGCTTAAGTACAGTGATATAATCAAAAGGAACAGCAGACTTTCTCTCAGAAACATTGGAAACTGGAGTCAATGAATTGACATTTAAAAGATATTGAAAGTAAAAATGTGAACAGTCTAGAGTTGCTTAATAAGCAGAAATATACTTCAAAACATTAACAATATCAGGAGTAAAATGAGGCGATCTTCAATTCCCATGAGAATTACATGGGTAATTTGAGAATATTTGAAAAAAATCTTGTGCCAAGAAATCCTTCAATTTAGATGAAACAGATAAATTTTTTTGAAAGACACAAGTTACCAAAATTAACATAAAAATAGAATATCTGAGTTACTCTGTATCTATTAAATCTGGTAAAATAAAAAGGTAGTTAAGTTTCCCCAATGAAACATATGCAGAGAATACTTCACAGGCAAATTAAATCAAACATTTATAGAAAGAATACCAATCCTACAGAGACTTATTTAGAAATCAGTAGAAAAAGAAATACTTTTTAACTCATAAGACCAGCATTAGTTTGATACTAAGTCCAGAAAAATATGCTAGAGGAGTGGATAGCTACAGATCATTATCCCTTTTGATCACAGATATAAAAATCCTTGACACGTATATGCAAATCTATTTCAGCAATATGTAAATAGGAAAATGCATCGAGGTCAGATCAAATTTATCCCAGGAATCCAAGTTATTTAAAGTCAAGTAATACAACTTACTACTTATACAAAATAAAGGAGAAAAAATATATTATCATCTCAATAAAGACAAAGCATCACAAAATTTTAAATCCATTCATGGTAAAAATTTTGAGCTAATTAGCCATATGGGAGTTTTTATAGAATGGAAATCAACAAATGCTATAATTTTTTTTTCTCCTGCTTCTGAAGAACTGATTGTTAAACATCTACTGACACATCACTCATCATACAATCTTATGGCAGAAGAAGAAACAGTAGAGAGAACTACAAGCACAAACTTTCTGTAATTAAGAAAGGTTCAGGAGTACCTGGTGGCTCAGTCCATTAAGCATCTGCAGGAGTAAATTAGAACTCTGGAGTTTGACCCATCTTATCTGTGTCAAATTTCCATATTTCTGTCTCCCCTTGTGGCACACATTGAAGAGTAAAGAATGAAAACGAAAATAAAAAGAAGATCAAGCAGTATATAGTCTCTTTCTTGCTTTCTTGTTCTCCATATATATAAAAAGGGAAGATTAAAAATTAGCTCATTCAAGCAAAAATAAACTATTGGGACTACATCAAAATAAAATCTTCTGTATAGCAAAGGAAAAAAATCAATAAAACTAAGTCAACCTACAGAATTGGAGAAAACATTTGCAAATGACATGTTTGATAAACTGTTAGTATCCAAAATATATAAAGAATTTATAAAACATATCATTCAAAACCCAAATAATCCAAGTAAAAAAATGGGGCAGAAGACATGAACAGACATTTCTCCAAAGAAGACATCCAGATAGCCAACAGACACATGAAAAGATATTCATTATCACTTACCATCAGGGATATACAAATCAAAAATACAATGAGATATCACTTCACACCTGTCAGAATGGCTCAAATCAACAAGAAACAACAGGGGATGACGAGGATGTGGAGAAAATGGGGAACCCTCTTACACTGTTAGTGGGAATGCAAACTAGTGTGGTCACTCTGGAAAACTGTATGGAGGTTTCTCAAAGTTGGAAGTAGAACTAGCTTGTGATCCAGGAATCACACTTCTGAGTATTTACCCAAAAAATACAAACACATTAATTCAACAGGACACATGCACCCCTATCTTTATAGCAGCATTATTTACAATAGTTCAGATATTTAAAAGTCCAAGTGTCCATCCATTGATGAATAGATAAAGAAGATGTGATATATATATGTACTGAATATATATATATATTTGCATGTATATATATTGTGTGTGCATATATGTGTGTACGTATGTGTGTACATATACATACATATGTATATAGACATATACATGTGTGTATGTGCATACACACATATGTATATATATCATGGAATATTATTCAGCAATAACGAAGAATGAAACCTTGCCATTCGCTATGATGTGGTTGGGGCTAGAGAGCATCATACTAAGCTAAATAAGTCAGAGAAAGACAAATACCATATGATCTCTCTCATATGTGGAATTTAGGAAACAAAATAAAGGGGAAAAAAAAGAGAGACAAACTGAGAAAGAGTCAATTGTAGAGAGCAGACTGATGGTTACCAGAAAGGAGGTGGTTGGGGGGATGGGTTAATAAGGGATGGGGTAGAGGAATGCTCTTCTCGTGATGAGCAACGGATGCTCTACGGAGGTGTTGAGTCACTTTATTACATACCCGAAATTAACACTGTACGTCAACTGGAATTAAAAACAAGTAAAACAAAATGATTTTTTAAAAAAGCTCATTCACTTCTCTTTAGCTCATTTGGTAAAGAGAGAAATTGACACAACACAAAACTTCTTTGTTGTTTTACCTCTGAGCTGCCTCATGGAGCTTTATTTCTCACACCTCCATTCAGAGTTTTTAAAATGTATCTCTTTCTTTGTCTCTTGTATTTGTCGTCTTTGGAGTATTTTTAGCTAGAATTATTAACTAAAAAAAGCAGCGACAGATGTCTCACTAGGCATGCTGGGGTTAGGTTCAGACAGGAGAATACAGTGCAGTTCAATAATGCTCTTCCTTTGAGTACTTCTTGCTCAGCAAGAGAGCCCTTAGCCATCCAGAGGATTCCTTCTCCAAATTCCAAATTTACTGCAAGGAAAGCCAAGACACCTATATCACACAAAATGAAAATAAATTTATGGGGACAATTTACCCCATAAATTCACATTCGTAGGTTTTGTTTCCTTTTCCCCCTGCTTAGAAAGGTAGCTGAGCGTATTGGAACGCTGCGGATGTTGGACAGTCAAAAAGCCAGCCTTTTATCCCAGCACTGCCTCTTGCAAACCACAAGTCCTTTAATGTCTCTGAACACCAATTTTCTTTCCTATAACAAGGGATGGCAATACCCACCTCAGTAGTCATTACGGGATTAAATGAAATCCTAATTAAGAACTTGACACATAGAAAATGCTGGAGAGCCATTGCTTATGTCATTAGAATTATTGCAGTAATCCTCATTGCTATAGGAAATAAAAGTTGTCATTGCTAAGATTCACCTGTCTTTGGTAATAGCTAGGCTCATTAAAACAGGAATAATGCAGTAAGTTTATCTTTGAAATTAGGAGGGGGCTGATGGGTATTGAGTTTATATAGTTGTTTGAAAGCTTTGAGGGCATAAGAATCTCTCAAGATACTTGGCAAAAACGCAGGTTCCCATGTTCCAGCTCTGCTCTGGAACTTGAGGGTCTGCACCATAGCAAGCAATCTTACTGTTGGGCTGGCAGAAAGAAGGGGCTACTTAAGATGGTGAAAGTTCCCGCCACAAAACCTGAGCTCGGAAGGAGAACAAAGACCCAAGCAGGAATCTGAACCCCCCCACCCCGCCCCCCCCACCACCCCGGGCTCCAGTGGACCAATGGGACCCTGACAAGCGGGAATCTGAGACCCCCGCCCCGGGCTCCAGTGGACCAATGGGACACCGACAAGCAGGCGAAATATCCAAATAAGGGAAACTTGCCAAAAGACCCCTGAACTCCCCTCAAGACGCCGTAAAAGCCCCCTTCTCCCTGCCTCGGGCGCGACTTCCCCCACTCTGCTTTCCAGAGTTGCAGAACCTCGCCCGAGGGTGCCCTCCTCCCGTCGCAGTTTTCTTGGCTCCCCTTCTCCTGAGCCCTGAAACTTCGCTGGAGATGCCTTTAATAAATCTTGCCTTGTGCCTACCTTGCCTGGTGTGTTTATCTCCCCGGAAAAACTTTACACTTACCATTCTCTTGCAGGGCATTCCAGCAACAAATTAGGGGCAAATACTGATTTGTTTCTATGATGGGGCATGCAGTCTACCTTTGTTATCTCATTTAGTCTTCAGGGTTCAAACTGGAAAAAAAAACAAAGCTACTAGATTTTAGATGTATTTAAATATATCCAAAACAGTGTGTGTTTCAAACCTTTGCTTAACCTATGCATAGCAGGTCTATGCACGGTGTGAGGCCTGCCGGGCCCTCAGCAGAGAGTCACACATCAACTTACGTATGCTCAGTCAAGGTCTTCTTGAACCATCCCATTCCCCCCCATCCCCTCACCCCCCCAGCCGGGGCCTCATGGATGATTACCTAGGGGAGAGGGATTTACAGAGCAGGCTTGCCTAGCAGACGCCTTGTCCGCAGCCCTATACCTGCCTTAATGTTCTGCTGTAATTGTTGGGACATTTACAATAATTTTTGAGAAAGGCGTTTCTCATCTTCTTTGACACTGAGTCCCACAAATATGTCCCACAATGAGGAATTTTGGTCATACCAAGACCTTAAATCACTCTTAGGTAGCAAATTAAGTAAAAGTCTCAGATATGGATTTACTTGCCCCAAATCACACTGATCAAAATGAAGAAAGCCAGGATTTAAATACAGGTTGGTGTTTAGCCATGAGATCCTTATTTTGCAAATAACTGCGGAAGTCTTCTGGAAAAGGTCCTCATCCATGAGGCCTACAGGCAAGAGCCCCAGCGAAAGATAATTGTTAAGTCCTAGTGACTTGTCTTGCAGCAAAGCAGACAGCAGCCCTGGGCCCTCCTTCCTGACTTACTCCTGCTCCAGTCCTCCTGCAGCAGCTTGAAGCCCGTTTCCCTGGACTGGTGGTGCAAGAGGGAGAAAGATAACAAACCACATTCCTTCTTTTGCACCCGTATTTTCAACTTAAAAATGTTCACTAATTTTTGTCCTACTCATAATTAAAGCAAAAACAACAACAGTAACAACAACAACAACACCACAGACACACACAAATGCTTTCTTCCTTTTCCTATGTTCCATTTTCCTCTTTTGTTTTACATTCAATGTGCAAACCATGCCAGGATAAACTCCATCTTTCTCTCCTCCCTTCATCTTCAATGGCATTTCCCAAGGGTGTTTTTAAAGTGAAGATGAAAAAGTAACACAGAGGGAATACCAAAAAAGAGGAAAGAAATGCTAAGTGGTTAAGAACTGTTTTACGGTTTTCCTGGTGATCTGTATCTGAAACAAGAGCATTTGGCTTTGTTTCATTTATAATAGAACTAAGCTAACTCAGTAACACCTGTAACTTCCAAGCCCCAAATATATGTCCCCACAAAACAAAAGTATAGTCCCAGTGTTAGGAAGAAAATGAGAGGCTAAACATAGAAGGTAATGCAGTGAGGAACAGGCCACCAGGTATTTGAAAGCAGGCAAAAACGGGTTTGTTTTCCAGAGGAAGCATTTGAGCATTGTGTCACTTGGAAGTAATTCTGTGCTTCTGTCAGTCTGGGTTTCCTCGTGCCTGAAATGGCAATGGCATTGGATACATCAGAAGGTAGATGCTAAATTTAAATAAAAATGGATTGAGAGCAGACAGAAGAGGGTTAATTACCCTTCCTGGGAAATATCCATCTCCTAGAAGTGCCCCCGCTTCTCAGCTTGTTTCCATCAGGAGAGATGTTGGAAAGACAGATGGCAAAATGGACGGATCAAGCAGGGTTGAGAACAAAGCAAAAGACCCACATAGCTGAGAAAATTAGTGGAACAAGAGAATTTGAGCTGGTCACCAAGTGAGGATGGAGCCAGAGAAAGTATGAAAAGCTAGAGGAGCAGCTGGCCAGGGAGATTCTAAGAGCCTATATGTCTCTCTTGTAAGGAGAGATCAAGGGCCCAGGTTATTTGCTAAAGGGCCAGCTTTGCCCTCATTCCCAGTTTCTGGTACTTTGGAAATTTCTGCCAGTCCTTTGCAGTTGTATGTAAAAATTGTTTAATTATAAAGAAGTATGTAAAGGAGAAATAGAAACATCTCAGGGGAGAGTAGGGCAATCTTGACCTCTGATGACATTCTTCCTGGAGACATATTCCAAGATAGTGCTTCCTAAACTGTAGTATGCCTCAGAATCCCATGGAGGAAATTTGTTAAAAATGACTGAGAGACACACCTCCAGAGTTTCTGATTAGTAGAACTGGGGTAGATCCTGAGAAGTAATATTTCTAGTAGGTCTCCAGTGATGCTGATGGGGCTAGTCCGGGGACACTTTGAGAACCATTGCTTGAGGAAATTAGTTTAACTACAATTGGAAACAGTTATTAGGACCTCCAAAATTAACATATTGGTGGTTATGTCTTATCTGCCAGTTTCCTATTTTCAATGTTTAGCACCCAGTGCCATCAACTGCCATCAGAATTTATTGGACACGAATGGTTCCCAAAAATGAAGTCTGCATCTTCTAAATTGGAAATCTTTCTTTGTATGTCTTCAATGTTTGATTTCCCCCCACTTCAAAGGCGTACTTTGTTATACTTTCAGTAATAATTGCTTACAGAAGAAAGGGGTAAAATCCTTACATGGGAATATAACCTTTTAAAAACCGTTATAGAACCCAGCTGAGCCTCTGAAAGGTGCATTAGGAGGATAGCTGTGGAAGAGGCATTTTGAGGAAATCTCCCAGACTGCAATTTGCAGGTCTTTTAACCACCTCCAGTGTCCCAAAGATCTCAAGCTTTCATTATTACAGATTAAATGATATTTCCAGGGTTTTCCCTTTGGTTGCCTAGGATTCCAACATGCCAACACATGAACCCCTGTTTATTTTTTTTTCTCTTTTTATTTCTAACTCCTTGGAGCTGTACTCAGAGCTTGTCCCAAGCAGTTAGTGTGCTGCAGATGTGTGAGAGCATGGTCAGCAGACCTTGACCATCTTCAAACCACAAAATAGCATTCATGTGAATAAAATCAAAGTGGAGGCAAATAACAAGAGAGTGATACCCTGAGTCAAGTATTTAATCCTTTCTGGTATTTGCCTCTCACCCCAGTAGGTAAAGACAGCAGGCTTATGTGGGAATGGCTTGCTTAAAGTTTGGAGCCATACAGGCATTAGGCTACATCAGAATAGATAACTAGAAGGAAACAAAAATCATGAGTCCGCTTTTTGTGGTTCTACTGAATGGAAATTAAGTTTCAGCAGCAATTTAAGAAAAAAGACATTTGATTGAAGATGCCTACCCATGTGACCAACTTGTGAATGACTCGCCAAGTGGCCTCCACCTGTTTTACTCCTGTGGGTTATAGCTATCCCTATTTAATGGCTTCAAAATGAAAACTAAAAAGAAATTGGGGGGGCTGTCTGGGTGGCTCAGTTGTTAAGAATCTGCCTTCAGCTTGGGTCATAATCCCAGGGTCCTGGAATTGAGCCCCGCATCGGGCTCTCTGCTCAGTGGAGAGTCTGCTTCTCCCTCTCCCTCTGCTCCATTTTTGTGTGTGCACACTTTCTCTCTCTCTCTCTTTCTCTCTCTCTCAAATAAACAAATAAATAAATTTAAAACATAAAAAATTAAAATATTGAAAATATTCATTCATTAACTTAATATAACATTAATAAATCCATTAAATTTTAACAGAAATTACACATTTAAAAATGACTATATTTCCCCAAACCAAAATTAATTTAGTGAGAAGAAAGCATAGTTTTACCTTTCATAAATATCTTTAATTTCTGACTTAATAGAAGACAACTGGATTCTCACAGTGCCTCTGCATGAAATGAATTTTGTGCCCTTTTGTTTTGGTTAAAGTAAATGAAAAAAAAAATTGGCCTCATACATACATGCAGTTGGAAAAGGGAGGGTGATTTTTCAGAGCCTTTTCAGATAAATATGGATATTCTTCTTTGAAACTACTCCTACTCTTCACAAGTGCTCATTTTGTAAATGTTAGTTAAAACGTAGAACCTGAAACCATATCAATGAAATTTTTCATACTGTTATATTAAAACTCATTGGTCTCAGGCGCCTGGGTGGCTCAGTGGGTTAAGCCTCTGCCTTCGGCTCAGGTCATGATCTCAGGGTCCTGGGATGGAGTCCTACATCGGGCTCTCTGCTCAGCAGGGAGCCTGCTTCCACCCCCACCCCTCTCTCTATCTGCCTCTCTGTCTACTGTGATCTCTCTCTGTCAAATAAATAAATAAAATCTTTAAAAAAAAATAAAACTCATTGGTCTATCTTGCATGTTAAATAGACATTTTACTCATGCATGGCTTCATAACCCAATACACACGTGCACACACACACACACACACACACTCACACCTAGGTTATACCAAGGAAATGTTGAACAGAAAAAAGTGGAGCAGTATTAACAAACCAAAATTGACATGAGGCAAGTAGGATAAAGGATCTGAAGAGAAATAATTCTTCTTCAATATTTAGGGTCTCAACAACATATCTTTTTTATCAATAAAGCAAAAACTGTGATAAAAATAAGGCAATTCCATGTCCCTCCCTCAGAAGTTGGCAGATCAGAAAATAAAGGAAAAAAAAATAAAGGTAGACGTAGAGGAAATTTGAAGACTAAAATGAACAAGTCTTATTTCATAGATGCGGTAGGAATAAAAGAAGGATGAAGGAAAGAAAGAATCTTTGAATCTACTAAATATAGAACACTAATTCTTAGCAAATGTGCTTAGCAAGTACGTGTTGATGTAAGAAAAGATAGGGTTCAGAAACCACAGCTAAAGAAAGAATTCTTGAGTTGTCTTTGGTGCAAAAAGATAGTTTTATTAAAACAGGGGGATAGGACCCTTGGGCAGAAAGAGCTGCACTGGGGTCATGAGGAGTGGCCAATTATATACATTCAAGTTGGAAGGGGTTAGGGATAGCTAAGTTTCTAAGGAATTTTGAAAGCAAGGTTTCCAGAATCTTGAGGGGTCTAACTGATGTTGAGAAAAAGTAATTTACTACCGTCTGATAAAACCTGAGTCATGAGACCCTCAGATGTATATCAATAAGTCATATGCTTGGGGGATGATTGCCAGCATGTATCAAGGATACCAAGGATATAGATAAAGAAAGTTTCCAAAGGAATTTTTATATGTTAACGTAGACTTACAGGATCCTGGGGGTTGGGCTAAAATTGCCTTTTGCCCTTAACAAAGTATTAGTATCAAGCAAATGTGTTCCTAGAGGAAGGTCACTCTGCTTATTTCAAGGACTTGTGAATGGGCTGTAAGTAGAGAGGAAATTTTTCTTTTGCCTTTGTTTCCCACATCACATGTGATATTGTATGATGTGATATTAACCTGCAAAGAAAAACTTCCCAAGTTACAAAAATAAATCATAGATGCCGTTCTCCTGACCGTGATGCAAAAATGAACAAACAGACACAAATAGTAGAGCTCCCAAGTATCTATCCAATGAACGTTTAAATTATTGTCCCTGTGTAGCAAGAAGTAATCAGAGGAAATATAACAAACTGCATTAACCTTAATGTAAACCATCCCTGGAGAGTAAGGTGGAAAGTGTATGTTTGTTTCCATCCTCCTGCAAAATGCAATTTATCTTTATAATAATAATTTTACAAAATCAAAAAATTGAGCACAAAACACTGTATGTCTATTTCTATTAGTGGCAAATGACAAGCTTAATCAATTAAAATAAAGGTTGGGGGATTTTGATTCACTATATGCAAGGGTCCATTGAGTAGATTTAGTTGAGACATGAATGAGTTCAAGTTCTTTAAGTGATGTCCTTAAAACCTGTGGTCTTTTTCAAATGTTGATTTGGTGCTCGTTGGGAGAAACTACAGCAAGCATTTCTAGATTTGCATCTTAATAGTTTAGCAATTGCAGTTAAAAGTGAATTTCCCTTTCCTAATAATTTTAGCAAAAAATCTGGATAAGAATTTCATCCCTAATGTTGTAACTCCCTGCAATAGCAAAGTGAAGTGTTTGTGGGAAGAGAGAGAATATGTCATTTCAATTGATGGCAAGAATACAATTGGTGATTTTTGAAAATGCTCATTTGGAAAGCTAGATTTTTGCCCTAGGAATAAGAGGAAAACTCCAAAATTTGATTAAGCCCACAAAGAGAAAACAACAATGAAGCTTTAAATAAGCATAAAATAAGATTGAAATGAAATATGACATACATATTACAGGATGATAAAATATGAAATTATAAAGATGTCAATTGTTGCCAAATTCATCTTGATTGAAATCCCCAAAGAATTTTTAAAGACTCTTGGCCAGGATATTTTAAAATTTATCTGCTCCCACCAGGAAAAAAAAGAAAGTGAAGGAAATGTTAAGATGTTTATGAAATTATGAGAAGATCTTTGTAGGTATCAGAAAAAAAATACTCTAAAGAAATAATAATTAGTCCACCATAATAATAGCATGAGGATTTATAAATAAATGCCAGATTCAATGGAGAAAGACCTATGAATAACTAACTGGAGGTGATCTTTATGATGAATTTCACACTGTAAATCACTGGAGTCAAAATAGACTCTTTAATAAATTAATGTGTTGATGTACTATTGGTAACATTTTGGGGAAACAGGTTTCTTTTCCTCACCTTGCAAACTAGATTTCTCCATGTCAGCAGGTATATTCTTGTTTGTGCCTATTTCCATTCATATTTATAAAAGCACAGATTACTTTATCTTCATAAAAATGATTAAAGACCAAAGAAAAGGGAAGAAGTAGTAAAAAGAAAGAGAGAGGAGAGGGAATGCAGGAAGACAGGGAGGGGAGCTCTGTCTCAGATGGGAATTTGGTTTCAGGGAGAGGTCACAGCTGGTCCAGCAGGTAAAGCATGATTAGCACCAAGCTCTGGAGAACTGAAGGAGTGGTATAGAACTTTGTGGCTGTGTAGGGAGCGAGAAGTTGAGAATAACTCTGAGGTACCTCAATTTCTTTCCTTTTTTACGATTTTCAAAGCTGAAGAGGCCAGATTTTAAAATTTAACATCCAAAATAAAATTTTTATCCAAGAAATTCTAACAATTTTATATTCCCAAACCTACAATTTTTATAATGCTTAAATCTAAGAAGAGATTATGGTAGATAATCCTCTCTGGAGGAGATGAGTTTGGGGTGAGGGTGGGAAATAAATGAAATATATTTGCTTTTCGCCATTTAATTGACAACCACATAAACAGGATTAACTTGAATTAGAAATATATCTCATTTCTACAAATCCCCAGTGCTCATGTCCTTGCTCTCCTCCTTGGGTTGGTTCTCATTGGCTTTCACAGTTGTCTTGACTTTTTAAATGTTCTGTTCTCATAGACATTATTTTCTCAGAGCAGACGCCTAGAATTACAGTCATTGGTAACCATGAGGATGGGTTTCCTGGGACCAACCTCCAATTTGGTGGAGTCCTATTGAAATGCCAATCAAAGTTCTAGGCAGCAAGGGAAGAAGGCTTCCCCGGAGCATTCATATTCTGAAATGTAAATTATGGTTTGCCTTGACTTCCACTGCAATCTTTAAGATGTCCTCCTCCCTTTGTTCAGAAAACATTCTCAGTGCAGCTGGGAATGCTATTTCCAATTAACAGATAAATCTCCATGTAAGGAAAGTAAGCCTATTAACATTCTTAGAGTTGAGCTTGGAGGATTTTTCTCATAGACCATGTCAGCTTTGCACTATATGGGAAGAATCATGGCTGGGGTGGAATATGATCGATTTAAAATAGAATAAAACTGGGGCACCTGGGTGGCTCAGTGGATTAAGCATCTGCCTTTGGCTCAGGTCATGATCTCAGGGTCATGATCTTGGGGTCATGATCTCAGGGTCCTGATCTCAGGGTCCTGGGATCGAGCCCCGCATGGGCTCTCTGCTCAGCAGGGAGCCTGCTTCCCTCTCTCTCTGCCTGCCTCTCTGCCTACTTGTGATCTCTCTCTCTGTCTCAAATAAATAAATAGAACATTTTAAAAAAATAAAATGGAATAAAGTTTTACCAGGAAGTATGCTTATTAATAAGAGTTTAGGAATCATAAACAAGCAGCCCTTACCAGACTATTTAGGTTTGTGTACCACCATAATTAAAGAGCATTTTATAAATACAAATAGATGAATATCTATTTTGTAATTCAAATGATCACTTTTAAATATTTATCTTCCTCTGGGAATGTTAGAAATAATGATGAAAAATGACTTTTGAGGAAAATCAAAGTTATATGCACACACTCAGGTTCACACATACATGGACACACTGGCGGCCTGTTTGTACCTTTTCCCAACTGTGCTAGAATTGAATTATTACTTTCAACAAGTCACCCTCCTGTCTGGATGCACATTTGCCCCTCATTTTGCTATCTCTTCCACTAAAAGTAGAGTGCCTTTCACCACTGTCTGATTTTGGCCAATAGGATATTCGCAGACTTGAGGCAAGCAAAGGTGGTAAATGAATGCTGTGCTTGAAAGTGTGTAACAACTGGCTCTCCACTTCTTAAACAGCCTAAGTGCAGAGCCAATTGCTGAACAACCTAAGGAAAAAGTTTCTGATTTGGTACAGTTAATGATTTCCATGGTATAAATACTCCCACTACAGCCTATTTCAAGCTACCCGTGAGACACTGGTCTCATGTAGTATGTAGTAACAATGGCATTTTATGTAGTAACAAGAGTATTTTATAGGATGCCTACAGAAGGGAAGGAAACATTCTTCCTCCACCCTTCAAGGTCTTCCAGCTGGACTAGAATTAAATTGACATGAGACAGATTAACAGGAGAAAAACCTAAAAATTTATTACATGTGCACAGAGTTCCAGTAAGGAAATTGGGATTTAAAGAAATGACCAAGGCAGGCAGTTTTTTATGCTTTTTAGAAAAAAGGACAATAAATCTGAGGAATTGATAGGACAAAGATAACTTAACTTGGTAAGCTTCAATTAGTAAGAAACTCTGAACAGAAACTCTGAACTAAGAAACTCTTAGTAAGAAACTCAGAACAGGGTTGGGGTAGTAAATTAATAAAAAGAAATAAGGGTTGTTTGAATACACTTCTGGGCTCTAAATTTCCCATCTTTGGTGATAAGGATGTTTCTTTACCTCTTGGTACAGGGAGGGCACTCTTCATGCCGAGATTTATATCCTGTTGTCAGGGGGACAGAGGGTCTGAGTGTCCTTCCTGCACAGGCTGTCTCTTAAGTAACTTTTATTTAAAATAATCAGTATGCCAAAGTGGCACGTCTGGAGGCAGCCTGCCCTCGGCCTCTACCATATGTGTTATAATAGACCTAAATGACCTCAAGAAAATGTAAAAAATAATTAGAAAATAATTATTAGAAAATAATTTTATTTTATTATTATTAATATAATATTTTATTATTAATTAAAATTGTTAGAAAATAATTTTATTATTAGAAAATAATTATTAGAAAATAATTATTTCTAATTATTATTACTTCTAATAATAATTAGAAAATTTGTTTTATAAAACATTTTATATTCAAAACTCATTTTATAAAAAATGAGTTTTGAATATGTCTTTGTTTTTAATATATTTAACTGTTTCTTTGCATAATATAAGTTTTAATAATAGCTGTTTTTAACAAGCAGCTCACAAAAGGCTGGAAATGTAACGGTCAACTCTTATAAATAAGTGCAACCAGCTGAAGCACTCCCCTGCTTGGAATGAACTTTTCCCATTGTCCATCCCCTACTCCACCCTTGTCATTGCTCTGAGAAGAAAGCACCCCAGCCAGCTCACTGGCTTAAGGGAAATAAAGACATGAAGCAGTGTCTCCCAGCTTATTCACGAGTCTGCAACCTGAAGCAGAACAGCCCTGCTAAGCTTTGCCAAAGCTTGAGAAAACCTACAAATGCTGAGATTGCTATTTCAAGCTACTGAGTTTGGAAGTAATTTGTTACATAGTATTAATGTAGTAGTATGTGACTAATATATCGACTTTTTAGAGGGGAAAACAAACAGTATCACATTATTTTTATGATAAAATATTATTGATATATTTTGATGTTGATATTGACATATTATGATAAGAGCCAGTAAGTTATTAATCCTTATCTGAGCTAATTATTGTTATTTTTGTGCTTTCTGTGGAAAGTAATTTTAAACAATATGAAGATATATCCTGGATCACCTGGCTAGCTGGTTTATTACCAGGGGTTATTGAATTACTTTAGTGATAGCATTTGCTTGAGATTTACAATTATTTTGATGCCAAGTAAGTATTCATAGTAACAGCATTTAGCTATTCATGTGTTGGTAAGCAAACTGACATCAGTAAGGTGTGTTTTGATGTCAACGTGTCCAAAGTCACCCCAGGTCTGCATCTGTATTAAATTACCAGTAATATAGATATACTTCTTTTCACAATAATAACTCACAATCAGAGGAGAGTTCTACAGATGAGACTCTGTGCTTAAGTTTTTAATAAAGTGAGACATTGATTTGACATCATGAAAACGCCAATGCAATAGAGCCAATGGAATTAATTTTATTTTAGTTGTCTGATGAAAACAAAAGCCTAGAAAAGAATTTAGTATGCAACCATCTATATACACAGTGTAGTCATAGTGTGTGGAACAATGGCGGTTTCCCAATTGTTTAAAAAAAAGGCGGGGAGAGACAAAAAAAGAAGGCCCATCAATTAGACCTTACAAGTATGCTGGTTTTAAAATCACACATAGATTAGCAAGCAGTTTCATACTCGTGTCACAACCAAAACATGTTCTCCCAGAAACATGTCGCTTCTTCCAACTTCCACAGCTCCCACTCTAGTCTAAGTTGCCAGGGGCTCGTACCTGCTCCCAACCTGAGCACTACTCCTTCTGCCCTTGTTTCTTCTACTCATTCTGCTAAAACAGAACTCACATCAGATTATTCATCTGCTCAGAACCTGCCAAGGCCTTCCCACCTCACTCAGAAAGCTTCCCAGTGTCTTAGGGATCCTTCTCACCTCCCTGCTCTCCTTTCTCTTTCTTCGCTTTCCTTTCTCTCCAACCCTGTATCTTACTGCTTTGCTCAGCCTAAGAGCACACCACCTCCAGACAATCAGCCACCATGCGTTAGAATTGTGAGAACTTTAGTTCTTGCTGTGCTCCTGTGCCCCAAGTTTGCTTCCCACGTTATTCTTACAGCTGATTCCTTATGTCCGGACTCCACTATGACTGTCTTCTTAGTGAGGCCTTCTCTCACCATCTTACTTGAAGTTGAACACCACACCCTTTCTTTCATTTCCTCTGCCAGTACAAAATAACTATTTGTTATATTATGCCAATTACTCTGTTTATGACCTCTTCACACCCACAAGAATAGAAGCTCCATGTGGGCAGGAATTTGGGTCTATTTGGTTCACTGTGGTATGTTCAGCACCCAGAACAGTGTCTGCACATGGTAGATGCTCCACAGTTGCTGATTAGGTATTTGCTTATAAAGTTGTGAAGGTCAGATGGGATCACCTATGTATAAGGCTTGGCATTGATCCTGTTTTATAGAAACCTCCCAACAACTGTTCATGATAATCATGATTTTCTTTTTCTTACTGAAAGTCAAATGTAGGTGACAACATGTAGAGGAGGGAAGAGTGACTTAAAACTTAAGAGACGGGTACATTTTTAAAAAGTGTTCTAAATAAATCTCTAACAGACCTGATGATTTTTCAAAACTATTTAGAAGCTCTGGACTTAACATTATAAAATACCAAATTTCAAATTTGCTTAGATCTCTCTCCATTTCAGTTCTCAAGAGAAAGTAAATAAAGTGACAGATGAAACAAATGTGATGAAAGGCTTACATTCTTGGGTACTTCTCCTTATGTTCGAACTCAATAAAGAGCTGACTTGTCTCTGGAGCCTTTGCCAGCAAATAAACACACTTTTCCTTTGCTGGCTCCCCTTCCTCCAGGCTCACTAACTATGCATTGTTCTGGGCTCTTCAGTTTCTTCTCTTCAAGGCACTGTCCCTCAATGAACTCACTCCTCACGTGTTTGTAGCTATCACCCGGGCTCAGATTTTATCAACTTTCCCCTGGTTTTCCTCATTTCTCATTCTTCCAACAGTTTTACATCCCTTGCTATTTCTCAGATCTCTTTATATCTAACTGTCATAACTCTGTTAGGAATGTGAAACGCTCTCACCAGGATGTCACTTGCCTAAGTGTTCCACTGACTTCACTCTTTTTTACTTTGTTGCCTTGGAATGTTTCACCAAAGATCTTAACTCTTTTTTTTTTCTTTCTCATAGTAATTCCTTGGATCTTTTCTTTCCCTTTTCTACCTGCAGTTGCATTTACAACAAAGTATATTGAAAAGCATTAAGATATGTTTCCTTTGTTTTCTGATTATTCATTAATACTATTATTATAAAATATTTCTACAATATGAAGTATATTGAGAATAAATATCCAATATCCATACACCTATCACTCAGAATGAGAAATAAAACATTAGAAGATGTTGAAGCCCCTTGTCCACTCTTCTGCAATCACAGTCTCATTATCCACAAATAACAACTGACCTACAGAGTTCATTTTTTATCTTTCCCAAGAATGACTTTTAAATGTAAAGGTATAAAATTTTTTTCATATTTGTTTCTTTAAACAATAACTACAATTTTTTTCATATTTTGCCTTTCACGTAAATGTTGTCATGCTCTTTTTATTCCCAGCATCATGTTCAGAGGTTCATCTGTGGTAACATACATACATCTAGTTCATTCTTTTTCACTGTTGTATAGTACTCTATCATTCAAATATACCGTGATTAATTTTTACAGTTTGCAATAGATTATTTGTTCTCCTCTAACAACTGCTTAAATAATCTTTCCTAATTGCCAATTTAGTTAATCCCCTGCCCCACTCAAGAACATAAGTAGCTCTCCTTTGCCTATAATAACACTAATTCTCCTACAGCTCTCATCCCCTAATAACATCTTCCAAATATACCACAGAAAACTAGCCAATTGAGTAATTTTTATTCTCCTTTACTGCTTTATCTACTTCCCTGTTGTTTCAAGTTTTTACATAATTTAGACTTGGTCCTTCTAATTTAATCTCTACCTTCTTCTCTTTCTTGCTTCTGCTGACATGCTTCTTACACTATTGGCAAATACTCTTTTTCATGAATACTCAGGAAAGTACCCATTCTATTCTAGAGTATTCATTGGACCTCTACTGGAAATGAGTGGGATACAAAGACAGATAAAGCATGAAACATAGCCCCTTTAGACAGTCAGATAATTATATGTCCAGAAAGAGACAATGGCAGTTCAGCACAGTGAATATAACATCCAGATGTTATGTAAGGTGCTGTGGAAACACAGACACAACTTCTTGCTTGCCTTTGGGAGAGAAGGAAGTACAGGATTTGGGGAGCAAATAATGGGCCCATAATGAGATTTAAAAGATGAATAGCCAGATGAGAAGGTGAGATGGGAAGCAAATGGAAGAGGAAGGAAGCTGAACAAAATTTTATGAACTACATCCATCACACCACACATGCACAACATGGATTGAGAAAGTTTTTTGTTTGTTTGTTTGTTTGTTTTGTTTTTATAGATTTTATTTATTTGCTTGACAGAGAGAGAGAGGTCACAAGCAGGCAGAATAACAGCCAGAGAGAGAGGGAGAAGCAGGCTCCCCACTGAGCAGGAAGCCGAACGTGGGGCTGGATCCCAGGACTCTGGGATCATGACCTGAGCTGAAGGTAGACGCTTAACCAACTGAGCCTCCCCAGGCAGTTTTAAAACTTGAGAGTTAGGGAGTGATCAAGGGATCAAAGAGTTAATACATCTAAAGGGCTGTACTTCTTTTGTTCCCCATACCCAGTAAATACTTTCTAATTGTTAGCCAAACAGTAGAAGGCCTTGAATGCCAGGCTACAGTACTTGGATCAGGGCAACTGTGAAAAGGGATTTAAATGAGGAAATAGCATGGTAAGCTTTGCTCTTTAGAGAGAACACTCTGAAGGTATTGTGAATGGATAAGACAGGAGAGAGGAGCATGAGTCAGGAGGAAACTGAAGTTCCCACTGAGGGACAACTAGGCCAGGGGAGAAGTGGTTGCAGTGAAGTTGAGGAGGAGGTGGGTTCAACAGCCACTGAATGTGGGAACTGAGGGAGAAGAAGGAAGACACATGAAGGAGGTAGAATGAAGATGTTCTCCTTAAGAAACAGAGTATTTCCTGTTTGTTCCTCACTGAACCATCTAATAATAACTTAAAGCATGGTTTTCAATGAAGTGTGTCCAAAAATGTGTCTGATGATGACTGAGACTAGGAAACAATGTTCTCTAGTAAGATGTATTATGAGATATGGGATTAATGGATCATGTTTGTTAACAGCAATTAGAGCAGTGTTAGATGAGTAGAACGAGCATGGTTTTTGGTACTTAAAGAAAAAAAACAAGTATTAATTTACAAAAACAAAAACATGCTTCTGAGAATGACTCCTAGATTGAGACTTACAGCCACTTGTTTTATGATTGAGAAATTTTGTCTCCAGAGTACTATATTAATTGTGGCTGTCAGATTCATGTTCTTTAATTGTTCTGTGAGATGAATATAATATTGTAAAATGTTAATATCATGATGAAGCTTAAAATACAATCAGAAATACATTATGGCAGCTTCCTAACATAGAGACCAAAATTTAACTAGCTATTTTAATTCAATAGTCATTAAATAAACTTCCTTTGTCTTCTTCTATGTTTATCAGAGATCAGGAAGTGTTTTAGGAAGTGGAGAAACAAGGATAAAGAACAAAAATTCTGCCTTGGATTAGGTCACAGTTAGCCCAGTACAAATAGACAATTACAATAGAGAAAACCCCAAATGTAGCAAAAGCATGCATAAGACACAAGGGTAGTCTGTTGAAGGTTTGAGATCCAGGGAAGGATGGGGAAGCATTGCAGGGTTTTAAGACAGAAATGGGAAAGATCTGAGATACGTTTCTAAAGCATCTCTTTGGTTGCAATGTGGGGAATGGATTGAATAAAACCAACATGAGAGGCAGGGGAATATGATACTTGATAGTTGGACTGGCCAGTTGAGAAAGAATTCATCCCTTAACTAAGGCATGAGGTAAAATGCAGGGGTTGGGGGAAGGAGATGGTGGCCAAAGGAGTTTTGGAGCAGAGCAAAAAAATCATGAAATTGGTAGTCTATTGAACAAGTGGTGACATAGGTATACGATGTCTAACACTAAATGGATAGACCGCTACATCTCAGCAGAGGTGACATGGCACGGTGGGCAAGGGCACATTTTGCCACAACTTGAATCCTGGAATCACCACTTATTTAGCTGCGTGTCCATGGGCTTGTTTGCTTACACAAACCCCTTATTTTTCAAGTCACAACAATCATCAGAGTCCTTCATCTCTAGAGTAAATAAAACCAGCCAAACTTCATAGTTACCATCTTGAGACATTACCTCTCTACTACCTACTTCATTGAGTTATTGTGAAGATATAATGGATTAAAATATAAAAGTGTTTAAAATAGTGTCTGACACATAGGACACACAATGGGAGTGTTGGCAATTGTTATCTTATTCCAACATCCAGGTGCATGTTCTGGTAGCATCACAATGCCCTTCTGAGAATTTCCAGAGGATGTCTTATATCTTCTTCTGCATCCTAAAAGTAGATGATGCTTTCCTGCCAGAAGGAGAGTGTCACACACAGGGAGAGGCTGGCACTCTGCATGGCTCTCAACACCCCAACCTTGCTCCCACTCACCAGAACTTCTTCCTCCTTTTAAATTAAGGCCTTGCTCAACATCATTCAGAAAAGTCCCTCATGCTTAATCTGTGACTCATAGTCCAACCATTTGAACAGTACAAATGTTTCCTCTGCAGGAAGGAGCAGATGCTGTGGTGGAAAACAAGGAGGGGAGAAATAAAGCAGGGAGTCTCATAAATGCGGAGGAAGTTGAGGCTTAAAGAAATCACAAGTTTTCATAGACATGTTAGCTTATACAAGCTTCTTATTTTTCATAACACAACAATCATCAGAGACCTTTGTCTCTAAAGAAAATAAATCCAGCTACGGTCACATCAGTAACCATTCTGGGAGCGTTGATCTGCCATTGGATGCTGCACCAGGTGGGAAAGTCTTCTCTCCAGGTAGCAATAAAAGAGTTATCAACTCACTCTGGTACTCCCCTGGGACCCAAAAAGAAAAAAAAAATAATCTAAGTCTGGCACCTAGGTACTTTCCTCAGTAGGTTGTCATGGCAACAGGATATAGCAACTGTTTTCGGGATTCTAAGACCTTGGCAATTCTCACGCGTTTCTCTGCCTCAGCTTCTATGTATGCATAGACATATGGATACCAGAAATCATGCCAGAATTGAGAAAAGGATTTGAAATTCCTGCCAGAATTCCTCCGGGTTACACAAGACCTCAGCCGACCTCACAGAGTTTAGCTTTGCTCTGCACCACCAAGGATAGCACGACCCATCCCGTTCCATTGCCTGCTGGGGCCCAGTTGCTCCAGCTGTAAAACGAGACAGGTGGACTCAGCAAGCAAAAAGGTTAATGCGAGCTCCACAATGTTTTGAATCTTAAGAATTTTGCAGAATTTACTTCTAGAGTTCTTCACGGTTGAGCTTGAATATACTGTTGTGAGAAAGAATAAAAAGCCTCCATTAGAAGTATTATTGATGTAATTATTTACTCTTGATCATGTAGTTTGTTATTGAAAGAAACCATTTAACTTACTGTGTATGATACACGTAAGAAGGCATATACATACATATATATATATACATATATATATATAAAATTGTGTGTGTGAGAGAGAGAGAGAGAGAGAGAGACTCCAGCTTTAACTCAAGCTTTATTCTCCCCAAGAATCCAGAAAGGAGAAAAAATAAAAAAGAATTCAGGAAAGGGTATACTTTTTATGAGTTCAGTGATTGTGTCTATCTTGTACACTGTTACATCCTTAGCATTTTGGACAATACTTGACAAATGTAGATGATTAATAAATCTTTGGGGGGCATGAATTGAATGAATGAATGAATGAGTATGTGAATGAGACAGAATAGGTCTACTTAAGTTTCTTTAGATTTGGTAAAATGTGACTCTTGGAAAGAACTCAAGTGTTGCAGTTATCTAATGTCATGTAACAAATAGCCCTAAAATGCAGTGGCAAAAAGAATTTATTTAAAATTTTATACTCAGATTTTGTGGGTCAGGAAATCAAAAAGAGTATAGTGATGCTGGCTCTTCGTTCCCCTGAGTGCCTTGAGCCTCAACCGGGGATGACTTCAGCAGCGAGCACCAAAAAACATGGGACTGAGGGATCCATTTACAAGATCCTTCTTCATTCCTAAGTGTGGTGCTGCTGGAGACTGCTGAAAGTCTGGATTTATCTGGGAGAACTCTCACATGGGACTTGAGCTTCAGCCAACACGGGGGCTGGCTTTGGAGAGGAAAGAGAGCATGGGCAATCCAAGAGATTAAAGCAGAAGCTGCAAGACTTGTTTTGACTTAGCTTCAGAAGAAAGTGTCACTCTGTCATGTTTTATCGACTATGAGTCATTAAAACTAGTCCAGACTCAAGAGTGAGGGACAATGCACAGTCCCAGTTATGCTGGGATGAGGGACTGAGCCACCAGTAGCAAGAAGGATGGCAGAGTACAAAAGGCTTTGTTAAAAAATATGATACCAGTCTGATTTCTGTTTCTTTGTACATGGTCTGCATTCTCTCTGAGAGCATTTACAGCATTCTTTGTGTCTTTTCTGTCCTGGGATTTATTTCATTATGTTGAAACATGCATTTGAAAGAAAAGAAAGAAAAGAAAAGAAACATGCATTTGTCCTTATTAGCTCTGCTAGGCATTCTATGAGCCACTTCAATCTCGGGTTTTTCAATCTTCATTTAATTATGGGAATGTATCTTCATAAAATATTTCCTACCCTCCATTCTTTGACTCCTTCTGGAACATTATTATCCAGTTTTTACCACTTTTACTTTAATTCACCCTATTTTTCTTGTATCATAGCCCACTATCTGCTAAGAAAATTCTTTCATCTTATCTTTCACTTTCATAATCAAAGTTTCATCAGTGTCCATTTTGGTACTTATACCATCCATTAAATGTTTTATTTTGTCTACAAAGTATTTGATACAAAATATTTCTACCTGTTTAAAATTTAAGACTTCTCTTTCTGACTTCATATTGCCAATATTTCCCTCTTTTAAAGTATTTTTACTGAACTCGTTTACAATAGTCATCAGCTTGATTATTTCTTTCTTTTGTAAAGTGTTTGCAACTTTCAGGTGTCTAGTCATGTTGATGTGGGACATGAGCCCTGTGATAATATATAACGTGGTGGGTAAAAGGTCTGACCATGGTAGGCACGCCCTCTGAGATAGCGCAGAATATCTTCGGATGTTCCTCTGAACCATCATTCTCACAGGCAATGCTGCCAGTCAGCAAATCACCTTTAGGTTTTTAGGGGGAAATGACATATTATAAAGAGATATTTTTCATAGTTGTAATCTACCAGCCACAGAAATTGGAAGGGGCTAAAATAATCAAGAGCTGTTTTAATCAAGCCTTCATCCCAGAGGTTCTTTTATGCTGCTTTCATACTAAACATTCACCAGCAACAACCTGGTCATTGCAATTTCTTTGGGAAAAGGTCAAGAAATAGCTCTTTAAGTGGCTAGCTTCTCAACTGCCTCAAGTCCATAGCGTGCGCGTGTGCACGCACACACACACACACACACGCACCAGAGCATGATGATAACCCTATATTTTCCCCAATTCCTCTTACCCTTATATTTTTCTGATTTATCTGGGGTTAATTTTAAGACAGGAGACCCAGTACCCCATGTTAATTTTTCATCTCATCAAAAATGGAAAACTCCTCCAGTATTTTCTTAAGTTTATTAAGGACAACAAAATATCATTATTCCTAAGTGTGCCAATCATGGATGTCTCTAATGCGGTGCCCATAGAACATATGTGTTCAAATGAGGCTTTTGTTGGAACTTCACTTCAGACATAATAATTATGACGATAATTATAATTAACATTACCATCATCACCATCATCATCATCATCATCATCATCATCACTGTTGCTGTAGCTATTATTGTAAACATTCTAAAGTATTCACTAGGTCATATGTACCATATTCTATAATAATCATTTTATATATACAGTCATTTGAAATCTAGGGCCTCTGGACAGGTTCCTTAATAAGGTCATATGCAAAGCTTCAGAATTCAGCAGATTAAAATAAAACAAAAGGAAATGGAGTGAAGAGACCAATTCCTTATTCCAGTCTCTCAAAGAGCACAAACGGAAACTTAGCCTGCCTCCTTTCCTCACTTTCCCAGCTCTTGGCTTTCCTGAATTCTCCAGGCTTCCAGTGTATACTCTCCTCCCACCTCTCTACTTTGTTATTTATTCACTTAACTTCTCTGCTAATCTCTTCCCATCTTACTCTGAGTCTTAGGTCTAACTCTTTTTGGCTTATTCTGTATCACAAAGGACTTCTCTTGCAGAGATGCACGCTAGATATGGGTCAGACACTGGAAATTTGGAGTTATACCTGAAGCATTCTTTTTTTTTTTTTCCCAAGATTTTATTTATTTTTGAGAGAGAGATAGCAAGAAAACAAGAGCAGAGCAAAGGGAGGGGCAGAGGCAAAAGGAGAGGAAGAAATATGCTCCCTGCTGAGCAGGGAGCCTGATGCCATGCTCAGTTCCAGGACCTGGAGATCATTACCCAAGCTGAAGGAAGTCGCTTAACCAACTGAGCTTCCCAGGTGCCCCTGAAGCATTCTTTTCGGTAGAGTGAAGAGGGGGTGAATCTCTGAGTACTTCCTTATTAATATTTTCTTCTCACAAGTCTATGACCTCATTTACTTCTCTCAACAACTCCATAACTATATTTTTCATGTGAAGACAGCAAGTCTCAGAGACATCAAATTCTTGCCCCAGGTTATAGTAGACTGTCTTGTGAATGAAGAAATAATGATTTAGAGACAGATTGTCTGCTCTTGGTGCCCATGCCTTAACTACTCTACAATATCGCTATACTTCTTCTTGAGGTACAATTCCAAAAAGAACATCAAGGTCCAGAATCTCACATAAACTCTCTTTTTTATATAAACGTTTTTGTCAAGGGAGATATTGTATTTAAAAGAATCTGTGTAAAATAAAATAAAATAAAATAAAATAAATAAAATAAAATAGCTTGTCCGAGCATTCTGATTTTGCTTCTGCTTATTCAAGTGTATCTCCTTTCCCTAAAGAACTGCTCTCCTGAGGTCATCCGTGCAATTTTAGTCTACATAATTTAATAGACCTGTTACCAGTGTAACAGCTATTAACAACCCATTAGTAATCATTCAGGCAAAGCTAGACAATCTCGTGTACCAAAGCTTTTATCGTGGAATTTTAAGTCATTAGATTAATAAATAATAAACTACCTACCAGAGATACTCACTATAAAAGACCACACTTCAAATGTGCTGGCATACTTTATTAAATATAATTAAGTTATCCAACTGGAGAGCTGAGGCAGCATTTCTCACACCCTTCAGTGCTCATGAACTTATAACCAGCTCAGGAAATCCAGTCCTCACAATCTGAAACTAGGATTCATTTTCCAGTTGCCTTGGAAGGAGAGAATGAGGTCTGTCTACTCATTCAAGAGATATGCCTGCAGAATGCCAACAGTCACCCCACCTGGAGAGATCTTGTTATATTTGGTAAACTGAAGAACCAAAAGAAAATAATGGAACTTCTAAGGTATGACACTTCATTTGTACCTGTGGGCCAAATCTCTAACAGAAAAGGGGAAACAAACATTTAGACAACAATTTAGAGAATATTTTACCTGCCTTCTTCAAAAATTTAGACAGAAAAAAAATTTAGACAGAAATAAACTGGTTACTTTTTTGTTTCTGGCATGAAAAACAAGGAGAATGGAGAACAGTCAATTTCAGGGTTCAGAATCTGCAAATCTGTGAAAACTTTAAGTCCAAATGATAGGCTTTTTTTCTCTCTATGCAGTATTCCAGATCAAAATAGTTAACTTCCTGGTACTTGGCAAATAGATAATGAATGAAGTAAAGAATAAATGAACTTTATATTTCTGTAAGGTTTTTTTTGTTGTTGTTGTTTTTGTTTTTTAGTTTACAAAATATATTTACTTATGTCCTAATAAGAAATGGCAGAAATTGGCACTATTATTGCCTTACAAATAAAAAAGTCAAGGCGCATACAAAACAATATGGAAGAAAAGACAAGGGCTTTGGAGTAAAGTGGATCTATCATAAATGTTACCTTTATTGCAGCACCTGGGTGGCTCAGTTGGTTCAGCGTCTCCTTTGGCTCAGGTCATGATCTCAGGGTCCTGGGATTGAACCCTGCATCAGGCTCTCTGCTCAGCGGGGAGTCTGCTTCTCCCTCTGTTCCTCCCCCTGCTCGTGCTTTCTCTCCCTCTCTTCCTCAGAAATACACAAATATAATCTTTAAAAAAAATTACCTCTATCTTCACGCTAGCTTTTTGTTCAGGCATCTCTCTCCAGGCTCTGCTCTCCCAGCAATCCAACGGTAATACAAATATCTACTTCTGGAGTCCTCATAAAGTGTAAAGGATCGTGTACCAGGAAATAACAAGTATCAGGTAATTCTTCCTTCCTTTCTGCCCCATTCTCTAGCTTAGCTTATGGAAATCTGGAATGTTGATCTTGCTTTATGGCAATTAGAAAGATGTTACTGCTTTTGCTGCTAGATATGGCTTCTTTAAATTTGCCAACCTTGAGAAACATGATATTCTGATGGAAATTGTTCGTTAATTTTACTTGTTGACCTAATCTTTCTCTATCACTCACATATTCCTATTCCATCCCAGAGTAGGACCATGTTATATCCAATGCTAAAGGAACATTCAATAATGCTGATCTTGTCTTAACCTAAAATTTTGATACTTGGCTTACTGTGGATTTTCTACATTAATTTTCAGTTTTATATATATTATACTGAGGGGCACTTGGCTGGCTCAGTTGGGAGGGTGTGACACTTGATCTCAGGGTCATGAGTTCAAATCTCACATTGAGTGTGAAGTTTACTTAAAAAAAGAAGGAAGGAAGGAAAGAAATTAGGAAGGAAGGAAGGGGAAGGGAAGAAAGAAAGGAAGAGAAATAAATAAATAAATACATTACATTGAAATATTATTTGAATAATGAGTTTTTTGATAACTCACTTTATTTTTGCACCTAAGTTGAGCAGGCCATTTGCCTCATTCCGTTCCAGGCCCTGCAACCCCACCATCATCTTCATATGTTCCATTTCAGTTTTCATCAGTCTGAGCTAGCTTAAGCTAACAGACACCAGAAGTGTACAAAAAGTAGGGGAGACCTCTGCCATTGGGCCTTAGAAGGCCCTGGAAGTAAAAGAACTTCAACTGTTCCACAACATTGAAAACATCAAGGCAGAATACAGTCTGCTAAGCCCAGAGCTTAACTGGAATGATTTTGTTTGGTTTGATTGCTTGCAAGATTTTTATTTAGTTGTTTGTTTGTTTTTATTTATCTTTGCAGCAAGCTATGAACAATCTTAATTAGCAATTGAAGAGAGGAGAAGATGCTCCCTTCGGACACTTGTTCTGCCCGTCACTTTCCCAGAGTTGGGATTTACAAGATGATGGGCTCAAGGAGCTCCACTAAATCTCTCTCTACCCTGTATCTCGTGGCAGCAAGAATTGCGCTTCTCAGGGTTGTCCAGAGCCCTAAACATCCCTTTCTCCATTTTCTTAAGAATATCAACTCAAAATCATACACACCAAGTAGAGAAGAACACAGGTGATACTGTAGGAGTTGAACCCTTGTGTTTCCTGACCAGCATTAGCTCTGCTGGAGTCAGAGTATATGTTTGCAGCTGGTTCTCAGAAGGATATGGCATTGGTTACTTCACTGATAAAAAATTAAATGCTGAGCTTAATACTGATAACAGATCCCATTTTGGCAGATGCTAAAAAATGAGAAAACAAAATTGACTTGGTACAGGAAAAATGAACAGTATGACCAGCAAGCATAATTTACTTTAGCACTTCCTAAAATACTGTCTACACAGGAAATTAATGATAATTGACATTTATCGCCTGCTTATGAGGAGCCTGGTGCTGTTCTTGGTTCTTTTGTTAATATATTTAACTGTTGCAATGACCTTATAAGATAGTCATTATTTTCAGGATTGTTTAAGGTCACCCTGCCAGCCCATGGAGCTCTGGCAGACTCTTGAATCAGTACCCTAGACACCCATATGTACCACTCAAGCTACTAAGGAAAACTAGTATTAGAAAAATTCAAGTAAACATCTTGTTTAATGGGTACTGTTATGGATTAAATGTTTTGTCCCCTCAGAATTTATATGTTTAAGTCCTGTGCCCCAATGTGTTGGTTTTGGATATAGGGACTTTGGGAAGTAATTAGGTTTGATACGATCCCAGAGGTGGGGCCTACATGATAGGATTGGTATCCTTTTAAGAGACTCCAGACTAGATCTCTTCACCATGTGAGGACGTAACTAGAAGGCAGCTGTCTGCAAATCAGGCAGAGGATTCTCACCAAGAACTGAATCTTCTAGCACTTTGATCTTGGATTTTCTAGCCTTCAAAACTGTGAGGAAAAAAAACTAGTATTGAAGCCATCCTGCCTATGCTATTTTGCTATAGCAGCTTGAGCTAAGACAGGTGTAATACATGGTATGTGTACTCAAGTATGTATTTGGGATCTGTCTTTCCAAAGTAGAGATTTTGGAGGACTGTGTCAAGCAAGGTCAAGTAGATTTTTTATTGCAAACCTTATCAGAACCTTTAATAGGCTAAGGTGAACAGGGTTCTCCAAAAGAAGAGTTTTGAGTTAAAGTTTTCCAACAAAGGTATTTGACCTGGACTGTCCCACTGTGATGGAACATTGTTTCTAGGATGCAGTTCATTTTGCCTTGGTCCTTTATTGTTAACAGTGGCTGCCTGGATGGTAGCCAGAAGTTCACTACCAACAACAGGTCATTGACACCACATTGGAGGATTCTGCCTGGTCCTGAGTTGTCACACCACCTCTGAGTGAGGAAAGTGTGGCCACATATGCCAGTCCCAGCCCTAAGAGACATATACCAGGCATGAGGCAAGGCTGGCCAGGCAGCCAGCTGAAAGTGTAAGTAATGACTGAGAAAAGCATGCAGAATCATTGGGATTTCTTAATGGGCACTTACTGCCCTGAGGAAAGGTTAAGGAGAGACTTGATGGCACTTGCTGAGTCTGTTGCTGTGTAAGTCCCATCTCTGGATCTCTGGGGAAGTAGCTGGTGCAACAGTATCTGATATCAGTGGTACAGACACTTAGCCGATGTGGTGGCGCCACACTTACCAGTGTGCAAGCTACAAGAGAGGATCTGGCTGTGTGAGCATGGGAGTGTATGCGGATTGGTGTGGATGTGTGCCTATGCTGCTCACCCAGCAGGAGCAGAATTTGAAAGGTGGAGTTTGACTTGAGATTCGTTGCACACTGATAGAGGTAGAGGTAGCTTCATTCTCGCAGCTGCATTTTTAAAGCAAAACCCATACACATACACATTCTTTTCACACATATGTGAGAGAAATCAAATTGCCCGGGGCACCCATGGGAAAGGCGTGCTATTACTCTGCTTCCGAAGCAGTTGTCAGATCTCTGGTAATATCTCGAACCAGAGCCTTGCCTTTTATGTGACAAAGACTCTTAAAAGCCTGATAGCTTTTTCTAGGGGAAATTAAAAAAAAAAAAAAAGGAAGAAAGAAAGAAAGTGAATAGAGTTATTTAAAATTAAAGTTGAGAGGAAAGGAGAGGCAGAAGATTTATATGAATATGTGATATTTCATCCCTATTATGCATTTTTATCCTCTGATTTTCAAGCAAATAGTGCCCAAAGTAGGGCTGGTCTCAAAGCAGGTCCTCAGAATTCTGGAATTGTGTTGAATTAAATTGAATCAAATCAAGCCAAATCAAATAGATTCTGTGAGTGTTCTCCTCTGTCCAAGGAAAGATTATTTAGGACTGATTCTGGATTTAAGAGAGAGAACATTAACTCCCAATGTGGCACATGAAGCAGGAGGAAAATGAGGCAAGAGCGTCCCGGGCAAGAGTTGCTACCAAGCATGAGAAAGTCTCAGCCTTTATGTCTAGAGTGAGACCAAGATCAGAAGCAAAGTTTTAGACAGGAAACAGATCTGAGAATGTAATTTGGAATTTAGAGCCCAGAGAAATCCCAAATCCCTGTGCTCAGGGCAAAGCTTATTGGGGCTGGGAGTAGGTTATTAACGTGGAATATTTATGATGGTCTAGTCAGTTGGTCAGGAATGATAGCAAGGGGCCTGATGTTCAGAGTTGGATCCCATTGTGGTGACCAGTCTTTTCAAAATTTCAGGAGCAATGGCTATGAGGACTATTAGGGCAATGGAATTATTAACAAGTCTTGGTTTGGGACACTGTTCCTGAAAATCTTCACCTCTCTCAAACCCAGAGCATTAGAAAATGGTTGGGTTGCTTCATTCATGTGCATACATGGGGTTGAAGCACATGAGTCAAGCAAAACATCTGTCCATATTAAATAAGATGATTTTCACAAAAATAATTGTGACATTATTTCCACTACTTATTTTGTACATCCAGAAGTAGAAATTCACGTGAATGGTGCAAAGTGTGTAGCCCTGCTCCCTTGCATTGAGTAAATATAGAACCAACAATCTGGCATGTTCTTGAAAAGATAGCAAATCATCCTCCCACTTCAAGGCTCTACTTTATGGGCCCCAGAATGGTTATCATGGCGCTAGAATCATTTAAAAATCTCTAGGACTACACGACCCTCAGCTAACTACTACTTAACCTTCCAAACCTCCCATTTTCCCACTTGTAAAATTTTGCTAAGAGTAATTGCCAGCACCCACCGGATGGTCACTCTTTGCCAAATTCCATTCTAAGTATATTATATGAATTCACCCATTTTAATCCCCACAATCACCTAGTAACTCAGACTATAACTACCTCCATTTTGGAATGTGAACTTGAGGTATGAAAAAGATAAAAACCTCATCCAAATCACATTGCTCCTAAGTGAGAGCATCCACGTTTGAACACAGGCCATGATTTCTAAGTCAATTTATTTAAACAGAAAGTTATGCCTCCTTCCAGGGACTTTCATTCTTATGTAATATGAATATAATAAAAATGAAATCCTAAATAGGCACGTGGTAAGACCCGCTAAATGTCATTTTCCCCCTTGTCTTGTCTTGTCCAGTTTACTTCCCAAGCTCCCCCTAGATTACGGGCAGGGGAAGGGAAACTGAAGTGTATATGACTTTTAGCTCCCTAGCTAATTCTGATAGAACTCCAAAATTGAGAACTTTTATATTCTGTGAACCCATTTCACAGTTTTATAACATTCATTTTCAGGAGGTTCCTTCCTGACTTCTGACTTAATTCAAACATGAGGAACTATAAGGTGTTTTTCTCTTGCTCTCTTAAGAATTCTGTTTTGTAACATTCCTAAGAGTTTATGATTATGTCAAACATGCCAAGTTTGTTTGGTCAGAAATCGTTTGGCTCTCTGATGGCTCTATTTTCTCACGATGTTTACTTGTACAGCCGTTGCATGGTTATATCCACAGACATCTCCTGACAGCCAGTACCTTCTGCTTCTTGAGTTGCCAACAACTATTTCCAAAAATTAAGTCTGAGTGTGATGTGCTGCAGTATCCTGATTCATTAACTGCAGGCTGAGCTACACTCATATTCTATCTCTGTTTTTTCCTCCTTCTCCGCATCCTGGGCTTCTTTATAGAAATCTTTGGAATCCTAGCAGGTAGCTTAAGAATAAGAAGAATGTCAGGTCAGTCTAGAAACATTCAGTGTCTCCACAGATTATCATGCGTTTAGGGTTTAGGGTATCTTCTCTCTCATGATCAAAGGTGAGAAATATACTTAGAAGTGCCATCGTTTTTTTCATAGCTGGGTGAATCTGACCTCTGTGCATGCTTATGAACCATTGCAGAGCAATTTAGCACAGTGAAAAATGAGAGCAATAAGATAGGATGAGTATATCTATGAGACACTTAAAGATTCATGTTTTGTTTGAATAAAATTGGGAAGTGGAAATTCCGTAGCATTTTACAAGCATGAGGAGAATACTGCCCTCTTACTTCCATGGATTATGAATTTTTCAGATGGACTTTGGAGGATATCCATGAGCCACTGAAGTGATATTTGAAGTTTTATAGTGAAATTTTGTGGGCAGGGTATTCAAACTTTTTTTGTTTTTTTTTTTTTAGATTCTTCAAATGGCCTGGGACAAAGTAGATTAAGGGCTAGGAAAAAAAGTATGTGTGAGTTCAGTGTTCATATCTGTAGTGATTGGAAATTTGGCCTACATGTCACTTGTTACATTTTTTTTAAAAATAGTTCATTCAAAGACTTTTACTGAGTGTCTAACATGTGCCAAGCACAGTGCCAGGTGCTAAGGGCAGTATGGAACTTCAGCTCTTTTCCCTCACAGACCTAAACCCTAATGGGGAGTTTGGGGGCAGCGCTGCATTGACTCCTTGCCTCTGCTTGCCTACCAGCTCTGCCATCCACTCTACTTTCTCTACTTCCTTGTCACTTGAAGTGGGGTCTCTAATTCTTGCCCACCTCCTTGCCCAGGTCCTTTTTGTGGACCTCGCTGAGAATAGGGAAATAATGAAAGGCTTTGAATATAGTTTTCAACTCTGAGAAGAAGCTAGACTCTCTTCTAGCATAATAAAATGCAGGAGTTGCAGGTAGAGAAAGTTAATCTTCACAGGGCAAAGTGTCTGACTCTATTTTGAAGCTCCTGCATGATTTCAGACCTCGATGAAGGTGTTAGTCTTTACATCCCTCCCCACCTTATCTTGTAGACCTTGTGCCAAAAACGATGGATCTTGACATTGCAAGGAGGGAGATAGATAATGGAGGGATTCCTAAGAAAAAATGTAGAGCACTTCCGCTGACCAAGGCCCATAGCCATGGGATATACCTTAAAATCTAGAATGAATTTCTTCATCTGTGGAGACAGCAAAAGCACATGTGTGTTGAGTAGACAAACTATTTAAAAATCTCCACTATCCAATGGACTATGTGTACCTTATAATTTATCATTTGAACGTGAGGTAAAACACAGGCTAACATTCTCCAGGAATCTGTATGTGCCTGACCACCTAATACATAGTTTTACAGGAACAGTACCACTCTGTTCTTTCTTGATATTGCCAACCAATTCAGCAACCAATTTTTAAGATTGGAATGCCAAAATCAGTCAACATTACTCATCTGTGGACCGTTAATTAAAATAGTACATTTGTCAAAGTTAAAGAAGTAAGGGACTTGTAAAGGGAGGGAATGGGTGTAATGGTACCAGGAAACCTAAGCTATTTTGGTTCCAGCAACTATCAGCTTAACTCTGGACTTTGTGTGAGAAGGATGAACAAAATAAACCATGAAGACACAGAATAGGTAAGTGACCCCAGTTTGTGGCACAGAGGGAGAGAATTTGAAGGATAAAGTTCTTGTTCATCCATTTACTCTGACAAAGTTGTAAAGTTAGCTCTGAGATTGAAGTTAATTGCAATGGAAATTTCATATTATAAATCAATTTTTTCCTAAATATTACTCTGTGTAATTGGGTCAGAAATATTAAGTACAGTGCTCATTCTGCTTTAGAATCCACAGCCTGTGGGAGATATAGCTGTTGCTGTTGTCTTGGGTCTGATGTTGTCCTAATCTTCCTACTTCCTTACTCATGCCCACATCCTCAATTTGGGCATTTGCAGGGGTAGAATCTGTTTCGGTACGCTAACACTTGTCCCTAAAGTGAAAGTTGGTGTTTTCAGACAAAGAACTACATTTTATTTAAAATTTTCTGGAATGAATTCAGTAAAGTTTGCTCTGAATTTCAGTTTATATAAACTGGGATTTCAGATTACATAAAATAAACTAGTCTATATTGACTCAGGACTCCATAATTAATCATTTTAGCCAAGAATGTAATTGGAAATATTTCTATGTACTATGTAATATTCTGGCAACATCTGTCCTGGAGACAGGGGTAGGTTCTGAGAAAACGTTGCTTCATCTCTATAGAATCTCTAAGATGTCTGACATTATTTAGGCCACTGTTAGAACAAGATGGATCAGCAATTTTGTTTTTAGTCCTTAAACCATGAAAATATCAAACTCTTTTCCCAGTGGGTCAGTTTATCTGTTATGGAATCTGAGTGATTTTCATCTTGAAAATCTTCCGGACGTGGAGGTTCCATGAGTCCATAGGCTTACAAACTCACCAGAGAAGGATTTGGAAGGACTGAGCCAACCTGTTAATTATTTACCTTGGTTACCCTGTAACCCCACTGTCCTGTCCTATACATATCACATCTTCATTAGCTATTCATCAGTCAATGGACATTTGGGCTCCCTCCATAGTTTGGCTATGGTTGATTATGCTGCTATAAACATCCAGATGCATATATCCCTTCAAATCTGTACTTTTGTATCTTTTGGATAAACACGTATTAGTGAAATTGCTGGATCATAGGGGAATTCTATTTTTAACATTTTGAGGAACCTCCATACTGTTCTCCAGAGTGGTTGTACCAGTTTGCATTCCCACCAACAGTGCAAGAGGGTTCCCTTTTTTCTGCATCCTTCCCAACACCTGTTTGTTTCCTGTGTTGTTAATTTTAGCCATTCTGACAGGTGTGAGATGGTATCTCATCATGGTTTTGATTTGCTTTTCCTTGATGATGAGTGATGTTGAGCATCTTTTCTCATCTAGATGTCTTCTTTGGAAAAGTGTCTTATTCATGTCTTATTCATGTCTTCCACCCCTTTCTTAACTGGGTTATTTGTATTTGGGGTGTTAAGTTTGATAAGTTCTGTGTAGATTTTTGATACTAACCCTTTATCAGATATGTTGTTGGCAAACATCTTTGCCCATTCCTAAGGTTTCCTTTTAGTTTTGTTGATTGTTTCCTTTGCTGTGGAGCAGTTTTTCATCTTGACGATGTTCCAATAGTCCATTTTTCCTTTGGTTTCCCTTGCCTGTGGTGAAGTGTCTAGTAAGAAGCTACTAAAGCTGATGTCAAAGAGGTTTCTCCCTGTCTTCTCCTCTAGGATTTTGATGGTTTTCTACCTCACATTAAGATCTATCATCCATTATGAATTTATTTTTGTGTCTGGTATAAGGAAGTGGTCTAGTTTCATCCTTCTGCATGTTGCTGCCCAGTTTTCCCAACATCATTTGTTGAAGAAATGTGCTCCACATTTTTTTTTCCATTGTATATTCTTTTCTGCTTTGCTGAAGATTAGTTGACCATATAGTTGTGGGTTCATCTGTGGGTTTTCTATTCTGTTCCACTGATGTATGTACCTGTTTTTGTGCCAGTACCATTCTGTCTTGTTGATTATAGCTTTTCAATGTAGTTTGAAATCTGGAAACATGATCCCTCTAGTTTTGCTTTTCTTTTTCAGAATTGCTTTGGCTATTTCTTTTGTGGTTCCATACAAATTTCAGGATTGTTTGTTTTAGCTACTTGAAGAATGCTGGTGGTATCTTGATGGGGATTGCATTAAGTATGTAGATTGCTTTGGGTAACATAGACATTTTAACAATGTTTTCTCTACCTCAACATCATAAAGGCCGTATACAAAAGACCATCAGCTAATATCATCCTCAGTGGGGAAAAACTGAGAGCTTTTCCCCTATGGTTAGGAACCAAGACAAAGGTGTCCACTCTCACCTTTACTAATTAACCTAATACTAGAAGGCTTAGCCTCAGCAATCAGACAACAAAAAGAAATAAAAGACATGCAAATTGGCAAGGAGGAAGTCACTATATGCAGACAACATGATACACTATGTAGAAAACCTGAAAGACTCTACCAAAAAAAATTCTTAGAACTCATACATGAATTCATCAAAGTCACCGAATGTATAATCAAAGTGTAGAAATTTGCTGGATTTCTATACACCTATAAAGAGGCAGCAGAAAAAGAAATCAAGGAATCAATCCCATTTATAATTGCACCAAAACAATAATATACCTAGGAATAAATCTAACCAAAGAAGTAAAAGATGTAAACTCTCAAAACTATAAAACACTTATGAAATAAATTGAAGAGGACACATAAAATATCCTTAAAACTAAAGAGTTTTTCCACATTCTCTACATTCAGAAAATTCCTCTTTGGTGTGGGTTCTTAGGTAATGGAGATCTACATTCTGACTAAAGGATTCTCTTCATTCACTGCATTGATAAGTGTTCTGTTTAGTGTGCCTTTGGTGATAGCTCCTAAGGGTTGAATGTCAACTAAAAACTTTTCCACATTCAAGATATTGATAAAGTTTTTCCTCCACTAGGGATAAGCTGATGTCAAATAAGTGTTCAATTCTGACTGAATGTTCTTTCACACTGACTACATTTATAGGGTTTTTCTTTGGTATGTATCCTCTTGTCTTAAAGACAAACATAACCCCCAGAGAATTTTAGTGGGACTAAGAGATGCATCTCAGAGACAAACAAATGGGAGATAAGCAAATCTGTGTCCAGTATGTTATAGTGTTTAAGATTCTAGACAGAGGTTACTGACCTCAGGTGAGACTAGAATATTCTTTAGGATTATCTATTCCCCGGTTGAAAGAAAGCCTATTCTATACACACCCCCAATTTTTTTTTTTATATTCTGAGATGCCATTTCTGCAAGTGCTGCCATCCCCAAGTAAAGTTCCACTCTGGGGATTTATATATAGGACATATAGCTGCAGTTGGCCTTTGTACATATTTTCAAATCTGGCTCTTGTTCTTTCATAAGCAAGCACACCTAACCTCAGCACATTTGTTCTAACTTTTTCTTTTCTACTTTTTTTCTTTCCAAGGGAGTAACTTTTTTTTGTTGTTTTTAACCGCCTGGGAATACTGGAAGATGTAGAAATGCTGAAAAATATTAGAGAAGTTGACATTTGCTTCCTTTCCTATTTAAATCTTTTTCATCTCCTCTCTTTTCTTTCTGCTATTTTTCACTCTTTTTCCATCCTTCAATTATTAGTTTTTCTTTTTTTCCTAAGTGCAGTAAGTCTTGACTGCTATGATTATGCTTCTTCTCATGTCCTTCACATAATAAGCTCTACCAAAGAATGGAGAAGGAGGGGAGCTCATATGAAAATAAAAAAGGAATCTCTGCAGCTTTTGCTATGTTCCTTATCCTACAGAATCATCTTTCTTCCTTATGATTCAAGGTCATGTTTATCCTTCTTTTATCTATTTTTCCTGGATATCATAACACCTATTTTTATTCCCTCTTGAGACATTTATCAGTTAGGCTATATAACAAGTCATGCCAAAACTTAATGACTTAAAACAATAACCATCTGTTAAGCTCAAAATTCTATGCACTGTCAGTATGCACTGGGCTCGACTGAAGAGCTCTGCTTATTCTGGCCAGGGTTGGTTGATCTCAGCTGGGCTTATCAATTTGTCAGGAGTCAGCTTCCAGATTGGCTGTGGATTATTTGGTCAAAGGTGGCCCAGGTGGTTGGCTGGTTTCACTTGCTGTCTCATCCTTCTGCAGGCAAGACCAGAACTACTCACTTGGAGTGCAGCGCAGGATAGCTCAAAGCTGACAGGAAATGTACAAGTTCTCCTGAGACTCAGCCTCGAACTCACAAAATGACATTTGGCTGCATTTTATTAAACAATTCAAATCAAATACTAGAAGAGGAGAGGTGACATGGATCCCAAATCTCAATGGGAGGGCAAAAGTTTGCAACCATTTTTTGTAATCTTGCACAGCGAACAATAAAGTAGTGCAGTGTGGCTCTGAAGTTCAAGTTTAGAGGCAGAATATCACAAATCTCATCTTTCATAAATGATTAATAATGTTCACGTTCTTTAACTCTCTTTGATTCCATTTCTAAATGTAAAATAGGGACTAAAATAGTATCTATGATATAGAGTTGTTGAAGATAAAATAAGAATATATTTATATTCCCATATATTATGAACTTAGCACAGTGCCTGATGCATAGTAAGAAAATATATTTGAGCTATTGTTACAGTGTTGTCATAATTTTTATTATTAGAGCTTAAAACCTGGTTTTCCATTTAGATATACAATGGGTTATCTGTAATTTTTCAAGGCCTTGCAAATTCCATTGAAACCCACAGACACCTTTGTCATAAAGAAATATTATTTTTATACTTGTTGACCACGTACATACTTGACCTTGGAATGGCAAATATGACTCTGATCTTCTTCTAACTTCATGACAGATGTAATTCATTGATTTTGGCTTTTTTTTTTTTTTTTCAGACTTTTTTGAACAAACCTCCAGAAAACTACTACCTAATGACCAGAGGTGGTACAAGAGATAAAATGTTCTTACTATACTAGAGACAGGGTCAGAAGGCAACAAGCACTCTGGTAATTAGTCTATCTAATTAGGCTAATTAGAACCAATTAGGCTTCTAAAGAGGAAAAATAAATTGCAAAAACAAAGAAACCTCTTTGGAAAGGATCATAAGTCATCATGAAAAGTCAGGCTGATTTTCAGGGAGCAGCATGGCTTATGGGTGAGAAAATGTGCTGGATACCTGTTCTGAAATTGATCATAACTTTTTCTTCCTCCATAACACTGGCACTTTCAGAGTCCAGAGAAAGTAATAGCATTTAAAAAAAAAAAGGGTTAGTATAATCATTACAAGATTTTAGCAATAAATTTATAGAGGAGTGACTTTTGACAAACCACTTAATCTCCCTGAATCTGATTATTCATCTGTTAAATGAGAAATAGAGCTGAGAAAGACAGGAGAGGAGATGAAAAGAAACTGATCATGTCATTTGTAAGAACTAAGAGACTAGGCACTCAATTCAACTCTGTGACTAAAATATAAAATATTTAGATTGAAATATGTTTCCAAATACTTCAGTGTCATGCACCTCATAGACAATACAGTTGGAAGTGGGTAGTTTCCCACTGTGTAAGAGAACAATTTGGATACTCTATGTTGCCAGGGTTCAAAAGAACTCTGAAGTGGACCTGAGATGAGAAGGGAAACTGCTTTCATCCTTGCTTTGTCTGACTCCCAATTAAATGATAGGTTTGGCTATAGTGAAAGGGACCCCTTTCAATAAATCATAACCACACAACAGTCTATAAGGTAGTAAGTACTATCCCATATACTGGTTCACATTCTTCACAGCAAACTCATGGGGGAAGACTTGTGGTTTCCTCTCTTTATGGTAAGTCTCAGGAAGTGAAATGCTTTTCCCAAGGTCATGCAACAAGTCACTGTCTGAGCAACTCCTCAAAGGTAGCTTTTCTCCCATATTCCTGGCTCAACCCACATTACTAGATGCTTAAGGGAACATGACCACTTGATAAGTTTATAAATGCCATGTTTGATGGCAAAAATGTCAGAAAGGTACTTAAATAAATATTTTCAACACAAAATCCTTATGATAAAATGTAGTTAATATCTCCATGAGAAAAATTAATTTGGAACTTTTATTAATTTCTTATTTTCTTATGTTAACTTATATTTGGCATTCATTATATACATTATGTGAATAAAATCATTACTAAGCCAACAGTAAATAGGTCTTATTCCATATGATGGAATTATTGGCTTTTTTTCCTAAGGGTTCCAGAGCACTAAGATTATGTAGTATAAAATGATGATGATGATGATCATTATCATCACCATCATTGAGCTTCCAGGTGGCACTTTGGAACTACAAAATGTCTTGATGTCACACATTATTTTGCATAGCAATCCCAGGAGCTAAGTCAGTATGATGTGATGTGAAACGGGGAATGCCAAATGAAAAAAAAAAAAAAAAAAAGAAAAAATCCTAGTAATACAATGTTAACTTCCACCTGATTTTAACACACACTTCGAGAAATAGAACTGTTAGGAAGTAAAAATAACACTAATTTACCACTATTTCAATACCTATATTTAGATATGAACATAAAAGAACCAACAGGGGCTTGAAAACACCAAGTCCATAAAGAAGATTTATTCATTTATTCAATGATCCAGGTTTAGAGTTAGGTTCTAAGGACACAGAACATAAGCAAGAGCATAAACATTGAGGTTCCTGATAGAGCATACAATCTCCTGGGTGAGAAGATTGACCAAACATTTAGGCAAGTAAAAAAATGTAAAAAATTTAACTACAAGTCATGGGGCTCTGGCATATTGAGGGAAGATTGCCTAAGAATGTAATGTTCAAGATAAGCAAGATGGTTAATTTCATGTGTCAACATTACTGGGCTGAGGGACTCCCAGATAGCTGGTGAAACATCTCTGGATTGTCAGTGAGGGTGTTTCCAGATGAGGTTAGTGTTTGATCAGTAGACTGAAGAGTATGTCCCCTAATAGTTGGTAGGTAACATCCAATCTGTTGAGGGCCCAAATGGAACAAAAGGGTGGAGCAAGAGCAAATTCTCTTTCTTCACTTGAGCAAGGACGTCTATCTTCTTCTACCCTTGCACATTGGAGTTACTAGTTCTCTAGACTTTGGACTCCATGACTTATACCTTTGGCCCCACTGGTTTTCAGGCCTTGGGACTCAGACTGATTTATACCACCAGATGTCCTGATTCCACAGTTTACAGACAGGATGCCACGGCATAGCTAAGCCTTCATAATCATGTAAGCCATTTCCAGTAATAAATTAACTCCTCTATCTATCTATCTATCTATCATCTATATACCTGTGGTTTTGTTTCTCTGGAGAACCATGATAACATAATGAGACACTATATTCTGTTAGAAGTGAATTAACTAGAAAAAGAAAGAGAATGAGAGAGAGAGAGAGAGAGAGAGATAAAGCCCCTGCAGGCAGAAGGAACAGTGTGGCTAGAGTCCCAGTGATGGGAAGAAGGAACACTGCCTGTGCCGCATGGCCCAGGAGATAAAACTGGCTGGGGAAAGTGGTGTAAGACAAAGCTGAGCAAATGTCAGACATGGATTTTGTTTAATCCCTTTAAATGATTTTTGACTTTATCCTAAAAACAAATGTGGTGTCTTAATTGAAGATAGATGCAGATAGTGAATCAGATATGTATCTTGAAAAAAGTTTCTGTGGTTTTAGTACAGAAAAGCATTCAGAGTGGGGAGAGTGCATGAGGATGGTGGGGACTGCAATGGTACTACTAACTTGTTTAAAGGGGGCATGGGTTAACCTACAGAAAAATGGAGAGATTAGAGACTAAGGAGTAAAAATTGAAGGTACATGGGTTGCATTAAATGATAAGGTTGGGAAAAGGGAAGAAATAAGAATAACTATGACATTCCTGGTTTATCAAAGTGCACGTGTGGTGGTGCCCTTGACCAAGATAGGGAGAACTAAAGGAACTTATGGAATTTCCTTTGAGGGTGGATCTGGAAGAGGAATATGGATGTACTGTGTTTGCACATCTCAAATATCTTAGAGAATATGTGAGGTGGCCATTCTACTATAGGAGGCTAGAATTTGAAGGACAAGTCTTAGAAAGAGATATATGAAAAAAGGAATCATTTGTAGAGAAAGGCAGAGTAAACACGTTGTTGACCATGGGCCTCAATGTTGAGAAATTCCAACATTTAACCATGGAGAAAACAATGTAAGTGAGTCAGAGAAGAGGGATAACCAGAGATGAAAGAGAAAAACCAAGAGAATAACATTTCACAGATATCCAGACACAAGCCTATTTAACGAAGAAGACCATAGTTCCAAGTGCTGTTCAACTATCAGATAAAATAAGATCCATAAAGTAATCAGTCAACTTAATGGCCATTACTACTCTTACCTGTTGATGGAATTATAGCAGCAGAATCCAGCTGGTGTAAGAATGAAGGCAGAAATAAAGTGGCTGAGGAAGAAGTATGGGGATAGAGAAGTCTTGGTGTAAAAAGCTATAAAGATCAAGAGAATGGGAAGATAAGCCACAGACCAGGAGAAAATCTTTGCAAAAGATATATCTGATAAATGAATGGTATTCAAAGTATACCCCCTCAAAAAACAAATAAAACAAAACTCCTGCAATTCAACAATAAGAAAATGAACAATACATTTAAAAAAACGTAAGCAACAGATCTGAACAAACACCAGATGGCAAATAAGTGTATGAAAAGATGCTCCATTTCATACACCAGCCAGGAAATGAAAACCAAAGCAACAATGGGTTATCACTATTAGACACACCTATTAGAATGGCTAAAATCCAAAACGCTGACAATATCAAATACTGGTGCAGCTGTGAATCAACAGGAACTCTCATGCATTATTGAAGGGAATGCCAGATGACACACTCATTTTGGAAGATAGTTTGGCAGTTTCTTATAAACCAACCATACTCTTAGCTTACAATCCAGCAGTTAAGCCCCTTGGTATCTGCCCAAAGTAGTTGAAAACTTATGGCCACACAAAAACCTGCACAGAGATATTTATAGCAGCTTTATTAATAATTTCCCAAACTTGGAATCAATCAGGATGTCCTTTAGTAGGTGAATGGATAAACTGTGGTGAAAACAGACAATGTATTATTATTCAGTGTCAGAAAGAAATGTATTATCTGTTCAACAACATTTATCATCAGGGAAGTGCAAATAAAAACCACAATGAGATATCACTTCACACCTATCAGAATGGCTAAAATCAAAAAGACAAGAAATAACAAGTGTTGACAAGGATGTGGAGAAAAAGGAATCCTTGTGCATTGTTGGAGGGAATGTAAATTAGTATAGCCCTGTGGAAAACACATGGAGAATCCTCAAAAAAATTAACATAAAAATATCATACAATCCCGTAATTCCACTACTGGGTATTTATCCAAAGAATGAAAATACTAATTTGAAAAGATATAAGCACCATTATGTTTATTGTAGCATTATTTACAATAGCTAAGATATGGAAGCAACCTGAGTGTCTATAGATAGCCAAATAGATAAGGAAGATGTGATGTATGTGTTTACACACACACACACACACACACACACACACACACACGGAATATTACAAAGTCATTAAAAAGGATTAAGTCTTGCCATTTGTAACAACATGAGGGGCCTAGAGGGTATTATGCTAAGTGAAATAAGTCTGACAGAGGAAGACAAATACTATATGATTTCACTCATATGTGGAATCTAAAAAACAAAATAGATAAATAACGAATAAACAAAGATCAGAATCAGACCTGAAAATATAGAAAATAAACTGATGGTTGCCAGAGGAGAAGTGGGAAGGGGATGGGTAAAAAGGGATTAGAAAATGCCAGAGGAGAGGTGGGAAAAGAGTGGAAGATTCAGGCTTCCAGTTATAGAATGAATAGGTCATGGGAATAAAAGGCACTGTATAGGAAATATAATCAGTGATACTATAATAGTCATATAGTGACAGATGGTAGCTACACCTGTGGTGAGCATAGCATAACATATAGAGAAGTTGAATCACTAAGGTGATTCTGAAACTAATGTTAACATTGTATGTCAACTACATAAAGGTTACCTAGTATTATTCCAACTATATGACCCTCTGGAATAGGGAAAACTATAGAAACAATAAAAATGTCAATGGTTAACAAGGGTTAGAGGAGAGGTATGAAAAAATAGACAAAGCAAAGAAGATTTTAAGGGGATAGGTGAAATTATTGTCTATGATACTATAATGGTAGATATATATAATTATACATTTGTCAAAATCTATAAAGTACATCAAGAGCAGCCCTGATGTGAACTGAGGATTTTGGTTGATAATGATGTATCAGTGATATAGATTCATGGACTAAAACAAATGTCCCACTGTGGTGTAGGAGGTTGATAATGGAAGAAACTGTGCATATATGGAGATAGGTGGTATATATGAACTCTCCATACTTTTCAACTTTGAAGTGAACTTAAGATTGTTCTAACAATAAAATCTATTTTTAAAAAAAAGAAAAAAAGAAGGGGGAAAATAGAAGAAAAAGAATAGACAGTAACTGGAAAGTATAATAGAAAGTTTTTCTTTTTCTTTTTAATGGGAAAGACTTGAATAGGCCTACATGCATGGGAATAAACCAACTAAAAGGAGAGAATAAGTAGAATAGATACATAAGGATTTGCTCATTAATCCTGGAAAATTGCACTATTTTCTGCTAAAAATAGTACAATATTACATAGATAGAAAGATATTAAATCAACTTAGAAATATAGTAGGACATGTGTGCAGTGTTGCATACCCACTTAGGATTGGTGATCACTCGCTTATAATGAAATTAGTCTATACTATCAGGTAAGATTCTCTAGAAGTGCTCAGCTTCTCATCTTGTAGGCTTTGAAAAAGTGACTATTTGGGTTTATGTAGGGTTGGGATTTTGCTAGATAAGTGAAAGGAAAAGATGAGGGCAAGTGATTTTATGACATTCCCAAGGGTAGACCACAGACTTGAAGATAAGTTAATATGATCCAAAGACCCTTGATTACTTGATTTTATACATTTATTCATTTTCACTTTTTATTACCTATTTACTGCATGCTAAGTACTATTTTGGGCATTGGGGTTAGAATAGTGAAAAGAGATGAATTCTTCTTTTGTGGAATTCACTTTTTACATGAATGGACAAATGTATATACAAAACATCAGGTTTTATGAGTTTATGAAAAAATAAGACAGTGTATGGAGGATATAGAGGATCTGACACTTTCTCAGATTTCAATGTCAAGTGTGGAGAGGTAGGCAGGAAGAAGCAGTATACTGTGCAGGGGTATTTTATTTTATTTTATTTTATTTATTTGAAAGAGAGAGAAATATCACAAGTAGGCAGAGAGAGATAGGGGGAAACAGGCTCTCTGCTGAGCAGAGAGCCCGATGTGGGGCTCGATCCCAGGACCCTGAGATCATGACCTGAGCCGAAGGCAGAGGCTTAACCCACTGAGCCACCCAGGCACCCCTTGTGCAGTGTTTTAAAGACCGTGGTAAGGACTTAGACTTTTACTCCAAGGAAGAACATATTTTGACTTACATATTAACAAAACGCTCTGGCTATGATCTTGAGAATAGATTTATGGAGTAGAGGATGGGGATGGAGGTAGTGGGTGAACAACCAGAATCTTTAATGAGTCAATTAGGAAGGAAGAGACAGATGAGAAGTGATATTGGCTTGTTCCAAGATGGCAATAGTAAAGATACCAAGAACACATCAGATTCTTTTTTTTTTTTTAAGATTTTATTTATTTATTTATTTGACTTGAGAGATAGTGAGAGAGGAAAAACAAGCGGGGTGGGGGGAGGGGGTGGTATGTGGGAGATGGAGAAGTAGTCTTCCTGCTGATCAGGGAGCCCGATGTGGGGCTCCATCCCAGCACCCTGGGGTCATGTCCTGAGGTGAAGGCAGACACTTAACAACGGAGCCATCCAGGTACCCCAACACATCAGATTCTTGAAACATTTTAGATGTAGAGCCACCAGGACTTACTGTTGTTATGAAATTTATATACTATTATACCAATAAATACTGCCCCCTTCTATTGCAACACAGAACATATATTGTTTTTTTAATAATTTTGCAGGTAAGAAGGGAATAGAAATATTTTTATGTATTTGGAATTTGGAGTCCAGCATCTATGATTTGGATCATGGCCACATCAGTTGTGCAAGCCTAAACAAATTCTTCCATCCCTTGGTTTTATAGTTTTGTCATTAAATGAAAAGATGTGCATATGACGCCTCATACTGTGCCTAGCACAGAACACATGCTTGACTCCTGATAGCCAGTGTACTCCTGTGCTGTGGACCCTGCCCCTGAATGCTTTGGTACCTATGCTTAAGCCATTGGCACTTGAACTGAAATGAGCAAAGCATCTCTTTGGACCTACACACATTTCATTTATTCCATATTATTGTTTTTATTTCTTCAAGGTAGTTGAAGAAGTAAGATGTAAAGCATAGACACTGTGACCTGCCATGTTTTTTTTATCATGGGATGAAAGCCAGATGACAGCAGGGAGCCTAGATAATGCTATAGATCAGAAGGAAGCAGAAGTGAGATGGAGAGAAATGTCATTTCTGCTTGTTTCTGATTCTCTTACTGTAATTGCCCTTCTGGAAGCTTGCTTACTTGTTTTCTGGACAACTCCTTTATCTATACAGTATTTTTCTTTTTTTTGCCTTAAAGATGGTTGTGTTTAAAATAATGATATTATTATTAGTCTTTTCATCATCTTTATTATTATTTACATCCTAAGAACTCCCTATCTCTTTAAAGAGGTTGCATTTTGTAATAAATATAGTGAGGACGTTAAAGTGTTTTATTTGGGGGATTGTAATGAATAGATCTGTATTTTGGGACTATTCTCAAAATTGTGTGAAGGAGGGAGATGAGAGAAAGAAGACTGGAGTAGTGAGAGCTCTTTGAGACAAGTGCAGCAATGTAGGTAAGGGATGGTGGGGGACTGAGCCACACTGAATGCTGAGAGGGAAAAGAGCCATACCTGAGTGGTAAAGATAATCATGATTTTATAGTGATTTGTTGAATACCAGGAAGAACACTGAGACAGGATGAAGCAAATTTTAAAAACAAAGTTTATACTCGAAATGCCAAATTAAATGAATTGTTAAAAAAAAAACCCACAACATTAAAATGAAAATCACGCATTCAGCTGGAATATACCGGGCCCGAGAAATTCATTTCTGTGGTGATTGTCATGGACGGCTTGAAGGAGTAGGAGAGGGGACTGCTCTTGAGGTACAGATTGGGGGGTGAGCAGCATATCAGGGTAATTAAATTCATAAAACGTGTGAGAAGTCCCTGGGAGATGACAGAATGTAGACAGTAGTGAAATAGTCCGCTGGGGAACTATAAAATTTAAGGGCCAGACAGTAGAAGAGGATGTCATAAGAATTGAAAGAGTCGTATCAGAGAGGTAGAGGCAGAATCTGGAAAGGAGGCTATCAAAATGAAGGGAGTATTAAGGAGGAGTTCTTGACCTTAAAAGTCAAGGAAAAATAAACTAAGGAGGAGTCAAAAGTAACATTTGGGGGTTTACAGTTAGAACAATGGGTGCCTGTAACTAGCTCAGTAGATACATTTAATTGGATGAAAGATGTGATGCATATTAAAGCATTCAGAGAGAAGGTCCTTTAAAATGTCAGTCTTCTCTACAGATCATTATCAGGAGCTTCCAGTGTGATAAAGATGCTTATAGAAGGTAAGGCCCAGAGCCTCGAACAAAAGAAGTTATGATTCAAAGTCCTCTTTGCCTTGTCCTCCTGTTTAGACTCAGTTCGTGTTAAGGGAGAACAAAAGAGAAAGAGCGAGAGAGATGTTGCCTAGGGACACGCTTTAAATGCGAAGGTAATTTCTAAAGCAGTTCTTTATACGGGTCACTGCAGTGCTGGTTCTGGAACTCAGCTTTACTGGTCAGGAAATCTGATGTTGTCCTGGTGCTAGAGCTGACTCAGAGGAAGTGACTCTCTTAGCCGAACTCTCAAATGGATTATAAACAAACCAGGAAGCTAATTTAATTTCCATGGCTCTGAATTGACCCAATTTTTCATGTCCACTGAATTATACACCTCTCTAGGGTAATCAGAAGCCATAGTAGACCAAAGACATCTGGTAAACAGGATATCATGGCATGGACAGTAGGAAGGAAGGTTTTAGGCAAAACTGGTCAGTTCAAAACCAGCTGAACATTCTTGTCCCACATCAGAGCTTTTTCCCTGGACGCAGAAAGTACATTGCTTGCTCAGTGGATTGACATGGACATTCTTGTGTGTTTACTGACTACTTTTTTTTTTTTATCTTTGCTCATCTTTCCTTGAGCACCATTCAGATTGCCTTTTTCATTTGTGTCCCCAAACACATCAATTTATGAAATACAGTGCACTGTACAAGTAAGTTTGGGAGTCAGGCCAGCAATTACTTATTTATTTACTTATTACTTATTTACTTATGAATGGCTTTGAACTAGTCAAGAGATTCGATTGCTTTCTTTGCCTGCTTCATTACATGTGAAAAGCAATACCTCGTCTTCAGTTATATTGTGAAAGTAGATTAGACCCTGTTTATGTTTTCTCTCTGTTTCTCTCTCTCTCATTCTGCTATTTTTGTCCCTGGATTCGGCTGCGCATGGCTTTGATGTGGCCATTCAGCCCAATAAGCATGCAAGCCTTTAGTAATCAGGTACTGATCACTGAGAGGTGAAAGGGAGGAAGCCACTAAAAAAATCTGCATGAATTTGGGTGTTACTTCCTTTTTTTTTTTTTTTTAAACACATCAACTGTGTTGAAATTCATAGAGATTAAAATTTAAAATAACATCATATTAGTTGCTAGGTGAGCATTTCCTTAATTCATTACATATATTTAAATTTTAAGACTTCTAAAAATGTGTGAGAACTTTGAGAAACTATAGAAGACTTTCTAACAAACTTAAGAAGACTATTATAGACCGTAACTCTCAGAGGAAATCCTATAATCAGTGAGGGTCAGACAATTATAAAAGAAAGAAAAGAACAACTGGAAATACAAAAACGAATGAAATAATGCAGGACAAATCAAAGATGGGTGCTTGATGTGAATTGTCAACGAATTATAAATAACATGGAAAAACAAAATCTGAGCAAAACATATTGCATCTGTGATCCATGTAATGCTAGATATTGGGGGCACAAGTTAATAGCAGCAAATACATGTGCTCATTGTTAAGAAGGAAGATTTTGCTGTTACTCACTGCCTGATATTTGTTCTATTCTGAGACACCGAGTTTACTTGTGAAACAAATCTATAGACAGTGCAATTTAGGAAAAGTCACTGAGATTAATTTACCTCTAGTATCTAATCACAGATAACTGTGTGTTAACTCTCACAGGAATTTAATCATGTACTCAGTAAATTCAGTATTTGAGAAGAAGATGATTGTTAATCATCTTTACAATTTAAATTAATTAAGAGTATTAATAGGAAACTCTGTTAAGTGATAATATGTCTATGTATTTTAATCTGGATAGAGCTAGTTGTTCCTCTTGTTTTTGTTTTTGTTCCTGTTGTTAGTGCTTTCTGACATATTAATATTATTGCTATCATTGATGAAGGTCTACTCAGGCCTAATTGTAATTTATTATGACTGTGTCCATTTTAGACACTTATTACAATTTCTTACAATAAGAAAATAAGAAAAAAGAAATTACAGTTTCTTTAGATACAACATCAGACGGGTTGGTACATTTCATCTTCCTGAGATTTTTGCCCTGGGCATTTTAACTGATCCAGCCAGTGTCACATGTTTTCAGTCATAAATTTCTTGACTTTTCCTGAGCATAGGTCATTTTTAACTGATTACTAATTTAATTCAGGTTTTACCTGAGTTTGACTTGCTTAACATTCTGTGGTTGAAATTATTGTCTGTATGTTAAAATATTCTGTATTCCACAGTGTTTCAAATGTGTTTCAAAAAGGTCAAAATGGAATCCAATTAAAACAAAAATGATATAACTAAAAATACGATATGTGTTGCCAAATATGGATAATTTAAATAATATAAAAATACAAGGCTCTTTAAAGTAAGTGAACAGAGTGAGGCTTTTTGCAAATTACTAAAACTGCTTTGAGCAAAAAAAAAGAAATGTGATTAGTTTAGTCACATTGTCCTTCGTGGGGAAAAATACAGATCCCTATAGCTATTCCTCTAGAGAAGCATATCTGTTGGGGAGCAGAAGTGATTAAGGCTATCCTTATTTCCTTATTTTCTGATGCGGTGAATGGGGCTCGCTTCACACGGAGAAGTCAAGTCGGAGGATAAAATATCACACCTTGTATTCAAAGCACTGTTTCCACTGGGTTTTCCAAATTTTACTCCTGATACTTTTCCTTGTAGAAGTTTTGACTCTGAAAGTTCAGGCATTTTTAAGTTTTATCCGTGTGCAAAGCACATCTTGACTTTCTTTAATGTAACTTGCAAGCTTGTTCTGTATTTATTTCACCCTTGCATAACTCAAAAGTAGCGGAACAGATTGTACTCAGATTGGGCAAAAGCAATTACCAAACCCTTAGACTACGGCTAGTCATGGTCCCAGAAGATAATTTTGGGGAAAACCATGATGGCACGTAAATACAGGGTTATTAAAGGTTTTCACTGACAGCTTGGCAACACAGTGCTTTCTAGCACCAGTCCTCTCAGAAAGATCTACAGGGTCACCTCAGAAACTGGGCAGCACATTTTACATTCGGCCTTAACTTTGGGTTTAGCATATGCTCCTGGCTCTGTGTTCATGCTAGTGACAAATTACAATGGCAATGAAAATACTCAGTAACAAATACAGGCTGAGATCTTGAACATTGACAAGGTGCTTTCACTAGTATGTTTTCCAATAGATCCTTACAAATCTGTGTCATGAATGACTTCTCCTTCTTTTTACAGGTAAGAAAACAGAGACTCACTGAATTCATAAAATATTGCAAGTCTGCTTGGGCTTTTAAGAGGTTAGATCAGAGCTCTGACAATTGTATCATGAGAGCGTACTAGGTGCCAGGCTCTGAGCCTGGCAAGGGAGATGCGGTGGTGAGCAAGGCAAACAGTTTCTTTCTTCACGAAATGTACAATCACTAGAGGACATGCATGGAAAATGAGCATAAAATCATGAATAATTATGCCATTACAAGTCGTGATGGAAAGGAAAAGAGAGCACTCTGCGAGGGGAGCACACGGGCACCTGACTATGATTAGGTGGCTTCTATGAAGAAGATAAAGTGAAATGCAGATGAGACGGGAGGCTCTTCTTAGCAGGCTCTGGCTCTCCACCTCACTTTTCAACGTTGTACTCACTCTCTTGGAACAGTGACATGATAGTAACATGAAATTTCAACGTGAAAAAATAAAGACCTCATCTTTGTCATTATTTAAAAAGACAAACCCTACTGAATAATAGTCAAGATTCACTCACGTCAGCTTTAACAACTTCCAGGATAATTGACCAGAATGTAAGTACACAGCCTTCTCCAGAAACCATTTCTGGATCCTGAGCCCAGATGTGACAGATCTCCTCTTGAAGCCATGTAAGCCTTTACCAAGTCTCCTCTTCAGTCACTTATGCCTGCCTCAGGTATAATTAGTTCTGCCAAGTTATGCTGTCCGCAAGGGCAGACACCATGACATTTCCACATTTGCATTCTCGAAGGTGTGCTGCTTCCGCATTTGATGTTTAATTGACTTGGTGGATGGAGATACATAATCTGTGCATGGGAACAATATACGCATAAGAAACACCTGGGTGTAGCCTAAGAGGAGGGACTGTGGTGCCCAAGCAAGCTAGATTTGAGTCCTCACCCCATCTGACCTTTTTTCCTTGCTTCCTTTCACTTCCCTGGGCTTTGGATTCCTGTCTGTAAACTAGATCTCCCCTTTAAGGCTGTTAGGCTGTTGTGGAAAGCAAACACAATATACATGAAAATAAGATGGGTTGATGCAACATCTCACAAATTGGTAACTATTACTAATTTCTTATAATTTTCTTTCCTTTATGGTTACCAATCTCCTATAGCTATCTGGAATTTGGTCAAGGAAAATGGGTAGGAGCAAGTTTCTGGGTGTTAGGATATTTAGCCTACCATGTAGATGATTGTGACATATCAACAGGTAATAAATGATAAAGGTGCCGAGACATTGTGATCTATGAAGCAAACGACCAGATATAGATTACGTTTCAGTCTGAACGACAATTAGCTAGTATAGCATTCTTATCCAATCAAAATTTATTATGGTATGAATAATACAGTTTCCAAGAATTTTTAAGGTTACTGTGGGATGTATCTGAAAATAATCGCAAAGTAATAGGACTGCATAGGACAGAAATCACTTAGTGCTATGTGTGCTAAATTGACTTTCCTTGGTTCCTATGAAGGTATCTTTAATAACCACCGTCTCTGGCACATCTTCCTGCTGACTTTGCAACTGATGAAAATAAGCAAACAAGCCATGCCAACACCAGCCCTTCTCTGATGCAGGGAGGGAGAAGAGTGTGGGGCATCAAAGGGAACAAAGGGAGAAATGTGAATTCAAGCTGGTCAGCCACATCAGGGGTGTTAATCTGGAGCTCATGGAGATAATAAAGTCAAAATAATAATAGAAAATATCCATCTTTGTTAGTGTTTCAAACTCGTCAAAGATAACATGAGCAAGAAAGACTGTAAATAAATAGAGAGCATCTTTTCGATAGCCCATCAGTGTCCCTTTACAGCTACATTTGCCCTCAGAGAGAAAAAACAATACTACAGAGCTATTTACATTTAAATCTCTTCTAGTTATTGAAACAATATCCCCCACTTAAATCCTGCTTGTCTGGAACATAGCAAACAATGGTCTGATTATCCTTATCTTTATTTTCAATCTCTCACCTCTCCTCTCCAGATAACTGTTATCTGGGATCATGGTCAAGTAAAGAGGAGATTGTGTTTCCAGCCATCCCTGGGTGTTTCTTGGTAGTCTTAATTGTCTACATGTGATGGACCATACGGCAAAGCTTTCTTTGTGGAGTACTTTGACTTATGCTTTCACACATTTGGGTGCTCTGAGCAGCTTTTGCTAGTAGATCCTACCTGGTGCACAGCTGATAATCCCAAGAGAAATATGGAGCTGCCCTTCCCACGTTCAGCTTTATGAACTGTGGCTTTTATCCACTTGGCTGATGCAAAAATCTGTCTGTGCCAGGAGTGGGAAGAGTGTGCTGCAAGTTCCTTCGATGCCAATTGGGCCAAGTTATTCCAATCGAGGGTACCTGACTCATGTCTCCCTTCTCTGCAGTGACCATGGAAACAGCATTGCTGATGCTCTGTGTGTGCAGTAGGCTGAGTGTCTGTTAGAAATGCTCAGGGAAAGAGAACCTTTTAAAATTTTAAAACCAAATTTTTTAACATAGCCCTGACACTGAGTTTAAGGAAGCTAAAAACAACCCACCAACATAGAGTGCAATTGTTCTCTCACATTGTAACCAAAGTGGTTCAGACTGATTGGTCTAGGTTACAAACACACCTGTAATGTAAGTCTTCAAGAGGTAAGACAAAGAACACTGTGTAGTGTTTTAACATTCAGTGCTGCCTTGGGGTGTGTGTGTGTATGTGTGTGTTTTCGTGTGTGTGAACATGCATGCCCTCACCCTTGGCGCATGTACACGTCTTCCTCCCCAAACGCCCTTCTTTCCTTCCACTCTGCTCCTACTATCATCTGTCTGTCTAGAGTCTACCTATTTTTAAAACTCCACTAAAACATCACCTACTTTGTGTAGTTAACTGGGTCCTCTTCAGCTGGGAGAAATCTGTTCTTCCTCCAAATTCACAGAGCATTGCATCTCATCTGATTCTAAGGACCTTTTTTGTCTTGTGTTTCAGTTAAGTGAACATAGTTCACTCATGTACCAGGAGAAGAGTATCTTAACACCTATATTTGACACATCGTTGACCCTTATAAAATGAATGTTAGGTAAATGTAGAACACTCATGAATATCATACTACAAATCCAAGCCCTAATGTGGGTAGTACAGGTAATGGAGATCAATACACCAGCATGAAATTCAAATGCTCAAGATTCTCTAATTTCCTGAGAAATCTGAATGTGTTCTTCAAGGATCAGTAGAGCCTCAGTAGAGGAATCTGTGTTTGCTGCACACAGTTAGGTAGGTAAATTAGCCCAGCTGACAGATTTTCTTTCCCTGAAACTCTGCCTCCATCAGACAATGTACTAACACTAAGAAAAGCAATGTCTTAATTGGAGTGGGGATTCCAAAAACAAGTAAACCAAAGAGCAAATGCAAAGGCCAAATGAGAAGAGGACTTCTTAGTTCTGGCAAAGTAGCCATAGCTCACTTAATGTTGACTTTAGATATTTTGGTAAAACATGTTCTAATTGGTTCAAAAGCACTAATGGATAACTTTGCTGGGTTCTGTGGGAGGGTACTAAACAAACAACAAAAAAGAAGCACCTGTGCCAGCAATCAAAACTGGACATAGAGGTGTAAACAATTTAATGCTTTATTATTTTTGAGGATGCCACCATCTTTCAAAGGAGCCAAATGCCAACTTACCATTTAATGTTATTTCTACCTTTCTTTCAGCATTTATTTAGTTGCTATCTCTAATTTCATATATTCCCCCACCTATTTGCTTATTTATTTATTACTGCTTTACTCATTTAAATATGTTAACAGTATATTGTGAGGACTTACATAGGATACATGTATACTATGAGCATACTCAAATATACTTTGAGCATACTGCATTGTCCTTTTAATACAATGCTCCTGCCATGTTCCCCTACAAAATGGACATTTTTGTTCCCGGAATCTGAGTGTTGGAACCTATTTGAATGTCACTCAGCCTAGGTTTCTCCCAGTTGGATAAGTGCCCTTTTCAGGAAGCAGACACACTCTGATCAACATGTACATGGCAGCCTTCAGTGTCAGCTAACTAAATCCCCAGGTAACTAAAGGCAAATTCCTCTTCTGGACAGCTTTCATTTTACAAAGTAGTGTGCTTATTTGGTGGGCTGTGTTTTGTTGTTTTTCATTAGTTATCTGCTACCTACTTTTTAAATTAGGAATTTATTTTTATAGAGCAGTTTTAGGTTCACAACAAAATGGAGGGGAAGGCATGGAGATTTCCTCTATGCCTCCTGCCCCCTTACCTGCACATCTTCTCCCATTAGCAACATTCCCCACCAGGGTGACATACCTGCCAAAACTGGTGAATCAACTTTGGCACATCATAATCACCCAAAATCCATAGTTTACTTTAGCTTTATCTCATGGTGTTGTACATTCTATGGGCCTGGATAAATGTATAATGACATATATCCACCATTACAGAACACAGAGGGTAGTTTCACTGCCCTGTAAATCCTCTGTGCTCTGCCTATATTTATCCTTTCTCTCCTTCCTGAACCCTGGCAATACCTGATCAAAATTTTTGCTGTTCCATGAGTTTTTCTTTTTCCAAAATGTCACATAGTTAAAATAATACAGTAAGTAGCCTTTTCACACTGTCATCTTTCACTTACTAATATGCATTTAAGACTGCTCCATGTCTCTCCCTGGCTTGAGAGCTTATTCCGTTTTAGTGCTGGATAATACTCCATTCACCGGATGTACCACGGTTATTTATCCACTCACCTACTGAAGGGCATCATGCTGTTTCCAAATTTTGACAATTATGAATAAAGCTGCTCTAAACATCCATGTGCACGTTTTTGTGTGGATATATTTTCAACTCCTGTAAGTAAATACCAAAGAGCATGGCTACTGCATTATACGGTAAGAGTATGGTTAATTCAGTAAGAAACCAATAGATTGCCTTCTAAAATGGCTTTACTATCTTTCATTCCTGCCAGCAGTGCATGAGAGCTCCTATTGCTCTATATCCTTACCAGTATTTGCTGTTGTTAGTGTTTCAGATTTTTGTCCATTCTAATGTGTGTTATTCTAAGGTGTATAGTGGTATCTCATTGTTGTTTTAACTTGCATTTCTATGATGACCTGTGATGTGGAACATCTTTTCATATGCTTATTTCCCACCTGTATACATTCTTTGGTGAGGGGTCTATTAAGGTTTCATTTGGCTGTTAAGGTTTTTGACCAATTTTTAAGTCAGATTGTTCTTTTTTCTTATTATTAAATTTTAAGAGTTCTTTGTATCTTTTGTTTCAGTCTATGACTTTTCTTCTCATTTTCTTGCCATCATCTTTCACAGAGAAATTTTTACTTTAACTGAAATCCAGCTTACCAATTATTACTTTCATGGATCATGCCTTGGTGTTGTATTTAAAAAGTCATCACCATACACAAAATCATTTATGTTTTCTCCTATGTTATCATTTAGGAGCAACTTGTTTATTTCACTTTGGGAAGGGCTAATAATATTATGTTTTTAATTTCAAATTCCATTTATTTATTACTAGCATATAGGAAAGTGATTAACTTTTGTCTATTAACCTTGTATCCTGCAACCTTGCTATAATTCTGTATTAGTTCCAGGAGTGTTTTTTTTTTTTTTCTTGATTGCTTTGATTTTTTACATAGATAATTATGTCATCTGTGAACAAAGACACTTTTATGTTTACTTACCCATTCTGTAAAACTTTATTTCTATGTCTTGCCTTCTTGCATTAGCAAGGACTCTAGTACTCTAGTACTCTAGTACAATGTTGAAAAGGAGTGGTGAGATGGGACTTCCTTGCTTTGTATCTAATCTTAGTGGGAAGGCTTTAAGTTTTTCACCCTTAAGTATGATGTTACCTGTAGGTTTTTTGTAGATAGACTTTATCTAGTTGAGAAATTTCCTCCTTATTCCTAGTTTAATAAGAGTTTCTATCATGAATGTGTGTTGGATTTTGCCAAATTTTCTGCATCTATATGGTCAAATGATTTACTTTTTTTTTTTTGAGCCTGATGATGTTATTACATTAATTTATTTTAAAATGTTAACTAGCCCTTCCTATCTGGGATAAATCCTTCTTGGTCATGGGATAGTACATAATTTTATGTATTCTTGGGTTCAATTTGTTGACATTCTGTTGAAAAATTTTGCATCTATTTTCATAAGAGATTTTGGTTATAGTTTTCTTGTAAAGTTATAGTCTAGTCTTTACGTTAGGGCAATGCTGGACTCATAGAATGAGTTAGGAAGTGTTCCCTCTAAAAAAGGGAACTGTCCTCTAAAAGAGATTGTAGAGCATTGACATAATTTCCTCCTTAAATGTTTAGTAGAATCTGTTATCTATTTTTCTATTAAACTTCAATAGACCTGATTTCAGGACCAGACATGTACTTATCTATCTACAATTCATCTCAGTCAGCCATTCCAAACTAAATGTCAGAAGTTCAGTTTGTGTGGCCTTGAAATAGAAAAAAAAAAAACATGTTTTTTCATAAGAATAGAACCACAGCTTTAAGCTTTTCATTATCTTGTGCATTCTGACTCTGAGTGTAAACCTTAGTTCAGCATTTAAAATGTAAAACTTTAAGTAATTTTTAAAAAAAATTCTCTAAGCTTCAATTTCTTTGTAAACTTTGGCTTGTGATATTATCTTTGTCTTTCTCACATATTAATTTTGAAGGTCAAATAAGTCAAAACTTATAGAAGTACTATATAAGCTGCCTATAAATGAATAACTTTTAACAAGTTTAGGTACATTCAAAATATTACCCTGAAACAGGGTTTCTAGGTGACTATGTGATTCTGGAAGAAAAGAATGATTGCAGACTCTCATTTCATCTGAATACACACTACCATGAGGAATATATGGAGGTCAAATGCCATTATTAACTTGCTCCCTTGTGACCTCTTTAAGTATTCCAGGGACATTTGGGTATGGAAAGTTCAGGAAAAGCAATCTAAGGTATTTTACTGTAGGCTGGCTTTCAGCCCCATTTCATTTGGCTATATAACGTGTCCTTCATTTCTATGGATTCTAGAACCATTTCTAGGCTGTAGTGGGGAAAAAAATTTCTTTTTCTTCTTTTTTTGGCTTATGGATTTGTATATAGCAATTGCATCTAAGAGGAAACCTTCTCATGCCCCCACATGCAGATTTGTCACTAAAGTGGGGATAATCTCTCCCAGCTAGAGACCATCAAATAGAAATCTGAGTTGCCCCTTCTTTTGCTTAATTGGACTTCACATGGGGCCTAACACAAAAAATCCATATTTTCTAGGAAACACCCTTTTCTCCACTTTAGCCTGAGATAACAAGAGATCCAGCCCCTGATCAAGCATTGGTGGGAATATATCTGTCATGTAATTGAGGAGGTTGTGGTATTGGAAAACCTAAGTCTTTGTCCTATAACCTTCCATTGCCTGCACAAAGAACACAGCAGGAATCACATTATTCATTGTGGTGGCTAATTGAGGAACAGTGTATGTAAGGATTTACTTGTGTAGGATTTTTCATTTAATGAAATGGGAGTTTACATATGCACAAGGAACCTCACTGATAAAGGGAGGGTGCTGGAAAGCTTTGTTGTCCTACAGCCCCTTATTCCTGCTATAATGAAAGGCTGTCCATTGGTTTCAGTTCTCAGGGAAGCTTATTGTTCTTGAGCCAACACTGTCACCCCTACCTTGTATTTATGGAGTAATCTTATTAGTTCTGTGACCTTGGGCAAGTCACTTAACCCTTCTGACTTTTGGTATCAAGCAGAGTTATTAATGCTCACTAGCAGAGCTGTTGTCAGGATTACATGAGGTAATGAATGTGAAAGAGCCACATTACTTAGAAAGGGAACCTACCTGTACTACTTCGGTTCAGCCTCATACAGTAGCAGTGGGTAGAGGATTGGCCACTTTATTCATCTGGGGTGTGTGTGTGTGTGTGTGTGTGTGCGCGCTAACCCTAAATTCCAAATGAGGATTCCGGTTCAGAAATGTTAAGTAAGCTATCTAATGTTGCAGACCTGGGAGGTGGTACAACAAAGATTTCTTTCTGGCTATTTTGACACTTAATCACACATCAGACCTGTGCATATTCTCTGGTCCCAAAGCCTGACCTTATTCAGGGATCTCACATTGATTCTCAATATACTGCTACATATCAGGTATTTAAGTGAGCAAATAAAAGACTCCATTAGGAATCTACCAGAACTGCCCTAGAATGGAGAACACTCACTCTGCTGTAAAACCAGTGGTGTGCTGAATTAGTTCACACTGTCTTGTGAAGCAAGACTATTCACTCATTAGAGATTTTTTTGAGTCAGTTGTTAAACATAGCCATTATTAACCGTAAACTGCAAAAAACAAAAATGTTAAATTCATAAACAGTGAATTAAATTATAGTAAAAACAAAGATAATGAATACTCAAAATTTATCACTTCCTAATTTTATTTTTACCTCATTTTACTATTATTTATATCCTTGGGTGTATTGTGTCTGTATGTTAGATATATAATGGTCACTTACTGAGCACATGGCAGAAGTACTGGCATGTCCTTCTAATATTAGGGTATCAGAGACTATAGCTTCCATCTTGGGTTTCTCTCTGTCTCTTGGATCACTCACTCTGGGGAAGCCAGCTGCCTTGTCTTCAGGACACTCAGGCAGCCCATGGAGAGCTTATGTGACAAGGGAATGAGGTCTCCAGTCTACAGCCAGAGAGCAACTGAGGCCTGCCAATAACCGCATGAGTTTGGAAGTGTTCAAATGACTACAGTCCCAACTAACAGCTTCACAACAACCTCATGAAAGACCTTGAACCACAACCAGCCAGTTAAGCTTCTCCCAGCAACTGATAATTACTACAGTAGCAAAGTAAATAATGTTCTTCAATTTGATATCTGATTTTAGAGGGCTTTGTGTAGAGGTCAGGAAACCTATATTTTTTCCTAAACGTTGCAAAGTTGTGGACAAACTCAAAATTATGCCCACACTTAGTACAAATATTTCCTTTTTTATATTTTGCTAGTTAGTAGGTCCAGGCAAAAACAATTAACCCTGCTATCCAAATCTATTTAATTTAAGGGAAAGGCTTATTATTTTAAGTGTGAATTTAGATCTGAAATAACGTAGCCTGGACAATCTTCATTTTTTCTCTTTAAGTGTGAACCATCAACATACAGAATTAAATCAGAGTTATCTAAGAAAAACTCTGGTAGGTCTAGGCAGGTTATGAGTTGTTTCCTCTCAACAAAAGTAAAAAATGATGGAGTTATCCTTTTTTAGGTAAGAGAAGAATGTTGGTCAGGCAAATTAAGAATAGTTATCGAAGCAGATAAGACTAAGTTATAAATACCTGAAGACAAGAAATATTTATACATAACATTGTAAAAAACATACTCAATGAACAATGATTATTAAGAAGTAAGCTTTTAAAAAATAACAACTAATACTTCAATGATTTAAGAGTATGAAAAAGGCACAGAGAACTAAAAGAATATTTTCGGGCCAAGGAAGAAACTTTATAAAATTCTGTCACAATATAACCTACAATTAGGTAATAAATTTACAGTCTTAAAATATAATATCAGTATGTTAAGTAAAATAATATATATCATATTAAATCAATCTTCATAAACAATAGCTTTATAAACAAACAGAAAATCTTACCCACTATTTTGTATACATATTCAAATTTCTGTATAACTGTTAAATTAGTATAGTTGCAAGTTTATAGTAATTATTATCTTTAACTAAATTCTGTTTTCTCCAGACACAAGGGAAAACAGAAGGACAGAAACCTAATACCTAGTCAGCTGTTATATAAAATGACCGCTTATTCTGCATATTTTTATAATTTGCAGCCTTTTTAAGAGATAAAGATATATTAATGTATGTTTAGTTACTAGTGTTTTGTATCTTTTTTTTACTTTGAAACTGTGAGCACCTGAAGATTATATACTGGTTAACGCAACCATATGTCCAAGGTCTTAAAATTAAATCTATGGAAATTACTATTTGAATTTACACAGGAAACTCTTATGATTTGTAGCATTGTCAGGATTTCCTACAAGGAAACCTTTTAAGAAGACATCCGTAATGAGTACTGCATCTAGTTCACCCTGCCCAGTCTTATAAGACCTCTGAAATTCTGGTCAGCTTCCCAGTAGCCCTGATCGGCTTGGCCTCCAGAACAGTCTCACCCTGGACCACAGGCAGCTGAAGACCAGGTTTTACTCAGATTTTCACAATTCTTTTGCTCCATTTCACTTTTCTGTAGTATCCTGCCCCTGAAATCCCATCCGTCCCAGTAGACTTAAACTCTGATTGCTATTTCTTCAGGTTAGTTCTATTTAGATTCTATTTCTCTACACAGACATCCGTACGGTGGACTCCTGCATCACCCCAGAGATTTAGATGTTTCCCAATTTCTCCCTTGTATTATTAAGTCATGAAATAAAAATTTTGCTTTTAAAGAGCATATTTCCTTTCAGATTTTTTTTTCCCTGGAAGAAAAATCTCAGGAGTTGGGTTCCTAGGGACAAAAAGAATGAACAGTTTTCAATAATATTTTAAATGCCAAACACTCCCTGATATACAAGTGGGAATGGAATCTTTGCTTTTTACAGGAGTGGCACAGGTCAGATACTTTTACCTTAGATAGCCAAGGAATCCTACACCCAAGCATCACTAGAAAACATATCTATTGGGACTTGGGTTTGCCCACAGTGTGCCCCACATATCTTTAGAAGTACCTAGGCTTCAGATACACAAACACACACACACACACACATATATAAAATCTGTATGTATATCATCTGTCTATATATTCAGATTATCTCATATAAATAGAAATGAATTATAAATGCTAACATAAACTTAATTCTACAATAATAGGTCAGGAACTTCTCTGGACCTCATCATATTCGTGTTGCTGAAAATAAAAATCAGCATCTACAATTCCATGGGACAACCTCTTGCTTTTAGGCATACATACCAAAAATGATAATATTTTGGAAAATATGAAAAAAGATGTACAGAATTTTTAAGTGCTCTAAAAGTTGCCAAATGAAATCATTTCCTGAATTGAAGGACTATGCCAAAAACATTTTGAAGATAAGATTCTGAATAAGAAAGTTCTTGAGTCATTGGTTGTGCTGTGGTTTTATAGCAGAGGAAAAGCTAAGGCAGCCCAGATACAGTTACTAAAATAAGTGCAAGACTCACAGTTTTTCTTCCTTGTTCTGTCTTTTGTGCTGTTGTTTCCCTTTGTGTGTGTGCATGTGTGTGTGCACACATGGAGGGATTTCCTACCCTAGATCCTTCTACCTCTCTTATTTTTAGGAAGTTGGGGGGACTGAAGGAAATTGCAGTGAGGCAGTTTCAAACCTGGGAGACATTTTGTCTTTCATGCATATTTATTCATGTGAGTTATTTCAGTCTTTCATTTTTCCCAGCCAAGGAAGATGGCGGTGGCAAGGTTATTTTCTAGGCAAAGCCTCTCTCTTCTGACACACAGACAGACTGCTTCTTTCAAATTTAGCTTATCTATGGAAAACTTTATTCAGCCCCGCTCTTCTGATTTAAGAAATGAACTTGGTCTGGGAAAGGTCTTCCCTGGGCACACGCACCTCATTTCCACCTTTGAGAAGGAGAAGTTTCTCTTTGACATGCCGGTATGTTCCTCACCTTTAGAACTGTTATTTGCTGGCTCCCTAAACTCTACAACCACAGATGTGTACTCAGAAGTTCCTCCTTCTATTCCTCTGTTCAGTTTCAACTACTCTGGGCCATCTTTCCTCTTATTTTGTTCATATTTTCGGCTTTCTTCATGTTTCACTGAAAACACATTTACATTTTTATTTCCTATTCCCCTTGATATTTTGAGAGCATTTCTCAAAAGAAAGGGGGCAAATGTTGCTTTTTGCCATTATTTTCAAACTTGATGCCCTGTTCCTTGGTTTTAAATATATTGTGTAGAGTACACATAATTGGATCATTAATCCAGTCCGGAGATTTTCTTTAGATTATGATACTACTTACCTTTTAGAGTTCAAAAAACATTTATACGTCTAAAGCATTTACAACAGTGGAGAAAATGATGTTGCTAATATAGAATTCTGGTATTCTGCTCATTTCAGTTTTCTGCTCTAAGCAAACCTCAGTAGGTACAACCGTTTACCAGGTTTAATAATATGGGTACTAGAAAAAGCAAACAGGCCCTCATCAGCTGTGACTCGTCCATTACTGACACTGCCTCAAAGTTATCTTCAGCATAATTTTTATATTCACAGGGTAGTTTTCAAATGAGCTTGAATTTTATTCCAAATGCATAGCAAATAAATTATATCTACTCCTTGAATTTGCATCCAGGTTTTTTGATGCGCTTCTGGTACTGGAATTCATTTATAACATGGTAAAGCTCTATGATTCATTTTTAAAAAGAGAGATCATGAGAGTGAGAAATTAAATTCCATATAAAAATAACTGCACTTTTGAAACATAACAAATAGAGGAGATTAAAAATCAACACGTCTAGATATTTGTGGGGTCCCCCCCTTTGGCTTGAATTATTCCACCACAGTATTTAATCTAACATTAAATAACAGTTCTAGACAATCTCCTCAACTTCATTTTGGAATGCCTCAGGGTTGTCAATAAAAAAAAATCTGGCCAAAAGATTCTCAGACTGATGGTATGGTAAACCAAGGCTCATGATGATGTAAGAAGTTTTTTGGTCTGGTTAGGAATTCTGATTATCAGCTATGTGTTCACCTTCTGTCAAGTTCAAGTGAACCTGCCAAGACTAATATGAATGAATTTTAATAAACAGGTGAAAGTGTGAGAGGGAAAAGAGACATTTCTTGTGCAAAATGGGCCCTGATTTCTCTTGTCTGCTGAAGCCCAGACTGTTCTAGGAGGGTAAGGACACAGCCCCTTCCAGAGGGTGTGTTGAAGAAGTAAACATGCGGAGAAAACTTACCAGTCTGTACAAGGCAACAGGAAACTGTAGAATCCCAGAAAAGCAAAGAAGCAGGGTAGTCAGTGCATGCCAGAACTGGCCAGGAGTCCACAGAGATTCAATGGTCAATGTCAAGAACAATCCATGTAGCTCAAAAGATGTAGTACTTAAGTGACCAAAAATATAAGTAGTGATACTGATGCTGTAGCCAATGTGGCTAGGCATTGTTAAAATAAAATAAAATGGAGAGCAGGCTTGAAAGTCCCCCAACAGATAGAACCACTTCTACCATGTAAACAAAACTAAATCTACCTTATTTCATGATCATAAACAAAACTTAAGTTATTTCTTATAAATGTCTCTCATAATCATAAAGGAAACATCATTTTTCTAAAATGGTGTAAGATCATAACTTTTCACCAATCCCTTGCTGTCTAGAAACCCCCATTGTAATAACCAATCATGTAAAGTTTAAATATAAATACCTTCCTCATTTTCACTTCATGAGCCATCCTGTGATATCATGCCTCTAGGCTTCTTATCAGTTTTGGATTTGTCTTTTTTCTTTTTTGCACGTCCCAGTAGTGGGATGCTCATTTCCTCCCTGCCTTCCTCCCTGGAGTAAGTTCAAGTTCGCCTCTCTGAAAGTGTTATTCCCTGTGTCTCAAATGTGCATTTCTGGGCCTCCCTGGGAATCTGTCTCATCCAGGATGGTGGAATTTTAAATTTTTTTTTAAATTTTAATTTCAGTAGAGTTAATATACAGTGTTTTATTAGTTTCAGGTGTACAATATAGTGGTTCAACAATTCTATACATCATTTGGTGCTCATGATGAGGAATGTACCCTTTAATCCCCATCATCTATTTCAAACCCCCCTCCCACATCTTCTCTGGTAACCATCTGTTTGTTCTCTATAGTTAACAGTCTGTTCCTCAGTTTCTCTCTCTCTCTCTCTCTCTTTCCGTTAGCTCATTTGTTTGGTTTCCTAAAGTCTACATATGAGTGATATCATATGGCATTTTTCTTCCTCTGAAAGGCTTATTTCACTTAGTATTGTACTCTAGCTCCATTCATATCATTGCAAATGGCAAGATTTCATTCTTTTTGATGGTTGAATAATATTCTAGTGTGTGTGTGTGTGTGTGTGTGTGTGTGTTTGTGTGTGTGTACCACCTCTTATTCATTCATCAATCGACAGACACTTGGGCTGTTTCCATAATTTGACTATTGTAGATAATGCTGCTATAAACATAGGGATGCAGGTATCTCTTTGAGTTACTGTTTTTGTATTTTTGGGGTTTATACCCAGTAGTGTGATTGCTAGATCATAGGGTAATTCTATTTTCAACTTTTTGAAGAAATTCCATACTCTTTTCCATAGTGACTGCACTGGTTTGCATTCCCACTAACAGTGCACAGATGTTCCTTTTTCTCTACAACCTCACCACCCATATCTATTATTTCTTATTTTTTGTTTTGTTTTGTTTATTTGTTTGTTTGTCTGCCGCTCTGACAGATGTGAGGTGATAACACACTGTAGGTTTTATTTTGGATTCGAAGACTCACAGTTTGTGAACTGTTCTTTTGTGCACAATAAACTCTAACTAAATAATATTTTATTGATCTGTTTTAATTTTTTCTACTTTTGGATTTTTGACAGTTTGGGTACTTTAAAGTCATACTTACCCAAGGCTTGCCCATAGAGGCAAGTAGCCTCAAGCTCAGGACTTTGCATCTTAGAATAAAAGGAAATATACAAAGGATCAAGAGGTACTGTTCAAATATATCCCACCCCAACAGCCTAAAAAGCTAAGGCAAAAGTACTATTGTTGATCCTTATCCTAGAACTATGGGTCTCTGTTCTGAGTCCCCATTTTTTTCCTAGTAAGAACCAAATAAACTCAGTATAGATAAATAAAGGAATTAATATCCAGAAGTGGTCCTTATTTCTGCCAAGGAGTTAGAACAATTCAAGTATGCCACTTGTGAATGATGTAGGCAAAAATCAATGATTTAAGCACTTTTGTGCAAAGATGTAAATATATATGTATATTAATACTCATTTATATCTTTCTCCTTATTTATTATGTGTCTTCTGGAGTTTCCAGGGTAACCTAACCAAGGTAAGACTAGTCTGGCTAGGTAAGACCCAGTAAGACTAGTAAGACTAGTCTGGCTAGGTAAGACTAGTTAGACTAGTCTGGCTAGGTAAGACCCAGTCTGGCTAGCTAGCACAAAAAGAAATATTTTATGGAGATGTATACATTGCACTAGGCTTTTCCCAGTCCCTTAAAATTCCGTACTTCTCCTCTATTATCACAAGGGGGATTCTTACCAAAAGATATTTTAAAAGGCAGTATTTATCCTCAGAGATTTATTGGGAGTACTTTGGCATCTTTTGGTGAAATCTGGCACCTTCCCAATGATACAGAACATTTTTTTCAGATAGGTTGGTAACTTGAACCATCTCTATTCAAGAAAAATCTTTTATAAGAGCATCTTATGAAGAATTCTAGCAGTAAATAATAATATCTTAACCATAGAAGATGATATTATAAATACCTTAAGTCACAATGAAACATATAAATGTAATGCAAAATAACAATTTGGTAAAATAAAGATAAAATTCAAAGTTTTCAGGTGAGATAGGAATCCAGAGAGCTTGCTCAGGTATACAGGGCATCCTTCCTTGCTGATACAAGAAACAGGCTTGGACCAAGAATTTAAGTGTACCACAGCCTCAGTCTCCTGTTTCCAGAGCTGCCCTGGTAACAGCCGATAAAAATAAAATTTAGCAGATGCCATTTGACTCTCCTCAGAAAGACATTGGTAGTTAATGAAACAGTAGCTATTTAAGCACCTGTAATAAGTAATGGGAATTTCAATTCTACAGATAAAAGGATGTTATTTATAATGATCCATACCACCAAATGAATTTTGAATGTGGAAGACTAAGTGTTACATTGTGACTCAGAACATTACCATAAAATCTAGTGCTGCACATGCCTGATTGCAAGAAAAACCAGTACATGGAGAAAGCATGAGAGCTAATGAGCCCAGCCTGCAGGAATATTAGCCTCTATATTCTTCTTGGTTTGTTGGGGCAGAAGGGAAACTAGTTCAGAGAAGGGGCATTTGTTTTCATATTAATATAAGATTCAAAGGGAAATCCAGTGGTTTTTTAATAGTGCTAGAATGTTCTGTATTTTTCCTCTAGGAAAAGTCAGCAGCAACTGTACACAGAGAAATCATCCAGTGATATAAAATGGCTAGGATTAGGGTTTCTTGGCCCTAATAACATTTTTAGAACATTCTCTTTCCTCTTCCAGCAAAAGCCAGCTTTTAAGTTTGAGATCTTCATGTATTTTCTACTACCTTCAGTTCTTATACTACCAAGACTCAGAACTTTTGATCTCCTTGAAGATTTAACTCCACGATTATAGCCATCTCCATTATACTCTGACTGCCATGGTCCTTAGTGATGCCAGTTCACATAGTCTTCCAATACAGTAGTTTTTTACTTCCTAGACCTCCTCTCCTCGAATGAATTTGTCCTCCACTCTGACTAAGCTATGGTCATACCTAAACCTATTCATTGCCAGAGATTAAAACCCTCCATAATCTCAAACTTAACCTACTGACCTTCCAGTTCACTTAATTCAGTACCCAACACTAAACATCCTTGAATCCCACAAGGATTCATGAACATTTCATTACTGATCATACTACCTTTTTCTCTGGCCCTTACTTTCTCATGCTTTCAAATGTTTCCTTACACTACATAGATTCAATTTTACATCTTTAAGTAACATTCTTTCTTTATGTTATTATACTCATTTAATAAAATACAAATTTCCACCTATTTTATGCCTCCACTCCCTTAGCTATATATGGTGAGGGAAAAAAAAAATACACATTTGTGCTTACTGGTCTTAACCACTAAAGGGCACCATGTGGGCATAATTTCTTCCATGGATCTTTGTTTTCTCCCGCTTCCTGAAGTGTCTTCCTCCCCATCCTTGCTCTCAGATGATAACCTTGCTCCTTCACTGACAAAATGCAACCATTTTGCAAGACCCATATCCACACCTGTCCGTCAACCTCCTTGCCCATAAATCATGCGTGAAAGTTTTCCAGTCTCTAAGAAGAAATGAGAAGCAAGGAGTCCACCAAGGTTTTGGAAAAAGTAGATTTGTGAAGATCTTCAATTGTGGTTGACAATATTTGCCAAATTTGCTTCAAAACAATTCTATGAGGATGCCTTGGTTGCTTAGTCAGTTAAGCGTCCAACTCTTGGTTTTGGTTCAAGCCATGAACTTGGGGCATGGGATGGAGCCCCACATAGAGCTCCATGCTCAACATGGAGTCTTCTTGTCTCTCCCCCTCGGCTCCTACTTGAGTACTCTCTCTCTCTCACTCTCAAATAAACAAACAAACAAACAAACAAAATCTTTTAAAAAACACAATTCTATGAAAGTATCTTGCAGGATAGATATATTAATAAATATTACTGCAGAAAGTACCAGATCCTAGTACTGCCATCTTGGGTAGCCATTTAATTAATATCTGTAATTAGATAATCATAGAATTAATGATATAGCCTGCATTGTTTCATTTTGAAAGAAGTTTAACATATATGTATAATCCACCAATTCTCTGGCCTGACACTGCTCTAAATACAGCAGACACAGCAGTGAATAAAAAAGGTTTTGCATTTATGGAGCTTGGATTCTACTAGGGGAGAAGAAAATAAGTCAGCAAACTAATATTAGGACAGAGAATTGTGAAAACTCTAATAGAAATAAATCATAGATGGGGCTATAATGATGGGGTAGGAAAAAATAGATATAAAAGGGCCTGTTAAATATGACAGTGAGTGAGATAGATAGACAAATGCCTTTGAGCAGAGTGGACAGCCAGTGCAAAAGTCCCAAGGTAGAAGCATAAAATGGAAGCAGAGTTTGCCACCCAAAATATGCCTCTTTGGCATAAGGATTCTCTTGAGCTGGTTATTAAAACAAATAAAGAAACAAGAAAGCAAGCAGATAAAGGAGAAGCTCTGAAAACTTAGAGGTTACCCTTTTGTAGGAGACATTTACATTTATAAAGGCATCTTCATTTGTGACAGTGTCTCCCTCTCTATGCCAGGAAGAGAAGGATGATTCTAAGTCTCTAGAACTCTTCTCACTGGAGAAGACTTACATTGCCATAACAACCTGACCCTTGTTTCCTATGCTTTGCCTGACACCTCCTATAACAGTTCCCCTCCCCACAACAATTTTTGTCTTTAGGTGCAGGAGATGGGTTGGGCCACTGTGGAGAGTTATTCAGTTTTCCTGGGAATCTCATAGGTATAAAGAGATACACATGTTATTAAACTTCTCCTTGTTTTTCTCCTGTTGGTCTTTTATTATAGGGGCAGCTCAGCCCAGAACATCCAAGTGTGGAGGGAAAATTATTTTTCCTCCCCTATGGCATACTTGGTATGTAGTAGGGACAGCAAAGAGGCCAGTATGATTGGAGCTTAATGAGCAATAGGGGAAGTGTAAGAAGATGGCACTCAGAAGAGGAAACTCAAGCACCAGCGGAAACTTCAAGACAAAGGGAACCTTTGGGATTGAACCCTTCATATGGTTTATAGCAGGGGATCATCCAGGCTTCTGGGCAATTAATAAACCACAGAGGTAGACAGTGACTATTTGGGACATTCTTCTTTTAATCCAGGTTAGAACTAATGGTTTCTTGAAGGACAATGACAAGGTAGAATTTGTCATAAATGGTATAATTCTGAATATATTTACTGATATGTTTGATTTATATTCTGTTGACCAAGAAGTAACTCACTGAAAATTAAAGCAACCAATCGTTTATTTGGGCTATTAGAATTGCAATTCAGGAGACACAGATTCAATTAGAAATCTGACTCATGTTCCCAGGAAGAGGAAGATGGGGCAAGCTTATAAAGAGGAATGTTTGCAGGGGTAGTTCTCAATCAGGTCTGTTATTTATTTATTTATTTATTTATTTATTTATTTATGTATTTTTAAAGATTTTATTTATTTATTTGGTAGAAAGAGAGATCACAAGTAGGCAGAGAGGCAGGCAGATAGAGAGGGGAAAGGAGGCTCCCCACTGAGCATAGAGCCCCATGTGGGGCTCCATCCCAGGACCCTGAATTCATGACCCCAGTTGAAGGCAGAGGTTTTTAACCCACTGAGCCACCCAGGTGCCCCAGTCAGGTCTGTTATTTATAAGGGGGATTGAAACAAGGCTAACTGAGACGGTTGTGTTAGTATGCAAATGAGGGATTGAAATGTGTCCAATCAAGTTGGCTCCTTTCAGAAGCAAAGAATGTGAACAATCCAGGTGTCATGGTGACAAGGAAGTTACATCCAGGCTTGAGTGGGGCTTGCAGCTGACAAAAAGTTCGTATTTCCTCTGATGAGGTTGTCCATATTTTTGTTTTTCTACTTTAACATACTTTAAAAGACTATCTTAGCCAGGCTTCCTTGCTCCATTTTTGAAATCTTCTCTCACAGTTACCAGAGAACATAGAAAGACAAATTTTTCATCTGAGTAACTGCTCAATTTACTAAAATGGAGAACTTAAGAAAAGAGCAGCTTGCAGACCAGGGTTTGGAAAGTGTGTGTGTGTGTTTGTGTGTGTGTGTGTGTGTGTGTGTGTGTGTGTGTATATATATATATATATATATATATATATATATATAATTTGAGTCAAAATTTGATTCCCTTAGTTATTCATTGGTCATTATTCAGTCTTTTTAAATCTTGCAAGAAGTTCGTCTGAGAGCCTTTAGAACATACAAAAATAGTAACTACTTCTGATATGAAGTTTCTCTGTTCTGTGTTAAATATTCTCATTTTAAAATGACTCACTCTATATTCTATAATTGGTTTCCTAGACTCTTTACTACTTTATTCTTCCCCTAAAATATGCTGATAGTTAGCAATACCCCTTACAAAACATATATCTTGAAATGAGACAACCACAGTTTTCTCGTCATTTATTTTAGGCTAAAAGTAAAACGGACATCCAAGTATTTTGCACAGCAACATGATCCTGTATCTCTCCATGGAAGACAGGTCTTTTATATTTAAAAGAAAATAACAAAAATTAAAAGCAATGTTTCCAAAAACACAAATTTTCTTGTAACTTTGAGCTATAACTGGGAATGAAATCCTTCAGGCTACTAATACTCTGATAAATGCTGGTGAAAATTATTCTAATCAATAGAATTTATAAGTTGAGGTTTGTCTATTTGTGTCCTCTGAATCTGCCAAACTGACTTAAATCCTTTGCCTTATTTTTTCATGAAGGTTAATGCAATGGAAGTTTCACTGTGAAAAAAATAAATAAATACAGTTTTGAACAGTTAGTAAAGAATAAAAAATATCTTGTATATAACACTGAGAAGAGGTAGAATTACTACATTTAATTATTTACATTAAAAACAAATTACAGTTGTTTCCTTTAAAAGCATTTCTTATTATATAAAGAATAGGGAACACAGTAGAAGTTTTGCACTTTGACATCAGTAAAATTCCTGCCAAAGTGTGTCATGAAATATGACCCAGAAAATTGGTTTAAATTGACTTGAAAAAGGACACAGTAGATGGATTAGAAACTAGCTAAATTATGAGAAAGATCAATGATCATTACAACTGTGGCCTCTCTATGCTTCAGGTCCCTGTGTATAGTTAACCTTCTTATTAGGAATGTTTTCATCACTGCAATCTGCAAATACAGTAGAGTAGGAAGTGCCAGATTCATGCTGGTGTTCAGATGTGCTGCATGTTGAATTAAAGTTGACCACAAGTTATCTAACAGTCTTTGAATCAAGAGGTGCACTTTATGTCCCTCCCCCATGAATATGACCTGTGGCTGTTTTGATCAATAGAATACAGAGGTGACCTTATGACAATTTCTTGTCCCTGGACTAAATCTTCCACTTCTATCTCCTTTTAGTTTGCTCCATCTGGAATTTCAGCTATTCTACTGTGAGAAACCCACAGAGAAGGCACATATAGGTTCTTCAGATGATATACTAGATGAGCTACCAGCTGACAATGAGGACCAACTGTCAACCTTGTGGAGAAACCATCCAACCCAGTAGAGCCTTCACATGATGACAGATCCTGCTATCTGAAGATAACTGCACGAGACTCCAAGGAAGAACTCCCACCACTGACCCCTGCAACCCACTGAATTATAAGAAATTGTAAAAAATCTGGGGCATTGGTATGATTGTTACATAGCAATAGATAACTACAACTACCTTTAAATAGTGACAAAGGTAGAATTTAAAACAAAGCCATAATCCCTCAGTTAAAGAAGATGTTCTTATTGATTTATGTTGGAAAGCATTTGAAGATGCACGCACTGGATACTAGATAAAATCTACAAATAAATGTGATATGTATCCCTCAAAAAGTCTATCATAAGCTTATTTTTTTTAATTTCCCTTTGAAGCCAGTGAAAGGGTAAGATTTTTGCTATATCCACTCTTCTATATAGTCTGATTTAAGGTAAACATTTGGTTATATTTGAATAATATCTAAAAAGGCTAATAGGACTTGTTTTATTTCTATTATTTTACTAGTTTTAGATGATAGTATTATATAGATCTCAGATTATAATTTTAGTAGCCATACTGGGGGTGAGCTGTATTTGAAGTCATAAAAAAGTTTCCAAAACAAACCAAAATTTCCTTTGTGGGGGAAAAAAGGTATTCACCATTTTACAGAGTAAGCATGATATATGTGAAATAGTAGCCGATACAGGAATAAATAGTCTCTTTAGCCCTTAGCAGGCACTCAACAAGTATCTGTTAATCAACTGATTGATGGCTTGGGCTACATATAGAGCTTCCATGTCGTGAAGACAGACAACTTTGTACATCTCTGGCTGTATCCTGCATGCACAGAAATGCTCTGGGCTACAAGGCAAACACATTTATATAAATCAGCACCTGGAGGACTCTCTTAAGTCTTTCCTTCATCAATCTTTATCTAAGTCTCTGACAGTTTATGTGATAGTATTAAACGTCCCGGTACAATCTGGGTCTGGATTTTAGACATAGTAATTGATTTAAGACTGTCTCCAATTCCTTCAAGAGAGAAAAGAGAGAAGGAGAATTAACTTTTTTTTTTTTTTTCCCAATACCCATAGCAAACACATGTAGGGATTAAAATGCTGATATGGAAGCACCTCATACTGCTTTAAGAACTAATTTAGATTTTCCTTTTGCTAAATCTTTTGAATAAATAAAATAATTGGAAAGAACAACCAGACACTTCAAGTAGTGTGAACTTTGAAATTGCCACCTCCATTAAAAACAAAAAACAAAAACAAAAACAAAAACAAAACCCCTCTCTTTCCACTCTAGAACTGTGATCAACTAGTACAATCCATCACTGACTCCAACTGGGACTCATACTAACCTTGCAAATTGCCACCTTATCAAGACTCCATACCCTCTTCCTGTGTATGCCTCTTCCTTTAAAAAAAAAAGATAAATTTGAAAGAAAGGAGAGCAGGTGTGTGAAGAAAGTTAGTTTGGTGAGAAGGATGAGGAAAGTTGTGATGTAACAAGCTCAGAAAATAGATGCTTTCTGGTTGTTCCCTTCCTTTTGGTATGTAAGGAAGACCTTTCCAGTATTTCCATCAGAGTAAAGAGGACTTAAATAAAATTTAAATGGAAAGAGAGGGAGAATTTCTCTTGCTGATGTTTCCTTTACCCCAAAACATTCAACCTGAGGGAAAATAAGATTCTTGCCTGCTTTCTGTAGATACACTATCCTCTCAGTTGTTTTTTGAACCACTGCTTGTTAGAACTTGCATGTACCTGTGTGAGAGTGTATGGTGCCTCTGTGTGCATGTGTGAAACTATCCTTTACCACACTTCAATCCTGAAGTTTCAAAGTATTCAGCAGGGTTGCAGAAGAGTACCTAATTGAAAGACATTTGGCAGCAGACTTTGTTCACATTTTATCCATTAGATGGTGAACATGACTGTTTTGAAACTCTGCTGGATGCTGTATCACAGAGATTATCAGCCTAAGTGAGACAAAAAAATGAGTCTGCAAAAAATGAAATATGATAGAGAGACCTACTGAATTTTAATGTTAAAGAAATGTTTCTTAAGACATCCAGAAATAAAAAGTAAAACACCAATTTCAGGCCCCAACATTTTTTTGGTGGATTTTATCAAACATTTTAGTCATTCACCTCACACAACCTCTTCTAGAGAAGAGATAAAAAAAATACTGACCAGTTTGTTTTATGGGGTCATTATAACCTTTGTATAAAAATGTAATAAATGCATTATAAGAAAGAGAAATTATAGATCAATTTAAATTTAATCTAGAGATACATAAACTGGTACCACAACTTTTTTAAGAAATATTAAGAGGAAAAATGGATAGATGTACTCTCTTCATAGATTCTATCTCAATATTTTTAAGATGAATATTCTTCTTATACATTCCTTCCAACTATAATTGAAATACCAGTTGTTGTTTTGTTTTGTTTTGTTTGTATTTAGTTTTGTTTTGGTAAGGACAGTGACTGGCTTATTCAAACATTAACATAGAAATGAAATAGACCAAAAAGCAAGAGAATCTTGGAGAAAACATGTAAAGAAGAGAAACATCCTTACAAATTACCCTCACTAAGTTTGAAAATTGGGTTTTTCATTAATTTTATTTCACTGTTCTCCCACATAATTCTCTATTTAAACTATAGACTTACATGAGTTAATAAGCACCTTCATACTTGTAATAAACTGTAAAATCCAACTGTAAATTTTTGGTTCTATGTCACAGACAGCATTTGTCTTCCTGACCACTATATTTCCAAGCTTAGCACAATGCCTGACATATAGTAAATTCTCAATAAATATTTGAGACATAAATGTTTGGATGCCTAACAGAAGAAACAGGTAGGGATAAAATCAGGAAATTTGATGATCCTCATGCCAATTTCTTAATATGTAGTAAAGGGAAAATCAATTTTCCTAGTAGCCTACAAAGTTATGACATTTAAAAATAATTCAGTAATAAAGATTAGACACATGAAGTTACGTAAGTAAAAAGAAAGTTGTGAGAGAATAAAAATGGATAAGCAAAAAAAAATATTAAGAAGAGATGAAAAGCAGATTTAATGCTAATGTAAAGAAATCTAGATGAATCCATAATATAAAGCACATGGTTATGCATGAACCTGGAGTTTATCCAATGTGTAAAGTATTCAGTTGACTCTTCCTTGTGTTATAAACTCATGGATCCAGGAGTCAAATATTCTACTATGAACTGGCTAAGTAGATGTAGAGGACCCACATTTGGTTTGTTTCACATATGCAAGTATATGTATATATCTTAATTTTAAATCTCCCCTACCCATAAGACATTTCTTTCTGAAGGTTTGTTTTTTTTTTTTAACCCTATCTACTTGAATCAAAAGACCAAAATAACAGGACTAATTTTATCTACTAGACATGATGAAGTACAGTCTTTTTGGTTTATTTGTTATTGATTTTTGGATTATGACTCCATTCGAGATTGGAGTGATTCAAACTCTAAAAATATAGAAAAATTTCAACATTGACCCCTTCAAAAAGTAAATAAAAAAAAGAAGTAATAAAAAAGGAAGGAAGGAAGGAAGAAAGAAAGGAAGGAAGGAAGGAAGGATAGTTTTATTCTTTTGGTATATAACAGGCTACATCAGGACCCACAGATGAAGAGCTTGGAAGTTGGCACTCCTGCCCTTAGAACTTTCCTGGAAGCATTAGAGAACTAAGGTTGAAAGTTAAATTGCCAGTCTTATACGTGGAAAGATAGGTACATCTAGAGAGATTCCTCACCAGAATCTGTGTAACTAGAGATGAAGCTGCTCTAGCCACCTGCCGCTAAGAGCTTTTCAGTGGTAATTTTGATGAATTGCTCAAGACTGAATATGGAACAGTGAGAGAGAGAAACTCCTGAGCGGTCAATAGTCCGGGTCCCTCCACACATCTGTGGGCTTTCCCTTCATGAATTCCACCAGGTTCTCCAGGTGAGAAAAGAAAAATGCTCTATGGCCCTGGCAGTGGTGAAGAATAATCACTCTGAGACACACCCAGAGCCTTCTTCATAACACTTCATCTCCAGAAAGAGCTTGACAAGAGTGCAAGTTTGACACCTTATCCAGATTGAAGGGAATTCCTCCCTGCTCCCAGCCCCTGCAGACATCAGGATAGAATGCATACTGCTTTTCCCCTCACTTCAGGTAGATGATAACAGATAGATGGATGAATAGAGAGATAGATAAATAGAGGTACAGAGATAGATATAATTTTTTAAATGCTCAAAAACCATAAAACTTATGTCTGAGATTGATTGAGAGCCACTAGATTGAAGTTTTATATTTTATAATAAAATTATGCTTCTTACAGCACTAAAAAGTCAAAGTCTGTCTTTTGAATTTAAGACAATTTAGGTAGCCAATAGGTGATACCATAAACAAATTATCTTTCTTTTGTAAACTAAATGAGTTGCTTGAATGGTTCGAACAAATGTATGCTTTTCTCTGATGGTGTAATTTTAAAAAAATCTATACTGCTACTGGAAAAATGATATTATACACTAAAAATTTGAGCCAACAAAAGTACAAAGATTACAAAGAAAATATCACACAAAATTCCATCATACATTCACTTTCTATTTTTGGTGAACATCATTGTAGACATCACAATTTGCATATAGGAAAAGATGGATAGATACTTTTTTTTTTTTTAAAGATTTTATTTATTTATTTGAGAGAGAGACAGTGAGAGAGAGCATGAGTGAGGAGAAGGTCAGAGGGAGAAGCAGACTCCCCATGGAGCTGGGAGCCCGATGTGGGACTTGATCCTGGGACCCCGGGATCATGACCTGAGCCGAAGGCAGTCGTCCAACCAACTGAGCCACCCAGGCGTCCCAGGATGAACAAAGGTAATACAGGAAATGAAAAAAATATATGTTTTATGTAAATACAGAGGTTTTAAAAGGTTGAGAAAAATCGCTGGAAATGGTAACTTCCAGAGTGTGGAAAGAAGGTATGGAGCTGACCTGGGTGGGGGAATGCTTTTTTTATTATACATATTTTTTAGAACAAACTTTACATATCTGCACCTCATTTTTGTATAAAAAAAAATTAAAATTTCAAGGGAATTAAAATGAAACCAAAGGGACTGCTGACATTCATATGTATCTTTTTTCCTATTTTTACCCTTTTCATTTAAATGGAAGCAAATGGAATTTAGGATCATTCTATTTATTTTTTTCTGTCTCAAAGGTAAAAGATTTATTGATTCCACTAATAACAATAAGAAGGAATTCAATACTCCTACCCTCTCCCCTGCTATCCTTTTCTCTCTACCAGTTTTGTTTAGGGATATTATTACTTTAACAGTATCCCAATCTATAGAATTTCCATTTGGTTTCTACCCACATTCACAGAATAGATTAGCTTTGGTTTAATATTTAAATGGATTGCTGCACACTGCTCATTCTTTTACCATGACTTTGACATTCTTGAATTACTTATGTTTATTCATCTTTCAATGGTAGCAACCTCATTTTACAGTATTTTGTGTTGTTACTATTCAGGAAAGTCTCGGCGACAGCATATTCCCTAATCCTTCCTATCTGACTTTGTCAGATCGTCCTTGCCATGATGGAAGCATGACTTGGTTGGTTACAAAACTCTTGTGTCGCACTTTGTGTTTTGATGCTAGCTATTGTTAGGAAAATGTGTTCTTCTTTGATGTGTGGATGTAGATCTTTATCATGAAAGTACTGTCTTTTTAATTTTGATGTTTCTGTTCTTGTTTCCATTCCTTTGATTTTTTTATTTCCAGGAATAATGTCATGCTTCTTTTTCTTCTTCTTTGTCTCTCTCCTTATCATTCTCATCTGTTCATTCTCTCCCCCCACCTCCTCTCCCTCTTTATTTTTTACTCCTTGTGACTTAAAAGTTTCCTAACATGCACCTGACTTTCGGTGACAGTTTACTTTCCCATTTACTTTGCTTCTCATGTAGCGTTCATCCGCCCAGCAGCTTTACCTTTCCCTTCCATTTCTTTCCTGATCTTGTTGAGTTCATTTTGATCACCTTTGGTTGTCTCCTCACCCTATTTTATTTATTTAATTTTTTTAAAAGATTTTATTTATTTGTCAGAGAGAGAGGAGAGAGAGAGAAAGAGAGAGTGCACATATGTGCACACAAGCAGGGGATGGGGCAGAGGCAGAGGGAGAAGCAGGCTCCCTACTGATGAAGGAGCCTGATGTGGGACTCTATCCTAGGACCCTGGGATCATGACGTCAGCCAAAGGCAGAGAGGCTTAACCCACTAAGCCACCCAGACATCCCTCATTATCCTATTTTAATTCAGCAACATCTCTTATTTGATCTCCATTTCACAGAAAACATGTTTTCATTAATTTTTCCTGGCACTGTGAAAAACTATTTGAACTCTTTTTTGTCTCCTAAAGTAAGAATTCTCCTGGTGAATGCTTTCCCTTTTATTTTGTTCATCTCTTTTTCTCCTTCTGATTTTTTTTTAAGATTTTATTTAGTTATTTATTTGACAGACAGAGATCACAAGTAGGCAGAGAGGCAGGCAGAGAGAGAGAGAGGAGGAAGCAGGCTCCCCGCTGAGCAGAGAGCCCGATGCGGGGCTTGATCCCAGGACTCTGGGATCATGACCTGAGCCGAAGGCAGAGGCTTTAACCCACTGAGCCACCCAGGCGCCCCTCTCCTTCTGATTTTTGTAAATGTCAATGTCTATGAAGAGGTCTTATGCTGATACTATATCGATAATGATAAATATTGAATCAGGTGTTTAAGTACATGCTAGAAAAGATTGTGGAGAATGTAGGAGAGATACGAGTTAGGAGGGTCTGAAACCTAGAGCCCATTTGTGGCCCAACACTCATCAGAACTTATGTGCCCTGTTCTGAAGGCACATTTCCTCTGGGGCTGCCTGGATGGTTTAGTTTGTGAGGCTCATGAGGAATCCCAACTAGAAGCCTGTGTTGTGATCTGGCGATTTTCTTTGCCCCTTCATCCTTCACCTGGAAGCATTTCAGTCAGTGTCCCATAACCAGGAGGCTGAATTATAAATAACAAGATGACGTGCCTTCAGCTTCTTTTTCTTTCTCTTCCAATCACCTGCCATTCTCTCCTCTTGCATTTATCCTGTCCTTGGCGGTCAGTAGGATTAAATCACAGACTCAGAGAGTAAAGAAAAGTTACAGCAGAGGGAATTTTCAATTGGAAAGTGTAGAGACAGAAAAGTCAGAAAACTTCAAATTCGGAGCTGTGACTGATATGTTTGCTTCTTGAGAATGATGTTCTGCTTGATTTATATTGATTTCACAATATATTATAAGGGTAGGCTGGGACTCAGCATTGACACTGAAGACCATAGCTATAAGCTGCGGAAGTGAGATTCTTAAAGATCTTCCCACCAGATAGTAGCATGAAATGTGTGGAAGCTGTAGTCAGAACCAGTGAAAATGTCTCTTCCTGGGTGGATATGGATACTGGCTATCACAATGATGTCATGCTTGGAGTTATTTTAGCTCTTAGGCTGGTTTCTCTGGCACTCAGCACATACAGCAGAATCCTCAGGCTACTAAATACTGGTGACTGAAGATTTTGGAAGTTGAAGAACTTAACCATTCTTGTCTTCCTTTTCAGTTTGTTAAATCAAGTGTCAGGATGTCACTGCAGAAGATTGCCAGCTTAAGGGTACTTGCACTATTTAGTATAAACATGAAACATGATAGCACAGTTCTTAACACGGAGGGTTGGTTCAGATGGTATTTCTCATCTCTCTGAAGTGATGGCTTTACCACTGCAAATTTTGATTCTATTATTGATATTTTATAATCAAGCTTTGGGGTAAAACTTTGAAAAAATCTATAAGCAAAAATAACAGTTTGGGAACAGGTATGTCCAGGGCAATCCCAGGGTCATGCATAAACACCTTCCTTTGGCACATATATTCTTGCATATTTCGTCTGAATATACACATGAGAAAATGCAACTTTATTTTTTTCTATATAACTATATAGAAAATAATGGATTTTTTCTAAATCATCATCAGCTTTTTACAAAAACATAATGAATTAGTAGCAGCTTTAATGTTTTACATCATACTTTAAATCATGAAACAATTATTTTAAAGCTCCTTATAGTTCATTACATTCTTCAACGTACTTTTCTTATCTGACATTTACTTCTACTTGAGGGATTTCCCCCTTATTTGTTGTTTTTATTTTTTTTTAAAGATTTTATTTATTTATTTGACAGCCGGAGATCACAAGTATGCAGAGAGGCAGGCAGAGAAAGAGGGGGGAAGCAGGCTCCCTGCTGAGCAGAGAGCCAGATGTGGGGCTTGATCTCAGGACCCTGAGATCACGACCTGAGCGGAAGGCAGAGGCTTTAACCCACTGAACCACCCAGGTGCCCCCTTATTTGTTGTTTTATACTATCTTTCAATGAATATTTTGATTCATCCTTTAATGACGTACACACAGAAGAGGAATTTTCGGATTAAAAGGAACATGAATTTTAAAGCGTCTGTTACATTTCATCCAACTGCCTTCTACGGAATTTGCACCGATTTGTTTATGTGAGGCTGAGTATCACCCTGCACGAGTGTCTCTGGCACTAGTGCTTAATCAATAGTTCTATCGTAGCCAAGAGTAAAAAACCAAACATGAGACAGTTTTGTTCTCTGAAGTCTTCTTTCTTAAATTACTGTAAATGAGAAAATATCACTCTGTTTAATAGTGATTTACAATTATTTTGTGATGCAAGTCTTTTGACCACTTTTTCTCCTAGAGTTCTGTTTTGGCAACTGAATGTATATATTGAATGTGTTTATATAGGGGTGCATATACAATATAATCTCTCTCTGAAACTGACTCTTCTTTGTTAAATACACCTTTTGTCACTTGCTTTTTAATTTTGTTCATAGCTATTTTATATTAAGAGAAATATGGTAGCTTTTAGGTAATAAAATCCATCAGTATTTTATATTACAGTTTCAGAGCCTACTGTCATAATACGAAATACCTTCAGCAACCCAAAATTATATCTCTGCTTTCATATTTTTATAAATGTACTTTATTGCAATTGGATATTAATACATCTACACTTAATTTGATGTTAGATAGAATTCTAACATACCTCCTCATTTGTCCAAACACAATTTATTGAGTTAATTATTTTAACCATTGCTTGAAATTCCAATTGTATTATGTAATAAGTTGTTATAATAACTTCTTGGGTCTATTTCTCAACTGCACAGTCATTTTCACTGCTCTGTTTTTCTTTTTCTGTACTACATTCTGCCCTTGCTCTTCTTTTTTTATTCACAAAGTTTTCAATTTGCTCTTTTATTGTTTTTTCTTCTGAAGATGAACTATAGAATAGTTTTGTCAAGTTTCTAATAAAATCCTAATAGGATTTGAGAAGTAATTTGGATACGGTTAGCATCTATACTATATGGAATCTATTCATCCAAGGACATGAGAAGCATGTATTTTATGAAACATTTTACACTGATCAAATAATTAGCTGTTGCTTCCACAAAAGTCCTATATAATTATAGTTATATTAAGCATTTTATTTTTTGTTTCCATAATAACTAGGACCTTTCCCCATCCCATCCATATCTAATATTCTTACATATTCTTAGAAGCTCTTCATGTTTGCATGTCATTCTTTAAATTGCCCTCTTAAGAATTATTTTATAGGCTCAAATACTTCTGTAACTTATTATCTTTACTTTTTAATTAAACACTACTGCTGATAACTATTATTTATTGTACATATATTACATACCAGGCTCTACACTAAATACCTAGCACTTGTTTAATAACATCATATGACAATTTAAATGATTTATTATATAATTTTGTCTGATTGCAGTGTTCTAGCCAACAAGAGCTAGATCAATGTCAAGTCACAGTTGTAGTCTTCTATTTTTATCCCTGATTTCATTGGGACTGCATCCATGATTTTACTTCTAAGTTAAAATTAACTATTAGTTTGAGATAGAATGCACAAGTAATATGCTATTTCTGTTATAATAAAAATTTTTCATTATAAATACATATATTTAATACCATCAAATTCATTTTTAACATATTTAGTATCTATCATAAATTGCATTTTTCATTGCAATCTATCGATATATTGTAGCCCTATTAATATACCAATATAATGAGTTTATATCATGGTTTAAAAATACCATGATAATCTTTTTTTCTTAAAATTAATACAACATTTTAATAAGTCATACTAATTTTTTGGTTAAAGAATTCTCTGTTTTTATACATTTTCCTTCAATAAATGTATACAAAGGTGTTGTATACCTAGATTATATTAGAAAACAAAAACAAGGGGCATATGGGTGGCTTAGTTGGTTGAACAACCAGCTCTTGATTTCGGCTCAAGTCATGATCTCAGGGTCATGGGATTTTAAGCCCCACATCAGGGGCCTCACTTAGCAGGGAGTCTGCTTAAGATTCTTTCTCTCCTTTACCCTCTGCCTCTCTCTGACCCAGCCACACATGCTCTCCCTCTTTCTCTCTCCAAAATAAATAAAAACTTTAAAAAAAAGAAAACAAAAACAAAATTATTACTGCAATGGGATTTATTACCAAGGAATTTTACTTTCATCAAAATTAGTTGGAAAGCATTATATCATTTTGTTTCAGAACATATACAATAGTGAAGAAATTATTTGATATAAATTCACTCATAAACCTATATGGATAGGATCATTTAGGGAGTTAGATTAGTAATTTTTGACATTTCAAATTTCTCTAATGATTATTGCTCTGTTTAGATACACATATTTGTTTAGTCAAATCGGTAATTTAGAGTTTCATACATGTTTTGTATTCATTCACACCTGCACTTATACCACTTATACCACCTTTCTAATTAGTAATATAGTTTACTTTATTTTTTCTGATTTTGCTCAATAACTTAACTCAAAGCTTATGTCCTCTATTAGTTTTTTTTAAGAATAATGCCGTTTTGTTATCAGTTTTACTATTCTGCTTTGAAATTACTATTTTTGTCTTTATTGTCTTTTACTTGTTTCTTTTAGGATTATTGTATTATTCTTGCTTATTGGAGTAAACACTTGATAGATATATATTCATTTCTCTTGAACAATAAAATCATGGTAAGATATGATTTTCTAGGGAAGAAAAATATATGTTAAAGCACTTGTTTTGATTTGCAGTGTTACAATTAAATTCTTCTCTTTAAATAATCTGTACTGATGTTACCTTTTCAATTTTAACTTAATTTCTTAGGAATTTTTGAAACTGTGGTTGTGTGAGGGATATTTCATGATAGCCTAGTTAATGCTGCAGTAACAAGGAAGGCCCAATACTTCAACCTCTTCAAACAACAAAGGCTTACTTATTTCTCCCACACATCACCATGCAATTCAGATTAGATGGTCTATTTCCATTCTGCAAATCTATTCTCCTGGAGTCCCTCATTCTCAGCTTCCAAGGGGCAGAAATTGAGACCGTAATAAACTCCCAGAATATAAAGAAATATATTTCTTCTCTCCACAATCCCATCGACAAGAGCTGAGTCACATGGTCACAACCTCACAACATGAGAGGCTGGGAAATGTAGTCTTCCGCATGTCCAGGAAGGAAAAATGGAGTGGTGACCATGTAACAGGTCTGTGTGACTATATGGTTGTTTCCTTTCCAATCACTTAATTTATTTATCCCTAGTTATTAATTTTGCAACTTACTGAGTTGTGTCTGGAAAACAGACTGAAAAGTTAAAGTGTGTGCTGAGTTTTTCTTTAAGAACTTGGATACAATTAATTCAATTTTGTTAAATGGTCCATGGACATTCCAAAAGTATGTGAAAGCATAAAGTTAACCAAGCTTGTTAATTTTATTCTTAAGCATTTCCTATATATCTCCTAATATTGTGTTATATTTCTACCTAGAAAAAACATTTGTAATTTCCTCATATATATATGTGGATTAGTTGTTTTATTTTAACTAAACTCCATACTTTTTCAGATTTCCTTTGTCTTTCCCTACTGTCTATTTTCAGAATCCAGTCCAGGTTACCACATTATAGTTAGTTTTCATGTCTCCATAGGCATTTCTAGACCAGAACAATTTCTTAGATCTTCCTTGTTTTTGATGACCTCGATAGTTTAGAAGAACACTGGTTAGGTATTGTGTGGTGTACACCCTTCAGGTAGAATTTGTATAATATTGTCTGTATAATTAGACTGTATGCTATTCTATTGTGGATAACACTATTCTCATCAAATCAATCAAGGGTACATACTTGTCACAATTTATGGTAACTTTCACCATCTGGCTAAGATACAGTGTTTGTCAGGTTTCTTCATTGTAAAGTTCTTTTTCTTCTTTTTCTTCTTTTTCCATAGTATATGTGTTCTCTGAAAGAAAGTCACTAGAGGCAACCGACCCTTAAGGATTAATACCTAATCTCCACCTCTTCAGGGCTGAGTATCTACCTAAATTGGTTGAAATTCCTCCTTATAGGAGATTCATCTCTTCTCCACATTTATTTGTTCAACTGTTTATTTTATGTCAGTATGTACTTACAAATGTATGTTTTGTACTTTTTCTTATAATCCTGCATTGCTTAATTTTGTTGCTCAGATTTTTCTAGCTTAGTCTATTCCAAGTAAATTCATTTATTTAGCTTCTGTATGCTTTTTGTCATAGATCTGTGGATTTTTTTTTTTTAACACTTACTTTACTTACCCTAATCCTAGAATCAGATATTTTCTCAAGGAGCTGTCATTCCCTTTATTGGGAGAGATATCAGAAACCAAGCCCTGAGTGCTATGCATTGCTACTGGATTCCTTTGCTTTCAGACCTCCTTGCAGACAGAGCAAAGAAATATATGTGTATATACTAACCTGTGTATTTACACATACTTAAATATTTCTATATGTAACCATCCATATCCATTTTAGCCAAAATTGAGTTTATATTGGTGTCACCCCAAGGACTATCCACACCTATTCATTCTTACTTATCTGTAAACTACTACTTCAACTGTAAGAGAAACCTGGCTCCCACTGTCTGACATGCGTTTAATTAATGGTTTAATTCCAGTATATGGATAGCAGTGTCAATATTAACTCATAAGCCCATGAGAATCAACTTTATCAACTACAATACAGTGATTATGAACTATTTCCTTTTGCCTTTAGTCTTACAGACTTCAGACATTTCCAAAGTCAGGTAGATCCACCCACTTCTCCCTCACTCCTTTCAGTGAGATTGTCTTACACATTTGTAATACTTGTTGATTATTTTGTCATATTCTGTACTCCATACTGGGATAGTTTCAACATCCTAAATCATTTTTTAATTAAATTTTAAATTTTTAAATTAATTTAATTAGGAATCATTCTTGGTGCTATGAAGTTCTATGGGTTTTAATGAATGCATGGTATAATAAATGCACCATTATTGTGTCATACACAATAATTTCACCACCCTAAAAACTACTCTGTGTTTTATCTATTCAACTTTATCCACCTCTCTCCAACCCACTGTCAATCAATGGTCTATTTACCATCCACATAGTTTTATTTTTTCCAGAGTGCCATAAAATTGGAATCTTAAAATTATTTAGCCTTTTCAGATTGATGACTTCACTTAGCAATATGTATTTAAGGCTTATTCATGGCTTTTCATTGTTTGATGGCTCATTTATTTTCAATGCAGAATAATAACTCATTGTATGGATATGCCAGAGTTTGTATATCCATTCATGTATTGAAGGACATCTTTGCTGCTTCCAGTTTTGCAGATGATGAATAAAGCTCCCATAAACATTTATATGCAATTTTGTATGTGCATAAGTTTTCATATCAGTTGGATAAATATCTAAAAGTGTGATTGCTGGATCATATGGTAAAGACTAATTTAGCTACAGAAGAAACTGCCAAACTGTTTTCCAAAGTGGCTGCACCATTCTGCATTCCCACCTGCAATGAATGAAAGTTTCTGAAGTTCCCCATCCTTGCCAGCAATTTTTTTTGCCACCTTGGGATTTTGAGACTTCTAATGGGTCTGTAATGGTCCCTAATAGTCATTATCATTTGCTATTTTCCAATGTCAAATGGTTTTGAGTATCTATGCATGTGAGTATTTGCCATTCGTGCATCTCTTTTGTTGTGGTGTTTGTTCAGTTCTTTGCCCATTTTTTTTTATTGGATTGTTTCCTACTATTAAATTTTAAGAGTTCTTCAAATACTATTGACAAAATTCTTTATCACATATGTGTTTTGCAGGTAATTTTTTGTCTATGGCTTGTCTTTTCGTTCTCTTAACATTGTCTTTATCAGAGCAGAAGTAGTCATTTTTAAAATGTTCTCCTTATTACTTGTTTTCTTTCTTACATCATGCTTTTGATGCTGTAACTAAAAACTATCTCCAAACCGAAAGTTACTTAGATTTTCTACTGTATTTTCTTCTAAAAGTTTTATAGCTTTGTGTTTCACTTTTAAGTCAATAAACCACTTTTTTTTTTTTGTGAAAGAGTGATCTTTGTGTCCAGATTCACTTATTTTTTTTCCCTTTATGTACATCCAATTGTTGATACACCCTTTATTGAAGAAGATATGTTTTCTCCTATGAATTGCTTTTGCTCCTTTGTCAAAGACTAGTTGACCATATTTGTGAAGGTCTGTTTCTGGACATCCCATTCTGTTGCATTCATCTATGTATTCATTCTTTCACCAATACGATGTTATCTTCATTACTATAGCTTTTAGGTAAATCTTAAAGTTAGGTAGTGTGATCCTTTGAAATTTGTTCTTCCACTTCAGTGTAATATTTGCTATTCTAGATCTTTTCCTTTTCCTATAAACTTTAATGTCAAATTGTCATGATGAAAAAATAACCTCCTGGTATTCTGATAGGGTCTGTGTTGAATCTATAGACCAAAACTGGGAAGATTAACATCTTAAAATATTAGCTATTCCAATCTGCATTAATTTAGATCTTCTCCAATATATTTCATCAGATTGTATAATTATCAGTGCATAGAATCTGTGTATATATTGCTAGATTGATATTTAAGTATTTAATCTGGGGGATGTTGCTATTGTGTTATTGATTTTTAAATTCACATTCCAATTTCTCATTGCTGGTATATTGAAAAATAATCACCCTTTGTCTATGAGGTTGTCTCCTGTGGCTTTACTAAACTCACTTATTAGTTCCTGGAGTTTGTGTGATTCTTCGGGATTTTCTACACCATCAGTTATGTTATCTGCCAGTAAAGACAGTCTTATTTCTCTCTTCCTAATCTGTTTACCTTTTATTTCACTCTCTTATTATTTTGTACTCTCCAGGACTTTGAATAGGACTGCAAATAAGAGTGGTGAGAGAGGTTATCTTTGCCTGCCTGTTACCAATTTTAAGGGGATAGTGTACTGTTTTTTATAATTGTTTCCTAGTTTACTGAGCACTTTCATCATGAATACATATTAGATTTTGTCAAGTACTTTTTCTGCATTCATCCATATGATCATATAATTTTTCTTCTTTAACCTATTGATACGATGCATTATATTAGTTGTTCTTTAAATATTGAACAAAACTGACATACCTAGAATAAATCTCAACTAGTCATGATGCATATTTTTATATCTTTTCAAATTTTATTTGTTAATATTTTATTGATTTTTGCCCTTATGTTTATGAGATATACAAGCTGTAATTTACCTTTCTTATAATATTTTTATCTGGATTTTGAATTAAAATAATGCTGAACTCCTAGGATGTTTAGGAAATATTTCCTCTTTTTCTATTTTTTGGAAGAAATTGTGGAGAATAAGTGTATTTTCTTTCTTAATATGAAGAAGAATCTACCAATGAATTACCATTGTGTCATGGTGGGGTTTTTTATTATAATTGATCAAGTTCTATAATAAATATAGGCCTATTCAGATTATCTATTTTTGACATAAGCTTTGACAGTTCTTTCTTTTAAATAATTAGTCCATTTTACTTGATTTATCATATATGTGTCCATAAGTTATTTAAAGTATACCTTTATTACCCTTTTACTGATCCATGGAATCAGTAGTGATGACTGATTTGTATTGCATTTCTGATATCCATAATTTGTGTCCTCTCTCTTCCTTTTCTAGGAGCCCATTAGAAGTTTATTGATATCTTTGATGTTTTCAAAAAACAGCCTTTAGTTTCATGGATATTTTTCTATTGTTTTCTTGTTTACAACATCATAAATTCCTACTCTAATTTTTATTATTTACTTTCTTTTGCTTGCTGTAGAGTTGGATTGTTCTTCTTCTATTTTCATAAGTTGAAAACTTAGGTTATTGATTATAGATCTTTCTTTTTTGATCAATGAACTTAACACTATTAATTTCCCCCAATCACTGCTTTCCTTGTATCTCAAAATTTTGATTAGTAGTATTTTTGTTTTCATTTATTTCAAATTAAATTTCTCCTGAAGCACTTTGACCCATTGCTCTTTTATTCTTGTGTGCTGACAGTTCAATCCATTGGAGTTAGTAAATTAACCATAATTGTTTCAAATTCCTGGTCTGATAACTCCAACATTGCTGTCATCTCTGAGTCTACTTCTGATGCTTTTTGGTATGGCTTATAGTTGTTTCTTACTAGCCAAGAATGATGAATAAAGGAAACTTTGTAAATAAGTTTTGAATAACCGCTGAGAAACTGAAGGGATGGGAAACATTCTATAGTTCTGTGATTAAGTATCAATTTTTTAGTGAACTTGTGCCTCTGGACTGTGGCCTTTTCACTGCTTCTTAGTCTTCCCCTCCCCAGCTCACTCTCAGGTTGGACAGGATGTCTAGAGTGGCCTAGAGTTGGGTATTTCCCTTTGTCCTGCTAGGATCATATAAAACTCCAGCAGGTTAAGCTCTGGTTGAAGGTTCTCAAGAGAACAGATCTTGTTTAGAAGAAATGAATCCTCTGGTGTATTTATAAATAATGTCTTTCCTCTACTCCATGCTGGAAGCTTCTGGATAATTTTCTCTGATGTTCACTGTGAGAACCTCATTGAGATCCAGGTGGTAAACTCAGGAGTAGGGTCCCCAGTGAAAGGATCCAAATCTTAGATTTGTCCACACTGAACTTCTAGCACCTTCCAGCCCTTGTTCTGGCAGAGGTTGCTGTTCTGGCAGGTCCTCCTATACTCACTTGTCATGTGTCTCCATGTGATGGGCAGCATTTTGTCCTGTGACCTCACTTCTCTGTCTCATCTAAGAAGAGTTGTTGATTCTTCAGATCATTCAGCTATTTACTTATGGTTAAGACAAAGTGGTAACTTCTAAGTTTCTTACATGCTGGATCAGAAACTGGAAGTCTCCCTTATTTTATTACGCTGTATGGTACATATTCAAACATTTGTGCTTAGTTTTTGTACAGCAGACTCTATGAAAAATATCATGGATTTACTCACTAAAATCTATCAGTATAAATACTCAAATGTTATGACTAATCAATATTTTATAGAAATGTTTATAGGAATACAGGACATAATCTTGTATTCTTTACCAATGCCTGTTGGTTGAGCTGTGGAAGAGATTTACAGCTTTGTTGAACCACTAAATCTGAGTCACTAATTTTTGAAACAAAGGGATGCTTGTTCATTCAATTTTTAATTATTCAAATAATTGAATAGTTGTAGAGTTTAAATATTCAAAAAAGAATCAGAGATGAAAATGGCAGTGTAATTTATGTTTTCTCACTTGTATCACATTGTACATAAATAACCTAAATTTGAGCTCTAAGGAAAGTAATTGCTTATGACCTAGCTATACAAGTTTCTGAATTTGTATTGAAATTGAAACATTTTGCATAAGAATAATAACTTTATACATTTTGTGACATGAACAAAAATGCAGATTTCAATTATAGTTGTGATGTAATTGATTAAGAAACTGTAAGAAAAATTAAAAAATATTTTATTAATATTGATACTTTTATACTTGCTTTTCCCTGTATAGAGTATGTCTTTAATTTGATGTTGACAAAACCAAGCTTTTATATGAACTAATAAATTTACTTGAATTGGACAGTGTTAAAACTGATATTTTTACTTTTAAATCAAATCAAATATTCTAAAAACAATGAATGTATTTTGTTAAGATTGATGCAATATTAGAGGAAAAGGATTTTTGGATACTCAATTCAGACTTCGCAAAACATCTGAGATATATATATTTGGCATAACTTGGATTTGAAAAATTACTTTCTTTGTAAACATTTTATTTATTTATTTGACAGTGTGAGAGTGCACAAGTAGGGGGAGCAGCAGAGGGAAAAGGAGAAGCAGTTTTCCCACTAAGCAGGGTGCCTGATGTGGGGCTCGATCCTGGAACCCAGGGATCATGACCTGAGCCAAAGGCAGATCCCTAATTGACTGAGTGACCAACATACTCCTCCTTTTTTTTAAATTAGTCTCTAAGCCCAATGTGGAGCCCAGTGTGGGGCTTGAACTCACAACCCTGAGATCAAGACCTGGGCTAAAATCAAGAGTCAGATGCTTAATCAACTGACCCACTTAGGTGCTCCAAAAATCTTTTTTTTTTTTTAATATTCATTTATTTACTTTAGAGATATAGTGTGTACCTGAGTGGGGGGAGGGGCAGAAGGTGAGGTAGAGGAAGAGAGAAAATCCCAAGCAGACTCCCTGATGAACATGGAGCCCTATGGAGCTCAATCTCATGACCCTGGGATCATGACCTGATCCAAAATCAAGAGTCAGATGATTAACTGACTGAGCCACCCAGGTGCCCCATCTTTTTCAGCTATAGATTTTATAAACTTAAATATAGGTCATATAATTCTGATGAAAATTTAACAATCAAATTGAGGTATGCTAAAATATATATGGGATTTTAAAAAGTTAGTACAAAAAGATAAAATATTTCATAAATATTTTAAAATATTGATTATATTCTGAAATTAACATATTTTTATAGATTGGTTACATATTTTTTATAGCCCAATATTGGCTACTGGAAAATTTAACATTGCATATGTGATTCATATTATATTTTGTTTGGATAACATCAGTCTAAACAAGGAATGAGATTTGTCTTGGGCTAGTGGCAGAAAGTAGAAGGTAGAAGAAACCTAAGAAAAAGGAAAAGTGAAGAGATGACAGATAAATTGATAGGTTCAATCATAGGATTTGCTGATGGATTTGGATGGTGGGTAGAAAGAAAAAAGAGAAAATGATTGCCAGGTCACTAACCTGAGCATCTTGGGGTTATAAACTGAGATGGGTCAACTGTAAGAATAGATTTATGAATTAAAATGCACCAAATGAAATATTATAGAACTTCTAAATGATAGTTCCCTCCTTTAGAGAGTATTCCTCCTGCCCACTGGAAAGCAGCTAGAATAACAGCAAATCACCTATATTGGGCTACAGTTGCAATACTGATAAGGCTCAATCTACCTTGATTTAACCACACTAAATCCATCAGAGACTCCAAATGAGAACAAGGGAGTTTATTATGGCCCCTTCCCCTTGGTCATACCTGAACTCCATCTTTGCTATCCTCAGGACAATGAGACTACTGAAATTCTTGCTGTTTTGTGTTTTGTTTTATTTTGTTTTGTTTTTTGTTTTCAGCCATCATCTCAACAGCTTTTAGACTCTCACCCTGAAAAACTTAACATATCAGCAGCTCTCTGGAGAAGAAAGTACGAAAATATTCAACTTCTCACTTCTGTTCTCTCTGGGATAATGGCTTCTCAAGTACTGGATATGTTGGTAAACCAAAAATGCAGTTTTGCTTCCTAGTCATTTGGGATTGCTAGAAGTCTTCTGACTTCTGTGACACTTTAAGTAGACTTCCTCTCCTCAACCTCTCAATCTCTTTCCATAAACTAAGAATGGGTACATTCCTTGAGTGCATATTTGGTATGCAGAAAGTCAGTCTTCTTTCATTCTGGAATTCCATCTCTTCCAGTCCTGATTGTCTCAGCAGCTCTCTAGTGCATTCAAATAGGCAATGGTCAGATACAAGCTATCAATACTTCATTATCCAAAGCAGAAGCCCAATCATTTATAGGTCATGAATTCAGTCATTCTGGTGTGATATTGCTACAATTCTCATCTACATTATTGTTCTAAAATCGCCACTTATTAAGTCTCAACTTGGCAAGTCTCCATTTCACTTACTGTTCTAAGGGTAGTTCAGAGGAAATATAATTCCATCATTTTCCCAGTCTACGCTTTTTTTAACCCTTCTTAACCCTTCTTAACTTTGCTTCTTAACTCTTCTGTATCACATTGTTTTAGGTATATTTCTTATATATGGAAGACTATTTTATTTTATTTCATTTTTATTTATTTATTTATTTATTTATTTATTTATTTTACCAAACCTGAAAGATTTTATTTCTAATCTGGAAATTATACTCTAAGAGATGGCAGAATACGCCAGCTAAAAAGATGACTAGAGGAGTCCAGGACAGCCCACCTAAGCCTTTTTGATATTTTGAGCTGTAGGTTCTTAAGAATTAACAAATACAAGGAGAGGCTTTCTCTGAACTCTCCCTATCTGACTCAAGACAGAGCCTCCAAAAGAAGCTCAGTTGTCATAAATCCTCCCACCCACACCCTAGGAGTTTTAACAACCAGGGAACTTTGACACTTGCCACAGGAAAGGAGACTAGAAGTCCCCACCACACCTGGACACATTTAGTTGCAAACTGTGACACCTCCCATCTGTTCTAAGGCCCCATTCAGTTCTTCTACAAATCATTTACTCTCTCCTAAAAAGAGGACATACCCCCACCCTTTTTCTATTAAGCTGATATTTAAACCTGAATTCTAAGCCACCTTGAAGAGACTTTCATTTTTTCCCTCCATACTTCCCATGTATACGTGATATACAAGTTAATAAACTTGATGTGGGAAAAAAAAGGCAGAAGAAAAATTATTCAATTTCCTTACTACCTCCAGTCCATTGACAAATCCTTGAAACACGCAGAGTGACATTCCTCTAGGGACTCAACTGCCTGGATGTTGACACTTTACTTAGGCCAAAAGGCAATCCTAGCCTGATCCCCCCAACCCCCCACCCCAGGATCCTGTAACTCCACTTTAACATATAAAAATTCCTTTAGAAACTTCCTTTATCTCTAAACATCCCAAGATAAGTGTTGGCAATCACTCCACAAGCATATGACCCACTGATTTACACCTGAAAGGTCTCATGACTAAGGTTTTATTAGAAGATAATAAATGATATTTTCCCAACAACAGCTAGCCCCCTCAAGGTCCTGGAAACCTTGCTTCCAAATTTCTTAGAGACTTATATTATTCTTAACTCCCTCCCAACTTGAAGGTATATAATGGACCACTCCTCATGACCCCAGTGCAACTCTTTCTGCCCGTGGGTCTTGTCCCCCTGCTTTAATAAAATCACCTTTTTGCACCCAAAAACATCTCAAGAATTTTTTTTCTTGGCCATTGGCTTTGAACCACAATATCTTTCCTACATCAAACTTATGATTGTTTTTCTTTTGTTAATTTGTCTGTTGTTATAGGGGCCTCAGACAAGAACTTAGAAAGGAAGTGAAAATTTACTTTCTCCTCCTCTCCAACTCTAACCCAAATACTGTGATAGCCAATACGCATGATCTTATTTTCTTTATCTTAAATGTTTACATTCTCATTCATGTCTCTTTGCTTTTTAAAAATTCTTACATTTTTCTTATTGTTCAAAATATATATTTTTTCTCTACTGATTTATAAATTATCAACCTGATTTTTATTTTAGTAACAGCTATGTTTAATATAAAAATTAAAAAAACATATATAGTTGTGCATTTCTACAAATATCAAGAGTAATTGATCATTTAATATTGTAATTGTTCACATTATATTTCCTTATGCTAATTTCCCATGTTAACTGTAAGAATACAGGGCTTCACAGAAGACTATTTTCTATTTTTTTGCCTCTTATCTGTTTTCTTTCAGAAAGTATTTCTGATATTTATATTGTATCATAGATGATTAACAAATAATAAAACAGGAATTCTACTTTTATACCTTTTGTTTTCATGGTCCTTTTTATCTTCAATGCTGTGTCTTCCCCATTTGTAAGAGCTTTATTTTGATTTAGTCTTATGGGCCACTCTATTTCTTCAGGTAACACTTCCAGGAAAAGAACAAGAATGGTTAATTACCTGAGCTAGATAACTGTGAATGATTTTTTTTTCTTGTTGGAATAAGTACAATAACTTGTTTGCACACACAATTATTTTTTTTCCTCAGAACCGACAACAATTTATCCATTTTAAAAACTAGTCCCTAGTTCTGCATAAAACTGTTGCCAACAATATTTTTTTCATCGTAAGACAATAATCAACTTTTTTTTTAAGTGTGAGAGTTTGTATGTGTGTTCCTGTCTAGAATTTTGGACAAAAACAATTAGAGCTTTCCAAATGTCACTGTGCATTAGTCTCTTTTCCTTCATTTTACCTGAATTTCAGCACTTTCTATTAACAAATACATTTCCTTTATTCTCAGTGGTATTATTTATTTGAATATGTATTTTCTTCTATCTTTCATTCCATTCCCACAAATGGCCTCAAAAGTGGGTATCATACCCCATTTACAGATGGGTGAACCGAAGCACAGCAGATTTTACAACTCTCCCAGGCTGATCACACTACAATGCTCCTCTCTTTTCTATGAGAAAAGGAATATATTCAGTTAACATGTTTTTAAAAATGTATCTATGGGAAAATAATACATCTATGGGAAAAGTAAAGCTCAGGGGGCTACATAATTTATATTAAGCACTGTCACATAATATATTGCAGGAAGGAGAGAAAATACTAAGTATTATAACTCTCTAAAATGTGGGGTTATCTTTTCTAATACTTCTAGCTTTTCTAATTTCTAGTGTTTAAAAATAATTTTCTAAAATGAGCCACAGGAGACAAACTCTTGATTTCAACCGTTCAAAGGGACGCATCTCAGGAGGAACACTGGGAAGTACTGGAGGCCCCCGTGATGGGACACACACGCATGCCTGCAAGCAAGAGAATCATTTGTGTAAATTCCTCTGCATGCAGCTCTGTAACCTGGCTCCTAAAACCAGCCTGCTCTTTTTTTATTAAGGAGACTCTGCAGAGGCAAAGCAGTCATCAGCTTATGCAAATTCCTGTGGGCACAAAAAAGGGGACCTTTTAAGCTGCCTATTACTTTATTATTGCTGAAAGAAAGAAAAGAAAAGCAGAAAGGGGAAGGGTGGGGAGAATTAAGGATCTAATAACAGTGAGAGCTCGCTGCCCAGGTTGCGTCTCTTGCTGTGTTTGAATGATTTTTCTTTGTCGACAGCCTTGCACTGGGCTATTTTTAGCATCTCTTTAATAATTGAGCTGTAGCAATTGTGCTCAGCAGCTGGAACAGGCAGGGAAAATAGCAGCTCAAAGAAATAGTGCAGTAGGGTCATAATTTAAGTCAAGCTGCATTATAGAGCATATCTTTCTCAAAGGTAGAATGCTGAGGTGGGGAAAAAAAAAAACAAGAAGAGCAGAAAGAAAGAAAGACAAAAAGGAGTGATAGATGGAGAGGTTTTTTTTTTTTTTCTTTCTTTCTTTTTTTTTTTTTTTTGTTTTCTATTTTTTTAAACGATCCAAGAAGGTGCCCTGTTGGACAGATTCTTTTGATGGTACAGAAAGCAGGTACCAAGGGCCTTACTGCTCAACGTGGCAAACAGGACAAGGAAACTAAGGTTACTAGCAGAATTGACACTTTCCTTGTCCCCAGGGTTGTTAAGAAAAAGAGACTTCCTGCACAACATAGGCAACCCTGTGACATAGTGGAATGCAGCTAGAAAGTTGGAAGAGGAAATTTTAGCCATCGGCAGAAGAATTCTGATGAGGAAGGATAAATCTCATATTCCCCACCACCTTCCTATCTAGACAAGGTGCAGGCAGGAAGTATTCATCTTTGGAGGATATAGTTGGATTTTTTCAAAGTCCAATTTTCAGATCCATCATTAAATACCTGACTTACATTATTAAGCCCGTGGGCATATGCATCTCACTTTGCTGAAAGTGCTGACTTTGCATTGCTGGGTCCCTTCTAGGCAGAATCTGCAAAGCCCAAAAAGAGATGGATATTTGCCAAATGGAGACTTAATAAGGGCCCCTATGTCTGATCAGTGCAGACATGCCTCTGATTAATTCGGGCAATCTAAACAAACAAATAAATAAATAACCAAAATGATCAAGTTTATTGACCATTAATTATACCCTCAACTTAACTAGAAAACTGTCAAATTGCATATGACCTCTTTTGACCAGGCAGAGAGACTGCTAATGATTGATAGGGCTGTAGGCTTTCTTCCTCAGCACTTCAAAATTTCTGCCTTTTATGTATTCCTTTCTTTCCTTCTTTCTCTCTCTCTCTCTCTTTTTTTTTTTTTTTGCTTCACTACAATCTTTTTGTTCTACACTACCACCAATTGTTTACTTTGTTTGTTTCCCTTTTTGTTGCTATATTTCCCTCCGTCCCCCTTTTTTTATTTCCCCTGGGGGTTCAGACTGAAGCCTTAAGCAACAGGAGGAAGTTTCTGTATGAGCTGGATTGGTGTGACATTCCATCCAGTAGAGGTCAATGTGACAAAGGGAATTTCTACCCAGGCATGTACATAGGTTATCAACATAATATAGCCAAGGTGACTGGCTACCCATGATTGCTTACATGGCAAAGAAACAATTTGCTTTGCCAGCAAATTTTGTCTTTTAACTATCAAAATAGCCATTTACTTTAAAATGAGTCTTTAGGAACTTTGAAATACAAAGTCGGTATAAGGAAGAAACACTTTACATATATTCCTTAAACAACAGGATAAATATCAATTCATGCTTTCTTCTAAACAGAAAAAGGAAAAAAGAAAGGTACAAGTTTCCGACTGAAGTATCATATGAGTCTAAATATGTGACAGATATTTTAGGCCTTTAGGACGTCAACAAGGGAGACTATTCAGGTATCATAAACTTGAACAACCACCAAAAGAATTAAGTTAGATGAGTGTAAAATCTGGTACATAGCAGAACTCACTTTTCCATATGAATTCATTCTGTAATAATTGTTATGTAATTAATGAACAATTGGATAAGAGTGCTTGGCTGGAAAGTTCTTTCCTAAATACAAAGAAGTTTCAGGGTCTTTGTAGGATTGTTTTTGAATTTTCTGAGTTTATTTTATTTTATTTTATTTATTTATTTCTGTCTGTGGGTTGTTCAACACACAGAGCATGAGGATGCTGTCTTCTTGTGGGCAGAGACAGACAGCCATGTATCATTACACTTGTAGGCATTTAAGAGGGTGCCCATTTTCAACTTCACAGGCTTTCCTAAAGGTCTACTGCAGCAGCCAATTGGGGCCATGAAATTGAAAATGAGATCTGATGGGTTTGGAGGGATTAGAACTTCAGAGAGGGAACTTGTTCTCTCTGAATTACCTGACTGGGGCCAAAGGATTTTGTTGCCCTCTGTATTATTTTTCTAGAGACTCTGGAATAAATTGCCATAAACTTGGTGATTCAAAACAACAAATATTCATTCTTTCACAATTCTGGAGGCCAATAGTACAAAATCAGCATTACTTGGCCTAAGTCAAGGTGTTGGCAGGGCTGAGTGTCCTCCCTAAACTCCAGGGGGAGATCCATTCCTTCCATCTTTCAATTTCTCCTGGCTTTTGGCATTTCTTAGTTTGTCACACTTCACTCCAACCTTTACCTCTGTGGTCACGTTGCCCTCTCCTCTTCTGTCAGGTTTCCCTTTGTATCATTTTTATATGAACGTAAGTAATTTTAGGTTCCACTCAGGTAATACAGGATAATTTCCCCCATCTCAAGATCTTTAAACTAATTGTATCTGCAAAGATTCTTTCTCCAGATAAGGTAATGTCCACAAGTTCCAGGGATGTGGAGCGGGACATATCTTTTGGGAAGGCTGCTGTTCCATCCACCACACACCTTCAGTCCAATAAAATGCCCATATCCCCAGATCCATTCAGACACCATTGATACTCTAAAGGAAACATTTTACTTTGTCGTTGTTGTTTTTTTGGGTGATGGTCCTAATAACAAGAATAGTCAATATTTATTAAGGGATTTACCTTATCCCTCATAAGAGAGTTATATATTTGGCTGAAACATGGATCTGCTAATGTTGGTCAGGTTTTGTCCACCAAACTTGCCATTTCTTTGTTTACTCACATATATTCATTCATTTAAAACTAATATTTGCTGCATAGGAAAACTATTATTATTCCCGCTTTAGAGAAGAAAGAATGAAGTTGAGAATGTGAGGGAACCTCCTCAAAGTTATATAGGAAGTTATTTGTACCATCAGCATTCACCCCAGATGACATAAGCTTCTGCTTTTACCTGCCCCCAGTCGAGGCTTTCTTCTGTTGTGCATGAAGATTTCTGGGCTTCTGCCAGAAGGTGAACTACACCTATCCTTAGTTTTTGATGGCGATCAGGTCAATTTATGTCTTTTCTCAAATCTGCATATAGAAGGTAGAAAAGGAATGAAGAAAAGATGGAGTTTATGAAGAAGGTGAGGGAGAAAAGTACAAAAGATAAAGGAACAATTACAACACAGAGACAAAAAGTTCGCTGAAAACAGAAAAGATTCTTTCTCTGAGAGAAAATGGTAGGGAAGGTACAGGTGTTGAGCAATGCTCCTAATTCCCCAAACCATCCTGAAGATTAACTTTACTAGCTGCTGAACACTCACAAAACCCTACAAGATCGCCCTTGTTATCCCAGATTTACACCTGGAAACCATGTTTAGTCACTCAGCAAGTTACTCAGATACTAGAAACTAGATACTCAAAAATGAAAAGGAGGATGAGGAGGGGGAGAAGGGGAGGAGAAAGGAGAAACAACTCATCATTTATTATTTTTCAAATCATGAAGAAAGAAGTCAAATAAAATACTCAACTATTGTAAGTACTAAACTTCTGAAACTAACACCAGCTCACAATGTCCCTTCATTTAAAGATTAAGAGGTAAAGAGGACAGAATTAGAGTCGCCACCATGGGTGAGAAGGGAAGGTGAAAGAAGGGAAAGAAAGAGAAAGAAGGGAAAGAAGCTGAAGGAAGACCAAAAGACAAAAATATACATATATACATATATACATATAAATATATATACATATAATATAAATATAAATATATATACACACACATATATATGTGTGTGTGTGTGTCACATTATATCATACATATAGAATGTATATATACAAATACATAAGTAAATACAAATATATACATATGGACCTGTATCTGTATTATTCATAAACACACACCAGTTAACCTTTTGATAAGTTATGTTACTTTAATAGGAATGAATGAATGAATAGCAATCCCAGGATGGAATTTCTATTCAGTTTTACATTAAGCTGTGTTCTACTGATGAGTAATAAAAAAGAGAAAATCATAACCCCACAGTAGAAAATATGGAGTCTTTTTTTTTTTTTTTTAATTTCTCATTCTTTTCTTGTCTTGTATTTTATGCCATACCAAGAACTGAAGATTAGGGATGTCTGGTCCCCTGAAAACAAATCTCTGTGGACGGAATAGCTACAAATATATAGAGTGGGGTATTAAAAAAAGGCACAGGGATACCCTCAAAGTCATATCTTTTCAATGTTGCCTTTTGAGGAACTTACACCTCTGCCTTCTACTAAGATGCAGTGATTTCTTTCTTTTTTTTTTTTTTTTTTGAAGGTTTTACTTACTTATTTGACAGAGAGAGGAAGCAGAAGTAGGCAGAGAGGCAGGCAGAGAAAGAGGGGGGAAGCAGGCTCCCTGCTGAGCAGAGAGCCCGATGTGGGGCTCGATCCCAGGACCCTGAGGTCATGACCTGAGCTGAAGGCAGCGGCTTTAACCCACTGAACCACCCAGGCGCCCCCAATGATTCCTTTCTTAAATGCCATCTGCTCAGATAGGATACCTGCAGAAAGAAACTGTTACTTCAAGTTTTTGACATATGCTTTGTTTTTGTTTTCATGGGAACTGAATTCTTCTTTATTCTTCCTTTTATGAGGCAAAATCTTAAACATGATACTTAACTTTTAGGCTGCTTACATGATTAAAAAAATAATAACATTTTTCCTACTGATTAAGGAGCACTGCATATTCACCATAAAGGATTCAGAAATCTGGACAAATAAAAAGATGAAATTATCCAATAATCTTAATAAGCAGAGGTGGCCATTACTAATGTTTACTAAATTTCCTTCAAACTTTCTTTGTGTTACATAACTGCACTAATACTGTATGGACAGTATTGGTTTTCATCCTTTTAACTTTACATCAAATAAGGAGTGTTTTCTGAGCTTTAATACCCTTTACAATATGATTTTAGTAAGATTGTTCTTTATTAATATGTACATAAGAAGTCAGGGCTCTCTAGAGAAAAAGAACTAATAAGATACATATAAAACACACACAAAGGTTTATATGTGGGTGAGCCTCATTTAATCAGTGTGTGTGTGTCTGTGTTTGTGTGTGTGTGTGTGTGTGTGTGTGTGTGTGTGTGTATACAGGGAGAAAGAGCAAGAGAGAGATGGATTTAGTATAAGGAATTGGCTCATATAATTGTAAGTATTGGTTAAGTCCAAAATCTGTAGGGTGAGCCTGGGTACAGGAGACCCAGGGAGAACTGATGTTCCAATTCAAAGACCATTAGGCAGAAAGAGTCAATGCGGCAGATAAAATTTAAAGGCAGTCAGCTGGAGAATTCTCTCTTACTCAGGGGCACGTTTGTTGCTTGGCCTACTAAGACCTTTAGCTGTTAGATGAGGCCCACCCACATTATGGAGAGCATTCGACTTTATTTTAAGTCCACTGATTTGAATATTAATTGTTCCCAGAAATATCCAGAATAATACCTGAGCAAGTATCTAGGTACCTCATGGTCTAGCCTAGCTGACACATACAAGTTAACCATTATAATGAATATACTTTGATTTATTGAATCAAATGTTATGGGCAGATGTTTACAATCAATCAATCCTCCTTCACCCATGGTAGATAGTGATATGGACAAACAAGAACTTTTTTAAACACAGTGACCCAGGACCTACACTATCAACTAATGAATGTTGGCATGTCCCCAGAAACATATTTCTATTTCTCATTCCATGTGTCTCTAATTGACTGATACAAAATCACTGTCTGTCCCCACCTCCTCTTTCCCTATTTTTCTGAGATAATTACAGCACAGGGACCATCACCGCCTTCATCATGCCCTGCTAATAGGATCTTCCCTGTCAGCATCTCCTGGTTTCCTTGTAGGAGCCACAGCTCATCAAGACATAATGCCTAACTCTCTGACCATCCCCACCCTACTTCCGAGGCCTAATCTTTTCCCTTGATTCCTGTTTTGAATGGATTTTTTACATGAGGATGAGGGCATGGAAGTAGGAGGCACTACTGAGGCATAGTAAATAAACAATGTTCAGACATCTCAAAAAGCAACACACAGTAAGAGTAGGAGCAAGGAGAGGTCTAAGAGGGCGTGCAGTGTTCCTTATTTACTTTTTGAATATTTGGTCAAGACAAAACTATGAGAGATACACCAATTATCTTTCTAGTTCCTGTGCTGCCACCCACCCCTTCCCAATTTTTTTTTTTTAAATGAACGCTAGTCTACTTACATCACAAGGAGCATTTCAGATGTCTGTGGCTGTGCTTTAGCTTCTAATCCAGTTCAACTGACCTCATTTTTGGAATAGTTCCCTCCAGATTCTGGAATGAGGTTTTCTATCAGTGTTGGTGAGATTTTCATCTTCATTCATATTTTCATTTTCAGAGAAGCTGAGAAAGACCATTGCTAGGCGTGCAAAGCAGACACAATTTTGACCCATGGCATATGTTTTAAATATGAATTCACACTACTGTTATCTTGAGCTGTTATGTGCCCACTACAATCCACAAAGGCCAGTGACCTAACAAATTGAAGTGACTTGATAAAGTTATTTCTTAATGCTCTATTGTAGATTTTACATTTGCAACTGTAACTAATTGCATTGAACGTGAAATCTAATTAAAACCTCATTGTACCATCTGTGTTCTTTGGTTAAAGGACATGTACTATTAAACATGTGTTGAAAGGAGGTATTGAAAGAGTTACTTAAAATTCAGTTTCTTCCATTCTCAAAGACTGGATGGTGGCAGAGTGTAATACTCCATTGTTGTAACCAGTCTTTAAAAGCTCTTCAGAGCCATAGCTAATTTTCCTATTAGTTACAGACTGGAGAGTGCCCCACCAAATTAAACCTCACAATTTCAGCGATGGTGAACACACACACACACACACACACATACACACATACACACACTGAGAAAGAAGGAAAGAACCTTGGTAATGCACATACAGAACAGTTTTGCAAGAGTCCACAGATACCATCTTACCTTCTCTTACCTTATTTAGTGCAAATGAAAAGCATGTTGTTTAACTAGGGAGTTTGAGGATTTCTTTTGCCTGCAAATGAGCTGGTTTCAATGATGGTAACCTCTCAGTGTTACACGGTACAAAAGTTAGAGAGAAGTAAAAGAAGAGACAAAAAAAAGAATACTATTGGAGTGAAATCCGCAAATCTGCAAAAATAATGATTGATTGCTGTGCTTTAAGCCCTGATAATATGTTCTATACTTAGTTTATTCCTCCTTTAATCGTCACATGACATCCACAAAGACATCCCTGACTTTGAGTCTTAGTTGAGATGCTAAAATCAGTTTTCGGAACTTTTCACAGAAGAAGTTTTTGCAATCTCCTAGTCTGTTAAAAAACTAGAAAATATTAAGACATTTCCTCTTTGTACATCTCACTTAGATTTAAAAAGAAGTGCTGGAGTGGCCTCCAGTTGATTTATATTCCAGCAGCTGCAGCCATGACATCGAGATGCAATAAAACCATCTCTCAGTTATGCATGCACCTGTTGTTAAAGGGAAATCTAGGACAGATGGGCAGAGGCTCTGGAGTCCTAAGTGATAGTGGGCACCCTGAGAGAGTAGATGCATTTTCAGGGCAGCTGGGCCAGGGGTGTAGGCATCAGTATTGGAATATTCCCCTTTGTTAAACTGACCTCCTTATTCACACATGAGCAGTCATCAATTTCCATGTGCAACTCGTAACAAAATGATGTTGGAAAAATTCTGTTTTTCCTTTGTTTCTGAAGCTGTGTACCCTATTTCAGAAGACTCAAGAGCATACAAAAGACCTTCAACGAATATGATTGACTTATGGGGCAACAAGAATTTTATTTATTTTGATTTTTTTTAATTTAATTTATTTTAGGTTTTTATTTATTTTTTTTTAATTTTGTGGGTGGGGGTAGCAGAATGATCCAGGACAGGACAATTGCAATATAATTTTTTTAAAGTAACTCTCTAGGGGTTTCTGGGTGGCTCAGTCAGTTAAGCATCTGATTCTTGATTTTGGTCAGGTCATGATCTCAAAGTTGTGAGATCGAGCCCTAAGTTGGGGTCATGCTGAGTGTGGAATCTGTTTAAGATTCTCTCTCCCTCTGCCTCTGAGCACTGCCCCCCCAACCCACTCCATGCTCTCTTTCTCTCTCTCTCTCTCTAAAAAGGGGGAAAAAAAACCTGTCTGAAGTAAGTGTCAAGCAGACAAGTAGATTTATTGATGGTTGTGGTCCTCCTAATAGCCATATTGGATAGACAAAGTGGAGATTCTGTTGAGGATATTGTGATTTGCTCAAGGTCACATATCCAAAGCTGATCCAGGATGAATGTTCATTTGTTAGAGCGGCTCTGAGTTACCCAGGCATATACACATCTGAGTCTGATTCTGGCTTTATCACTTGTTTTCTTGCTGTTACTCAGTCTTCTCATCTGCACATAGTTTGATGCCGTCCTCATGGGAACAAATGAGAAACAGTTGATTCTACAAGAAAATCTTGTGCTTTTAGTTTATTGCTGTTTTCAGAAGAGACTGTCCTCGGTCTTTTGACATGTCATGTGACATGTGACATTCAGACTTGGAGGAAACTCTAAAAAGAATATCCAGCAGCAGGTTCCTTATGTCCAAATATTTCTCAAAACAAAGAGCCAAAGCTCTTTGACCTTTGCAGCGTAAGCTCTGTGGCTGGAATGCTTGAGTTCTCTTTATCAACTCTCTGCAATAAACCATGCTGCATTGGTAAGCCAGGTAGGACCTGAGACATGTCAACATTTCAAGAAGTTTTAGAAATTCTTTCCCCCAGTTTTTTTCATATAAAATAAAATATGGTGATCACACTGCTGACATATAAGTCCACTGAGCTCTTGCTAATTGATAATCCCCATACCAAGATTTGACAAACAATAACACTTTAGAATAGATAATATTAACTGCATTATAGGATAGAAAACCTAAAAACATATAGTAGTATGACCCGGCAATTGCACTCCTGGGTATTTACCCCAAAGATACAAAGGTCGTGATCTGAAGGGGCACATGTACCCTAATGTTTATAGCAACAATGTCCACAATAACCAAACTATAGAAAGAGCATAGATTCCCATCAACAGATAAACGGATAAAGAAGATGTGGTATACAATGGAATACTATGCAGCCATCAAAAAACCTGAAATCTTGCCATGTCCAACAATGTGGATGGAACTAGAGGGTATTATGCTAAATGAAATAAATCAATCAGAGAAATACAATTATCTTATGATCTCACTGATAGGAGGAATTTGAGAAACAAGATGGAGGATCATAGGGGAAGGGAGGGAAAAATGAAACAAGATGAAACCAGAGAGGGAGATAAACTGTAAGAGACTTAATCTCGGGAAACAAACTGAGGGTTGCTGGAGGGGAGGGGGTGAGATGGATGCGGAGGCTGGGTTATGGGCATTGGGGAGGGTATGTGCTATGGTGAGTGCTGTGAATTGTGTAAGACTGATGAATCACAGAGCTGTAGTTTATATATATTTTATATATTAATAAAAAAAGCATATAGTAGTACTCCTGGCAGTCACTTATGTTACTATGTGCTACTATGTATTATCTATCTTTCTACATATGTATGCACCTATCTATTCATCCTTCCATCCATCCGTATAATTTTATAATAAACTTATGAGGGAATTATTGTTTCATTCCTATTTACAGATGAGAAAATGGAGGCAGAAGAGGATATGTAACTTGGTCAAAGTCCCACAGTAAGAATAGTATAGAACAGACTTGAGCCCAGGTGACCCAGTTCAGAGTTCCTACCTAATCATCAAGTTAGAGTGCCTCTCGGGTGCAAATAAAATTTTGATGTAAAAAAAGATAAATAAATGGATGGATGAATGTTCCTATGATAATGTAGCAAATAGAGCATATGATATGACAGAAACTCCTGCTCTGAACAACTAAGTTATTGTGCTTGTCATTTTGTTCCAAAAAAATTCGGCCAGCATGGATTTTCCTTTTACAAACAAAATACTTGAAAAAAAGGAAAAACTTCATTTACTGCGTTCATCAATGGCAGAGTGAGACATCAACTGCAAGGTGAGTATAGGACTTCCTGAATAACACAAATGTACCTTGCTTAGTATTACTTTCAGTAATCAGACAAAATAATCTGAATATATTATATAAAAATTAATGAGAAAAAATTAGGGATTTATTACCCCACTCTCACAAACAGAAACAGAAACAACAACATCTTTGTTTAATATCACTAAGTTTGATATTTTAGTTTATAGAATGGAGAAGTGAGGCTTATTTACACACAATATTAAGGGATTGAGTGGGGTGACTGTCTCTATAGTATGAAAAGTAAGCTTTTATCACTTATAATTATAATTTTACAGCTAATATCTGGTATGTTAAAACTGGTAATTCTTTCAAATTCTTTCTTTTTTCTGATTCGTAATGTCTCCAAGATACAGTGGGCATTTGTTGGTTTGTAACTTCCTTGGAGCATCCCAGGTACAATCTGAAGCTGGCCCCCTATATCCAGAGGCCAGAGAGAGATGAAGAGGCAAGCACCTCCAGGTGGGTAGGTGACAGGCATAATAAGCAAAGAGAACTTACACAGGAGGCTTGCCTTGGGTGGCAGCAAGACGAGTGGATCCCTGGACCTGTCTGCCACATCTTAGAAGTTTATAAAGAAGCTTTCAGTCACATATACTGTGCAGATGTTCTAAACACCATATCACCATCTCAAGGCCATGTCCTTGGAGCAGCCTTTGGGAGCAGGAAAGGCAAGAAGAACCCACATTCCAAAGACAGAGGAGAAGGTGAGGACTTCTAAGTGCCCAGGTCCAGCTCATGGGTCAACCAGTGGTCACATCTTTTTGATGACCTTCCCCAACAGCATTGGGTAACCGTGGCAAAGAGAATTCAGGTTTTAAAGTCCAAGTTTAGGGCACCTCAGTGGCTTAGTCCATTGGACACCTGCCTTAGGCTCAGGTCACGAACCCTGGATTGAGCCCCATGTCAGGCTCCTTGCACAGTGGGAAACCTGCTTCTCCCTCTCCCTCTGCTGCTCCCCCTGTTTGTGCTCTCTCACTCTCTCTCTGTCAAATAAATAAGTACAATTTAAAAATAAAATAAAATAAAATCCAAGTTTAAATTCAGGTGGAGATGTTCAGGTGGCTTTTCTTTTTAAATGATTAATATTTGTATGAATATAAATTATGAAAAAGTGGAAAATATAGAAAAGCATACAAATAAAATTTAAATATCAGTGTTTTAATTAACCTAATGATATGCATTCCAAATGATGTCAATCACTTGTTTACGTCTGTGGATTTTACAAAGGGAGGATCATACTTTCGTGATATATATAAAATAATTTTCCGTGTGATTAAATATTTCTCAAAACATAATTTTAGTGCATGAAGAATATTTTATGGAGTCAGTGAGCCATATGATATTTAACCAATCCCCAATTAAGATTTAGATTTCCAGCTATAAACAATACTATGGCAAACATTCCCAAACACTGTCTGCATCTCTGATAAGACCTAGAGAATGTCTAGGCATTTCTCAATTATTTTATGAGGATTAATATCTTAAGAAAAATACCCATGAGTGTAGTTTGCAAAGTATATTTAAATAGAAAAAAATTGAAAGTGCTGTATGCGATTTCATTTGCAAGTAAAAACTTAAGTTAGGTATAAATTCAAGAAACATCATCAGATGATAGTTTTCTAAGTTGTATCTTTATTGTAGCAGTTGGAAAACAATCCTGTTACTCAGATTACTCCAGTTTCAGTTGAATGTATTTGAAATGACAATTTCATTATGATCTTTATTTACATTACTAACTGGCGTATGTAAAAACTATAAATGGAGAAAAATAATAGTGTATTATTTTTAGAGAAATAATAATATTTCACAAGTAATTGCTGTAGCAATTAACACATTTTTTAAATGAAACTGGACTTTTTTGGGATGAAATAAATGTCATCTACTTAGATACCACTTTGATATGAAGTTTGGAGAGCACTCACTTATCCAAATATAACTTTGAATTCATAAAAGTACTCATGAGGCAAAATTACAGAGACAGTAAAAAGATCAGTGGTATCCAGGGGCTGGGGTGGGGACAGGGAATAAGTAGTTGGAACATGGAGGATTTTTAGGGTGGTAAAAATATTCTGGGCGATATTATAATGAAGAATACTTGTCATTGTACATTTATCCACACCCAAGGAATGCACAACACCCTCATAAGAAATATGGACTTTGGTTGATTATGATATGTCCGTGTAGGTTCATCAACTATAAGAAGTGCACAATTCTAGTGGGTACTATTGATAATGGGGGAGGTATGCATCTGGGGACAAGAAGGGCTATACAGGAAACTCTCTTTTTCTCGCTTTTACCATGAACATAAAACTGCTCTAAAAAAATGAAGTCCCTTTAAAAAAAAAAAAAGGACTCATGTTCTTACATTATTTTTTCAATAGGAATATAGAGAAAATAAAACAACAACAACAAAAAAAACACATGCTCATGTGAAACACTCCCTTTTCCAAAAAGAGAAAAGAACAGCAAACATACCCATCTTTGACTTCATATGTGACACACATATTCTCTTTATTATTTCATGTTGCTTTGTAGAGATTTACATGGGTTAACCAGGACCTTCTTTTACAAGCTAACTTCTGGCAGGAAGCTTAAATACATGTCCTCCTTTGTACAGTCTGGCAGTTTCATCCTACTGCTTGGTTTTAATGTTTAGCTGAAATTCCTGATATGAACAATTGGTACTCCCACGGGAAGAAGGATTGAAGGATTGAACATCAATGCAGTTTTCAGCGCTTCAGGAAAGTCCAGACCTCGCTGCTACAGTTAGAAATGCTGTAGGAAGTAATCAAGAAAATTGAATAATCGGTGTAAATTTCCCTAACTTGCCAAATTCATTCGCTTTTGCATAGACTATTGTTGCCTTAGGAAGAATCACTATCTCTCTCCCTATTAATGAGAAGTTCTTGCTGTATTGTTACTGTGTGATGTAGTCCCTTAACCCACCTCTGATTTCAGATACAGCTACAGGGGCAGTTTTTGTTTTTATATTATACTTTTTATTTACTTTATGTGTTATTGAAGTAGCATTGGCATATAGTGCTATATTATCTGCAGGGGCACAACATTGGGATTTCACAATTCTGTGCTCAACACACAGCACTACAATAACATCGTGGCCTATATTACATGTGCTGCACTTTTCATCTCTGTGATTGATTGGTAGAACTGAAACACAATGTTGCATCAGTTTCAGGTATATGACACAGTGATTCAGCAGCTCCGTACGTTATGCAGTGCCCCCACAGTGTAGCTCCCATCCATCATCACCACACACCTCTAGTACAGTGCCATAACCTGTATTCCTTAAGTGGTAATGTTCATCTCCGTACTTACTTATTTTATAGTTGGAAGTTTGTACCTTTTAATCCTCTTCACCACTTTTGTCCTTCTCCCCCACGAACCTCCCCCCTGACAACCACCAGATTGTTCTCTGTATTTGAGGGAGTTTGTTTGTCCATTTGTTTTGTTTGTTAGATTCCACATGTAAGTGAAATCATATGGTATTTGTCTTTCTCTGAGTCCAGCCCACCCACCTTGCGCTGCTGGCATATAGAGCAAATACCTAGGCCTCTGGGTTCTAATAAGGGACTTTTCTAAAGTTCCTATGCTCAGTGGGCTGGGCTCACAAGCTAGTTCTGGAAGTATGTTAACTCCTTAATGTCCTAGAAGTAACCCTCATCCAAGGAGGTGGGGCCGTGGGATGAGTACCCAAGCTGGCTTCCCATCTGCAGCTGGACAATCCTGGGAGTTGTCCTACCTGCTCCTCAGGAGAGCCTGGTAGAATCAAGACCCTTTTGTTTATAGGAAGGACACTGATGACAAATCTTTACCTGGCTTTTCTTCTTCTTCTTCTTTTTTTTTTTTCCCCCTCTCTCTGTTCCCTCATTCCTGCTTCTTGGGATCACTTCCATAATGAATCCCCAGTACTGGAGTCCTTTTCTCAGACTGTCTTTGTAGGGGACCCCAAATGAAAACAACATTCTGTAGGGGGAAAAAAAAGAAGAAAACATTCTGTGGTTTACAAAAATTGGCAAAACTTGTATGAGTGAAAAAATGCAGTTTTTGAGTGAACATGCTTCTTTTAAAAGATGGTATGCATGAAGATAAAAGCAATATATGGACTTATGAATATCAGAGGCATTTCTTTAAGGATTTGTAATTTATCATTGAAAATCATGGACTCCAACAAGAGGAACAAAACAAAAAATCTGTTATCTTTGAAATTTAATTCCTCTTAGAGGTCTTCCTCGAAATGCAATTAGAGCAAATAATTGGTCTCAAAACAGTATTTAACAAAGGTTTGAGTCTTCTAAGTTATATTATATCACAAATCAAGCACAAAGAGACTGATGTTCCCTTTTTTGCTGCTGCTTTCTACCACCTTCCCCCCATACCTCCATCATTTCTGCCAAGCATATAATAAAGACCTGTGATACTTCAGGTAGACCTACAGAACTTCTGATAACAGCCCAAAGAAAGGAAACACCTCATACTTATGCAATTGGAGTAAACCTTGGAGTGGAACACAGTGTTCCCAAATTATTATAAATTGTGAGCCAATGGCTTTCTTTGTTAGGTTTTTGGGTTTTTCTGTTTTTTGGGTTTTTTTTCTTTGTTTATTTTGGTTTGTTTTTTTTGCCTTTACCTTCTGTACTTGACTAGAATTGATCAACTCAGCATAATCAACATCCTGGAGATGACTGAATTTAAAAGAAACCAGTATTATCTTGAGTTTCAAGAACAAATTCATATAAGGATAGACAATTAACAAATCACCAAGGAGGGCTTGTTTTGAAAAACAAAAGGTAAACAATAAATATTCACTTTCTCCTGAAACTTGTCTCTTAACTTAATGATAGTCAGGCAAAATAAGTCACTCAGAGCCATAAAAGATGACATTGGCCTTCCCTTAGAGATTATCCACTCCAGGCATTTCAAATACAGTTACTTCTCTCCAACCCTAATTGATTGGTGATGGCTGCCAGATTAGCTGTGTTTCAAAAGGATTATAGGGCTTTGCACAGAAACAGGAGAAAGGAAACTGTGATAGATTAATAATGTCTGTCGAGGCCCGACCGGGAAGAGTGTCAGTTTATACAAATTCTTAATTCCCACCTCCACTTCTAGAAAAGGACACTAATTCTTACAATGTTGGGAATTCAGTTTTGAAGAAATCATTAACATTTAAAAGTGTTAAAAATTTAAAAGCTAAAATAAAAGAAAAAGAAACTAGTGGGGTTAAGATCAATCTAATGGCTCTGAAATTTCTGAGTATGGCTTATCTAAGTCATCTTGGATATCTTTTTTTTTCCCAAAAAAATTAAGCTGTAACAAATATGGCATAAAAATAATAATCTTAAGTATACAGTGTGATGAATTTGTCTATAATTAAACAGCCATGTAATCACCAGTGTGATCAGGATATAAACATTGCAACACTCCAGAAGTTTACCCTGAACCTCTACCCAGTCACTAAACACAAAGATAACTCCATCTGGCTTCTATAATCATTTACTGGTTTTGTATGCTCTTAAACTGCATAGAAAAGGGATTGTAGTATGTACTTGGGCATCTTTTTATCACTGTCAGCTTATTTTCTCTCTCTGAGCTGGCAAGTGATTATTCACAGTAAATTAATTGAAAGCCCAGCACCATACAAACAGAAAAAGTATTGTACTTTACAAAAGAGATTGTTATGGAGAAAGGATGTATTACATCCTAACGCACATCGCTAATACTGCAGTACCTCTTTAAGACAGGGTTAAAGTGCTACCTGCACCTCGAAAGGCTTTCTGAAAAACTGGATACCCTGAGAAAGCTCTATATAGAAATAACCAGAAATGTTAGATAAAATATAACAAATAGTCTTTTAAAAGCACAAATGGCCTCAACAAGCTTCCAAAGAAAATTGCCAAGGACCAGGAAGGAATAAAGAAAACTGAAAACCAGAAAAGTAATTTCACAATCTACTTCTGCAGCTTCCCTGCAGTAAGGGGATAAGAGGATACCACACTCCACAATCAGGGAGAGGAGATGGAAAATTCTGCACTTTCAAGGGGTAGCCTTAGAACTGAGACTGCCTCTTAAAGTGGGATACATCAGAAAGGTCCATGTGTAGTCCAAGTGCAGGTGAGAAATAAACCTCTTTCAGCTGGTGCAGGGAGGACAAAGGAGGTGGTTGAAGTTGGACAAAAGCAAAAACAAAATGTACTTAGAATTTACTTAGGTTACCTTGCCTGGATTTGAGATTCCAATTTAAACAGCCTGGGTGGTGGAGAAACTCCTAACAAAGAAATTAACATAAACCTGGCCATACTCTTGGAACAACTGGCAGGGGCAGCCATAGATCCTTAACCCAGATCTACAGGTATGTCATGAGTGCAAGATCCACACGACAATCACAAGATACATGTGTGAGAATCAAGGTATACTGATAACATGTTATTCATGTGATTTAGTTCATTAAACCATTTGTTAAAATAGAATTTAAAAGACAGACATTAAAAAGTAACTAAAAACTAAATAATACATTATATGTTAATAAAAATAAAATAGATATATTTTAAAAAGTAAATAAAAACTGTAAGAAATAAATAAAATACTATCAGGAATAAGAGGAGAACATAAACTTCTAATTCTATAGAACTAATTCTATAGAACATTCTATAGAACATAATTCTATAGAACATTCTATAGAACATAATTCTATAGAACATATAATTCTATAGAACATAAAATTCTATAATTGAGCACATATGTATATGCACATATATATACAAAGGTATAATTAAACACTTAAACACAATGTACACAAGTCATAAAAAGTACAAAACATTGGCGAAGTGGAAGATAGATGTAAGGCCATGTAGAGAGAAACAACGAGTTTTATTGGGACTTCATCAGGATAAAAAGTTTTTTCACAGAAAAGGAAAGTGTCAAGAAAACCAAAAAGCAACCTATGGAATGGGAAAAGGCTTTTGCAAATGACTTATCAGATAAAGGGCTGGTATCCAAAATCTCTAAAGAACTTAGCAAACTCAACATCCAAAAAACAAATAATCCAGTCAAGAAATGGGCAGAAGACATGAACAGACATTTCTGCAAAGAAGACATACAGATGGCCAACAGACACATGAAAAACTGCTCAACAACACTTGGCATCAGGGAAATACAAATCAAAACCATAATGAGATACCATCTCACACTGGTCAGAATAACTAAAATTAACAATTTGGGAAGCAGATGTTGGTGAGGATGCAGAGAAAGGGGAAAACTTTACACTGTTGATGAGAATGCAAGCTGGTTGCAGCCACTCTGGAAAAGAGTATGAGGTTTCTCAAAAAGTTAAATATAGACCTACCCTATGACCTAGCAATTGCATTATTAAGTGTTTACCCAAAAGATACAAAAATACTGATTAGAAGAGGCACATGCTTCCTATATTTATAGTTGCAGTGTTCACAATAGCCAATATATGGAAAGAGCCCAGATATCCATTGACTGATGAATGGATAGAGAAGATGTGGTATATTACTACAATGGAATATTAGTCAGCCATCAAAAAGAACAAAATTTTGCCATTTGCAGCAATGTGGATAGAACTAGAGGGTGTTATGCTAAGCAAAATAAATCAGTTGCAAATAAACAAATACCATATGATTTCCCTCATATGTGGAATTAAAAAAAGAAAAACAGATGAACATAGGGGAAGGGAAGGAAAAATAAAATGAGAACAGAGAGGGAAGAAAACTATAAGAGACTCAACTGTAGGAAACAAATGAGGGTTGCTGGAGGGGCAGTGGGTGAGAGGATGCGGCAAGTGGGTGATGGGTATTAAGGAGGGCATTTGCTGTAATGAGCCTGGGTGTTATATGTAATGGATAAACCACTAAATCCTACCCGTAAAACTAATAATATAGTATACATTACCCAAGTTGAATTTAAATATTTTTAAAAAGGTAACTGTTTGCTTCTCAAAGCATGAAAGAAAGTCTGCTAGTAAAATGAGTTAAAATCTTATGTAAGATTGTCATGACAGGGACATCTTATCGCCTTTTCCATATTCTATTGATTAGAGGCAAGTTACAGTTCCCAAGGACAGTCAAGGGACAGAAATTTCACAGGGCATGAATAAGAAGGTAGGAATCTTGAAAGCCACTTTTCATTGTATCCACCACTAATGTGTTTATATATTTAATATATTTTATAGCTATAAAGAGATGAAAATAGAAGCTATTTTTCTTAACTTCTTTTCTATGCTCTTTTTCTTCTCTCTTCACTGACATTTATCTTTCTATAAAGCAAATGCTATGCATATCTCTTAAATTGGGATAGCTGTCATACAAGATGAATACTGATCATGACTACCTATCTATATCACAGCACACAAATGATACTTTTAAAGATGTAATTTCACCAAAAGCTTTGAAGTGGATGATGTTTTCTAATAATTAAGTGATTTAAAAAGATACGATATTCTTCTAACAAGAGCCAACTGAATGGGGAAAGACAAGGCTCTGGAGATATATTTCCAATATTTTTGGAGCTTGACCAATACACTATAGTACAGAAAAAAATAATTTATATATTTCATTGAATGCAACTACTTCAAGTTGGGGCCTACCAGACCTGCTGACTGACAATAAAATTCTCCCCTTGTACATTGGTCTGGGTTTTCTTATTGTACATCTGCAGAATGAATTTTTCAGGGGAAGTGATCATTTATGTCTATTCCATTGTCTCTCAGAAAGCCTAATTTCTTTCAAACAACTAGGGCTCATTAATTTAGACTACTTCTTGGAAAGTCTGACCAAAATATTCAGAAATAGCTACACTTGTTCAAAAAAGATCACATCAGCTCTTACTATATAAAAACCACTAAACTTTAGACTTCAGAGTACATAATGTTATAATTGATTAAGTCCTGTATTAAAGAAGAGGGCCATCACTATCTATAGTGAAATACAGTAACTCAAACTAAACCAGAAAAAATGTGGTTGGGTTTGTAATTACAAGATTAAGTTTTAAGAAGCTATATTCTTTCCTAACTGGCTTTTTTTTTTCCTTTCCTTGTTTTAATTGTCCTGGGCTTATCGACAATACATGACCAAATACTTTGGCATTTTGTTACTGTTAACTAATGATCTTTATTCTTTTACTCCAAATTTTTTTTCTGAGAAATTCATTTGTAGACTCCAAATTGTCTTTTTTTTTATTGTGTTATGTTAGTCACTATACAGTACATCATTAGTTTTTGATGTTGTGTTCCAAGATTCATTGTTTGCATATAATGCCCAGTGCTCCATGCAATCTGTGCCCTCCTTAATACCCAACACCAGGCTCACCCATCCCCCCCATCTCCCATCTAAAAGCCTCCATTTGTTTCCCAGAATCCATAGTCTCTCATGGTTTGTCTCCCCCTCTGATTTGTCCCCCTTCATTATAGACTCCAAACTGTCTTAAGTTGCATCTCATAATTGTTAGAATAGTTTCCATGTAAAGTAGAGGGAAGGTCTAGGGGCCTTACATAAGAATCAAGAGTCTGGAATTTTAGGCATTATTTCTACTCCCTAAGCAATTCTACAGCTCTTGAATCTGTTGCCTCTTAAAGTGAGACGCCACGGGATAGCCTCAAATCATTTCGTCTTAAAATGTTTTCTACCTTGTCCCTAGTTGATATGCAAAATTGCTGTATCAATCAGAGGAAGGGATCAAATGTCAATACCAAAGCCTGAATTCATCAGTATAATCAGCTGGATACTGAAGATCACAAGAAAATCTTGAGAAGAATAGATGGGGTTTAAAAGATAAAGGATAGTTTACTATAGGGAATGATGTATCCTTCATTCTTCCAACCTTTTATGTATTCAAAAGCTAAAGTTGTATTAAAAAAATAAACAAACAAACTTCTCCCTTTCATTTCTTTCTTGTAACTGTTTATTACTTTCCATTGCTTTAGAATAAACTCCAAATTTCTTAAAATGTTCTTTGGGTTTTGCGCTATTTGGCCCATACATACCTCTTCAGCTTCAAGTTATACCGTGTCCACTCCACATCTTCAATTTGTACCACCCACACTCCAGCTCTTTTATTCTTGCTACTGTGGCACTTTCCCCAGTTCCTTGATGCTGTAGGCTCTCTTCCAGCACAGTGTCTTTGCACATACCCTACCCTTCGCTTTACCTGAAACCTGAATTACTAAAAGCATTCTCCCTTAACATAAAAACTTTCTCTTTCTCTCTCCCTAGTTAACTATATCTATTCCTTTAGACCTCGGCTCAATTTTTACTAGTTCAAAATAGCTTTCCCTAATTTCCCAGATGAGATTTAATCTCAGCATTATAGCATTTAGCAATATGTGCATCTTTTCAGTACCAATTAACATAATTGTAATTTCCTATAGTTTGTGTGACTGTATGCCCATCTGTTTCGCTAGACTGTAAGCTGCATCAGGGTGATGTCTATTTTGCTCATTTCCTAAGTCATGTCCTGTAGTTAGAATTCAATAAATCTTTACTATTGAATTAATTTAACATGTGTTTACCATAATGTTCTCTCCCACTGCTGTCATATAATGTGGATAGTTACTCTGTTATGATAGAAGAGAGCAATAATTTGAAAAGATGGTGCTGTACTATCTGCACTGTGACAAAGGGCTTCCTGTGATGTACAGGAGTCTTTTCAATGGGCTCAAAGACCACAGGGTCTTTAATTTCCATGATGAAAATTATAGATTGCTTGATTAGCCTTTGTCATCACTTAAGGCCAAGAACAAGATTATGAAAAAGGGAGGAAATAATGACACAAAAACAGATTTACACACACTTCCTCCAAAACCTAACAAAATATACCAATACAGTTTAATAATGTACCTATATTACAAAACCACATATGATTCAACTTTTACTAATGAATCAATAATGTGAGAAGATCAAATCCTTAAAGACAAAGTAGAGTGCACACCTCACTAATAGCTTCATAAGGAAGGGTTGTGAACTGAGGAACTGCATTGGTGACACAGACGTAAAGAAGCTGAAAACCTCTTTGGAAAAAACAACCACCACAAAAATACCTACCATTGTGGATAATCGATGCCTCAAAGGATAAAGGAAAATTTGTTTAATTTGGCATTTATTTTCCCTGGCTAGGAGAAAGGCAGGAATGAGCACAGAGAAAGAACTAACCATTAAAAAATGATTAAATTAATCATTAAAACTAATCATTAAAACTAATCATTTAGATTATCCTCTGTTTCTCTGCTGCTGCAACCTCGATGTCTTAGCTACGTCCCGCTTTCTTGCGGCCTACAGGCTACTGCAGCACTAGGGTGTCAGTTGGTCCCACCCAGAAATTCAGTTCTGCTCTGCAAGGATATATAATACCTGATTGGTGTGTCCATTTAATACAAGAAAATGGAAACTGAACAGCCAGAGGAAACCTTCCCCAACACCGAAACCAATGGTGAATTTGGTAAACGCCCTGCAGAAGATATGGAAGAGGAACAAGCTTTTAAAAGATCTAGAAACACTGATGAGATGGTTGAATTACGCATTTTGCTTCAGAGGAAGAATGCTGGGGCAGTGATTGGAAAAGGAGGCAAGAATATGAAGGCTCTCCGTACAGACTACAATGCCAGTGTTTCAGTCCCAGACAGCAGTGGCCCCGAGCGCATATTGAGTATCAGTGCTGATATTGAAACAATTGGAGAAATTCTGAAGAAAATCATCCCTACCTTGGAAGAGGGCCTGCAGTTGCCATCACCCACTGCAACCAGCCAGCTCCCGCTCGAATCTGATGCTGTGGAATGCTTAAATTACCAACACTATAAAGGAAGTGACTTTGACTGCAAGTTGAGACTGCTGATTCATCAGAGTCTGTCAGGAGGAATTATTGGGGTCAAAGGTGCTAAAATCAAAGAACTTTGAGAGAATACACAGACAACAATCAAGCTTTTCCAGGAATGCTGTCCTCATTCCACTGACAGAGTCGTGCTTATTGGAGGAAAACCTGATAGGGTTGTAGAGTGCATCAAGATCATCCTTGATCTTATATCAGAGTCTCCCATCAAAGGACGTGCACAGCCTTATGATCCCAATTTTTACGATGAAACCTATGATTATGGTGGTTTTACAATGATGTTTGATGACCGCCCGTGGGCGCCCTGTGGGATTTCCCATGCGGGGAAGAGGTGGTTTTGACAGAATGCCTCCTGGCCACGTGGGCGTCCTATGCCTCCATCTAGAAGAGATTATGACGATATGAGCCCTTGTCGGGGACCTCCACCTCCTCCTCCTGGACGAGGTGGCCGGGGTGGTAGCAGAGCTCAGAATCTTCCTCTTCCTCCTCTACCACTACCTAGAGGAGGAGATCTAATGGCCTATGACAGAAGAGGAAGACCTGGAGACCGCTACGATGGCATGGTTGGTTTCAGTGCCGACGAGACTTGGGACTCTGCAATAGATACATGGAGCCCATCAGAATGGCAGATGGCTTATGAACCCCAGGGTGGCTCCGGATATATGCAGGGGATCGTGGCTCATATGGTGATCTTGGTGGACCTATTATTACTACACAAGTAACTATTCCCAAAGATTTGGCTGGATCTATTATTGGCAAAGGTGGTCAGCGGATTAAACAAATCCGTCATGAGTCAGGAGCTTCTATCAAAATTGACGAACCTCTAGAAGGGTCTGAAGATTGGATCATTACCATTACAGGAACACAGGACCAGATACAGAATGCACAGTATTTGCTGCAGAACAGTGTGAAGCAGTATTCTGGAAAGTTTTTCTAAGACTAGTGAAGAACTGAAGGAGTCCTGCATCTTTCTTTTTTTATCTGCTTCTGTTTAAAAAGCCAACATTCCTCTGCTTCATAGGTGTTCTGCATTTGAGGTGTAGTGAAATCTTTGCTGTTCACCAGATGTAATGTTTTAGTTCCTTAAAAACAGTGTGGGGGGGGGGAAGGGCGTGCAAAAACTAACATTGAAATTTTGAAACAGCAGCGGAGTGAGTGAATTTTAATTTTTGTTCATTGTTGGTGGTTTAAAAGAAAAAATTCCCCCCATGTAATTATTGTGAACACTTTGCTTTGTGGTCACTGTAACATTTTGGGGGGGTGGGACAGGGAGGAAAAGTAACAAAGTCCATTTGTCCCTGGCATCTATTCAGAGCAGTGTGCAGAATGTAATGCTCTTTTGTAAGAAACGTTTTATGACTTTTAAAATAAATTTAGTGAACCTAAAAAAAAAAAAAACTAATCATTTAAAAATGGGAAATGTTTTTTGAAAATCTCTTCCAATGACAATAAAGCATTCCATATCCATAACCCTAAAGCAAAGTCTCTGTTCTTTTTCCTTCTAGTCCTGCTCTGCTTCTCTTGGCAATCAAAGAGTGATAGAAAAGTAGACTTCAAATAAGACAAAAAGAAAGGAAGAAAGAAAGAAAAAGAAAGAAAGAAAGAAAGATAGATAGATAGATGATGGCACACGCAGGGACTGAACAAGATAAGAAATTAGTCAGGAAAGAATCACTCAAAATATATTTGAATAGATGGTCTGAGTAAAAATACCCATGTATTTTGTTATTTTCTAAGTAGAAATATTATAGACCATCATGTAATGACTTTGGTAAATAATAGCTAATTAGAAAAGTTTTAATACTCATCTACTTGGAAATATTTCAAAACTCTCTCTTGAGCAACTTCTGAATTGCAGAGAAAATCAAAATCCCAACTGTACACTACAAAAATAGCAATAATAAAGTCTTTAAATATTAAATTAAGCATTTAAACTCTATGAAAAGACATTGCAGAATGTTAAACACTTGCATTATTAAACAAAACAAAATGAATAACTTTTTTCAAAATCATTAAGAAAAAGAACAATGCAGTTGAAACAAAGAAAACGAATAAGAAAAAGGAAAAGCACAAACTAATGATTTAGTAAATAGGTAATAAAAAGAGCTTTGATATATAAATTTAGGAACTGATTTTTAAAATCTAGTAACATCTAGCTTGGGTTGACTGGGTGGCTCAGTCATTTATGCATCTACCTTTGCTCAGGTCATGATCCCGGGAGTCCCCCGTCATCCTTGCTGAGCAAGGAGCCTACTTCTTCCTCTGCCCCTCATTACACTTGTGCTCTCTTTCCCATTCTCTCTCTCTCTCTCTAATAAATAAATAATATCTTGAAAAGAATATAGTATTATACAGCTTTTTGAGATAGATTTTAGAAGGTAACCTAATCACACATTAGTAAAAAAAGCAAAGGAAAATAACTGTATCTTAAGAAATAGAGAAAATATACTATAAAACAACAATCAATTTTTACATACTGCTGATTTTTTTTATCTTGAAACTTTGCTGAATCCATTTATTAGTCCTAATTTTTAAAGAATTTTTTAAGATTTTATTTTGTGGGTGAGAGAGAGAACGTGCACATGCACTAGTGGGGGGCAGGGATGGTGCAGGGGAGCAGAAGGAGAAACAGACTCTATGCTCAGCAGGGATCCCAGTGTAGGACTTGATATCAGGACGCTGGGATCATGACCTGAGGCAAAGCCAGATACTTGACCAACTGAGCCACCCACATGCCCTCCTAACTTTTTTTTATAGAGCCTTTAGGATTTTATTTTTGAGTTGCACATAGATTTTTATTAAATTGAAACTGATGTGAGAAGATACTACAAAAAAAATGCCCTTCTAAAATCCATAGCTATCACTTTTTATAAATGTGTATTTTTCACATTTATATTTTTCATAATGAACTACAGCGGATACATAATGTTATATTAGTTTCAGGTGTACAAAATAGTGATTCGGTGAGTTGATATATTATGCTATACTTACCAAAGGTGTAGCTATCATTTATCTCCATACAACACTATTACAATACCATTGACTATATTCCCTATTCTTTATCTTTCGTCCCCATGACTTACTCATTCCTTAACTGGAAGCCTGTACCACTCCCACTCCCCTTCACCCATTTTCCCTATCCCCTCCCCTCTGGCAACCACCAGTTTGTTTTCTGTACTTATGGGTCTGTTTCTGAATTTGTTTATTTATTCATTTGTTTTGTTCTTTAAATTCCACACATAAGTGAAATCATATGGTATTTGTCTTTCACTGTCTAACATTTCATTTTAGAATAATACCCTCTAGGTCCAACCATTTTGTCACAAATGGCAAGATTTCATTCTTTTTTATGGCTAAATAATATTCCATTGAAGGGATATACCACATTTGGGTATACTTTTTAAAAAGATAAAAATTAATTAAATTAACTACAAAGGCTACTAAAATGCTCTAGAAAAATGTCCAATAGCCATTTCTGATTTATATTCTTAAAGAAATAGAAACAGATGGATAATTTTGACATTACTTCTCTCTCTGTCTCAATTGTTCACACACACACACACACACACACACACATGCACACACAAATGCACACATACAGACAATGCCTGGAAACATTTAAAAATGCCCAGGGATATCACTATGATTTATCAATATCATGACTATACCACTCAAAGCAATTAAGTAAGAGATAAAATAAGAGTTGAATATACAGATTGAAAGAGACAAAATTATTATTGTTTGAAGATATATGCCAGAAAATGTATAATGAGAGAAAACAAAAGAAAGAATATGAATCCAATAAAGTGTCTGGTTGCAGAATCAATGTATTTCATTTATACAAACAATAGCAAATTAGAGAATATAATGAGAGAAGAAGTTCCTTTCACATTAATGACCAGAAAAAATGTCATGGCTCTGAATGAAGTTAGTTTAAAAAAAAAAATACTATAGGAAGAAAAACTTAATACTTAACAACATCAAAGAAGGTTTGAACAGAGTAGAACATGTAACTGACTGGTGTTGGATAAGAAAACTCAAGATAACAAAGACCTCAGTACTCTCTGTCATGATTTTTACATTTCCATTTCAAATGTGTTTCTTAGTTCTTAGTTTATAGGAAGTTTATTAGTTTATACAAGCACAGAATAATATCAACTCACCAATAGTTTATAGTATATATCTGAGGTGTTGTGTGTGTGTGTGTGTGTGTGTGTGTGTGTAGTCAGAGGGTGGGCCTGGGAGAGAGAGGTGGGAGAGAGAAAAGACACTAAGGGCAGGCAGTAAGGGAAACAGACTTGGAAAATAATACAGTAAAATTGATAGGAAATTTTTTTAAAAAATTAGTGTGCAAGAAAGAAAGATGCCTACCAGATAATAGACCATAAAAAGCTTAATTTTTTTTTGTGTTCTGGCATTCAAAGACACATAAAAATCAATGAAATGACTTAACTATTTCACACAGACTTAAATAAATATTGGAATAAATATGTGATAAAGATAATAGTTTAGACAAATGATGTGACCCACTGTGTTTGGGAAAAGAGGAAAAAAATGCTGAATCCTTCTCTCTTTATACTACAATAGCAGTCTAATGGAAGTTTTAAATATAATAATGTATTTAAAAATTCCAAAAAAAAGCATAAGTGGTTGTTTGTATCTTACTTGAAGAAGAAGGCATTACTAATTACAACACGAATTCCAAAAAAAGAATTTGAAGCAAATATTAAAAACAATGATACTAAAGATAGATTTTATTGACAGATAATGAAAAACTAAAGGTATAATTTACAAATATTTTATATTTATATAATTACAAATAAAATATATTTCAAAGAACTTTCAGCAATATTAATAAACAGAGGCATCACATTGGAAAAAAACTCAAATAAGAAAATCCAGTACACTGAAAAAGAAATACAAATGATGAGAAAATATACTAAATTTTATTAAGAACCAAATGCAAATAAAACAACTAGACACAATGTTCATCTGCAAGTTTTTTTTTTAATTTGCAAAAAATAAATTTTAATCCATTTCATAGGCATTGAGTAGGGTCATTTTTGAGACAAGAGGGAAAATGTTTGACTATAGACGTGGTATTTGATTATAATACAGAATTGTTCATTTTATTGAGTTTGACAATGATGCAGTGGTTGCATAAAGAAGTGTCCTTATAAGTTATGAATAGAAACTGAAATAATGAGGGATAAACATGATGCCATAATTTTATTAAACACTTCAGAAAGAAGACATGAAGCAAAAGCATATCCAAATATTAATGTCATCTGTCTGATGAGTACATTATGCTATTTTCCCCACTTACATGTCTTCGAAATTGTTCATAGTAGAAGATTAAATAAAATAACTTACTATATGGGCCAGTATGTGAAGAAGAAGTAGGCAGCCTCTTCTACCTAGAGGTCAAACTAAAATTGGGTGCCCATTTTTAGTTATCTCGGTAGATGGCTTAGGAGCTCTTGATACTGCCGGCCATTCATAACACTCTGCTTCCCCCGCCCCTGGGACAGCCCCTCCTCCCTCCTCTGAATATTTCTTCTCCTTCCCCTCTGCACATACATCCTTTCTTACTGGCCATTAGCTCCTGTAATTTCTTAAGGCACAGTGCTGGATTCTCCTCCACTGTCCCTCTAAAGTCTCTGGAAACCTGTCTTCTTACCCTACTTCAGTTACACCTATACACAAAAAGTTCTCATCCATGCAGTGGTTGCAAGCACTGGCCTAGAACATCTAACTGTCTTGTGAAGGATTGAAGGGTTACTAGGGTTACTAGGAATATAGATATACATATACATATAACTCCATATAATCTATCTGTATATATTCATATCTATATAGATATATAGATCCATATCCATATATATGTGTGTGTTTGTATATATGTGTGTGTGTGTATATATATATGTGTGTGTGTGTGTATATATATATATATACTTTTACAATATATATTTTACAATCCTTTTATATGTTGCTATTGCTAACCCCGTTTAACAGATGAGGAAATAGAGACCTAAAGAGGCCTCTAATCCTACAGCTAGTGAATATATGTATACTTAATTCTCTAAACAAGTTTGTATTGCTACTACTGCTATTCCTGTGTGTGTACACATATATGCATATATAGTATATACACATGTATAGTGCTTATAACAGTGCCTGAAGTCTAATGAGTTCAATTAGTGAGAGCTATTATCATTGCCAAACATGTACCTCTAAGCCTTATTTTCATATAATTTGGTGGCTACTTGGAATCTCCAAAGACATCTATGTGCATTTCCAAACTTAGTTTTTGACCTTGCACCTGAACTGGGTCCTCTTTTGATGTTCCTTATACCAGTAAACAGTGTTAGTATCCATTTTGTTACACAAAGAAGAATCTAGCATGTTAATTTTCTGTTTCTTGCGTAACAAAGTACCACAAACTTGGTGGCTTAAAAGAGCACAAATTTAAATGGAATACTCTGCAGCCATCAAAAGAAATGAAATTTTGCCATTTGCAATGATGTGGATGGAACAAGAGGGTATTATGCTGAGCGAAATAAGTCAATCAGAGAAAGACAATTATCATATGATCTCCCTGATATGAGGAATTTGAGAGGGAGAGTGGGGGCTTTGGGGGGTAGGGAAGGAAAAAATGAAACAAGGTGGGATCAGGAGGGAGAAAAACCATAAGAGACTCTTAATCTCACAAAACAAACTGAGGGTTGCTGGGAGGAGGGGGGTAAGGAGAGGGTGGCTGGTTATAGACATTGGGGAAGGTATGTGCTATGGTGAGTGCTATGAAATGTATAAGCCTGACAATTCATAGACCGCTACCCCTGGGGCAAATAATACATTATATGTTAATAAAAATAATTAATAAAAAATAATTTTTAAGAAGAGCACAGATTTATTATCTTGTAATCCTTAAGATCAGTATCTGAAATGGGTCTCATGGAGCTAAAATCAAAGTATTGACTGGGCTGCATTCCTTCTGGAGGTTCCTGGGGAAAAGCTGTTGCTTGCATTTCCAGCTACTTGAGGCTACTTGCTTTATAGAACCATGGTGATGCCTTGGTAAATCAGGATAAAGTCCATATTTTAAGGGCCACTGATTAGCAACCTTAATTCCCTCTTGTTATGGAAGGAAACATGCAGGTTCTAGAGACTAGGATGCAGACACCTTTGGGGAGCCATTATTCTGCCAAGAACACCTAATTACCTCCTATTTCTGATATATGATCCTTCATCAAATTCTTTCATTTTTACCACTTCTGTCCAATCTGAAAACATTTAGTTTGACAATGGCAACAGCTACTAACTAGTCTCTCTCACTGTGTCTCCTATAAATCAAGTTTCTACCAATGAAAGTCATCCTTTCACAACAAATCTTATAAGTATCTTACCCCTCCTTAAACCTTTTATAGATGTCTACTGCTTCATGTTCTTAGGATACAGTCCAAAAACCCCATTATATTCTACAAGGTCATTAGCATTAGGTATCAGAGTCTACCAAAGATCTTAAAAAACAAAAACAAAAATGAAACAAAACTTCCTGGAAAGTGTTGTCTATCAGTCAGGATCCCAAAGACAGCAGAGGACATATTCAAATAAGGATAACTTGAAGATGGCTTATTTACAAAGGATTTAACTACAAAGGTATGAGTAAGCTAAAACAAATCACCAGTAACAGTGCAGGTGTGCAAGGCTAGTAGCAGCAGCCCTGTTACTATTCTCCATGTAAAGGCATGAAGAGTAGGAGAGGTAATCAGAACCCAGAATGAATAATTTTATATTGAGCTGGAAAAGCAAAGACCTCTCTCAAGGGAAAAAATCAGCCTAAAAAAACCTCATCAAGAGGGAATATATACCCTTAACTATGCTACCCTCCACATCTCTGATCTTTTATCAGGTTTGCCCACTGGGCAAACTCTACGAAAACCCCATAGACATGGGATCCCTCTTACCTAACCTCTGTTAGCCAGCCTTCATGGGAAAGAGTGGGATAGAAATGGTGGAAACTTGTTATGGAAAGGCAAACAGAAGATCACTGGCCCAGGCAACAAAATAGATGAACAGAAGTTAGAGTTCATCCTGAAAAGTAATAAGACTTTTGCCTGGATGTAGAAAGTTGGGGAGAGTGTGGCCAGATACACTTAGAAGTTGATGCTTTAGTTTATAGGCAACAATGACAGTTTCTCCAACATGGAAATAAGATTTAAAATATAGTGTCAAAAATATCACTCTGACTGTTGTGGGCTGGGTAAACAGGAAGCCAGGAAGTAAGAGTACAGGCTTGAATAAATAAATAAATAAATAAATAAACAAACAAACAAACAAACAAACATACAGCCTAGGACGGTGGTCTTTGTAGTAGAAAGTAAGTGGTTTGCACTGATACAATTATCTGAATCTAACTTTGAGCAATTATCATATTACAGTTTGGGGCAAATTTTTCCTAGAAGATTCTCAGAGGGTAAGAACCACTTTGAGGATGATTGTCCTTTGGAACACTTGAGTTGGTTTACACTCCTCACCTTTGAGTATGGAATTGTCAGTGTCCCTATACATTGATTGTCCTCATTTTTTTTTTTTCCTGATCTCATAGACCACTGAGAAGTTCCATTTAATTATCATGCAATGTTTTATGAACACCTCTGCCACCACACCTGCCATATTTTTAGTCTGTTTCTGTGCTGGTCCTAGGTCTCCTGTTCATGAAAAATGTTTCTGCTGTCTCTCTAATTTACTCCCATGTTTTCATTGTGACAATCTCTGAGAGTAAAATTGAGAAGAATGTCTCAAGGAGGGTGATTAAGATCAAATGAAAGAAGACATCACATAAATGCAAGATTTTACCAGCAAAAGAAGTTCATTAAAAAAAAAAACAAAACTAGGATTGCTGGACTAGTCAGAAAGATAGGCAGAACTATGACATCCCTAATCAAGAGAAAGAGGAAAAAATATATATAAAAGTGTCAGTGTAAGGAATGTGTTTACTATTAGAAGGACTGGTAAGTTTGGACCCTGATTCTGATGATAAGAAACAGACCGGCATTGTAACAACAGGAAATGAGTCTAAATGAACTAGCAATTGCATGAAGTCCCAGGGCAGAAGAGTGTTTTTGGAGAGACTAGGGAAGATTCTAATGAGAGGTTCTTAATTAGGAATTCAGAGATGTACCAAAGTAGAAGAGAGAAAGAATAAAAGTGAGAGAAAAAGCTAAAGTCTGGGAAGTGTATATTTGCCTCTAAACAAAACTGAGGAAACCCAGCAGCTCTATCTAAAACCAAAGAAGATAGAGAATATATGAGAGCTTGAAAAAATAATGAAGACCTGTTAGAGAACAGTCATGTGAGAAGAGGCAAGTATCTTCCATGCATGTAGAGGAATAAATGGACATATCACAATTTAAAAGTTAAGACCATTTGGCATCATAACTAGAAAATAAGCTTAATAGTCATATTGTTATATGGTTACTTTACTTATAATTAAGAGATGTGATATATTTTAAATAAACCTGTAACATCTGGATTATTAGTCTATTCAATTAACATTTAATGTAGAATTTAATGAAACTACTTTATTAAAGTTTTTCCTTCATAAAAAAAATGAAAATAGGGAAAGAATTTATTAATGAAGACAAAATGAGATGAGATTTGCTTACACAGATCCAAAGTCTTCCTAAGATCAGAAACTTCCAGTTAATTCCACTTGTACATCACCTTCTTTTACACTCAGGACAGACTGTAAAGCCCTCTATGGAGATAGTTTATTGAAATAATTATATACTATATCATAGACCTTAGTCTGCAGGCTACAAAATTAGAATCTTATTGACTTGGGTTTTCTTCACTGGGAAAAACAGGCAATTAGAAGTGTGTGTGTGTGTGTGTGTGTGTGTGTGTGTGTGTGTGTGTTTCTATTAGCCAAAGCCCTTGCAGCAAGTAGGGAATGAATACACTTGAGAGGGGCATCAACTTTGTTTCTATGTGCATCATCAACTTTGTTTCAAATGTGCTTAAGAAACTAACTCGGACTATAAGTCTAATAAAATCAGTCATTAAACGGTGAAGGGACATCCCCTACCTCTGTGAATTGCTGACAGAGTCCAAGATTCTAGACCTACCTGCCCTTGCTTTTGGCTACTTGCTCTCATTATTAGCCTTACTCTGCCCAACAAACTGCCTGATTCTTCAATGCTCTTCTGTGCATTGGGAAATGCACAGAAGTGGGAAAGATCATATGCACCTCTCTCCAGCAAGAGAAAAGGACTTTCAGTTTGATATCTGCTTATTGTGATGTTAATTTCCTATCAGTTTCTTAGCACGGCCACCTGTGTTTCCTGCTCTTTACCCAGTACTTGTTCCATTGAGCCTTCTTATTTCTGATTAAAAGATTATAGGTGTGGTAACCTTAGGCATTCAAATCAGAGCTTCTAACACTAATACTCAGTAACAATAAGGCTGCTCCTCATACCCCTTCCCCAGTTTCTTTGCCCCATTCCTTTGTTTTCAGCTCCCCTGTGTCCATCAAAGGGTCTTCTGTTCCTCTGTTGCATAAACTGCAAACAGTAGAATCATGATTAAAAAAGAAAAAAAAAAAAAAACACTTGAACAAGAAGAGATGTTAGATAACACATACATTCTACATTAAAAGCTGACTTTGTGGTCAATGCACAATTTCTTCAGCTGGTACTGGCTGTCTGGAGAACCTGACTGATTAGAGGCTTTATTTGTACCTAGGGGGAAAGCTCCATGATTATCAGCAATGTCTGGTTCAGTCATAGGATGAGAGAGAGGGTCACTTGCCCTAGAAATAGCACACTTTGGTCTAGTCCACTTTCCTTCTTATCAGATGAAGGATCTAAGGTTTTTAAAGTTTTATATCTGGTTTTCTAACACACTAGCTAGTGGATGTCATTGCTGGAAAAAGAAAGCAGATTCTCTGAGTCCTAGGAGCCCAGTGTCCAGGTATCAAAGGAAGTCTGATTCCAAAGTCACATTATCTTTACTTCTTATTGTGGTGAATCACAATTCACAACCCCTTTAAACCTCCCCTTCTTTATTTGTATCCCTTCCAGCACTTAAGTATAGTCTCTTGCCTTCTCACACAAACTTGATGTCTCAGGGTTCTTTTGTTTATTTGTTTTCTGTCTCTCACTGATTATTACTCCAATCAATTTTGTTCTTGGTACTAGATAAATCTTCTTCATGTGCTATTATCATAATTTTAATCTCAAATTTATGATCAACACTTTAAATATTTCTAAGATAAAATTCATCTCTACAACTACATTTTAAGTTCCACCATGATGTCAAACTACCACAAACTACCACTTGGGAAAATGTGTCTCCTACTATGATCCAACCAGCAGTTTTGGTTTTGCCATATACCTGAATATGGCATCATAATTTCTACCTAACAAAATCCTTCTGTTTTCTCTGCCCAACTGTTAGCAACTACCTCTCCACCTTCTATAGCATTTCATCCTACCTCACAATGCAAAGATCCATGCACATAGATTCACAGTTTACTTTTGCCCAACAGAAATTTCATCAGTGCTGCCAGGGTCAGCTGAAATAACTACAAGGCTGAAGTATTACATGAGGAACCTAGCACATGAGGAAGCACAAAGAACTTTGGCTCAAGTCTATGCCATACATAGTAAGAAAACCAATAAATATTTTTTCTGTTAATGATGTTGATATAAAAAGGTTGTAGTTACTCAGTTTGCCTATAATTTCATTAGCTTGAAGTATATCTACATACTGATTTTCTCCCAAAATAGACCCTTTAGAATCCCTAGACAATTCTTTTCATTACTTTTTGAAATTGATCAATTTCATCCCTGGCTTGTTTGACAGTCAACAAGGAAATTGAATTGCTTTTGAACAAGTAAATGGGTTTCCACTCTTTTTCCTACTTGAAAGAAAATACTTATTTGCAGCCCAGATAAACAGCACACATGTCCATTTCCACAATACAAAAGTACTTTGAAGAATTCACTCAACTGGAAAATATATGGGGGTAAGAAACTATACACAAGTCTAGAAAATGCATTAGGGTAAAAAGATAAATCTGACAGTGTCTGTACCTATTTATTCCTCATAGAAAGGACAGCTGTGGCACCAAAAGTTCCAGTTATTTTAGGCGTCTCTTCTCCATAAACTGGGTGGGTTGAGATTGTGGGAGTTGGGGGCAGGGAAGGGAAACTATCAGCTAAATATACTAGGATTCTTTAAATATTATCTGTTTGAGATTGTTTTCTATTTGATTAATTTTAAGAGAAAATCAGAAAATACTATTAGTTAATAATGGTTAAGTTATGGATACATGTAATCCCACAGAACCTTGTAGTCTATCCATATCCCTTACGGATTATGCACTATGTCACTTACAAGCTATAGGAAGCATATCGTCACACATTCTTCCATGGGTCATATCACAAAGTCTGCCTCATGGTCTTCTACTATGTGGTCAGCTCATGTTTTCTCTGGAAGAGACAAGGTGGCTTTCTGTGATGTGCTCATTCTGCCCATGGTCAGCTTGTTCTCTGTGCCTATCAGGGTCAACTGTGGGTTTTTCTTTTTTTCCTGAGAGTTCTGTGTTTTAAACTAGAATCCAGTTGTCCATGGTGTACTTGCTGTTAATTCAGGAGTTGCTGTCCTAACATGATTGTTGAATACTGCTCTTCCATGCAGCCATGGCTTTGGCGATGAGTTGTCAGTTTAGAAATTCCAATTTCAGGGCTCTATTTATTTCTGTTTTCCAAGTAGATGCTACTTTATATCATCATCATCAAATTTTAATACTTATATGCCAACATATACAGATCTACATTTTTAAAAAACCCACAACAGATTTTATGAATGTATCATGATTTATTTTTTCACCTCAGTAAAAAATATCATACTTCTCAGAAGCCATGAAATCAAGAAGGGAGTGGAGTGAAATATTAAGTATTGAAAGAAAAAACCCCACCAACTTAGAATTCTGTATTCTCACAAACATATCCTTCAAAAATGAAGTTGACAGCCACAGCACCTGAATGTGCCTGATGTCATTCAAAATGAAAGAGAAATGCTAAGAAAAAAAGGGAAAACTGAATCACATAAAATGCTTAATTACATCACAAAAGACAGCAGAAAGCCATAAAAGAGGGAAAAACTTAGTCTTCCAGATAGCAAAATACTAGTTGTCTTGGGAAAGTAGATTTGCTATGGCTAGGAAAAACAACTATCGAACAGAATACAGAAACTAGAAACAGTTCCTCTTTAATCGGAGCTTAAGAACATTGCAAATCAATGAGGAAAAGATGACCTATTACATAAAAGGAACCAGAACAAAAATATTTCTGATGGATTAAAGATCTAAATATGCCTCCATCAGAAAAGATGAATACCCAACTTTTGTATCAACATGGACAGGTCTGGAGGAGATTATGCTGAGTGAAATAAGTCAAGCAGAGAGAGTCAATTATCCTATTGTTTCACTTATTTGTGGAGCATAAGGAATAACACAGAGGACATGGGGAGATGGAGAGGAGAAGTGAGTTGGGGGAAATTGAAGGGGGAGACAAGCCATGAGAGACTGTGGACTCTGAGAAACTGAGAGTTTTGGAGGGGAGAGGGGTGGGGGTTTGGGTGAGCCTCGTGGTGGGTGTATTAAGGAGGGCACTTATTGCATGGAGCACTGGGTGTGGTGCATAATCAATGAATTATGAATCAATTAAAAAAATAAATTATATTATATTTTTAAAAAGATCTAAATGTGAAAAATAAAAAGTAGAATTTTTGAGGAAAAAAAAAAAAGAGTGAAAACCAGAATCTGGAACAAAAAAACAAGGGCAGCAAATTGAAAACATTGACAAATGTGGTAGATATTAACCCAACTATATCAATAATTATTTTAAAGGGCAATGGTCTAAATATACCAATTAAAAGACAAATTATCAGAGTGGACCAAAAAATAAGACCCAACTATATCTTGTTTATAGGAAATCCATTTTAAATATAAAGACAGATGCAGATGAAAAGTAAAGAGTTTGGGGCACATGGGTGGCTCAGTGGGTTAAAGCCTCTGCCTTCCGCTCAGGTCATGATCTCAGGGTCCTGGGATTGAGCCCCACATCAGCCTCTCTGCTCAGTGGGGAGCCTGCTTCCACCTCTCTCTCTATCTACCTGCCTCTCTGCCTACTTGTGATCTCTGCCTGTCAAATAAATAAATAAAATCTTAAAAAAAAAAAAAAAAAGAAAAGAAAAGTAAAGAGTTTGAGAAAGAAATCCATGCTGACACTAAATAGAAACCAAGAGTACTTATATTAATTTCAGATACAGTAGATGTCAGAGCAAGGAAAATTATAAGGGATGAAGAAGGGCATTACATAATAATAAAGGGGTCAATAATCCAAGAAAACATCACCATCTTTAATGCATATGCACCTAAAAACAGAGCAACAAAATACCTGAGGAGAAATGCTATAAGGAGAAATAGGTAAACCCACTATTTTGGTTGGAGATTTTATCATTACTCTATTACAAGTGGACATACCAAATAGTAATTTAATACACAGTTGAAATCAGCAACACAGTCGACTGGATATAACTGACATCTGTAGACTATGTCATTTAATAATAGTATATTACATATTCTTTTTAAAACATATAGAACATATGCCAAAAAAAAAAATCCAGATACAGACCTTATATTTGACCTTATATACAGACCTTTACAAAAATTAACTCAAAATTGATCATAGACCTAAATTTAAAGCACAAGATAATAAAGCTCTAAGAATATAACATAGAAGGTAATCTAGATTACCGTGGGCATAGCAATGAATTCTTAGATACAACACAAACATGGGGTCCAAGAAAAAATAACTGATAATCTGGACTCCATTATAATAAAAAAATTCTGCTCTGTGAAAGATAATACCAGAGAATGAGACGACAAAGAAACACAAACCAGGAGAAATATTTGCAATAGAAATATCCGATAAAGGACTGTTAGCCAAAATAGACAAAAAACTTTTGAAACTCAACAGTAAGAAAATGTACAACCCAGTTAAAAAATGGATAAGACTTAAACAAATATCTCACTAAAGAAGATAGGCTACTAACAAATAAGTATATGAAAAGATGCTCCACATTAATGTCATTAGAAAAATGCATGTTAAAGCAACAATGAGATGCTACTTACACAACTATTAGAATAGCCAAAATCGAGAACACTGACAAGACCAAATGCTGACAAGGATATGAAGCAAAGGACATTTCTTTGGGAGTGTAAAATGGTGTAGACTCAAAGACGGGCAGTTTCTCACAAAACTAAACATACTTTTGTTCATACAATCCAACAATTGTACTCCTTGGTGTTTACCCAGAGTGCTAAAAACATATCCGCAGAAAAAGCTGCACATGGTTGTTTATAGCAGCTGTATTCATAACTACCAAAACTTGGAAGCAACCAAGATGTCCCTCAGTAGGTGAATGGATATATAAGCTATGGTATATCTACAATGGAATATTACTCAGTGCTAAAAAGAAATCAGATATCGATCATAAAAAGATATGGAGGAGACTTAAATGCTATTACTAAGCTATTACTTTCACTATTACAAAGTGAAAGAAATCAATTTGAAAAGGCTGTTTACCCTATAATCCCAACTATATAGCATTCTAGAAATGACAGAATCCTGGAGACATTTAGAGATCAGTATTTGACAGTGCTCTAAAAAAATAAAGGAAAAAGGAAAAGGGAAATGTTTAATGATATTCCATAACATAATAACAATATTATGTAACTACTGAAGCCATTCTCCCATTAATCAGAATTTATATATTTGTTAAAAATAAGGCTGTAAAGAAATTCATTTTTTTTACATTTGTTCTAACATTAGACTTAAATTATTAGAAGTAAAAATTGGCTAAGAGACCCAGAAATATTGAAAGTTGATACTGATCGACATATGCTCTCCATAACCTGATACCAACTCTTAATCTTATTAAGAGAATACAAAATTTAATTTTTTCCCCTGAAACTACACTAGCATTAAGCACTATTATTACTTTTACTCTTTACTAAACCAATGTTGGGAAACACATAAATCATTTAAAATATTTGCATGTTTCTTATTGTGCAGTTGAGAAATTCTTCAGATATTTATAGGTCACTTGTACTTCTTTCAATAATTGCTAGTTAACATACTTGTCATTTTTCTGCTGAGTGACTTGCCTTTGATTATTAAATAAGAATAAGGGATTAAACTAAGTATCCAAATTAAAATGTTAAAAAGGAATAAGATAAATAAAAAAAGAAGATGAAACTTCAAAAGAGGGAGAAAATAATGATAAATTAATAATTATTCATAATTTATAACAGTGTTAAAACATTAAAAGAATATGCATAAATTTGAAAAGTATACATAAATGCTTATTTTGTAAGAAGGTTATTAAAACAACATTTTGCACAGCTTATAAAAATAGACTAAATAAAATAATTTTGAAATACTATTGAGGATATAATCCTAGACATATAAAAGATTAAATATAAAAACACACTACACTATCCCTTGTTAATACATTTGAAAATGAGATTGACCTGCCTTTTTCTTCGAAGATCATAAATTACTATAACTGATTTGAGAAGAGACTGATATCAGTGGAAGGACATTAAAAAATTTGTCTAAAGTACCCAAAGAAATAATTCATGGACATCTATTGCCTGGGTACATTTTTTTAATGAATTAAAAAAGAATTGACGCATTTGTTCTAAAAGATTTTTTTTCTGGAATACATAATGCATTCCAGGAAACACATTTGAATTTAGAAAATAAAAGATTATTGTTGGAATTATGAATATTGCTTAAGAAATTTAAAAGTCAATTTTCTTTGTTGGTCCTTAGTAATATGAGTTTTAGTTGTTTCTATTTATTCATTCAAAAAGTACACATGGCTGGATAAATAAATAGAATCTATTGGAAATAAAGGAGATGTTGGATTCATTCTGTGCATGTCTCTAGAAAGTTATTTTATTAAAATTCATGTACTTTATTTTGCAAAAATAAATTTGCAATGATGATCAGTTATAAATAAGGTCCTCAGCCCAGAGAATTTTATGAAGTCTATCAAACCTTCAAAAAATGATAATGCCAAATGTAATATGAAGTTCTAGAATATAGACAATGCCAGCTTTCCCATTAATATTATACAGCTAACAGAACCCTAAAATGAAATCAGATTTTAAAAAGCCCAATAGGAAATGTAAAGACCCATCTCAACTAGAATATTCACAAAAATAAATTTAATTAAAAACAATTGCAGCTCAAATTTATATTGCATACTATGAGTAAATGGTATTTTGAAAGAAATCAAAAATTGATATCAGATCTACGAATATAATTAATTATATTAATAAATTTTTTATAGACATCTTTGCATTGGTTTAAAAAGAAAAAAAAAAAAACAGTTGATAGGGACATCTCGATGGTTCAGTTGGTTAAGCCTCTGATTTTGGCTCAGGTCTTAATCTCAGGGTTTTGGGATTGATCCCTGCATTGGCTCCCCATTCCTCAGGGAGTCTGTTTGTTCCTCTCCCTCTGCTGCTTCTCCAATTCATGCTCTATCTCTCTCTGTCTTTCTCTCTCACAAATGAATAAATAAAATCTTAAAAACAAAAAAGCAGTTGATAGCACCTTACAGATTTTTTGATAGAAAAAATATCTTAGTGAATCACAATTGAAAACATGCTTTCTATATGATAAACATGACCATGTAGAAACATGAAGTACTTGAAGCAGTGAATCAAGAATTGGATGGCCACTGTCATTGTCATTAATTAACACTTTTTTTAATTTTAATTTTTTTTAGAGAGAGAGAGAGAGCAAGAACAGGGAGAGGGGTAGAAGAAAAGAGAGAGAGAGAATTGCAAGCAGACCCCAGGCTTATCACTTAGCCAACGTGGGCTCAGTCTCACAACACTGAGACATAATCTGAGCCAAAATCAAGAGCAGGATGCTAAACCACCCTACCCACCCAGGCACCCCAATATATTTTTTTAAATTCTTGTGTATCCACAGGAAAGAAAAAAGAATTGAGGTGAAAAAAAGAAATGAGAGCATGTTGAAAGAAAAAAATGACATAAAAGTACATTAAATGGAAAACATGATAATCAAGGAAATAGTCAAGTATAAAAATTAATCAGGGCTAGCCATTTACAAAACATGATGAAAAGTATTTCCACCATAGCTAAAAAGCTATATAATATAAAGAAGTAAACATAGGAAAGTATGTAGAATTCATAATGACAACATTTCAAACCTTTAATTTTGGATACCAAATAATACTTGAATAAATGAAAAACTGTATCACATCTCTAAATGGTAAGAGTTAATTTTGTAAAGATATATATTTCTTATGAAAACTTATTATCTATACACCATAATTTATAATCAATATGCCACTATTATTGGTGTATAGTTTTGTTTTTAATTCCTTTTGAGTTTTAATTTTAGTGCAATGTTGAGCACTTACAATATAGTCAAATTTCATTTATAAAAATATTTTTTGGAATATTTAAGAAAATTTTGAACCTAAATGAGAAATGGGGTCAATACAAAAAATTAATATATAGCTATAAAGTTACAATAATTAGAGTGTGTCAAATAGACAAGGAGTTCAATTTGACATAATTGAAAATCTAGAAGAAAATGCAATCATAATAGTTAATACTCATTAAGCAGTAACTGTGTGCTAGACAATTTTCTAAGGATTTTGTATATGGTTATTATTTATTTTGCACTACAAACTTTAGAAGTAGGTCTTAGAATTAAAAATAGAGCTTCCCTATGACCCTACAATTGCACTACTGGGTATTTACCCCAAAGATACAGATGTAGTGAAAAGAAGGGCCATCTGTACCCCAATGTTTATAGCAGCAATGGCCACGGTCGCCAAACTGTGGAAAGAGCCAAGAAGCCCTTCAACTGACGAATGGATAAGGAAGATGTGGTCCATATACACTATGGAGTATTATGCCTCCATCAGAAAGGAGGACTTTTGTATCAACATGGACGGGACTGGAAGAGATTATGCTGAGTAAAATAAGTCAAGCAGAGAGAGTCAGTTATCATATGGTTTCACTTATTTGTGGAGCATAACAAATAACACGGAGGACATGGGGAGATGGAGAGGAGAAGGGAGTTGAGGGAAATTGGAAGGGGAGATGAACCATGAGAGACTATGGACTCTGAAAAACAATCTGAGGGTTTTGAAGGGGCGGGGGTTGGGAGGTTGGGGAAGCCAGGTGGTGGGTATTATGGAGGGCATGTATTGCATGGAGCACTGGGTGTGGTGCATAAACAATGAATTCTGTTATGCTGAAAAAAAATTAAAAAAAAAAAAAAGAAGTAGGTCTTAGTATAATCATTCTCATTGTCAAATGAGAAAAAGTAGGACATCTTTAATAATAATTTGTCTTTTAAATATTATATTATACAGTCTAAATGCATACTAAAATTGTAATCTAAAACCAGTAGGATACAAGGTAATCACTGTAAGTGATACAAAGATAATGGGTAACTATAAATAATGTGATATTCTTTACTTTATAAAAAATTATATATATATATATATATATCCCCCCCCCCCCGCCATTGGTCAGAGAGAGAGCAAGCACAAGCAGGGGGAGCAGCAGGCAGAAAGAGAAGCAGGCTCCCTGTTGAGCACAGAGCCTGATGTGGGATTCCTTCCCAGGACCCTGGGATCCTGACCTGAGCTGAAGGCAGAAGACAGATGCTTCATCGCTTAATTGCCTGAGCTGCCCAGGTATCCCTGTTCTTAATATAATTAAGATTTAAATGTAAACAAAAATAACCATATCGTTTTCACTCATATGTGGAATTTAAGAGACAAAACAACCAAAGGAAAAAAAAATAATAGTAAGAAAGAGAAAAAAAGAGAGGCAAACAATAAAACAGACTTCAGTATAGAGAACAAACATGGTTTCCAGAGGGGATACAGGATTGTTGAATCATTATATTGTACACCTGAAACCAATATAACATTATATGTTAATTATACTTCAATAAAAAAAATTAAACATTTAAGAGAAGTAAACAAATTTTGAATTGGAGAAGTCTTGGATTTTTTAAGCATGAAAAAAGCAGAATTTGCAAATAAATATATTGAAAAACTCAGTAATAAGAATCACACAATTTTCTATGAAAGTGATATTGATAAACCCAATGGAAAAGGCCCCAGTAGAACAATCAGAAAGTTAATTAAGAGATTCTTCTACATCTGCCCTTCTTCTAGTCTGCTCTTAAGTGACTTATATTTACATATAAACAGTCAGGCAAGGATCACCAGACCTTTAAGGAAAGACTATAAATTGTTAGACAACAAAGTAAGAAGAAACTAAACAATCATAAGGAGTTTGACAAAAAGCCAGGACAATGGAGGAAAAAAATTCAAAATACTGCACTTAATACCCTCTGAATGATAAGACTTGCATTCTTGAAAAAGAAGAGGAAGTTATAAAAGACAAACAACATGAAGGATCTCTAGAAAAGTCTTCTTTTAAGTCCAAAATAGTTAAGGAAACATGGCATTTTAAATTTTTACATTTTGTGAAAATTTAAATAAATAAGCACCCTTCCTCCAATAAAAAGACAAAAGAGATAAACGGAGAAATTAGCCAGGAAGTATAATATCCAAGTAAGTTCCTCTCCCCCCAAGATGAGAGAAAGAATATAGGAGGAATTTACAAACACATTAATGAAATTACTTTAAAGAACTGAGGGAACCAAATTTCCAGATTGAAAACTCTCATGAGCACAATGAATAAGAAAAACCAGTAGCAAAACCTGCTACTGAAAAATTTCAAGGAGCCTGAATTAGAAGCAAGGTTTTAACATTCCAAGAAAGAAAAATAACAGGCCACATATAAAAGTACGAGAATCATAATGTCACCATATGTCTTAAAATAAACAATGGATGCTGGAGAACAATGGTGCAAAAATTCAAAATCTGAGAAAAATGAATTTATATTTGTATACTCGCCAAACTGTTATGCAAGAGTGAGGTTAGGAAAGATCTTTTCAAAACACAGTAAGCAAAATTTTAAAGTTCCCAAAATGTAATTTTTAAAGTCATTTGAAAAATTGCTAAGTAAATTGAAACAAGATAATAAAAAGATGGACATGAAAACTAGGGTAGCTATTGATAAAGGAAAAAGAGACAGGCAGCCACTCTCAGGAAGATAGACTCCACCATCACAAAACTTTAAGCCAAGTAACAATAGCAATAATACTGAGGCCAAAAAAAGACAAAACTTAAAGCTGCGAAGTAAAACATGTGCGAATATTTGGGGTCTTAGGGATTGCAATCCAGGACATACAGATTCTGTAACTCAGTTAATGGAGAGGTCACTCTTTGGTGAGTTGTTGTAAGAAAGAGGAAAAAAGAGAGGCAAAGGAGGAGTTGTCACACAAAGGAAACTTTATCTGCAGCAAATGAGATCCCAGGGAATAACTTCCCAAGGCTCAACTTACTAAGTAGGTTAGTGGGTTCTTATTTTGGACGGATATTTAAAAAGGGAGCTTTGTCATCACATGTAAATGCTGACATAAGGTTATGCAGGTGTACTTAAGAAACATGCCTATATATGCCTTCTATGTTATGTTAATGAAACTCAGGCTCCTCTTAGGGCAGAGATTTTAATATTATAATGAAGCAGAGGTAACTGTGGACAAGGTGAAGGAGAGATGTGCTTGCTCCCAAAGCTGGTATAAATGGTATAAACTGGATGTGGTCTTGGGCTCCTTACCTTCTGATAAGGGATGTAGGGCCTTGCTTACTTTTGAAAAAGTACTGGAAGTTTTATGGTTAGGTTATTTCCTGGACTGGTAGAGACTATTGGTTTTTGAGTTCCCTTTGTTTCCTTAAAATCCTTAACTACTGAGATTTTTGCATTTCTTAGTAATTCTCAAGAAGTGTGCTTGGCCAAGTAGAACCTATAGGGCATAGAGCATGGAAAATCGCTGGGGCCATTACGGGACTTGTCTTAAACAGGACAGCTACATCTAATCTTTCTTTTTCTGGGGACTCTTACTCTTTCTGCTTACAATTTGACCAAAATTGAAAGTATTCCACAGAGACAAAGAAGGTTAGAGTTTTTAAAGGGCAAAGAAGGAATTTACATAATTTGTTTTCAATAAAATGTGATTGGTACTGGTATTAGCTACAGTTACACTGATCTATATGTGACTGGTTGTCAGGGCTAGTGTTAGGCAGAAAGTCCATTTATGTACATTTTAACATGCAGCAGACATCTTGACTTTTAGCTGAATTCAGCAAAAATTCTGAGAATTCGAAATAGAAGATGTGTATAGGCTTTACGTCTTCAATGTCCTCCTGGCTCCATTTTAAATAACCATCTTAACAACACTTACTCCATCCATTATCATTGAGAAAGAAAAACAATTCCAAAATAAAATTGCCCTACAAGAATCTTAGCATATGGGGACTAAAGAGTAACTAGTTTGGATTAAAGCAAGAAGATAGAGGACCAGAAATCTCCCAGGGTAGGACTGGGAGCGACAGGAAATGAAAATGAGTGATCAACTGATGTTAAGACCTTCTTGAAAAGAATTTGGAGCAAATTACTGATGCTGTCAACACCTAAGCCAACAAAAATAAAGCAATTGCTAACTGTAGCAATCTGATTGTAATACGTTTATGGCTTCACTGTGAAAAATATTTACAGTCAAAATATTATAACTGCTGAATATTGATTTTTCAAAAAAATTTTGATATTACTTTGTTGAATGGATGAATGGAAGATAAAGTGTAGGAGGAATTTGGGGATAATACAAAAGAAATGAATCCTCAGTATCCCTGGTGGGAAGTCACTACATCATCTATAACATTGAAAATCATGAAATAGTACCCCAAGAATCTGTTTAGAAATATGAAAGGACTACTAGAATAACTCTCTAAAATGTTGGAAAAAATTATAAGAAATAGAGGGGATGGTTGGATACAATACCACTTTTCTTTTCTTTCTGTTTCTGTTTCACTTTTTAAATTAGAATCTTCTAGTAATTTAATAAAATACAATTTAATTTTCTGTACATTAAATAATAGCTTAATGAAATTTTAAAATACAAATAGCAAACCAAGAAAAATGGCCAACATAAACAATATGTAGGGTTTAAGGTCATTGATATATAGTGTTTATTTAAAAATTAAAACCACAATAAGAAATTGAAAGAAAAAGACCCAGAAGGGCAATTCACAAAGAAAAAAACATAAAAGTAAAGCAAACTCAAAAAATGTCCTATTTGAACTGCCAATCAAGGAGATTTTCTACCATTTTTATACATCATGTTTTAAAGGTTTTTTTTTGTTCTGTTTGTTTTTTGGTTTTTGTTTTGATAGGACTTCTTTTATATAAGAGATGATGGCAGGTTAGAGTTTGAATAGCATTTCTGTAGACCAATTCAGCAAAATTTATTAAAATATTTCAGACATGTATATTGTTTTTAATATGGTCATTCTAATTCTAAAACTGTATCCTAAGAAAATGGGAAAGGCTGGTTATCATAGTAAATGATGAAGGATATTTACATTGTACCCAGCTACAAGGATCATGCTTGTAACCTTAGACCCATAAAATAACCTAAATGGCCAGTGATGACAATTAGTTAATATATTATAAAACACTCCAATGTATTGACATGCAAACATGTTTATATACTTGTGAAAGAACTTTAGAAGGTATTATTTTTCATATCATTTTGATACATTTTTGTCATCATCCACACCTCTGTTTTTCACAGTAGTAGAGAATCTTCTTTTTGCTAGTCTAACAGAGCTTCCATTCTGTGACAGTTTCCTTATAATCCATTCTCCATGATGCTGACCTTCTAAGGCTCAGTGTCTTTGCATAGTCAACCTCTAGAACCCTATGGATGGAGAAGACATGGAGAGATGTGAATGATGTAACTATTTGTAAGTGATTTAGGTGACTTTTCTAGAATTGTTTGTGGGCCCTAACTCTGCCTTCCAAGAGAGCTAGGGTGTCAGAGGACAAGGCTTTCTCTACTCCTGCAGGAAGATCTACTTCTCTCCATTGCCTCCTGTATAGCCACTTCAGTTTCAGCTTCTTCCATTCAAATGCCAGTCCCCTCTCCCCTGCCTCCTTACCATCCTATTCTTTCATGTTCATGCTTTTCTTTCTCTCATTCTTGCTGCCCTTGCTTGATTACATCACTTCTTATCCCATTTTCATTATTTTAATGTGTTTTGGGAAGAAACAAAGACAGCCATCATGTATTCAGTCTTCCGTGTTTAGCAGTAAATTTAGTAGGTCTTTTTCAACTGTGGGTGGTTGTAACTGGACAAATGATGTACAAAAGGCTAGTATGAGTGAGGAGGAAAGAATGGATTGTATGAGATTCTTTAGCCTTCTTTGTCTTCCTCCACCTGGGACCAGGAGCAACACTGTATCTTACCACATAGCTCCTCTTCTGCCCATACACTAATGGCCAGCTCATTGCAAGAAGGGCATCTCTGCATGTTCACTGATTAAACCACACTTCTCTGATGGCCCATCTTTTCATACCACCTTCAGGGAAATTATTGGGATTTGATCATGCCATTCTAATCAAGGAGTCAATGGACTTGCCAATCATGGAATACCTACTTTGAAAAACTCTTATTTTAATAATTTGAATGGTGGGAGACAAACCATAAGAGACTCTTAATCTTACAAAACAAACTAAGGGTTGCTGGGGAGTGGGGTAGTAAGGAGAGGGTGGTTGGGTTATGGACATTGAGGAGGATATGTCCTATGGTGAGTGCTATAAAATGAGAAAGCCCGATGATTCACAGACCTGTACCCCTGGGGCTAACAATACACTATATGTTAATAAAAATAGTTTAAAAAAATAGATGGATAGCTTGCTTGGAAATATATGCAAGGCAAGTTCTATAGAATGGTGGCAGGTAGGTTTATGATTTAGTGTGGGTAACAGACATTTCCAGCACTACACCCAGTTCCTTTGGATCGGATTCCTTTTTATCACTTGACTTCTAAAAGCTAGCCTCCTTATTTTTGTTCAGAAAACTGCCATTAGGCTGCTACAACCCTTTTTGCCTAAATATGTAGAGAGTCAGAGGTGCCTGGGGATTTCATCCTCCTGGTGGCCCTCAGATGATAACTGTTGGTGCAGAACTATGGAAACCTATTTCCCTTGCCTTGGATGAGGATACCTCTGAGTCATAATTTATGCCCCTGAATTGACCTATGAAATCAGCCTGCAGCCACCCTCTATGGAATTCTACCTGAGATCACATCCTTGACTGCCTCCCTGTGTTTTCTTGTCCTGTTCTCTTAATCTCTTACATTTTTCTCCGGTAGTATTTAATATATCATGTACATACAAGTCTCAAGAACTGCTTCTCAAGAACTTGACCTGAGAAGTAAACCATTCATTCGTTCATGTCTTACTTTTACGTGATAGAGTATACATTAGTTTTAAAATAAAATTGCACTCTGCATCAACCTTCTCTGTAATTCAGAGCACTTCTAATGTATAAGTACATGATGTCTAATGAGTTTTAAGGGAAGTTTCTACTGCAAAACTCTAACCTTAAGAAAGGCAACAAAAATACATGGTCAGATATACAAGTATTCAGAAAATACGGAATCTGTGTATTATTCTTAGAAAACTTTCCTGAAGTCATAAACTATTATTCTATGAAATCAATAAAAACAAGAATTAAAAACTCTAAAATGAGGATCTTATAGTGAATTTTAAGAATTGATCTTTTGTGGGCACCTGGGTGGCTCAGTGGGTTAAGCCGCTGCCTTCGGCTCAGGTCATGATCTCAGGGTCCTGGGATCGAGCCCCGCATCGGGCTCTCTGCTCATCAGGGAGCCTGCTTCCCTCTCTCTCTGCCTGCCTCTCTGTCTACTTGTGATCTCTGTCTGTCAAATAAATAAATAAAATCTTTAAAAAAAAAAAAAAGAATTGATCTTTTGTGCTGACTGAAAGAAACAACAGTGACAGATAAAATGTTCTGATGACCAACACATTATAAATGCTACTTCATACCAGGTAGGCACTGCTACATCAGGAATACAATGGTGAGCAAACCAACGAAAGTCTGTCTTCATGGAGCTTGGACTTTAGTGAAGAGATAAATATTAATCATAACAATAAACGTCAAGTCATATGTGTCCTAGTGATGTGTTTTGGAGTGGTGGTGTTCAGAAATGATGGTCAAGAAAGAATTCTTGAGATGTCTTTGGGGACAGGACCCATGGGCAGAAAAAGTGCATTATAAGTGTGAGGGGTGACTGATTATACAAGATTTTCTATCCTCTGGAGGTGAGGGTGATATTAGGGTCCTAAGAGACTGAGTCTTTAGATTTGTGGAACTTTGGCTATTGGTAAGACTGCTTTCTTCATGTAAATCGTCAAGACTGTTGCAAACTGATGGACAGGCATGTCCTACATGACTGTGGTCTCTGTCAGTTAACCACTTGTTTTTCCCCTTCATTTGTCCTTAGGCAGCCAGAGGTAACAGAGGAATGTCACACATATCCCAGCTGCAGGGGGAGGTAAGGTTGCAGGGTATAAGCTTGTGTTTTGCCCTCAGCTTGCTTTTTGCTTTTGCATCACTAGATACTATAAGATTTGACCTAAGGAATTCAAGGATGAATATGAATTCCTCACAAATTCCTACAACTTTCAAGTGTCACTCACTTATAGTTGATACTCATAATTCTTTTGAAGAATTCTGATCATCAAAGAGATTGGACTGGTATACTGTATAATGTGGTATGAACTGTACGTCTGTTCCCAGTAATCCACAGAGACTGATCTTCAGATCACCATAACCACCAATCACCACATCTAATGCTGGCTGTGCATAGGTCTTCAGTACTTCACACTACACCCTCTATGTAGGAGTCCCTTCTCTCTTACATCTCTTGTGCTCTGCCCAGTCATCTGTGGGTTCCCTCTCTAAACCTTCTTCTTCCTCTCTGACTATACCCTATGGGCTTCCACTCTCCTAAGCTACATTCTTGCTTGCAAGGTTATGACCCCAAGTGGCACCTGCAGGCAAGTAGACTCCCAAGCTGCATCCAGTTCCTATCTCTTTCGGGTATCCCACCCAAAACCCTGTTTGCATGGATATTTAACGAAGAGCTCCAAAACTTACATCTTTGAAATTCACTGTTGCTGATAATCATATTACTCTTCCTGTAGTAACATCTTCTTAAAGTTTTTTATCACAATGCTGGCTTCTCTCTTTTGTATTTTCATCTTATGTTACCTTATTGTAACTATCTGTTTACATCTTTTGTCTTTATCATATATATATGTGGTACATCATATAGTTGTATCACATACATATGATTGTATCATATATACATGCACATATATACATATTTTTATATATATTACATTATTGTATATATTATTTTTATTACATATTTACTCAACAAAGTAGCACATATCAAGGATGTATATATGTTTGATGAATGGGCAAAAGAATTAAATGTACAGATTGACCAAGCCATTTGCTTATTGTATATCAACATGGTTCCATATTTAAAAAGAACTCACAAGCAATCCATTCAAAGTGATTTATAATGCACATACTGGATGTCAGGGATAAAACTCTTTGAGGACACAGACATGAATAAGTCATAGGTCTTGCCCTTGAGGAGCTAACAGTCTAAGAAAAGATAATAAACCTATAACATACATCTATAGTGGATTTGATTCAAGAAGAAAATTATTTTCAATTACAAGAGTCACTTGCACTAGCAATAAAGTCCTGCCTTAATTTCAATCCTCAGCAGAATACCCATCACATAAATGACAACTTGGGGAAGTACTTCACTTTGGAGTGTATGCCTGGATTTTGAATTTCAGCTTCCCCTAAGCCCAGTTCAGTGGATGATAGTGGATTGATTCTCACATCAAAAAGAACGCAAAGCTATACATACTTAAACTTTGTAACCAGCTACTGCTGGAAAAATAATAAGCAAGTCTTAGGAAAGGAAAGGAGTTGCTTGAAATTCTGCAGTTCTTTTAATCTTGTGAGAGATGGTTTATAAATCAATAAATAACAATAACATCAAGAGGTGCAATTACATTTTCTATCCACTTAAAAAACACTGGGAGAGAAGTGGTTGGTTCCCACAACTTTGTTCCTTTAAAAGTAATAACAGACTAAATCTTTACTTCTGGAACTAGGGCATGTGTCTGGGTCTGGGTCAGTGTCCCTTCACTGTGCTAGAAACATTCTAACAAAAATAAATTGAAAAATAAGTCTATGTCAAGGGATTTTCCCCCCAAAGTTCCTCAAATTAGAAACACATACATCTGTAAAGCTATATGTTAAACAGCTCCATAAAATGCCTATTTATTCAAAAAATTATAAAGATAATTGGAATCTTAGAGATCAAGTGACATATTCAAGTGAGAAAAACGTGACTTACCTGAAGCAATACAGTTACTTTTTTGGTATTATCATATTATAATCCTAATCTAAATACAAAAACTCTGCTAAGAATTTAACTGAACTTGGTGTAATATTCCTCAATTTTTTTTTTCTTTTGTAGTTAAGCAGCTGCTTCTATGCCAAAGCTATTTCATTTTCTTAATTTAGAATCATTGGATCCTTTCCCCTGATTGGCTTGATTAAAAAAGACAGTGAATTTCACTTTCTAGAAACAGGTAGCTTTATACCTGTTCAATTGTAGGTGTAAAACTATTTGCCTACATATTCAAATAGAAAGTAATCGATAGATTTGTGTTCAATACATGTTTTCTTCCTCTTAAAATAAATTGTTCTCTCATTTAGTACTTGGATTTTTCAACTGGGAGGTTTGATGTAGGGTTTTAGAGCAGTGCAAATCCTGATAGGAACATAGGCAGAAGGGAGGATTCATCAGCAGATGAAGTGGAATGAGTTGGAATAATAAATAAATATAAGTAAAATTACATCATTGACTCATAAAAACTTCGTTGGAATTTACTGAAGATTAGGTCAGGGCAGATACACTGGAAACATACTATAGTAGCTTGCTTTTACAGAGATATGATATTCAGGTGCCACGGACCCTCTCTAACTCAACTCTTTTTTATCTCATGAACTTCTTTTCTCAGCCAGACCTAGAATTTCCAAGCTCATTCATCAAGTAGAGAGAATTTTACACAGTTATTTACTGGGGAAATAATCCTTTTAAAGAGATATAAACAGATGATGGCAGTAGCTTCACCCCAGCAGAGAGGTAAATTGAGGATTTGTGTACCTGGGCTTACCTCTTCTTCCATGTTCCATGGGTCTGAGGTTTGGGCTGCAATCAGTATATGACTCAGAAACTTATCTGTCTGTCTTTCTCTCTCTCCTGCCTTTTGATTGTAAATACAACTCAGGCACAGACTACCAGACAACACAAATGAATAGCTTGGTGAATTCTCATTAAGCAAATTCTGGTTCAAACAATACAGATTAATCAATAGAACTTTGCAACCTAACACAGAAGGTCCTGCCATCCCACCAAACATAACCCTTCTCTTGATGCTCACTGCAGCCTTGCCTCTGATAGCTTACAATTAAACACATTAAATAATCATGCTAGAAAGGGAAATAATAAAGGTATAGATATTCAGTGACATGCTATGCAGCAGTTATAAGATTGAAACTGAAGTAGTCAGTAAATCCTTTATTTGTGAATGGGCAGACACAGTCATAGCTTCTGAACAAAATAAACAGTATTCACATCCTTTTAGAGGTGACATTTGAGTGGGGGAGACAGACAACAAACAGGCAAACAAATTAATAAGTAGTGCAATTGTAGTTAAGTGGAAATACTTGGAAAAGAGACAGGATGGAAAGATGTTGCCCAGGGAAAGGCCTTTGGATCCATGAACATGTGAGTAGGGATCAAAATAAGCTAGGGGAGAGGATTCTGGCCAATATGACTAGCAAGGAAGACATAGTCTTTGAATAAGAGCAAAGCTAGCAGGGGAAAGTATTAGCAAATAAATTCTAAGTGAGGTGACTGCAGATCCTGGAGGGGCTCAGAAGTTAAGATAAAGAGTTTAGATTTTACTCTCACTGCATTCGGAAACCATTGGAGGTCTTTGAACAAAGAAACATCATAGTTGTGTTTTTAAAGACCATGTAGTTTGTTGAGAGATTTGTTATTACTCCTTCAATATCCTTACTGCTTATGGGTCTGTTTACCCTATGATACAAATGTAGTGATCCAAAGGGGCATGTGCACCCAAATGTTTATAGCAGCAATGTCCACAATAACTAAACTTTGGAAGGAACCTAGATGTCCATCAACAGATGAATGGATAAAGAAGATGTGGTATATATATACAATGGAATACTATGCAGCCATCAAAAACCTGAAATCTTGTCATTTGCAATGATGTGGATGGAACTAGAGAGTATTATGCTAAGTGAAATAATTCAATCAGAGAAAGACAATTATCATATGATCTCACTTAGATGAGGAATTTGAGAAATAAGACAGAGGATCATAGGGGAAGGGAGAGAAAAGTGAAACAAGATGAAACCAGAGAGGGGACAAACCATAAGAGATTCTTAATCTCAGGAAACAAACTGAGGGTTGCTGGAGGGGAGGAGGTAGAAGGGATGGAGTGGCTGAGTGATGGACATTGGGAAGGGTATGTGCTATGATGAGTGCTGTGAATCATGTAAGATTGATGAATCACAGACCTGTATCCCTGAAACAAATAAAACATTATAGGTCAATAAAAATTAATTAATTAATTAATTAACTAATTAAATAAAGACCATGATGGTAGTGAGGAGGAGGAGTAATATATGTAGGGGGTCTCCTTTTATACTCTAGAGGAAGATGATGGAGAAGGAAGCTCTGCCCAGGATGATATGGAAAGACCTCCAAGGCATGTTGTTGATTTAGAAAAGAAAAAGCAAAATGTGTCTAATGTGTAATCCTCATTATGTAAAAATAACAAAATTAGTACTTTCAAACCACACAATATAAACTATATGTGTGTGAATACGTATAAATGCTTATTTAAAAGGCCCTCAGGAGAGACATGGAAGGCAACACCAGACAAGTAAAATAACTCTGGGAACAGAGTGGGTTTGGCTGTGGGTGGGGATGAATGCTTTTGCATGATTTATTTTTATTTTTGCAGCAATTATGTATTCATTTATTGATTGCATATCTAAAATACAAGTTATAAGAATTATGAAGCTGAATGAAACTTGTAGGTATTGTCAAAATAAGAATTATAAAGATTTTTTAACTGCTACCTTTAAAAAGATAAATATTTTAGAGAATGGGTGATTCTGGAAGTATGAACTAAGTCCAATAATTTTACATTTAGAAATTTACTGTTGAGGGGTGCCTGAGTGGCTCAGAGGGTTAAGCCTCTGCCTTCACCTCAGGTCATGATCCCAGGGTCCTGGGATCCAGCCCCACATCAGGCTTTCTGCTCAGCAGGGAGCCTGCTTCCCCCTCTTTCTCTGCCTGCCTCTCTGCCTACTTGTGGTCTTTCTCTCTGTCTGTCAAATAAATAAATAAAATTTAAAAAAAGAAAAAAATTTACTGTTGCAAGGAAACTAAATATGATACCCCAAAATATGCCACTTCGGCATGTGGATTACAGAGAGCTGAAGTCAATCAAGACCCAGCAGGCTGAAAAACCAACAAACAAAACATATTTACGTCCCTCTTAACCAGCTAAAAGAATTTGTATGGGGGGGCCTGGCCCAGAAAGAGAGCTATTGCCAGAGATAATTTTTATCTGAAAGATCTATCCATAAGGCATGGCAAACATCTAATCACAAAACATCTGCTCCTCTTTTCATCCTGTGAATTACCCTCCTCCCTTCTGAAGTCCTAGGCCCTATCCTATCCCTTAACTCAGGATGGCATATAAACCTCACTGCCTGATTGCCCTGGAGCCTCACACCTTTGGGACTCCTGTGTGAAATTAATTTTGTTTTTCTCCCGTTAATCTATTTTATAGCAATGTAATTATTAGACCAGCCAAGGAAACTAAAGTGAAGAAGGGAAAAATTTCCCACCCCTACACTGTCAAATTATTTTACTACAAAGTTAATTTTGAGAAAGATTGGATATACATTTACATAGAAGATGAGTAGGATGTTGAGAAGGTGTGAGAACATGTACAGATTTATGACAGTTCATCCAGAGATTTGGATCAAGAACTGCTGATAGAGAATAAGCAGAGACGAAAAGCTAGTTTTAAGAGGACAGGATTTGGAAGAAGGAGAATCTTGACAGGAAATGACGTCTCCTCCATTTTCTAAGGGGACAATGAAGGACAGGTCTCACATAACCTCTCTAAACCCTCATCTCCTCTCTGCTAAAATGTGGCTAACCATTTCTACCTGATAGGATTACTAGGAAGAGAGCAGAAAGAAAAGAGAGAAAGAGAGAAGGAAGGAAGGAAGGAAGGAAGGAAGGAAGGAAGGAAGGAAGGGAAAGAAGGAAAGAAAAAGAGAGAGAGTTGTTGTTTAGAACCATAACTGTTACTCATTCTACTCCCTAAGGGAGTGGTTGTCTTTTCTCCTTGGGGCAGGTGACCTTTGGTTAGCAAAACAAAATGATGGGACATTTAGCTGTGACAATATTGGCCTCAAGGCATGGTAAGAAAGAAATCTTGTGAAAAAAAGGTTAAATTGCCCTACAGGATAAATAAGAATTTGTGTTTCAGGACTGAGAAAAGCCCTCTAGGATGAGGACAGTGTGGATTTCAACCAAGGAGGGTAGCTCAAGGTCTTCTTAAAAAAGTAGCCCTCTCTGAGCCTGCTTCCCCCTCTCTTTCTGCCTGCCTACTTGTGATCTCTCCCTCTCTGTGTCAAGTAAATAAAATCTTAAAAAAAAAAAGAAGGAGAAGAAGAAAGAAAGAAAGAAAGAAAGAAAGCAAGCAAGCAAGCAAGCAGCCCTCTAATAACAACCAATTCTAATCTGTTTCCTGGTTGTAGGCAGTGTGGCACACTCACACCCATTATCCACAGATCTCAGAAAAAGACCGCTCTGGGAATTTATTTTTTTTTAAATTCTTGGGATTCTAGTGAATTAATATTGGGAAGGTGTCTATTTAAGTATATAGTGTGTAAGATTCCAGAAAAATCATGGTCTTACAGGATTTTTTTCCTCACTGGTGCCCATGGTTCTTGGTCACAGCGCTTCAAAGAACAAAGAGGTCAACCAGAGAGAGTGGTGGGCAGCAAAGCAAAGTTTATTAAGCAATAGCAAAGTGATCGTAATACAAAGCTCCTCAGGGAGGGGACGCAAGAGGGTTGCCACTGGAGTTTCTTTTGCCATTATTATGGGTTGTTTTAATCTGATTAACCCTCCCTGTGCCTGTCATCCAATCAGGTTTTTGTCACCTATCACATGGGAAAGGGAGGAGGGCTCCTGCCAGTGTGTATAAAATCCTTTTAAGGGTGGTTTCCTCTTAGGGCAGAGCCCCACTATCCCTGCCTACCTGCCTTCCAACTATCCTTCATTAGTGGGTTTCTATAAGTGCAATAGAATTTGTCACCAATGACAGCGTGCTTCCAGGTGTATTTGAGTTGCATAGAAGTAGTTGAAACAATGTGGGTGATAAAGAGTTCACAATGCCAGAAACAGAGCAAGTGGTCAATGAATATTACCTTTGACTGACCTACAGACAGTGCTTGCTTAAGATAGGTGCCTCATCAAATACGGTCATAATTCTAGTTTAGCCAGCAATGCCAACATTGTATATTGCCTGCCACTAGGCAAAGTACTACTCTGTTGACCTCAGTTTCCTTACTTATAAAATCCACATACAATTTTAACTTATGTATTTCTGTGTTTGCAAGAATTAAGTAAGTTAGCATTCATATGCCTTGAATGTTGAAGTAAATAATGCATATTATTATTATTAGATATTTATTTCTTGTACCTATTATACTGTAAAAGTAATCTCATAGCATTTAATTGCAATGGAGGCAGTGAGACATTTTGGAAAGAGCAGTAACCCCAGGAGATGAGGACCCCAGACTCACAGTGCCGTTTACTCACTGAGGGACTCTGAGCCTAATAGTCCCTGAGGCGAAATTGCTTATTTATAAAGCATGGACTTAGAAGCAGATAATGCCAAAGGTGTATTTCTATTTTTACCATCAAATTTTGAATCTCTAATTCTAGGTAAACATGTCCATTACTAAAGTTCACATACATGTTATTTAAGTATCTTATGTACAAAGACATTTAAACTTGTTTCCCATCCCCTTGGTAGAATTTTTTAAAGGTTCATAAAGTTAAAAAAAAAAAAAAGTGTCTTTTTATCTAAGCCACATATTTTTATGGAAATACGGTTGTCTCTGTGAGGCTTGGGTTGTCCATGTATAAAAATAAAAGGTTGTTGCAGAAGAATGGGACAGTGTTTTGACAAAACATTTAGGTTGTCAGAATGGATGGAGGAAGGAAGCAAGAAAAGACCAGGGATGTGACATATTTTCTGGCTCCGAGGATTTGCCACAGTGAGAAGACATGGTCATTGGGGAAGAAGGAACACATAGTCTTCTGGGAATCTAAGCAGGTTAAAGGTACCGATGAAAAGAAGGTAGCAACAGAAACGGAGGAGCCAGAATTTACTTAGGGCAGGAGACAACTTCCGAGTTTTGCCCCAAACCAAATTGTATGAAAGTGACTTGCAGGTGAGGAATAAAAAAAAATCCTTTTTATACTCAATGTATCAGGCCAGAGATGAGAATATCTCCAACCAAAGTACTGGCAGGAGAAATAGAGAGAAATTGGTATGTTTGAGATATCTTTGCGGTAACATCAATGAATTTACTGATTGATATTGTAGGTTGAGGGTTTAGGAAAAAGAAGAATCAAGGATGATGCTAAATTTCTGATTTAAGCAACTGACTGTTGGTTGATGCCATTTAATTAGGTGGGAAGACTAGAAAAGGAAAAACATGGGGAAGAAAATTGGAGAATTAGGGTTTCCATTCTGGATGGTTGTGTACCTTTCAAAAGGAGAAATAAAATAGCACCATCAAAATAACTCTGGCATACAGAGGACAGGTTTTGGGGATTTTTGTTTTGTTTTGTTTTAAGATTTTATTTGTTTATTTGAGAGAGAGAGAGAGAGAGAGAGAGAATGAGTGCACAAGTTGGGGAGAGGGGTGGAGGGAGAGGGAGAAGCAGACTCCCTACTGAGCAGGGATCCTGATGTGGGGCTCTATCCCAGGATCCTGGAATCATGACCTTAGCCAAAAGCAGACGCTTAATTGACTAAGCCACCCAGATGCCCTGGAGGACTGGTTTGAGGGAGAAATAGTCTCTTTGTTATAACCCATGAATGAGTGGCATTTTAAAGCATCCAAAATAGATGAAATCACCAACACTAAGGGCCTAGCATCAAACCCAGGGAACCAGTATATAGATTGGAAAAGTAGAAGCAACCGATAGAGGGGAAAGGGAAAGAGGAGCTAAAGAGGAAGGTGACCTTTAAGGAGACTGGAGTGTTCAGCTCTGTCAATTGCAGCTAAGAAAGAGGTTGAGCATAGAGAGGAATCTTTCAGATTTTGAACATGGCAGCTACTGTGGACCTTATAAGAGCAGGTTTGGTGGTGTCTTGGGATCAAAAAGCCAATTGAAGTTTTTCAGAAGTGAGTTGGAGGTCTGGCTGAAAGGAAGCAAATCTTGAAGTAAATTATTTTGCAAAAAAATAGTTTTCAAGAAAAGCTGAAATTGGGAGGGGAGCTTGTTCAAGTTGAATTTATTAAAAATTTCTTAAGTGTTTTCAAGTATCTTCCACTCATTGCTTGATATAGCATCTTAATACTAACACAGACTCTGACTAAAACGAAGTAGTAGTGGTGGCCTCTGGACCTACCATTCCTGGCCTTTGCATGAACTCAATTTACTTGGAACTGATGGAGACATCTAGTTCATTATGGGTTTACAGAAGTCCCAAGGCTTGGGGTCCTCCTTGATTTGAAGCCAGAGGCTAAGGATACACTAGAGCAATCCAAGTAGAAACATCCCATTGGGTATGGAACTGGTCAGGAATGTCGTAGGGACTGGGTTAAGGGACACAGGAAATTGCTCATTCTACTTGGGGCACTGCAGCCGATGAGGAGGAATCAAGATTGTAGCTAAGAGAAATGCCTTGTGTCAACCTTGAAGAGAGACTGTGAAGGTAGCAATTATGTAGTGATTAGCTCAAACTATAACTGGTCCTTCCAAGAGCTGACTTACAGATTAAAATTTTTTCTAAATTTATTTTCTTCCTCAATATTCTGGCTTTGGCCAGCTCAGCAGACCCCAGGGAAAGTTTACCCATTTAGTTGGCTCAGACACAAGTGCTCTTGTTCTAAGAAGAGACCCATGGCTGTTACTGAGTGAGATGGGATCTGAAAGGTAGAGATAATAAACTTGAGGCCCTTTGAGAGTACACTGCTGGTCCAGTTGATGGGAGCCTACCCAGATCTTTCTAGCACAATTCAGAAACTAGAGGGTCCTAAATAAGATTACATTCAAGTTAATGGACTTCAAATAGCATCTAATATTCATTATATTACTTCAGACTTCAAGCTATACTATATCTTTTGTCGACATTTTATTGTTTTCTCATTATAATAATCCTATGATATAGAATATAGAGTATGATGAGAAAAGTCTGAAACTGAGATTATGACAACTCTGGAAAAAAAAAAGCAAGAAAGAAAAGCAGGGAGCTGAGCAAACTATGGTGGACAGCAGGCTTGGGAGTAGATGGGCAGGGCAGGTTGCTGGCAATAAGTCAAGCCATGAAGATGTGCCACATAGTTATTCTCTATAACTCAGCCATCATCAATTTCTCTTTCCAAACAACACCCTGACTCTGTTTTGAAGAAGGAGTTCGTCTGCAGTAGAATAAGTCTGGAAATCAATGATTTAGGGGCTTGTCCTAGCCAAAAGTTGAACCACTTGGAGGTTTCTTCTCTGGGATTTGAAACTTAGAAGAATAAAAAGAGTAAAATGCCTGCTGTCTACTTTGTCCCCATGAATGTGTGCTGAGCATTTGGGACTGTGATTCTGCTTCTTACTTCTGCAACCACCTTGTGTCCTGCCTTGTTCCTCTAGCCTAATCAATTTATATTCTTCTAGGGGATCTCATTTTGTTTAAATGCACTAGGGATGAATTTGTGTTCCTTGCAATCAAGGAGCCCTGACTGGTTCTGTGTACAAAATCCTGCAAAAGTTAGATAAAACAGAAGAGGGTATCAACACATTCCAGAAACCACAAGGGTGGTGAAGGTAAAACACGGAAGAGCCACAAACAAGATTTCATTTATCCAAATCTCAAGTGCAAGAAATATCTCTGTTTTGGGATGCCTGTGTGGCTCAGTCAGTTAAGCGTCTGCCTTTGGCTCATGTCATGATGCCAGGGTCCTGGGATTGAGTTCCGCATCGGGGTCTCTGCTCGGCGGGAAGCCTGCGTCTTCTTCTCTGTGCTGTTCTCCCTGCTTGTACTCTCTCTCTCTCTGTGTCAAATAAATAAATAAAATCTTAGGGGAAAAAAAAAGAAATATCTCTGTTTTAATATCTTCTAATTATACCTAATCTGTTCACAGAGCCCCCTTTTCCTCTGAATGACAGATTATTTAATCTTAGCTATTGCAGAGTCTTCCTCTTCCTATAGGGAGGTGTACAAGAAAACAGAACTTACCTGCTATCAAAAGAAGGAGGGAGAGCCCTGCTTCTGGTCTGATGTGGTCTCTACCGTGGGTCCTTTTGTCATCTTTCCTTGGTCCACAGCGCTAACTACAGATGCTACATCACAGCTATCCTTCTGTCACTCCATCAACCAGAGTGGTAGATGGCAGAAGCACACTTCAGTTTCCTCCTCAGTGTCCAATTCTTGCTCCATGAGAAGCTTGATTTCATTTCTAGCCACTTCAACTTCTCTAACTCAGAAATTCTGGTCCATTGCCTCGCTCTCCCCTGGACAATGAAAATCCAATAGAATCCCCTTCAGTTGGCCTTTAGAAACTCAACAATGGTTGCTTTCTAGGAGGTAGAGGTGCAGAAAAGAAATGTTAACACCAGCTGGTCTTTTTTTTTTTTTCTTAATAGCATTTTCTCTTAAATAACTGATACCACACATACTTCATCATGTCATAATCACTTTGTTTTTAACTGTAAAATCTATGACAACATGAAAACTTTGATCTATCTTTACATGCTTACCGCCTGGTTCCTGGACCTATTGAATAATCAATAAATGCTTGTTAAATAGAACACCACAAAAATGTACTATTTTTTTAAAGACTCATCTTAATGTCTTTGCTCCATTTCTGAGAATAGCTTTTGTGTGAAGTCATAAAAATGCATTGATGAGTAGAGAACATCCCCAAACCAAGATTTTCAAGTGCTTTTCAATAATTAAATTCTGAGGAACAATTTAAAGCTTGCATAGTTTTCTCTCAAATACTCTCTAGAGACAGCTGGTGCTCGCTGGGGTTCATGGGCTTCATTACGAGTTCATTTTCCTCTCTTCGGTGTTGGGTGTACTGGCTGAAATGAGGAGGAGGGAACAGGAACACAAATTAAACAGGTGGGATCTGGAAGGCTGCAAAGCCCTTGCATAGACAGTTAAACAGTAGTCTGCACTCAATCCTGGCAATGCTAGGCTTTTGTGTTCTAAATGAAATCAAGCGAGTGGTTGCATGGGCATAAGATGGCACTTGGGGACTTCAGTTATAAGATCTGTTCAATCAATGAGGTGCCCTCAACAAGTCTGTTTATTTTTCAGGCTCATTTCTCTCTCTCTCTCTCTCTCTCTCTCTCTCTCTGGATAACAGGATTTATACACTGCTGTCCCAATGGAAAAGGTTAAAAAACATCTTCAGAGTTTCCACATGCTCAGAAGCTCATAGACCACACTAGAACTTTAATGTAAAGGGGCACTTGGTTTGCCTAAATTAGAATTTAATAAAAGTACATGTGGAGACCTTTCTATTTCTATCCACTCAGATACCTGAGGCCTCGCCATCATGTTAGTGCTGCCCAGAACGAACTCTCCCCTCTTATCTACAACCCATTATAGGAACACCTGTCAATCTCGTACTTTCCAGTTGCATCTTCTTCTTCTTCCTCCAGGAAATTCTTTCTTTCTTAGATTATGTTACCCAGGTTCCATGTTAGGCACCGATTGGCATTACCTATCACTGTGGATTACAGCTGACTATGTAAGAAAATAGTGTTTTCTCAGATGGCAAATTCTGAGCCCTAAAGAGTGATTCCTGGTGAAAGTTTAAGACTGCATATCATGGGCAATGGAGAAAGCATTGACCTATGACCTAACCCTAACCCTAACCTTAACCCTAAACCCTAACCCTAACCCTAACCCTATCTCCATTGCCCATATTATGGGCAATGGAGAAAGAATGTGGTAGGAGGTAGTAGCAAGAAGGGTTCAGGTCTAGCTAATGAAGCATAGTCAGAAGAAAGGCAGGCAGGGACAAGGGGACAACCCCCCACACCCTAAGAGGAAACTACCCTTAAAAAGATTTTGCACCATATTGGAAAGAGCCCTCCATGTTTTCCCATAGTAAACAACTACCTGATAGGTAGGAGAGTATGTGGACAAAAACCTGATAGGGTAATGGGAGCATGGAGGGTTTGTCAGGTTGAAAGAGCCCTCCAACAATCTCATAAAAGCCCCTAGACTTAGAACTTTGCTCCACTGCCCACCACTCTTCATCTGGTCTATGTCTTCATTCTTTGAAGCTGCATGAGCAAGAACCATGGGCACTAAAGAAAACGAAATCCTACAACATATCTCTAGAAGCATTTCTGGTCTTGCCCACTGACTAGGGAATGCTGAGAATCATACTTTGATTTGAATAAAAGCCACTTCATACTTGTGGAATGGCATAGGATTGAAAGTCTCACAGTTCACATTTCAGAGGACATTCTATCAATTGTCTAATTTTATCCTCACTAACAAAGCACCTTATAATTAGACAGGATTAATCATTTAGCATCATTTCACAAGGTGAGGAAACTGGAGATCATACAGAAAAAAGGAAAATAAGAGGCACTATTTTCAGCTCTGTCTTTAACATATTGTGGACTGGCACTGGGGGGGGGGATTAAGGCCTACATAACGCATGGGAGGATTGCAAGATTAGCGTGACCGCCATCCCTACTGGGAAGGGATGGGAAGTGAGGCCTGTGGGAAAACCATGCTATATCCAAACTTAAACGTTTTGATATTTAGGGCGTGTCTCTTATAAATGCTTTGTAAATGCCTAGCTTTATGTTACAACAGGAGATTCTCACCTTTGTTCAGTTCTTTAACCCAGATTAATTCAGGTAGTAGGTCAGAAATAGAAACTGATAAATATTTCAGAGCTTTGGTTGGTCTTCCCATCTCTGATTTAGAGTGATCAGTTTTATGTTTTTTGTTTTGTTTTGTTTTGTTTTGTTTTGTTTGACAGAGAGAGAGAAAGTGCATACAAGGTGGGAAGGGACAGAGGGGGAGAGAGAGAGAGAGTCTTATGCAGACTCCATGCCCAGGGTGGAGTCTGGTGGTTTGGGGCTGAATCTTAGGACCTTGTGATCATGATCTGCACCAAAATCAAAGAGTTGGATGCTTAACCCACTGAGCCACCAAGGTGCCCCTAGAATAATCAGCTTGTAAACCAGTTATTTATTCAACAAATATTTATTGAGCTGCTTATGTTTCCAGGCACAATTTTAGGTGTTGGTGATTCAGCAATAAAAAAATAGGCAAAGTTTAACCCTCTTGACATTTATGTTGTAGGGGAGATTGTTGGGTAATTGAAGATATAAGACATTAATTAGATCCAGATGGTCTCAAAAGAAGAAAGAGCACACAGAAAATCATTGGTCCAGGGATGAAATTAGTATTCTGTGGTGACATTCAATCCAAATATATGAGCATCAGCTTTGCCCAATTAGAGATGCTTTGACCATGACAGGTGACAGTGGGATAAGTACATTCAAGAACAGGTGTGTGCAAAATGGGAAAGATATGGTTGACTTAATAGCTTGCTTTCAGAAAGGATGTGAGTTTTTATTTGGTGTTATGTTTCAGTTTGGAATTTCAACACACCCCTTATTTAAACTCTCCCATTTAAGACATCAACAACTGAGCCCAGAATTGCCCATGGAAATTATTTATAAAGTACTTTGAACAGTGCTTAGCACATATCACATGCTTAACAAAAATGCATTTCAAATTTTTTTCAAGAAATGATGGAATCTTACAGGATTATGATAGCTAAGGGACTGGCACATTATATTTACGTTGTTATGACAGGTATATTGTCCATTTATTAATGAGAACTACTTCCTCATGCTACCATTTTTCTCTGGCGAAGGCGAAGAGAGATCTAGATTCTTGTCTTGCTGTAGAACCTGAACAAATCATGAAATTCTTGAACACATTGTTCTTATAATTTAAAGGATAGTATCTATCCTACCTCCTTTATGTTGACTCAGTGAGGTTGGTGAAGTCATGGATGTAAAAGTTCTTTAAATAAAACATTGTAAAATACTGGACTGATACTAAACTATCTTGCCACTCTACAGATGTAATAAAGAATTGACGGTTTGTGTTTGGGTCAAACGTCTCCAATACCTCTTTCAGTTACATCCCCTTTGCCTTAGAACATTGTGGTTTTGAGAGGAAAAAGGACAAAACATTAAAATATATGTGGGGAATCCAATACAGTGGTCGGACTTGACAGCAATTTTGAATGACTTGATTATGACATTTTTTTTTCAGCAACGCATTGTGAAAGCTATAACACAGTATCGTATAAAAATAGAGGATTCATTCAATAGTTCCCTGAAACCTGTATATACAGTTTCACATTAATTATTTGGTTGTTGGGTGGGGTTGTTGCCTCCCGGGAATACCAGTTAGATACTGTTTCGCAAGATTTTCATTTCCACAGAAGTGGTAATGACGTAGTTCAGTCCTCAAGGAAACAAATGGTTCATTGCGTACCTAGGAACTTCTTCTATTTTATCATTTATTAGGGGTCGCATAAGCCTGCACAGTGTCACTGAACATTGCAGAGACATGTCCAGACCTCTGAAGTTTTGTGCCATTGCTACTCATGTGACAGGATAGTGAGGTACAAAAGACCAAAACAGACAAGAAAACTAAATTCTCTTTTCATTCAATGGGTTGTTAGAAGTATACTAACTATTTGACTTTCCTATTAGTAACATAAGAAAGGTTTCCAGGTAAAAAAGTTGCTATCTTGCCAAATTATTATTGGATTCTTTTCTCTTTGGTTCAGCTAAATGAAGGCATGGATAGGCAATAAACTGAAAACTATTTAGACTTTTTTTTAACCAGCTACATTTGTAAAAACAATTGTTTCACAAGATACCAACCAGTAGTGTTTTTTCCCCCCCCACAGGATTCCTTAGAGAAAAAAAAAAAGCACAAACAACAACAACACAAAAACAAAACACTATTCTTAGCAGTCATCTTTTTTTTAGTATTTATTTTTTAAATTTAAATTCGATTAATTAAATATAATATATTGTTAGTTTCAGAGGTAAAATTCAGTGATTCATCAGACCTGTATAATATCCAGTGCTCATTACATCAGGTTACCTCCCCAGTGTCCATCACCCAGTTATCCTATCCCCACCCTCAGCAACCCTCAGGTTGTTTTCTATGATTAAGAGTCTCATAGGAGGTTTATCTCCCTCTCTGATTTTGTCTTGTTTTATTTTCTCTCCCTTTGCCTATGATCCAGTTTTGTTTCTTAAATTCCGCATATGAGAGACATCATATGATAATTGTCTTTCTCTGATTGACTTATTTCACTTAGCATAATATCCTCTAGTTCCATCAATATTGTTGTAAATGGCAAGATTTCATTTTTTGATGGCTGAGTAGTAGTCTTTTGGAGAAATATAATATATATGATATAAATATATAAATTATATATATGTGATATATATTATATTATTATATTATATTGTATATAATATAAATCCAAAAGAAAGAAACCAATCTAATGTAATCAGAGAAGTTTGGATGATTCTGGGGGTCAGTTTTTCTGTAACTTCTATTGTGAGTTAAGGACCTTTCCCTTGTTCTTTCTTTTATTACCCCACTGCAACACTCTTCTGTATGTGGGTCAGCCTCCCTAGTTTGTATCTGCATGATGAGGGCAAGGCCTTATCTTCAGGCTACCTGCACCCCACAGAGGGAGAGTTTTCACCAAGTAATGAAAAACAAAATCTATTTGGTTCAATTGAAATATTTATTCTACCCAGTTGCTACAGAAGTGATGATCCCTTTATGAACACATATTCCCAGTAGTTGGGGTGAAGGAAAGGAAGACATGACTCAAGGGCAGACTCTGGGCCAAAGGCTCTGGAATTACGAGATGTCAGATTAGATGCCAAGAAACAGCCCTGGGGGGAGCGAAAGCAATTGGGTATTAAAATTCCCTGTTTATATTTCCAAGTTGCACTCAAATGCAGCTCTGGTTTGCTGAGAACCTACAGTTTAGTTTTTGACCTGACACAAGTGCTGAGAAAATCTCTGACCTTGGCAGAACTCAACAGACAGGCTTAACATCAGTTCATACATTCATATCAAATTTTCCAGAGTATAGGGCTTATATATGCTTATCACATAGTAGTCATGTATTCCTTAGTAAGAAATAGTTTATAAATATCAGAAATCTTCTAGGTAATAGTAATCATGCTGCACATAGAAGGCTCTAATAATAGTGTCTAGAATACTTTAAACAAGAATTTCCAGTTATACAGGATAAATAAGTCTACAGACCTAATATACAGCATGACGACTATACTTAGTACTTCTTCATTGAATACTGGAAATTTGCTAGAAGAGTAGATAGATTTCAAATGCTCTACACACACACACACACACACACACACACAAATGGTAACTATGTGAGGAGATGAAATATTAATTAGCTTGACTGTAGTAATCATTTAACTACATATATGTATATCAAATAATCATGCTGCACGCCTTCAATACATATAATTAATATTTAAATAGAATAAAATAAATAATTTAGAGAACAAGAATTTGTTGTTCATGTTGACAGAACATTATAGAAAATTTACTGTTCCCATAGTCAACTGCAGTTTTAAACATTTTAATGAAAAAAAGAAATGCATATTTATGAAACATATGAAAATGTGAATAATTCACAAAACACAAATGGCTTAATCCCTAGTGTCTAATATAGTCAAGTTTTCCATTTTTCAGGAAAAAGAAAACCCATACTGTTGATAGTAGTAGGGGGTAATTTTTATTTTCCTCTCTATACTCCTTATATTTTCAAAGTTATTAACAATGTGTATTAATATCTAATATAATTAGGAAAAAATCCATTAAAAACTCCTTTGGCTAGATTTCCAAAAAGCTACCTCTCTTTTTGTGTGTGTGTGTGTGTGTGTGTGTGTGTGTGATTCTGCTAGTAATTATTCCAGGAGACCACATATCTTTATATTCATGAAATAACAAAAAAAATTTATTTTTAACATTCGGTTGTACATTCCTGACTGTTATAGTTAATAATTTGTTGGGACTGGATCTCTAGAATCTCCTTTCTTAAGCCTTAGGTAGACTTTTTTATGGACTGAGATGGTGTAAATCCCTCTTCATAGCATGATTCATTCTACCTCTGATTAAATTAAAACTAAACCGTATTCCCAGACATGACTTTTTGAAAACTTTTCTAGTTTACCTCTAATTTTGTTGTTGTTTTATTAATGCTGTCCATCCTGTCACAAGTGACATCTCTGATTATCACATTCATTGGAAAATTTTGTGTCTTAAAAGCACTGCTGTAAGACCAATGCCAGGCAGGGTCAGAGAAAGTTGTCAGTCTGTAAGCCACTTCAGCCATCATTAGTGTTCATATTACTGCCATGCTCAAGGCGAAGTCATAAAGTAATGAAATTGGTTATTAGTGGTCCTTTGCTTTTTCATTCAATAATGTCATTGCGCTTCCAGAATCTCAGGACTCCCTTAATCAAGTCACTACACTTCAGTTTTATTCTTTGAGCAAGGTCTCAAAAACTGTATCTTATCTCCTTCAACTCCTGTCAAACATTATGTGTTCTATAGTCTCTAGGGAAACCTGTCCCCTGCATTCCCTGCTAACATCATAATCTGGTCTTCTAAAATTTATAGCAGACAATTTGATCATCAGCAAATAGATAGAGACCATCTACATTATATGCCTTTACACATTCTTTTTCTTAATCAGGAAAGTATCACCACTTCACTCCCAAATGCCTGAGAAAGTCTATGTAAAATTGACAAACTGGCTGAAAGGGAACTTAAAATGAAAAAAACTAGCTGGAAGTGGTCACATGACCTGGTCATTAGCCAGTGGCAGAGTTGCAGCAAACACCCTTGGTTAACTGTGTTTTTCCCTCCTCTGTTCTATTTTTAAAACCAAGATTTGGTGGAAAGCAATGGGAATACTGGGCTCTATGAAGTAAAGACCGACGTGCTAGAAGAAGCAAGGGTTCTTCTGCCCTGTTCACAGAGCTGACTGAAACAGATCAGGCTTCTTTCTAATTCACTTTCTTTTTAACCATACGTCAGCTTGGAAAATATCTTGTAAGCTGATTCTTATAAGATACCTTGTAAAACAGAGAGAAACGGAGACAGAGACAGCGAGAGACAGAGATAAGAGAGAGATAGATGGGAGAGACAGAGATGCAACCACCATACATTTGCCTGAACCCAGTCCCTCCATGTGGTTACCCCAGCATTCTAAATCTCATGAGAATCCTAAAAACAGTTCCCATGAATTTCAGAGCCTTTCAATTCTGGTCTCTATTCCAAGCCAGATGGCCCTTTCATTTTTCAGAGCAGTAACTGAGATAACTAATAAGCAAAAAAAATAAATACTAGCCCTGCTGGAGGAGCAGAAGTTCCCCAGTTCACCTTTAATAAAATGTGTTCACACCTGTTAAACAGCATCGTGACATTCCTAAGGGCTGATTTCTTAAGGTTTAAGTGATTCTTGAATATTTCATATGATATTTCTTCAAAGACTCCTATAACCTCAGGACACCCATCAGCAACTTTCAATAATACCAAAAGGAAGCAAATGGAAGGTAGCATAGAGAAAGACGCACATATTTTCTGATGTTTGTCTCGCTTCCTACCATGTCCCTACCTTTAAAATGCCCTTGTCTTTTGGTCATCATAATTCTCTCACACTGAGAACACTGTTCTGATTGGCCTGTGCAATCTGAAAACTTCACAACCTGTTCTTTGTCAACCTTTATAGATCTCTTCTTACTACAGTTGCTGCCCATGGTAAGCTTCTGCCTCATCAAACTGTCCAGCAACCCCTGGCTCTTATGTTGGTGCTTTGCACACACCATGTCTCTTTGCTTGATAGCATTTTTTTAAAATTTTTTTTAAAGATTTTATTTATTCATTTGACAGAGAGATCGCAAGTAGGCAGAGCAGCAGGCAGAGAGAGAGGAGGAAGCAGGCTCCCCGCTGAGCAGAGAGCCCGATGTGGGGCTCAATCCCAAGACCCTGAGATCATGACCTGAGCCGAAGGCAGAGACTTGACCCACTGAGCCACCCAGGAGCCCCATTGACTTGATAGCATTTAATCACCAACCCCTAACTTCCTTCACTGTTCCCTTTTGGAAGATGCAGAATGGTTGAGGATTAATGACTTAGTTGCACTGCTACAGCTATGAATTTGGAGAACTGTCTTAAAGTTTATATGAAGAGTAGTTAGATCCCTGGCTCTGCTCCAAACCCCACATAACAAGATTTAACCCAGAAGGGCAAGAGGCTAATTTTATAAAGAAACAAAACAACAGAAAATTCAGGGAGGAGATACAGGGTGCTGAGCTGTGAATGCTGGCTCCTGAAATTAGGCAGGTGGCTTATATCTCTTCAGTTTGGGGCATAACAAATATGTTTCATCCCTACTTTACCACTACCTGACGAAGCCCAGAATCAATCCTCCCCTCCTCCACGACAGACACAGAGCTTCCAATAGCCAGGATAGTGCCTCAGTCTTTAACATAAATGGGAAACCAATAACCAAAGATATTTGGCGGCTGTCTCAAATACAAGAACTAGAGAATGAAGAAAAGTATAACATAAGATCACAAAGGAAATGAAAGCAGAAAGAGAGAAAATCCAGGAAGCAGAATAAAACATCCAAAATGAGACTTTAATGTTAATATTTCCAGAAAGGTAAGAGAAGGTACTGTATCCATGCAAGTAGAATAGGAAATAAAAATATCAAAGTAAATAAAGCAATCAGAGTACAAAAAGAATTCATAGGAAATGAAAAACATACACAGTAGCAAAATTACAAATAATCAACATAAGAGTTAGAAGAAGAACTTGAAGAAATCTAAAATATTACGTAAAAATACAAAGCCAGAAAATAAGAGAAAACTGGAAAGAAAATTCAAAGATCTATGCGAGAGATCTAATATCCACTATATTAGTCCAGCAAAAGAAAACAGAGGACAGAGGAACAAAAGGATTTTGTGCTTTAAAATTTTCCAAAATGAATCATCATAGAGGATTACGAAAGATAAATGAAATTCTTTAGTGATAACTGATACTATATCTAAGCTAAATGAAGGGAACTAACATCAACTGGGTAAACTCGAGTATGCTAGATGTTTACAAAGATAAGTTAACTTTGTTTTCTTAACAACTCCATGGGACAGGCACTATTTCTCTACTCAATGTTCATATGAGTAGATTGAGGTTCAGCAGGTTCAAGCAATTTCATAATTGTTAATAAATGATGAAGCATGAATTAAAACATTTTTTTAAAGTCCTGTCTAAAAATACTACCTTCCCCAGAAGGTACCTTTGTATCATTGCATTCAAACTTCTAATACTCTTCCAAATTTTTTTCTCAAAAAAGTGTTGCAGTAAAATAATAATAATAATAATAATAATAATAATAAATATCATTCCTTGTGGTTTTGCAAACCTGGTGCTGCTGGAGTAAACTTCAAAAAAGCATGGCAGAAAAATAATAGTGAGCAAAACAGATCCTTCCCTGAGTTTTCTGGTTTTTTTTTTTAATTAATGTGCACCTTATAGGCCTTACACTCTTATAAAATAATTAGTAGGTAACTATTTATACCCCTTTCCTAGACTCTTCTAAAAAGGAGCTGTGTGCTCTTAAAAAAATTGCTGAAGGACAGATTTGAAGGTAAATCCGAAAATGGGGGATGTGCAAGAATATCCAGTGGTGGGGAGCCTGTGCTTATTACCTCACCTATTTTGCACTTTTTTTTTTCCTGGTCTGCCTTAGGGCTATATTCATTTTCACTGAGCAAGTCTCATTGTTTATTAGTTCTAATTAGATATGGACATTTCAGCCATCAGATGAGGACATTTGAGACTATGACCAATAACTTCTTCCCAAAGTCTCTGTGGGACAATGGGGCTAAGAGTAAGCCATTACACCAATAGCACTTTGGATTTCTCCTTCTCCTTTTTGGACCCAGTGAAAACATTAGTAAACATGTTTGGAATTGCTCTTGATTACAAAGTACAACTGCAGGAGAAAGGGAATGAGAAAGAGAGAATTAGTCCTGTGATTTCTTGGCAAAGCTTGGTTCAGACGAGACAATGACCATAGCATAATTCTGAATTTGTTGTATTCTCCATTGTTTATAACCTGGTGTGATATTTATGAGTTAAGATTGTTGGATAAATGTAAATGTATCTTAAAAATTTTATTTATTTATTGGAAAGAGAGAGAGCATGTGCACTAGCAGGAGGGAGGGTCACAGGGTGATGGGAAAGCAGACTCCCTGCTGAGCAGGGAGCCCTGAGGACACTGACATGGGGGGCTTGATCCCAGGACCCGGGAATTAGGACCTGAGCAAAAAACAGACACTTAACCCACAGAGACACCCAGGGGCCCCTAAGTACATATTTATATACTTTTTGAAAGGAACTGTTGGAACGTACCAAACAATCCTTAACATGTGTAAAATTCTTCAGAGCAACTCATGAATCCAAATTAAGGAGAAAATCTGAATTAGTACGCCTTTTTATCCCATATAATAATAATAGCATTAAATAATAGCACTTGTGTGGTACTTATTAGAAGCCAGGCCTTCATTTAAATGCTTCATATATAGGAACTCACTGAACCTACATAGCAACCTGTGTGGTTTCTAGTATTGCTACCATTTTAACAGAAGAGCAGAGAGAAGTTAAGTGATTTGTCCAGCATCACACATCTAGGAAGGGAAGGTGAGCGGTACAAAATTCTAGAAATCTGACTTGAATGTCCAGGCTTAGCCACTTAGATGCACTGCCTTTTATAGAAAAATACAGTTTATTGCTTTTAAATCATGCATCAAATTCTATAATCTACAGGAAATGTCCAGTGCATAGTATGCATTGAATAGACATGACTCCGCTGGCATAATCTCAAATGCGTCCATTGTTACTTATGTTAATTTAGAAAACTGTTTTGGGACCATTAAAAAATATAGGAAATGATTAAGAATTTTTCTAACAGAAAACTACAGAAAGGTAGAAAAAAGAAAAATTAACCTGCTCAGAAATGGTATGTTAATATCAACTCATCTAATTTTTTTTTTCTCTGAAGAAGTTTCTATAGCTATTTAACACAATCAGAATTATTTTGGACCCTTTCATAGATTTTTTTCTTACAATACTTCATATATGTACAATACTTCATATATGCATATATATGGGTGTGTCTATATATAGTTTGATCTACTTTCTATATCAATAATAATTTAGGCTACTTAACTCCATCTTGCCATATTCCTGCTAGTGGATATATAGGTAAGTTACTCATTTTTTCAGTATTGTTAAAATCAAGACAATGAATATTCAGCATATAATGACTATTTTTTATTTTTTTCTGAGGATAGATAACTAAAATCTAAAATTATAATTTTAGACTGAGAAGAGAAGTTTGATTTCCAAAAGCTAACTCCCAATTAATGCTGATCTCAGTGTGAAGCTCTTTACTATTTGCAGTAGAAACCACACCATCCATTTAAAGTATGATAACTAACCTCCAGTTTTTGACAGAAGAATAAATATCTGTTGAAATATTTGAGCTAAACATGCTTGCTTCCTACTGTCGTGACTTCCTACTGGGTCAGTTTAGCTGATTCAGATGATGTCTTCCAGAACTCCTCTGTCTGTGTGGTTATGGATAAGAACTGACCACAAGAGTAATTCCCGATTTGGAAGGTAGAAGTGGAACAGAAGCCATGTTTACACCTGGCACGTCAGTGTGGTGTCTGGCACTGTTGCTATTTGTGCACGTACTGTACACCTGCTGGCTCACCTTTATTGGCCAAGTGAGGTTCAACAGTGGGGTCCCCCGTCTTCCAGCAATCATTATTTTTCCTCCTTTGGCATCTCCACTCCTGCGTCAGGTGTGTGCTTAATTCCATAGTGCAGGCCATCTGCATCATCAGAGTTGGGTGCTTCAAGGCAAAGACTGACCGGGGCTCCAGCTTGTCCTCACAGATATCAGCACATCCTCACTCCTTCCAGTTTGTTCTTGCTCTCACCCACTTCATGTCCATATTCCCAGTGGAGTGGTGGCACCAGCTAACAGTGGTTTAACAAAATTCCTAAATATTTAATAATTGTTATTTGCCTGCCTTGCTCACTTCAGGCCTAGCACCAGGGCAGAAGCCAATTGTGTAAGGTCAAATCCCTGTAACAGATCCCCTATTTGGGAGATAAGACACGTTGATATAGACATTGATAGAAATATAGATGTGGGTGTTATTGGTTCTTCTTCTCTGGTTAAGCCTTGATGGGTACACTGCTTAGGAAAGAGATTACATTGAGAACTCTAGTCTTTAACAGCTGAGGTTGAGTTTCAAAAGGAAATTCGGTTAATTAAGATATCTATAATTTGATAAAAAGTTCTGAGATAAAATTCACTTGAGTCCATCTCAAAAATTTCTAAGAAATTTGTTAGCAAAGGCCAACAGTTATAAGCATATAACTTCAGAGAAATTTCGATTTAAATAATTCATTAGAAACTTTGTAATGAATGGTGTTAATAGATTCAGGGTGGTAAGTGTTCTAGATTCTATAAAACTCAGGTCAGTCGCTGACCCACAGAAGAGATATCATCCACTGAATCGTTAAGAGATTTTTGTGCTTCTGCAGGCTCTCTTAGCTGAGCATGCTTAATCTGTCTACATGATTCATGCTGGACAGTAAGTATAAGGAACACCTGGGAAACACAATGCCTTTATTTTTCTTAGACTCTGGAGAATTTGTTCTAAACGAACAAGCAAACAGCACTCTTGGCCCCCAAGCATAGTTCAGTGAAGACTTACTTATGCCACATCCTGGATGAACCACTGTTTTGTGGCTCTGTCTTTTGGCTGTGTGTGTCTATCTACTCCAGGGTCACACAAAGATTAGCAGGATGGAATTGCATGATGTAGCCATGCTCAGCTAGAATGAGTTTTTTCTTCATGAACCAGACTTAGATATTCTGGTTTGGAAAGAGCTAACCAAATATAATTTGGGCCTCTGACCTTGGACTGAATTCTATTCAGATCACAGCTTTCTATGTGAAGTTTTTTTCCCTCCACTCCTTTTCCTGTGTAGTACTTAGCATGCTTAGCTGAGGACTTTGTCATAACTAAGTGGTATTTATTCCGATAAAATATTACTGGGAATATAAATATTTCAGAAAACATTTGTATGCCATGATAATGATACCTTGAGTTTTAGACCCAGCTAATGTAATGGCTGGTCGAACTGCATAGTTTTGTTTATTTGTTTCAACTAATTTAGCCTGGGCCTAGACAGATGCTGTCTTAATTACTCCAAAACAGTTTTCTGCTGTTTGAATATTTAGTGGAAATTTCTATGAGTACTTAAGATGTTTCTCTGGTGAAATAAATGCTTATAATGGAAAAACAGTTTTGTTTCGTTTTATGTTACACATTTATTTATTTTTGATAACCCCAAGTTAGTATCTCTTGGCTTCTGTGGATATGGGTAGAGTGTGCTATGTGATTTGTGGCTTCAAGCATTGATACATCACCACTTCGTCTTTGGCATGAATTTAATATATAAAAATGCTGGACAGGAGCTGCATGGAAGTGTTCTAATGAGGCTGGCCAACACATACTCAGCTACTGCTGAGGAAGATGGATTGTCAAATAAGCCACCCAGTGCTCTGACAAGCTACCTTGGTGTGATAATCTAGTTTAAGATCTTGTTACATTATTCATTACTTTTCTCTGCCACTAATCTTTGCAGCATGCTTCTGTTATGTTACTGTTTGCATTCTCAGCGCTGTGGAGACTGTTGTTTTATGATAAACATAAAGCCTTTCATTAATTTGTCCGTGCTTTGCAGGGAGAGCAAGAGAAAGCAATGAGAGTTTGCTGGTAGTGTGCTGTTCACAGACTGCTTCCTGCAACTGGTAATTTCCACTGGCTGTAGAAGAATTAATCGTACATGAGTAGAGATGATAGCAGTTTTCAACTAGGTCTCTGTCAAATATTCATGGAAAAGGGACTAATTAAAAGACTTCTGAATGCATACCTCCTTATTACAGCACCAACCTGGTCCTACCATGTTAGCATGTTTGCTTATGAGCACTTGGATACATGGGCATACACATGTATAGTGAGGCCTTTGCAAGCACCCATATTCCATTGTCTTTCAGCACCAGCTCCATTGTTAATAATATGAAGAGTTAGCACAAAGATGCAGTTAAGGAATCACAGAAAAGAAGTTAAAAATTTTCTCAAGTAGTTATAGGATAAGTCGTAGAAAAAATTTTTTTAAATAGCTCCAAATAATACTGAAAAGAATTGTTCAAGGAATTGAATGTTATATTAGAATTAATTGCTTAATTGCAAAAGAAAACAATAAAAGAGGAATAGATAAACAAAAAAGATAGAAAACATGAAACAAAATTTAAAAAGGCAAACATAAATACAATTATATCAATAATAACATTAAGTGTGACTAAATTAAACAGCCAAAATACAAAGATTGTAAAAATGGATTATAAAAGAAGACCTAGCTATTTGAGGACTATAGGACACACACCTTACATTCAAAGATACTAATAGGTTGAACGTAAATAAATGGAAAAAGTTACATAATGCAAATAGAAGCTATAGAAAAGCTGGAGTAACTATGGTAATATCAGACAAAATAGACTCTAAAATAAAATAAAAATGTTGCAAGAAATAAAAAAGAGTATTTTACAATGATAAAAAATGTCAATGCCCAGGGAGATATGACAATTATAAACATATATGCACCTAATAACAAGGGCCCCAAAATACATGAAACAAAAACTGATAGAATTGAAGTGAAACAGGAAATTCAAAAATAATAGTTGGATACTTCAATACCTCACTCTCAATAATGAACAGAACAACTTGACAGAAAAGCAACAAGGAAATAGAAGACTTGAACAACACTAGAAGTCAACTTGACCTTTAGAACACATTACCCACCAAAACCAGAACACACATTCTTCTCACGCGAACATTGAATGTTCTCCAGAATACATCATATTTTACAAAACAAACTTCAATAATTTTAAAAAGTTTGAAAGCATGCAATGTATCTTCTTCAACCATAATGAAATAAAATGAGAAATCAATAGCAAAAACCAAGTTAGAAATTGGAAATAAAATAGTAGACTCTGTATAACCATAGATTCAAGAATCAGAGGGGAATTAGAAAATACGTGGAGATGAATGACAACAAAGACAAAATATAACAAAACTTATGGGATGCAGCAATTGATTAGAGGAATATTTATAGCTTGAAACATCCATATTTTTTAAAAAGATCACAAGACAATAATCTAACCTTTTACTCTAATCCACTGGAAAAAGAGATCAAGATACACCTAATAAAAGCAGAAGAAAGGAAAGTAATGAAATAGAGAATAACAAAATGAAAAACCAAAACTTGATTGTTTGAAAAAGTCAACAAAATTGACAAAACTTTAGCTATTGCCCAAGAAAAAAAAAGAGGAGATTCAAATTACTGAAAGCAAGAATTAAAGAGGGGATATTAATACTGTCAATATAGGGGTGCCTGGGTGGCACAGTGGGTTAAGCCTCTGCCTTCAGCTCAGTTCATGGTCTCAGAGTCCTGGGATTGAGCCCCCCATCGGGCTCTCTGCTCAGCAGGGAGCCTGCTTCCCTTCCTCCTTGTGATCTCTGTCTGTCAAATAAATAAATAAAATCTTTAAAAAAAAAAAAAAGAAAATACTGTCAATATAGAAATGAAAAGGATCCTAAAGAGAAAATTATGAACAATCAGGTGTCAACAAATTAGATAGCATAAAATTCTTGAAAGACAAACTATAAAGTGAATCAGTAGGAAATAGTAATATGAATAAACCTATAACAAGAGATTAAATTAGCAATCAAAAAGATATTCATAGGGGAAAATACAGCAAGAGGTGGTTTCAATTATGTATTCCATAAAACATAAAAGTATACATATATTTTCATACATAAAATATGCATTCTTAAAGTATAAAATATAAAACAATGTATAATATAAAATATGCTTTATAAATAAAAGATAAAATATGAAAGAATATATGTTATATATCAAAGAATACATATTCTATATAGTCTGTATATTAAATGTACATTTTTAGTTTAAGATATAATTGACAATTACAGTATATTTAAAGTGTACAACATGATGATATATGTATACATGTAAATGTATTCCCACAATCAAGTTAATTAACACATCTATCACTTCACATATTCACCTTCCCTTTGTTGTTGTTGATGTTGTTTTTGTTTTGGTGAGATCACTTAAGATCTACTTTTTCAGCAAATATCAATTATACAATGTAGTGATATTAACTATAGTCACCACGTAATCCATTATGTTCCCAGACTTTATTCAACTTATAACTGAAAGTCTGTACCTTTTACCAACTTCTCCTTATTGGTCCCATCTCCCAACCCCTGACAAGGCAACCACTCTACTGTAGGATCTAGACTTTGTGTGTTTTGTTTTGTTTTGTGTTGTGTTGTGTTGTGTTTTTTTAGATTCCACATATAAGTGATACCATGCAGGATTTGTATTTCTCTATCTGGTTTATTTCACTTAGCAAAATACCCTTTAGTTTTATCCAAGTGTTTGCAAATAGTAGGATTTGCATCTTATTAAAAACTTTTTAAAAGCCCATATGTGTGTGTGAGTGTGTGTGTGTGTGTGTGTGTGTATACAGCAATTGATTAGAGGAAAATTTATAGCTTGAAACATCCATATTTTAAAAAAAGATCATAAGACAATAATCTAACCTTTTACTCTAATCCACTGTAAAAATAGATCAAGATACACCTAATAAAAGCAGAAGAAAGGAAATGGTAAAGATTTAAATGGAAATTATGTATATATATATATGTATATATATATATATATATCACATTTTCTTTAACCATTCATCCATTGATGGGTACTTAGGTTGCTTCTATGTCTTGGCTACTGGGAATAATGATCTGACAAAATTGTGAATTATTTTGTCAGTTCTAGGTAAGATTCAGTTCTTTTTATTTTATTTAGCAATCTTGCATAACTGGGCAAAGATTCAATGACAAGTTAATTCACTGAGTTTTACCCTCTGTTGAATTAAATGAAAGTTTTTTTCACATAACATTTGATTTTATGCACAATATAAGTGAAAATTTCCTTTGAAGATCATCATCATGAAAGCGACATTAAATACTGTAAATCTAGTGACCTGATCATAAGGCTTATTATTATTTTTTTAATGAGGTATTAAACTTTAAGATATTTATAAAAGAGCTGAAAGACTTCAAGACCTCTATGTCTTTTTTTTCATCAAGAGAAATCTTCAGCTTAAAATCTCATAATTTTTAAGACCTCAGAGTTCTCTACTGCATTTTAATATAGGAGTTGTCACTGGATTGTGTATCTCTCTGAAACACTAAGAAAAATCAGAATTGATTTATGCTAGTATGATATTTAAGTAGCCAAAATAAAAGCTACACAATATTCTAGAAAGCTAGGAATCATGTAATTATATTTTAACTACAGAATTAATGTTATTACAAATGGGACTTTGAAACATCAGTCATTGCTTTGGGTAAGCTAATAAGACTGTATGGGAAAATGGGAGTGGTTGGTCCATGACATGGCCTCTATCTTTCCCTAGTTAACAAGAGTGAGTTTATTACAGCAGCAAATTCAGCACACTATAAATTCTCAAGGGCCAGACCTCAAATGTTAGAGAAAATTAACTTTGCTTGGATATTTGAGCTCTAATAAATATAGGAAAAAGAAAGCAGTGTGGAAAGGCCTTGGGAATTGTGGCTTCTTGACAGGGGAAAAAGCTTTGATAAACTGGGCCCCAGACTATGTGTATTGAGAGCAGTAACCAAAGTAATGTGTAGTAACTGTTTGGGGGAGCTTACTTTATGTGTAGCACTGTGCTAAGAACTTTATACACAGAAACTCAAAGGAGATCTATTATCCCATTCTACAGATGGGAAAACAGATTAGGTAGCATGCGTAACTTACAAAGATCACAGAGAGCAAGGATTCTATGGCATGTCTTCTGACTCCAAAGTTTAGATCTATTAATGCTACCTTTCACACAGAAATGGGAGATTCAACTGCCCAGTGAGGCCTGGACTGGATGCAAGTGAAGTGATACAATGTGAGTGTAAGATACCTGGAGTGATGGTGCCTGTGGAGGAGAGACAACCTATGTGTATTCCTTAAAACCGCTTTATTTTAATTGACTCTGCTTTGTGTTTTTTTTTTAATTTTACTGTACCAATTTTACTTTACCAAAGAGAGATTCAGCACAGATTGCCCATTGAAAGCCTCCTAAAGAATGGATCAAGTTCAAGGATTTTGAGAAAAGTCAGACCCAGAAAACCAGTCTTTTAATTTTTTTTTTTCTCCTGAGAAATAAGTGGGTCATTTCCAATTAACACCTGCATCAACTAAGAAAAAAGAAATGGGTGATAATGCCCACAGAGCTTGGGCCTTCTCTCTGTGTTCTGTTCACACTTTCCCATTTCCAGATGCATTTTACAAAAAAAATTCAAGAATCCATTTTAATTGCTGAGTTGTCGGCTCCTTAAGCCTGAGACAGTAAAACTAAAAAACATAGAGATGAACGTTTCATTTCCCCTTTTTACTTACCACAAGCCTCTGAAATAACTTGTCCTTCATCAAGCTTCACTGCATGGAATGGAATGGGCAGAAGAGAGGAGCTCAGAGGATTGCTTTTTCCTTATAAGTACAAAATAATAAGCTGAAATATTCTGTTTCCTTGAACTATGCCTTGTATCTGCTTTCCTGTGCAATTCTGTGCTCAGCTTTCTGCCTCATCGACATATCACCTCAGAAGGCACCGCAAAGAGGACTGTCTACAAACCTAAGCTCTACAGCCAGACATACCTGGATTTGATTCCCGACTCTCCTTTTAAAGGCTGCTTGTGTGCAAGTAATCTATTTCTGAGAACTTTGGCTTCCCTAACTACAAGATGAGGATAGTAGGACCTATTCAAGATTCTTGTAAAGGTGAAGTGAGCTAATGCCTGGTACCTTGTGATTGTTCAGTAAATGTCTCTTATTAAAATTATTACTTCCAACTTCCCAACCCTGAACACCCAAATCTACTGGTATTTGTCCACAAAACTTTAAATTATCTTGATACAAGTTTTCCTTCCTTCTCCCATTTGTGTATAAGTCCCATATTTGTCCTTTTTATGACAACAATTTCAATAGGTATCATAGAAATAGTTACATAATTTATTTTTTTCTATTTAAGTTATGATGTAAAGGCTGAAGCCCGATCTTATTCACCATTTATACCCACTGATGTCCAGTGTAGTATCTCGCTGATAGTAATCACTCCAATTTATTTATTGAATAAACCCAACACTCAAGCATTTTATTTATAAACATTAAATTGCACAAATTGTAATTATACAGGATGATGAAATGATTCAAAGTGAACATATCCATGTAAACCACCTCTAAGGTTAAATACCATATTATTAGTGTATCACCAGTACCCGGGAAGCCACTTCTCACAGCCTGTGAATCACATCTACCACTGCTCATACTAATGATCACTATCCTGATATTTAACACCCTATAGTATTTTAGCTGTGCCTGCATTTTAACTATGTGTATCTTTCTATGTATTAATACATACTCATAGATAAGACCCTTTTTTTGTTTTTTTTTTCTGATGTTACAGATATTATTACTGCATGTCCCCTTATATAACAGAAATTCCTTCAATGTACTTACCAGTAGCATTTCACCCTCTGAATATTCTACAATCTATCCATTCTAGCATTGATGGGAATATGGCTTATTTCTTATATTTGGGGATTTTAAATACACTTCTAAATAACCCATAAGAAAAAGAAGATATCCTAATGGAAATGAGATGCCATGAAGGTCATGTTTAGATTGGAATTTAAAGCCTAAGATGCATATATTAGGAAAGAGGAACATTCAAACATAAATCAATATTCTTAGCATGTATACTAAGAATTTAGAAAAAGAATAAATTTAATTCCAGGAAAGAAAAGAAAGAAAATAATGAGGATAAGTTCAGAATACAGTGATATAGAAAAAACACACAATAAAGGTCAATGACAAAGTCAAAGGTCAGTTCTTTAAAAAGACTATTAAAATTGACAAGTTTTTGGGCACCTACATGATGCAGTTGGTTAAGAACTGGACTCTTGGTTTCGGCTCAGGTAGTGATTTCAGAGTCCTGAGATCGAGCCCCAGGTCAGGCTCTGCATTCTGCATCATATCTGCTTAAGATTCTGTCTCCCTCTGCCCCTTCTGTTGATGGTCTTTCTCTCTTTCTCTCAAATAAACAAGTATATCTTTAAAAAATAAATACATAAAAAATAAAATTACAAGCTTTGGCAGAAATAATCAGGGAGGAATAAAAGACAAAACTCAATAACAAATCAAAACAAACAAACAAAAAAAGCACACCACTACAGATCCTACATTTATAAGCAAATAATAATAGGATATTCTGAAGAACTTTATGTCAATAATACATGAAAATTGAATGGAATGGTCAAATTATAGAAAAAGTAAGAATTGATACAATTTTCAATCCTTTATTCTAGTGTCTATGAAATAGAGAAGTCAGGAAAGGATACAAAACTCATTAAAATTTGTGTATGGTTTGAAGGAGTTTGTAATCTAGTACACTAATTGACAGACCCAAATCTATAATAAGAGATAGATTTCCCAAGAAGTTTTTCTCAGACCAAATGATGATAAACATAAAACGATAAATAAAAATATTCTAAAATTTGAAAGCATCCCAAAACTAATAAAATAATAACATATTGCCATCAAAAAACTTGAAGGAACAATGGGAACACAGAGGTAAAAATTTAGCTTTTCTTTGAGGGCATTTATTGATCCTGAACATTTGAACTTTACTTTTGACACCTTACCCTGATTAACAAAAAAGAAATTAATGATCAGAACTCACACAATGTGGGAAACATAAACCCACAAATATCTTGCCTCTTAAAACATTACAACCTTGGGATAAGATAGAATCAAATTATCATGGGCATTTCTGTAGCCTGATTCATATGGACTAGGTAGTTCAAATCACTTCATGATTTGAATTTGGTTTAAGGTGGTCTAAGACAAATAGTGCCTTCAGCTACTTGCAGAAAGCAAGTACATATCCTCTATAGAACAGCACACCTTCATCCATGACTTGATATTCCTAAGAATGGTTTTACAAATATAACAAGCATCCCACTCTGAAGGAAATTAAGCAAACAAAGTAAAACGATACCACGAGCAAGAACTAAGGCAAGGGAAACAGACCAGCAAAGACCTTATATACTAGAATTATCACCCCACGTTTTAATACATAGAAAATAACCTAAAAATATTTGCAAATAACAGAAAACTACAAAAAGTGATAGACATTATGTTATGATGGATTATTCGGAAGAGAAAGAAAATTCAGCTCAGGGAATGGCATAGACTTTCTGAATGTGGCAGCATTTAAATTGACCTAGGAGGATTTTTACAGCAAAGATAGGATTGGAAGTGGCTTTCAGATGGGAAAAATCTCCTGAGTAATGGCAGGGGGACTGAAATCATTTGCTATCTGTTGTAAGTGAAAACTAGTCTGATCTGGTGAATTGGATATATGAGGGGGAGGGTTGGGGATAAGATCGGTGATGTATTTCAGATGTTAAGATCTGCAATGATTGAATGGACATTATTATTCTTATCACCACTTTTCCTACCCCTAGCCTTAACTACTTCTCCAATTTAAAATTAAATACAACTTGTCACCCAGCCAACTCTTAACTACTTAGTCATCTGGAAGATTATTAACCCAATTACACAAGTGACTAGAGGAAGACCTTGGGGGATAATCTTCTAGAAGCCAGAAAAAAAAAAAAAAAAAAAAAAAGCAAAACTCAATTTACTGTGCAAAAAAAATAACTGCGAATAGCATTGGATCATGAATCCTCTTAAAGTATTATCTACAAAACCATGGTAGGAGATGACAAAAGATACCCATGGTAGGAATTTTAAATTTTTTAGCATGCTCATGTAGTCATGCAGTGGATAAGAGAACAAATCATAACTCAAGGTTTGAAAAGATACCACAGCTATGTATTTGTTACTCTGGATGTAACTGCCTGGTTAGGACATTAAAATGTGCTATAATCAGGAATTAGGAGTCAAGATGGCGGAGAAGTAGCAGGCTGAGACTACTTCAGGTAGCGGGAGATCAGCTAGATAGCTTATCTAAAGATTGCAAACACCTACAAATCCAACGGGAGATCGAAGAGAAGAAGAACAGCAATTCTAGAAACAGAAAATCAACCATTTTCTGAAAGGTAGGACTGGCGGAGAAGTGAATTCAAAGCGACGGGAAGATAGACCGCGGGGGGACGGGCTGGCTCCCGGCAAGTGGCGGAGCAACGGAGCACAAAATCAGGACTTTTAAAAGTCTGTTCCGCTGAGGGACATCGCTCCAGAGGCTGAACTGGGGTGAATCCCACACGGGGTCAGCGTGGCCTCAGGTCCTGCAGGGTCACAGAAGGATCAGGGGTGTCTGAGTGTCGCAGAGCTCACAGGTATTAGAACAGGGAAGCCGGCTACAGAGACAGAGCCAAGGAGTGACTCTCAGCTCGGGGTTACCTTTAACCGGTCGCAGGCTTGGTCAGCTCAGAGCGTGGCCGGAGGCCAGGGTGACAGGAGTAATTGGACACTGTTCTCTGAGGGCGCACTGAGAAGTGGGGCCCCGTGCTCTGGGCTCCTCTGGGCTGGAGACTGGGAGGCCGCCATCTTCATTCCCGTCCTCTGGACTCTACAGAAAGCGCTCAGGGAACAAAAGCTCCAGAAAGCAAACCCGAGCGGATTACTCAGCCCGGCCCCTGGTAAGGGCGGTGCAACTCCGCCTGGGGCAAAGACACTTGAGAATCACTACAACAGGCCCCTCCCCCAGAAGATCAACAAGAAACCCAGCCAGGACCAAGTTCACCTACCAAGGAGTGCAGTTTCAGTACCAAGGAGAGCAGCGGAATTCCAGAGGAGGAGAAAGCAAAGCTCGGAACTCCTGGCTTTCTCCCCATGATTCTTTAGCCTTGCACTTAATTTAATTTTTTTTTCTTTTTCAATTTTTTTTCTCTTCTTCTGCTAAATTTTTTAACTTTTACCCTTTTCTTTTCTAACGTTTTTTAACTAGTTTATCTAATATATATATATATATATTTTTTCCTTTTTATATTTTTTCATTATTGGTTTTCTTTTTTTATTTGTTTCTTTTTTCTTTTTTCTTTCTTTTTTTCTTTCTGAACCTCTTTTTATCCCCTCCCCCCCCTCACGATTTGGGATCTCTTCTGATTTGGCTAAAGCATATTTTCCTGGGGTTGTTGCCACCCTTTTAGTATTTTACTTGTTCCTTCATATACTCTTATCTGGACAAAATGACAAGGCGGAAAAATTCACCACAAAAAAAAGAACAAGAGGCAGTACCAAAGGCTAGGGACCTAATCAATACAGACATTGGTAATATGTCAGATCTAGAGTTCAGAATGACGATTCTCAAGGTTCTAGCCAGGCTCGAAAAAGGCATGGCAGATATTAGAGAAACCCTCTCGGGAGATATAAAAGCCCTTTCTGGAGAAATAAAAGAACTAAAATCTAACCAAGTTGAAATCAAAAAAGCTATTAATGAGATGCAATCAAAAATGGAGGCTCTCACTGCTAGGATAAATGAGGCAGAAGAAAGAATTAGCGACAGAGAGGACCAAATGACAGAGAATAAAGAAGCTGAGCAAAAGAGGGACAAACAGCTACTGGACCACGAGGGCAGACTTCGAGAGATAAGTGAAACCATAAGACGAAAGAACATTAGAATAATTGGGATTCCAGAAGAAGAAGAAAGAGAGAGGGGAGCAGAAGGTATATTGGAGAGAATTATTGGAGAGAATTTCCCCAATATGGCAAAGGGAACAAGCATCAAAATCCAGGAGGTTCAGAGACCCCCCCTCAAAATCAATAAGAATAGGTCCACACCCCATCACCTAATAGTCAAATTTACAAGTCTTAGTGACAAAGAGAAAATCCCGAAAGCAGCCCGGGAAAAGAAGTCTGTAACATACAATGGTAAAAATATTAGATTGGCAGAAGACTTATCCACAGAGACCTGGCAGGCCAGAAAGAGCTGGCATGATATATTCAGAGTACTAAATGAGAAAAACATGCAGCCAAAAATACTATATCCAGCTAGGCTATCATTGAAAATAGAAGGAGAGATTAAAAGCTTCCAGAACAAACAAAAACTTAAAGAATTTGCAAACACAAAGCCAGCTCTATAGGAAATATTGAAAGGGGTCCTCTAAGCAAAGAGAAAGCCTAAAAGTAGTAGATCAGAAAGGAACAGAAACAATATACAATAACAGTCACCTTACAGGCAATACAATGGCACTAAATTCATATCTCTCAATAGTTACCCTGAATGTTAATGGGCTAAATGCCCCAATCAAAAGACACAGGGTATCAGAATGGATAAAAAAACAAAACCCATCTATATGTTGCCTACAAGAAACTCATTTTAAACCCGAAGACACCTTCAGATTTAAAGTGAGGGGGTGGAAAAGAATTTACCATGCTAATGGACATCAGAAGAAAGCAGGAGTGGCAATCCTTATATCAGATCAATTAGATTTTAAGCCAAAGACTATAATAAGAGATGAGGAAGGACACTATATCATACTCAAAGGATCTGTCCAACAAGAAGATCTAACAATTGTAAATATCTATGCCCCTAACGTGGGAGCAGCCAACTATATAAACCAATTAATAACAAAATCAAAGAAACACATCAACCATAATACAATAATAGTAGGGGACTTTAACACTCCCCTCACTGAAATGGACAGATCATCCAAGCAAAAGATCAACAAGGAAATAAAGGCCTTAAATGACACACTGGACCAGATTGACATCACAGATCTATTCAGAACATTTCATCCCAAAGCAACAGAATACACATTCTTCTCTAGTGCACATGGAACGTTCTCCAGAATAGATCACATCCTCAGTCCTAAATCAGGTCTCAAAATATTGGGTATCAAAACCGGTATCAAAAGATTGGGATCATTCCCTGCATATTTTCAGACCACAATGCTCTGAAGCTAGAACTCAATCACAAGAGGAAATTTGGAAAGAACCCAAATACATGGAGACTAAACAGCATCCTTCTAAAGAATGAATGGGTCAACCAGGAAATTAAAGTAGAATTGAAAAAATTCATGGAAACAAATGATAATGAAAATACAACGGTTCAAAATATGTGGGACACAACAAAGGCAGTCCTGAGAGGAAAATATATAGCGGTACAAGCCTTTCTCAAGAAACAAGAAAGGTCTCAGGTACACAACCTAACTCTACACCTAAAGGAGCTGGAGAAAGAACAAGAAAGAAACCCTAAACCCAGCAGGAGAAGAGAAATCATAAAGATCAGAGCAGAAATCAATGAAATAGAAACCAAAAAAAAAAAAAAAAAAAAAAAACCAATAGAACAAATCAACGAAACTAGGAGCTGGTTCTTTGAAAGAATTAATTAGATTGATAAACCCCTGGACAGACTTATCAAAAAGAAAAGAGAAAGGACCCAAATAAATAAAATCATGAATGAAAGAGGAGAGATCACAACTAACACCAAAGAAATACAGACAATCATAAGAACACATTATGAGCAACTCTATGCCTACAAATTTGACAATTTGGAAGAAATGGATGTATTCCTAGAGACATATAAACTACCACAACTGAACCAGGAAGAAATAGAAAGCCTGAACAGACCCATAACCAGTAAGGAGATTGAAACAGTCATCAAAAATCTCCAAACACACAAAAGCCCAGGGCCAGACGGCTTCCCGGGGGAATTCTACCAAACATTTAAAGAAGAACTAATTCCTATTCTCCTCAAACTGTTCCAAAAAATAGAAATGGAAGGAAAACTTCCAAACTCATTTTATGAAGCCAGCATCACCTTGATCCCCAAACCAGACAAGGATCCCATCAAAAAAGAGAACTACAGACCAATATCCTTGATGAACACAGATGCAAAAATTCTCACCAAAATACTAGCCAATAGGATTCAACAGTACATTAAAAGGATTATTCACCATGACCAAGTGGGATTTATTCCAGGGCTGCAAGGTTGGTTCAACATCCACAAATCAATCAATGTGATACAACACATTAATAAAAGAAAGAACAAGAACCATATGATACTCTCCGTAGATGCTAGAAAAGCATTTGACAAAGTACAGCATCCCTTCCTGATCAAAACTCTTCAAAGTGTAGGGATAGATGGCACATACCTCAATATTATCAAAGCCATCTATGAAAAACCCGTCGCAAATATCATTCTCAATGGAGAAAAACTGAAAGCTTTTCCTCTAAGGTCAGGAACACGGCAGGGATGTCCGTTATCACCACTGCTATTCAACATAGTACTAGAAGTCCTAGCCTCAGCAATCAGACAACAAAAGGAAATTATAGGCATCCAAATCGGCAAAGAAGAAGCAAACTATCACTCTTCGCAGATGGTATGATTCTATATGTGGAAAACCCAAAAGACTCCACTCCAAAACTGCTAGAACTTGTACAGAAATTCAGTAAAGTGTCAGGATATAAAATCAATGCACAGAAATCAGTCGCATTTCTCTACACCAACAACAAGACAGAAGAAAGAGAAATTAAGGAGTCAATCCCATTTACAATTGTACCCAAAACTATAAGATACCTAGGAATAAACCTAACCAAAGAGGCTAAGAATCTATACTCAGAAAACTATAAAGTACTCATGAAAGAAATTGAGGAAGACACAAAGAAATGGAAAAATGTTCCATGCTCCTGGATTGGAAGAATAAATATTATGAAAATGTCTATGCTACCTAAAGCAATCTACACATTTAATGCAATTCCTATCAAAGTACCATCCATTTTTTTCAAAGAAATGGAACAAATAATCCTAAAATTTATATGGAACCAGAAAAGACCACGAATAGCCAAAGGAATATTGAAAAAGAAAGCCAAAGTTGGTTGCATCACAATTCCAGACTTCAAGCTCTATTACAAAGCTGTCATCATCAAGACAGCATGGTACTGGCACAAAAACAGACACATAGATCAATGGAACAGAATAGAGAGCCCAGAACTAGACCCTCAACTCTATGGTCAACTAATCTTCGACAAAGCAGGAAAGAATGTCCAATGGAAAAAAGACAGCCTCTTCAATAAATGGTGTTGGGAAAATTGGATAGCCACATGCAGAAAAATGAAATTGGATCATTTCCTTACACCACACACGAAAATACACTCAAAATGGATGAAAGACCTCCATGTGAGAAAGGAATCCATCAAAATCCTAAGGAGAACACAGGCAGCAACCTCTTCGACCTCAGCCGCAGCAACATCTTCCTAGGAACATCGCCAAAGGCAAGGGAAGCCAGGGCAAAAATGAACTATTGGGATTTTATCAAGATCAAAAGCTTTTGCACAGCAAAGGAAACAGTTAACAAAACCAAAAGACAACTCACAGAATGGGAGAAGATATTTGCAAACGACATATCAGATAAAGGGCTAGTATCCAGAATCTATAAAGAACTTAGCAAACTCAACACCCAAAGAACAAATGATCCAATCAAGAAATGGGCAGAAGACATGAACAGACATTTCTGCAAAGAAGATATCCAGATGGCCAACAGACACATGAAAAAGTGCTCCATATCCCTCGGCATCAGGGAAATACAAATCAAAATCACAATGAGATACCACCTCACACCAGTCAGAATGGCTAAAATTAACAAGTCCGGAAATGACAGATGCTGGCGAGGATGCGGAGAAAGGGGAACCCTCCTACACTGTTGGTGGGAATGCAAGCTGGTGCAACCACTCTGGAAAACAGCATGGAGGTTCCTCAAAGTGTTGAAAATAGAACTACCCTATGACTCAGCAATTGCACTGCTGGGTATTTACCCTAAAGATACAAACGTAGTGATCCGAAGGGGCACGTGCACCCGAATGTTTATAGCAGCAATGTCTACAATAGCCAAACTATGGAAAGAACCTAGATGTCCATCAACAGACGAATGGATAAAGAAGAAGTGGTATATATACACAATGGAATACTATGCAGCCATCAAAAGAAATGAAATCTTGCCATTTGCGACGACGTGGATGGAACTAGAGGGTATCATGCTTAGCGAAATAAGTCAATCGGAGAAAGACAACTATCATATGATCTCCCTAATATGAGGGAGAGGAGATGCAACATGGGGGGTTAAGGGGGTAGGAGAAGAGTAAATGAAGCAAGATGGGATTGGGATGGAGATAAACCATAAGTGACTCTTAATCTCACAAAACAAACTGAGGGTTGCTGGGGGGAGGGAGTTGGGAGAGCGGGGGTGGGTTTATGGACATTGGGGAGGGTATGTGTTATGGTGAGTGCTGTGAAGTGTGTAAACCTGGCGATTCACAGACCTGTACCCCTGGGGGAAAAAATATATTATATCTTTATAAAAAATAAAATTTAAAAAAAAGTAAAAAAAAATGTGCTATAATCAGGTAGTCTTTTTGATACACTTATGCAATTTCAATGTTAGGGATGTGATAAATAACAATGATTATATATTTGTAGTCAAAGACTATGTCTTCTTAAGATGAAAGAGTGAAGGGTGCCTGGGTGGCTCAGTGGGTTAAGCTGCTGCCTTCGGCTCAGGTCATGATCTCAGGGTCCTGGGATCGAGTCCCACATTGGGCTCTCTGCTCAGCAGGGAGCCTGCTTCCCTCTCTCTCTCTGCCTGCCTCCCTGTCTACTTGTGATCTCTCTCTGTCAAATAAATAAATAAAATCTTAAAAAAAAAAAAAAGAGTGAAAACAACACTGAGAAGAGAGAAAGGCCATATCCTTGTCAGCTCTGAAAATTTAGACAAATTTCTGGATGATAACAAGTAAATGGAAATGGATTGATGGACAAACTTAACAAGAGAGAAACAGCCATGAGTGCCCTTTGGAAGTGGCTGAAGAAGATGAGAAATTCTCTTCTTTGAATGAAGAAATTCAGACTTGGAGAAGTGAGGTTCAGATAGTGGGAATGAGGGACAGAAACAAAAACTGTCTATTTGAAAACTAATTATGGAATAAACGTGCCAATCACATCTTTTCTTTTTTCTGTGCTTTATAAAGAGTCACTGATACAGCTCCTTCAACTTCCAGAATGAAACAAAGTGATTCTCTGTGAAGAAATAAAATAATCTTCCTAGAGGAAATGAGGGTTCCTGGTGTAAGTTTGGACAACAGGCCTTGGAGCAAATATACCTAAATTATAGTGACTTAAAATGGTGACTTATGTTTCATTATTTCCATTGAGATGCTCTACAACATGGTGACTGACTTCCCAGAGAGAATATTCCTCAAGGATAAACCCCAGTTGCAAGTACTGAACAAAGTAAAGTGCAAAGGCAAAATAAAGACTAACTCAGAAATGAACTCACAAATCTCATTTCTATTAACTTTCATGAGAAAAAAAGTGAACTCTGGCAAAATAAAACAAAACCAAGTAAAACAAAGAAGAGAGAGGAGGTAATATGACAGATCCAACTCAGGGATCCATTAGACTGACTCAAAAGGCATTGGAAAGAGCTCCCATATTGAATTAAGATGTTGATCATCTGAAATGGTTTCATTCATTCCCAGGGAGTTAACTAGCTCTGGAGGCAATGGGAGCAAAATTTTAATTTTAATTCTTATATAACTGCATTAGCACAAATCAAATTAGTACTTAATGCCTATATTACTTTTACACTGATTTTCAAAGCAAAGTTCAAAAAAACCTTACAGCTTTTTTCAATACCAAGTATAAAATTTATTTTAACATTATTAAACTTTCTATAGTCCTCAGATTCTTCTCATTTATAATTTGGGATTATCTTTGATATCATATGAGTTTGATATCCTTTGGGATTTTCACTGTTTCAGAAAGTGGGTTTGATTTTTTTTAAATATATATTTTCCTCTAATTCTTTTGATCTTTCGAGTTTTGTTTTGTTTTGTTTTGTTTTTTTCTTTGACCTTCCTCTTACTCAATGTTTCTTTGATTACAAGTAGAATTGCTGATGGGAAGATATTGTCCATGACTTATATGTTCTACTTTTCTGATTATGCACTAATTAAGAGAATTAAATATCACCAGAAGTGATATTTATTCAAAACAAAGTAGCATGGGTGATCAACAAAGCTGTTCATTTACAACCAACCTGGATGATCTACATTGAAGAGGACAATTTAAAAAAAGGGGGGGGGGTGCCTAGGTGGCTCAGTGGGTTAAAGCCTCTGTCTTCAGCTCAGGTCATGATCCCAGGGTCCTGGGATGGAGCCCTGCATTGGGCTCTCTGCTCAGCAGGGAGCCTGCTTCCCCTTCTCTCTCTGCCTACTTGTGATTTGTCTGTCAAATGAAGCCAGCATTACCCTGATCCCCAAACCAGGCAAAGATCACACCAAAAAGAAGAATTTCAGACCAATATCACTGATGAATATGGATGCTAAGATTCTCAACAAGATCCTAGCAAACAGGATCCAACAGCACATTAAAAAGATTATCCACCATGACCAGGTGGGATTCATCCCTGGGTTACAAGGATGGTTCAACATTCACAAATCAATCAAATGTGATAGAACAAATCAATAAGAGAAGAGAGAAGAACCACATGGTCCTCTCAATTGATGCAGAAAAAGCATTTGACAAAATCCAGCATATGTTCCTGATTAAAACGCTTCAAGGTATAGGGATAGAGGGAACATTACTGAACTTCATAAAATCTATCTATGAAAGACCCACAACAAATATCATCCTCAATGCGAAAAAGCTTGCAGCCTTTCCGTTGAGATCAGGAACACAACAAGGTTGCCCACTCTCACCACTCTTGTTCAACATAGTACTAGAAGTCCTAGCAACAGCAATCAAACAAAGAGAAATAAAAGGTATCCAAATTGGCAAGGAAGAAGTCAAACTCTCTCTCTTCATGGATGACATGATTCTTTATAGGGAAAACCCAAAAGCCTCCACCCCCAAAGTACTAGAACTCATACAGCAATTCAGTAATGTGGTGGGATACAAAGTCAATGTACAGAAATCAGTGGCTTTCTTATAAACCAACAACGAAAATGTAGAAAGGGAAATTAGAGAATCGATTCCATTTACTATAGCACCAAGAACCATAAGATACCTGGGAATAATCCTAACCAAAGAGTTAAAGGATCTGTACTCGAGGAACCACAGAACACTCATGAAAGAAATTGAAGAAGACACAAAAAGATGGAAGACCATTCCATGCTCTTGGATCAGAAGAATAAACAGTGTTAAAATGTCTATACTGCCTAGAGCAATCTATACTTTTAATGCCATTCCGATCAAAATTCCACTAGTATTTTTCAAAGAGCAGGTGCAAATAATCCTAAAATTTGTATGGAATCAGAAGAGACCCGAATTGCTAAAGAAATGTTGAAAAACAAAAATAAAACTGGTGGCATCACGCTACCTGATTTCAAATAAATAAATAAAATATTTTTTAAAAATGAGGAAAGAAAGGAGGGAGGAAAAAGGCAAGAAAAGAAGGGAGATAATGGGTATGGAGGAACATGAATGTAACTCTCCTTGTATAAAACGTCTTCTACAAAGAGAGCCTTTCTCTAGAGAATAAACTATGTTTTGTGGACATTATCTGATTAAACTTGATAGCATTCAGTAAGCTGAGAACAATGAACAAGTTTGGGATAGGATAGAATTGTGATTCACAGAATAACAGGAAGACTTAAATCATATTTTCCTTACTCTCTAGCTGTTGTTCAACTATTACATATCATAATTAAAAATTCTCACTTTGCAGCCTTACAGATCTAGCAACGCAGGTCTCTAGGACTTTATGGAAAAGTCAAACATGAAGGTGTATTTGCATGCTTGAGTTTGCATTTTTAAGTTGGAATAAAGCTTGAGTTATGTAGCTATTCAAGCCAAATCTATCTGATTCCTGTTGGCATTTTCCTACTCATAGGAAAAGTGTGACTATCCTACAGTTGGGGGAAATCTAGCTCAATATACATATGACAGTGTCAAACAACATGCCATTAGTTACATGTAGGTGGTATAGAAGCCCTTATTAAATACCAGACTGGCATATCTCAAAGCCCATGCCCTGTGTATTAGTTAACTATACCCTGTCCCTGTGTATTAGTTATCTATTGCTACATAATAAAGCACTCTTGAACCCAGTGGCTTCAAACAGCAACCATTTATGCAGCTCACCAGTCTGTGTGTTGGCCGTTTAGCCTGGACTTAGCAGTGGGATCCTTTTGGTCTCAAATGGGCTCACCCTTAAGTATGTTGTTAGCCTGAGTTCTGCAGAAGAACTGTGTCTCTGAGAGTTGCTGCTATTGGCAGGGCGATACAGAGGCAACCGTGTCACGTGTTTCTGCTCATCCTCAGGCAGTATTGCCATGACACTTCTCATGGTGACGAGGCAGGCTTCTGAAACAGCAAATATTGGCATTGAAAACTTTAAGACAAAGCCTTGAAACTGACACTTAACTCATATTTGGTGCAGTCCACTGTCTAAAATACATCACAAGCCCAGTCCAGATTCAAGAACTCCACCACCAGATGGGAGGAAGACCAAAATTATATTACAAAACATTTCTGATGCCTGAAGCCGAATTATTACAGTCATTTTTACAAAAAATCCATTTTATCATCTTTATTGTTTTCTGATACTTCCTTTAGGGTTCTTCGCCACTACATGTCAAATCCAAGACAAATCACAACTTAATTTTGAAAATCAGGATCTACCCCAAAAATGATAAGATGTTTTAACATTAAAAGTCCCTATTTATAATTCAGTGTAATAATAAATGATAATTTTTATTTATTTTTAAAAAGATTTTATTTATTTATTTATTTGACAGACAGAAATCACAAGCAGGCAGAGAGGCAGGCAGAGAGAGAGGAAGGGAAGCAGACTCCCTGCTGAGCAGAGAGCCTATGCAGGGCTCGATCCCAGGACCCTGAGATCATGACCCAAGCCGAAGGCAGCAGCTTAACCCACTGAGCCACCCAGGCGCCCATAAAGGATAATTTTTAATATCTAATTAAAATTTTTCTATACTTAGAAAGCTTCCTTTATCATCCCTGATACAATGTTGAATACAATGTTTATATCCATTGACTCATTTAAATTGTAACAAAAATACAAAGAGATCAATGCTAGTATCACATAATTTGCAGATAAGAAACTAAGTCTTAGATGTTAGAAGGAACTTGTCCAGAGTCACACAGGAGTTAGCAAAACAGGGACTAAATTGCTACTTACAAGTAATATCATCTTAACTCAAAAGCACAGAAACCTCAATGATGATGGGCCCAATAGAAGGTTTCTCTATACTTCCCCAGTCTCCCTGTCCTCAATTACAGTTTTGTAATCTTCAAGAGGCAAATCATGTCTTCTAGTGAATATGATGGAGGCTTACTTTGTGAGGGTCCAAAGTCCACATCATCATAGAATTGACAGTCTATGAAGGCTCAAATTCCTTGGGAACATAATAGTTGGAATATTTAGAAAAGGACAGTGTGAAACTGAAGCTTTGTGCTTTAGGTTTTAGAAGACAGAGGATCCTACAGTAGTTCCAGGAAGCAAGAAAGCTCAACCCCAAAATACTGCATCTACACTTAACACTTGTTGGAGATTAGGGAAGCTAATGTGTCTCTCTTGGGGTAAATAAAGATCTGATGAGTTAGTCCAATGGTCAGCCATACCTCAGGGCTTTTTCTTTTCAGTAGATCACAGTCTAGCTGAGTCACGGAATCAGGACCAGCAGCCTTGATATGGAGCCAAGAGAGTTTAAGAGGATTGGGAGAATGAGAACATAGAACGTATAAAGAAAGCATTCATTCATTCATTCATTCATTCATTCATCAACCAAAAAGACAGTTAGTACTCAGTCTGATGGTGGAGAAAGACTGATTAAAGTGAAATGATTATTATTATTTATGTAAAACATAGGCAATTCTTGAGATAAGAAAGAAAGCTTAGTTAAGAAAAGAAGTTATATTCATTATTGTTATTTTTATTTACTATCCACATTAAATGCTGAGAAAACTCAGGTTTGGGAATGACTAATTCTTCCCTGAGTGGAGATGTGCAGGATGAGAAGTGGTTTCACTGATGGGGTAGCATATGAGCAAGATCTTGAATAATGAGTAGGAGTGTGCAAAATAAGCCCAGCTACCTTCTCTGAACACGGAAGATGTACTATGAGAGGTTATTATGTAGCAACTGTGGTTAGTGCTCTGCCTTGTCGAACAACAGAGGCACAGCATGACAAGTAAAGGGTCACAATTATTGAGTTCTAATCATGATTACCAGGCTTGTTTCCTTAGCTTAGGGAGTTAGTTTCTAATAGCTGTAGAAATCAATGAGAGACCATGCTTTGCCGTATGTCTTTCAGACAAAGCTGCTACTAATTGCTCCATAACTGTGGGTCTGTTTTCAACCTTATTTCTCAAGTGATCCTGTTTTGGTATAATTCTTTTAATGGCTATTTGTACAGAACGACAGAACCAGAATAGCCCTTGGAGACATCTTGTCCAGACTTTTATCATTGGAGCCCTTTCTCTGGACACAATCCTATTTAACACTGTAAACAAATCAAAGAGGATTACTCAGTTTAAGGATCTCTTGTATGGCCTGATCTATTCAGCTACTGCTCAGACTCACAGCTGCAGGGACCCTGAAAGAAGCTCCCTGTCACCTGATCAAAGATAGTGATTGCTGTCTTATCTAAAACCTTGTTTTTGATAGGGGAGGATATTGATAGCCAGAAAAGTTAAGTGATTACTTGAGGTCACACAACAAAGACTTGTAATAACAACCTCACATGCATGTCACCATCTACTTTACCATGGTTAATCTCCCAGGTTTTCTAGGTAACAAATATGAGGGGTTGGGCACAAAGACAAGGAAAATATTTTTGCCACTTAGAATAAAACTCATGTAATTCTTTCATCTCCTCACATGAAACAATTCAACAGACAATGAATCCCAAAACCTTGTTAAGAACACTGAATTCTTGGCCAGATTCTGGAATGAATAAATTAAAATTTCCTAGGTCAGAACACAAGATCAAATATTTTGTAAGGCCATCCAGGTGATTCTGATGTTGCTGGCCAGGCAATAGTCTTAGGATTTGCCATTGGACTTAATTATTCTAGGGAACTTGTGCCTTATAAAACTTTAGTTCAGAAGTTCAAGTACAGAAGAATATGTGAAGATGTTTAACTTATGTCAGGACAGGATAAGCTTAGCTATGGAAGAATTATATAGAGAGTTCATCAGCAATTGTAGTTTGGATGAGTATTGGTCATTCCCACCTATCTCATTATGTAGATGTCTACATAAAAGATGTGCAGAAAACTAATGTGGCCTGTACATAATCACATGACCACAAAGTCCAATGGGGAAGGCTACAGGTGCTGCATTAATACTTTCCATCAGTTATCTCTCTATCTGTAACTATTTGACAGTAAGAACATGCCTCCAAGATAGAGTTTCCCAGACAAACAAAAACTAAAGGAGTTCATGACCACTAAAACAGCCATGCAAAAAGTATTAAAAAGAACAGTTTGTGTGGAGAGGAGAGACCATAAGTAAAAGTAGAGGCATAAGAAACACAAAAACAGTAAAAGTGAATCGTGCTGTAAAAAATCAGTCAAGGAATTCACACGAAAAAAGGATATAAAATAACAAGTGCCTAGTGTAAGGGCCTGTCCCTCCCAGAGGAACTGGCTTGTGGACCCCGGATGTAGGGGCGGGGCAGGCCGGGTGGAGACGTACAATCAGTGGGGCGCGCGTATATCCACTGGGGTGAATTTGGATTCAATTGGCCGCCTGTGTAGGGGCAGGGCTCAACCACCCCCATAAAGGTTGGTCTGTGAGGCTGTCGAGGACAGAAGAAGGAGAGATGTCAGAGGAAGAAGAAGGAAGAAGAAGCAGCAGAAGAAAAAGAGTCAGCGGGAGCAGCAGCAGCAACAGAAGAGTCGGCGGGAGCAGAAGAAGAGCTGTAACAGCTCTTGTAAGAGCTATAAGTGCTGCCAGCGGTCCCACCACCAGCGGCCCTGAGCCGCCGGCTGTCCCCATGCCTGCGGCTCTGAGCTGCCAGTGGCCCCGAGCCACCAGCGGTCCAGACGCCAGCGGCCCTGACACCAGTGGCCCCACCCACACACGGCGACCCTCGGCAGCTGCACTGTGGGGAATGGCCTAGACGCCAGCACCCTCGCCTCAAACCCTGAGCTGCTACCTCGCCTGAGCTGTGTCATTCCGGGGAGTGGCTTCGTCTGAGAAGAGGCCTCCTCGGTGAGCAGCCCTGCGGGAGCAGCTTCTTCAGGGAAGAGGCTTCCTCCAGAGCGGCCTCGCTGGAGCAGCCTTGTCCGGGGAGCAACCTCGCTGGAGCAACCCCTGTCTAGGGAGCAGCCCTGTCCGGGGAGTGGCCTCGCCAGAGCAGCCTTGTCCGGGGAGCAGCCCTGTCCAGGGAGCAGCCCTGTCCAGGGAGCAACCTCATTAGCAGCGGCCTCAACTGGGGAGTGGCCTTGTCAGTGACCGGCCTTGTCCGGAGCAGTGGCCTCCTCTGGGGATCAGCCTTGTCAGAGTAGCATCATGGGGAGCAGAGTGTGTCATCGGTGTTGTCCTCCTTGTCATCGTCGCTGTCGTCATCGCCTCTTCATCACTGGAGGCGGCCTCATCCTGGGAGCAGCTTCCTCCAGAGTGGCCCCTTGTTGGGAGCGGCCCTGTCTGGGGAGCGACCTCACCAGCAGCGGCCTTCTTGGGAGTGGCCTCTTCTTGGGAGCGGCTCCGACCGGGGAGCGGCCTCATCTGCGGAGCAGCCTCGTCCGGAGCGGCCTTCTTGGGAGTGACCTTGTCGGAATAATTGTCGTCGTCTTTTCGTAAGAGACAGCCCTGACCGGTCAGTTTGATTTTTGATGCTTGGCGTGAAATAAAGCTTTGTTTGATTTTTGCTTTATATCAGTCTCGTTCCTTTGATCACAGACCCTAACACCTAGAATGTGGAGAGGAGAGCTAGAAAACAATGGTTCAAACTTAAACAACCATTAACTTAATATAGATTATCATATGCAGAACTTAAATACAAACCTAATGGTAACCATATATCAAAAACCACCAATAAACATGCAAAGAATAAAGAAGAAATCCAAATACATTATTAATGAAAATTAGCAAAACATGAGAGAAAGGGAAGGACCAAAGAAAACCTTCAGAAACAACAGCAAAACAAGTAATAAAATGACAGTAAATATGTATCTATCAATAATTACTTTGAATGTAAATGAACTAAATGCTCCAATCAAAAGACATAGGGTAACAGAATGGATACAAGAGACCCATTTTAGACCTAAAGACACCTATGGATTGAAAGTGAGAGGACAGAGTAAGATTTATCATGCAAAAGAAACTCAGAGTGCAATACCTATACTGGACCAAACAGACTAAAACAAAGACTTTAAAACAAAACTTCTTTTCTCTGTAATAAGAGAAAAGAAGGACACTATATAATAATAAAAGGGACAATCTGACAAGAAGATATAACAATTATAAATATTTGTGCACCCATCATAGGAACAACCAAGTACATTAAAAAGTTAATAGCAAACAGAGAGGAACTGATTGATAATACAGTGATAACAGGGGATCTTAACACCCCACTTACAACAACGGACACATCATCTAAACAGAAAATAAACAAGAAAACAATGGCTATGGATGACACAGTGGAACAGATGGACTTTACAGATATATTCAGAACATTCCATCCTGAAACAGCAGACTACACCTTCTTTTCAAGTGCACACAGAATATTCTTCAGAATATATCCTGTATAGCACACAAACCTCACAAATTCAAGAAGATTGAAATCATTCCATGCATCTTTTCTGACCACAAGACTATGAAACTAGAAGTCAACCATGGGAAAAAATATGGAAAGACCACAAATATGTGGAGATAAAATAACATGCTATTAAACAATGGAAATCAACAAGGAAATAAAAAAAGAAAAAGAAAAAGAAAAAAGTACATGGAAAGAAATGAAAATGAAAATACAATGGTCCAAAACCTCTGAAATGTAGCAAAAGTGATTCTAAGAGGGAAGTTTATAGCAACCAGGCCTATCTCAAGAAGAAAAATCTGAAATAACCTAACTTTCCACCTAAAGGTGCTAGAAAAAGAACAACAAACAAAACCTAAAACCAGCAGAAGAAAGGAAATAATAGCGAATAAAAATGGGATTTATGTTTAAATTAAATTTTTTTAAAATAATAAATAAATAATGAAGAAATTAAAAACAAAACAAAACAAATGAACAAAAAAACCCAAGAACATCAATGAAACCAAGAACATCAATGAAACCAAGGGCTGGTTTTTCAAAAACATCAATAAAATTGATAAACCTCTAGCCAGACTTATCAAGAAAAAAAGAGGAAGGATTCAAATAAATAAAATCACAAATGAGAGAAAAAAAATAACAACCAACACCAGAGAAATACAATCATAGCAGAATATTTTGTAAAATTATATTGGACAAACTGCAAGAAATGAATAAGTTTCTAGAAACATGTAAACTACCAAAACTGAAACAAGAAGAAATAGAAAATTTTAAGTTTGATAACCAGCAAAGAAACTGAGTCCATTAAAAAAAAAAAAAGAGAGAGAGAGAGAGAGAGAGAAAGACAAAAATCCAAACAAACAAAAATCCAGGACCAGACAGCTTCACGAACAAATTCTACAGGATATTTAAATAAAAGTTCATACCCATTCTTCTCAAACTATTTCAAAATATACAAATGGAAGGAAAACTTCCAAATTCATTCTGTGAAGCCAACCTTACCAATAACAAAACCAGATGAAGATATCACTAAAAAAAGAGAAGTATAGGCCAATATCCCTGATGAACATGGATGCAAAAATTGTCAATAAAATACTAGCAAACTGAATTCAATAGTACATTTTTTTTTAAGATTTTTATTTATTTGACAGTCAGATCACAAGCAGGCAGAGAGGCAGGCAGAGAGAGAGAGAGAGGGAGGCAGGCTCCCTGCTGAGCAGAGAGCCTGACGTGAGGCTCGATCCCAGGATCCGGGGACCATGACCCGAGCCAAAGGCAGAGGCTTTAACCACCGAGCCACCCAGGCGCCCTCAATAGTACATTTTTAAAATCTCATCCACCACAATCCAGTGGGATTTATCCCTGTGTTGCAAGACAACAAACAGAAATAAAAGGAATCCAAATCAGTAAGGAAGAAGTAAAACATTCACTATTTGCAGATAACATAATACTATATATAGAAAACCTGAAAAGCTCCACCAAAAAAACCTGCTAAAACTGATAAATGAATTCAGTAAAGTTGCAGAATATGAAATCAATGTATCACAGGACATGAAATCAATACACAGACACTGTTGCATTTCTATACACCAATAAGGAAGCAAGAGAAAGAGAAATTAAGAAATCAATCCCATTTATAATTACATCCAAAGTAATAAGATACCTAGGAATAAACCTAACCAAAGAAGTAAAAGATTTGTACTCTGAAAACTATAGAACACTGATGAAAGAAATTTAAAAAGACACAAAACAATGGAAAGAAATTCCATCTCATGGATTAAAAGAACAAATAGTGTTAAAATGTCCATACTATCCAAAGCAATCTACACATTTAATGCAATATCTATCAGAATCAAACAATATTGTTCACAGAACCAGAAAAAACAATTCTAAAATATGTATGGAAGCACAAAAGACCCCAAATAACCAAAGCCACCTTGAAAAAGAAAAGCAGTTGGAGGCATCACAATTCCAGACTTCAAGTTATATTACAAAGCTGTAGTGTTCAGAACAGCATGGTACTGGCACAAAAATAAACTATAGAGCAATGGAGTAGAATAGAAAATCCATAAATAAATCCACAATTATATAGTCAATCTTCAGCAAAGCTTGAATGAATATTCAATGGGAAAAAGATAGTCTTTTCAACAAACACTGTTGGGAAAGCTGGACAGCAACATGAAAAAGAATGAAACTGAATCACTCTCTTACACTATACACAAAAATAAATTCAAGATGGATTAAAAACCTAAATATGAGAGCTGAAACCATTAAAAATCCTAGAAGAGAACATAAGCAGTATCTTCTTGGACATCAGCCATAGCAACATTTTTCTAGATATGTTCTCCAGAGGCAAGGGAAATAAAAGCAAAAATAAACTATTGGGGCTATATCAAAATAAAGAGCTTCTGCACACCAAAGGAAACAATCAACAAAACTAAAAGGCAATCTACAGAATGGGAGAAGATCTTTGCAAATGACCTATCTGATAAAGCGCTAGTATCTAAGATATATAAAGAACTTACAAAACTCAACACCCAAAAAAATGAATGATCCAATTTAAAAAATGGGCAGAAGATATAAATAGACATTTTTCTCCAAAGAACATACAGATGGCCAACAGACACAGGAAAAGATGCTCATCATCACTTATTATCAAACTACAATAAGGTATCACCTCACACCCATCAGAATGATTGAAATCAACTATACCAGATACAACAGATGTTGGTGAGGATGTGGAGAAAATGAGGATCCTTGTGCACTCTTGGTAGGAATGCAAACTGGTGCAGCCACTCTGGAAAACAGTATGGGGGTTCCTCAAAAAGTTGAAATAGAACTACTTTGTGGTCCAGCAATCACACTGCTTGGTATTTACCTAAAGAATACAAACACATTAATTCAAAGGGATATATGCATCTTTGTTTATAGCAGTATTATTTATAATAACCAAAATATGGAAGCAGCCCAAGTGTTTATCAATAGAAGAATAGGTCAAGAAGTGGTATATATACAAAATGGAATAGTACTCAGCCATAATAAAAAGAATGAAATCTTGCCATTTGCAACAACATGGTTGGAGCTAGAGAGTATAATGTTAAACTAAGTAAGTCAGAGAAAGACAAATACCATATGATTTTACTCATATGTGGAATTTAAGAAACAAAATATATATGCAAAGGGAAGAAAATAAGAGAGAGAAAGCAAGAAACAGACTCTTAATTACAGAGAACAAAGTGGTGGTTACCAGCGGGAGGGGGGGGGGGGGGGTGGGTTGGGCCAAAATAGGTGATGGGGATTAAGGAGTGCACATGTCCTGATGAGCACAGGGTGATATATGAAAGTGTTGAATAATTATATTGTGTACCTGAAATTAATAAAGACTGTATCTTAACTCACTGGAATGAAAATTAAAAATTAAAGGGGCACTGGGTGGCTCAGTTGTTTAAATGTTTGCCTTTGGCTCAGATCTCAGAGTTCCAGGATTGAGCCCTGAGTCAGGCTGCCTGCTACCTGGAGAGTCTCTCCTTCTGTCCCTCCCCCACCTCATTTTCTCTCTCAAATGAACAAATAATTTTTTTAAATAAATTAAAAAAAAAACTTTAGCCTCCAAAATTAAAACTACTAAATCTCTTGAAAAACCTCAATTTACAAATATATTCTACATTAATGTTTGTAGCATACTTCTAATGTAAGTGAAGTATAGATGTCTTTTTTTTTTTTAAATAATGAGTTTTATAGACTTCAGAGGGATCTCAGAAGTTGGTTTACATTTTTACAGAGATTGATTAGGGCTAAGGGCAAGGGGGCCTATTCGTAGGTGGGATCAGGGCTAAGCCTTGAGTAAAATACCAGAAAAGTGAGTTTTTTTGTTTTTTTTTAGGTGAGTAAATATTTTTGAATAAATTATCAAATAGTGTACAAGATACCGTTTCCCTCAGAGTTATAGATACATGAAACTTGAAATACGTAAGAATAAATTAAAACAAAATGGGTAAGGAAGAAATTAATTTCAAACTAGGATATAGATTACTTGGGAACATTGTGGATCAACTATTATTTTTTCAACTTGTATTTCCTTTAAATCAAATGTAGACACACAATAGTTTAAAAATAAGGGATTCAATCTTTTTTAGTTTCTCAGCAAGGGTCTCAGTGAGACCGACTTGATTTCTTAAGACACTGTGATTTTAGATGTAAAATTTTCTACAAAGAAGGAGCAAATGACCGGCATACTAATAACAGTGATTCTGGGGGCTATCCTAAAAAGTGCTCAGTCATTCACTCTTTAACCATAACTCATACCTCTGAGTAAATGCATTTTATTCCCTGAAATTCAGCATTTGATAAAATTTACAGCTCTGCCTCGATGCATCAACGACTGTGGTTTAAGTACTCTCCCTAACTCTTCTCAAGTCCATCAGTTTATAAAAGAGATGAGAAGGGGCCAAGTAGGCCTCCTCATGAGAATGAGGACAGAATCAGGAGGCTGTGTCCACTACCATCACCACCAGCCCCCTCGGCCTTCCATGCCCCCAGCTACCTCTCCTTGCCAGCCTTGGCTGGAGCAGTAGGGAAAGGGAAAGCACAGGAACACAGGAAATGCTGCTTCCTAAGGTGAGTGGGTCTGGATCTGTGTACCAGGAAGTGTGGTGCTTAGACATATATTGTCTTTGGAGCCAAAGAGTCCTATGTTTCAACCTTGCTTTCTCATCTGAGAGCTCAAGCAAACTATTTCATCAGCCTAATGGTGTACCACCTTTAGGTCTTAGTTTTGTGAGGTCCTTCCTTGTGAGGTAGATAAGAACAGCAGATCCTTCTCAGATCAGCTGAGTTCATTTTTTTTTTCCTGTACTTATTACAAAACAAGTAGTCTTCTCTTTGTAAGGACCTATTCAGCCAGAGCGGCCCCACCCCTGTTGAACAGCCATTTTGTTGTTTATGCAGAAAAACTTACATTGACCCTGCCCCCAGCCCAGGGGAACTTACTTAAAAGCAAGTCCTGGAAACCGGTCCCAGGTAACAAAGCCCAAATACAGGGTGGGTCAGGTCAGGTGGAGATCACAGCCCGAATACACGGAAGAGTCGGGTCAGGTGGAGGCATCCAATCAATGGAGTATGCATACTGTCTCCCTAGCTACCAAGGAGTGGGGGTCCCACCTTTTGGGCACCAATTCTGACCAAGGTGATAGGCTAGTTCAAATAGCTACTATGGGGTGAATTGTAGTTCAATTGGACACCCATGTGTGACCTAGCATGACTGTGCAGCTTTCTCTGTGTGTTGCAATCTCATTGGCCACCTGTGTGTGGCCAGGCTCAACCACATGGTCTTTGCTCTATAAAAGTTAGTCTGTGAGGCAGGGAGGGGTCACCCTCTCTGTAAGGGGCAGCCCCGACCCATCTGTTTGATGGTCGGTTTGATTCTTGATAAAATAAAGCGTTGCTTGACCTTTGCTTTGTATCAGTCTCGCTCCTTTGACCATGGACCCATTATTGGGGGACCCAACACTCTTCAACCTTCATCACAGATCTGATGGCCAGATGCCTCTTCTTTAACAAGTATACCAGTAAGCTTCCATTGTGTAATGAACCACTCCAAAACATTTGAAACAGCAATAATTTCCTGAGGTCAGAGTTCTACAGATTGGCAGTTTAGGTTGGACTTAGCTGGATGCTGTGTTATGAATTTGGCTTTTCTTGGCTGGTCTTGTTCATGCATCTGCATTTAGCTTGCAAGTCGACTGGAACTATCTGGAACAATGGGCCTTTATTTGGAGAGCCTGGGTTTGTTCCCATGGAAATAGTGGAAGGACCAAGAAAGCAGAGTGGAATCTGTAAGACCTCTTGAGACCCAGGCTAGCAACAATTACAATGTTGCTTCTGCCACATTCTTTCAGCAAAATCAAATCACAAGCCCAGTCTAGATTTAAAGGGCATAAAAGAAATTCCTTTCCTTGATGAAGAAGCTGAAACAATTGGTGCAATGTTTGCAATCTCCCACAGCAGGTGTTCTGGAGACTATTTTAATTGATAGGAGGAGCACTGCACTGCATGACAATGCTTAGTTCGTAGTGATTTCACTGAGTCTTACTACCATCATCTACAAAGCACATTTGTACCAAAACTTTGTACCAAAACTTTGTTATTTTATTTTAACCTTGTGATTCATCCAGAACTAAGACAATCATGGATGCCATGCATCTATTTATTTGGAGGTTGGGGTCTCCTCCTTTTTTTTTTTTTTTTTTTTTTTTTTTTCCTTTTTGACAGGTGTCCTGGGAAATCCTTCTGGAGTAACAATCTGGCCCTTCTTCTCATTTTGCCAATCTGATCACCCTAGGGTAGGGTGATTTAACAAGAGTAATTAATCATTGTGTTTTCTGAAATTGGAAGCCAAGGCACATTAGCCTCATACCAGAGAGCATGTATGCAAGTGAGGGGGTTATGAAGGAGTGTGTGTAATGAGAGAGGTGAGAGTCTTATAATTAAGGAGGAGCATAAATAATAATGAAAGTCATTAGTGCCACTCGGTTGAAAGAATGTAATAAATGTAATTGGGGCATTAAAGTGAAATCCATTATGACAAACATTAACACATACAAAGGAGGGAAAAATGTGGTTATCTTGAGTTTGACAGATAGTGTCAGCTTCCAGTGGGGCCCAGATGGCATTCAGGAAAATGTTATGAGCAGTTTTATTTTAATATTTTTGGTTATGTGATATTTGGGAATCGAATGACACAAACACATGAGGAATTTTCACATGCCTGGCCTTGAAGCGGCTGGCAGTGAAGAGAGGTCACCCAAGGCAGCAGCGGCCGGACGACTTCTGTTCTGGATGCATGACTGTTCTCCTAGGTGCTGTGGTAAGTTGAGGCATATGATGCAGCCTGGCATTTGTTCTCTGTGAAATTCCTTGTTGAATCAGACATGCAGTTCGGATGCTTTCTTTAAAAAATAGCAAAGTGTGGGGAGAGCGACAGGGATGAGAATGAGGACATTTAAACAATTATGCAGGAAATTATATGATGCTAAAATTGAACACGGACAGACTGTTCAATGGCAGGATTCCCACTCGTGCTGAGCTTTGCAAAGGGGAGGATTCTTTTCTTTCTCTCTGAGACTGTGATTTTTGAGCATGAAATAATTCAGAATACAAAACAAAAGAAAAAAATTAAAATATGTCTAGAGATGGATGCAAAGAGAAGCAGGAAGAAGGCAGTTAAAAAAAAGAGAATTAAAATGAAGTGTGTGTGTGTGTGTGTGTGTGTTCAAAAGGAGGGAATGATGAACGATGGTGGTGGTGGTTTGGGAAGACGAATGTTCTTCTCTGGGGTTTCTTTTCAGGGTTTCTTTTCTTGCAGACTCAAGGGGATCAAATCCCTGTCAGAGAAAGGTATGAAGCCTCAATGAGTCTATGTGAAAGGCTTAGCACACTGACTGGAAAATAGTAAACTCTCCATAAAAGGCAGGTATAGTAACCATCATTATAAATGTTGTCGTATGTCAAGGCTGGTAAAGCAATCCACATATGGGGGATCTAGATCATTCATGCATTATGGCGAAGAGGGAGGAATAAACTGACATCTGTGATAAGCCCCTTCGAGGCAGAGATTTAGATAATATGTTAGCTCATTTAGTTCCCATTGTAAAGCTGTTCAGATATCACTGCCTATAATCAAGAATACAAAGGATCACGTAGATTAATACATGTAACACAGTCACGGTATATAATAATGATCCAACAAATGTTCACTCTTATGATTGCTGTGCTCTGAGTCACACAGCTAACCACTGAAGAGTTGAGATTTAAACCTTTCTCTCTAATTTCACTTGCACCAAACTGCCTCTCACCTGACTCACTTGGAATAGCCCTCCCTCACCCCCACAGATGAATGTTCTGTAGTGAGAAGACCACAGAGAAAGCTGGGATGTAATAGAAAGTCTTCCAATCCTGGAAGAAGAAACTTGGGTTGCAATGTCTGCTATCGTCCCTTGGATGTATACAGTAGGGCCTATAGAGTGCATGTGTAGACATGGTGCACAGAGTTGCCTTCAAAAGTGGATAGCTGCCCCTGTCGCTGGTAGGACTATTAGCAGACAGTCTTGTAGCTCTTCAGGGATTGCTTCGGTTGTCAGGATTCACCTTGTACAAAGTCATGGCCCTTCCTGAGACAGTCCATGCTTGAAGACTTAGGGCTGCAGGAGTGTAAGAGTGTAGCCATTCCACTCAGCAGGAACAGCTCGGAGGGGCTGTTGTAGTTAGGGCTCCTCATGGGTATGTGTCCACGAAATTTGGCTGAGGCTGTCCGCAGCACTGCATGGCCCCTGGATTTCTCTCTCCAATCCCCTGTCCTTTCCATCTCCTTCACAGAAGCAGATCCCAATTATTCTGCGGAGGAAATTCTAGCTTAGAATCTGCTTTCCGGGGAACCCAAGTGGAGACAGCTTGAGGTTTGTAAAAGGAGGCAGTATGGAGGTTAAATGAAAGACTTCTGTGAAGATCAGCCTATTGAGCCAGGAGCACAGTCTGAGCACATAAAGGAGTTTCGGAAACCGTTACTGAATCTAAAGCTGAGTGGACTGAAGAAAGATGACGCGTCTACATCTTAACATCAGCACTGAGCAGTGTCATTCAGAGAGTAGAATTTCAGGTAACATCTCCACCCCACCCCAAGAAGAGGTCATCCCTCATCCAAGTTCATCCCTAGAGTGGTCGTCAGGCAAACGACACTGTGCCAGCAACAATGTCTTGCTGAACTTCCTCCACATATGTGCTCTGATGTAGAAGAAATCAATTTAAAATGGGCATCAAAGGCATCAGACAAGGGATGCCTGGCTGGCTCAGTTGGTCAAGCGTCTGACTCTTGATTTTGGCTGACGCGATGATGTCAGTGTGGTGAGATCAAGCTCCAAGTGAGACTTTTCACTCAGCAGGGAGTCAGCTAGGGATTTTCTCTCTCCCTCTGTCCCTCCCCCTTTTCGGACACTCTCTCTCTAAACAAACAAACAAACAAAATCTTTAAAAAAAATAATTCTAAGGCAACAGAGAAGACGAGAAAAGAGTCATAGAGAAGAGATGTAGAGAATAGGTTTGTGTTTGATTTACAGAATCTGACTTCTGAGTCTAAATGAAAAAGACCTCAACATGGGCAGTATGAGAATGAAACTGAGAAGGAGTAGGCAAAAGCTAGAGAATGGCTTCCTTTTGCTTATTTGCTTAATTGTTTTCATATTTTTTAAATTTTAATTCTAGTTAGTTAATATTACTGTACTATTACAGTGTAATATTAATGTTAGATGTACAAGGGTTCATCACTGCAAGTGCATTCCTTAATCCCCAATACCTTTGCCAACCATCTCCCACCCACCTCCCCTCTGATAACCATCAGTTTGTTCTCTATAGTTAGGAGTTTGTTCCTTACTTATTTTTAAATTACATTTTTATCCACTTTAAATTAAATGAGTAATATATGGATATAAATAAAAAATTTGTTAGCCTTTAAAAGTTCTAATGTTAAATGTCCTACTCACGCTATAGGTTTCCTTTTGGGAATAGAGATTTTGGGGCTAGACTTCTTCTCTATTAGTGAACAATTTACTTGCTTTTGAGGTGGAGGGGATTTTTCAGTTACTTTCTGTATCTTTTTTTCCTTATACTTTACGATATTCATTTCTTTAAATTTCTAAAAGTTATTTATTGTTTGTAGCTTACTTTAAAATTAAACAAAAGGAAACTTGTATTTGTAACACTATTACCTTTTTACTTCCTAAGAGTGTTTATTTATATATTCTTTCTTATTTTCTTCAAGAATTATCTGATTTTCAAAGAATGAACTATTCTGAAAAAATTTGTTTTGGTTATAGTACAATTGCACTAGGTCAATCTTATCCTTTTATATTATTTTAAATTTTGGTTGTACTTGTTTTTCGTTTTCAGTTGGATATTTATATAATCACTATTCAATTATTCTATCTATCCATATCTATTATATGTAGGGCTATGAAATACCCTCTGAGAACAGCTTTAGATACTTCCCACTGGCTTGAAGAAAAGTTATTCATTTTAAGTTGTTTCTATATTCTGTTATCACATTTTTAACCAGTTTATCATTCAAAAGTGTGAAATTTAAATTCCCAACATCTTTTGGAGGGCATTAGCCATGAATCTATTATTGCTTTCTAATTTCATTTCATCAGGGTTAGAAAATATGTTGTCTGTTTTGTTTTGTTTTGTTTTTATTTTGTTTTGTTTTGTTTTGGAGGTGTGTGTGTGTGTGTGTGTGTGTGTGTGTGTGTGTTTGGTTTTTGGTTTTGTTTTGTTTTGTTTTTTTAATGAGAGGTCATTCCTTCTTGCCTAGAACATAATCTGTATTTATAATGTTTCATATGTTTGTGAAGAATGTGTATTTTTTCTTTGAAATTATGAGCTACTCTAGAGAGCTATTTTATCATATTTATTGTGTCATTTAACTCTGATACGTTTGCTATTTTTCTCTTCTTTTATATTTGTCATTTTGTCCTTTGAATTCTCCCATTTTAGCTCTATATATTTTTTGAAGCCATTACAAAACCTCTCTTTGCATTTTCAGAATTTTATCATTAGAAATGGATTCCTTTGTATCCAAATAGATTTTTATTTTCAAAAATGTTCTAATAAAATGCCATCAGCCTTGGAAAAGGTGATACTTCCAGCTGGCCTGGCAATCACAAGGTATTTATGCCATCTTTCTTCACTCCTGGGCCTTGCCCAGACTTGGCTAATTGATCAAGGTCTTCCTTCCTGCAGAGTCCAGATGCTACCTTGGAGTATACTGCTGTAGTCAGTTGCTACCAACTGACTAGAGTTTGCCCTTCAGTTAAAACCTATTTGCCCTCCCTGCTTAAAACATTATCAGTCAAGATAAGAAAGGAAGTTGACCAGTGTCTACTAGGTTTGAAGGGGAGCATTGAATTAATACTCTATCTGTCAAGATATTATTCAAGACAATTGACCAACACTGTTAAACTTGGGAAATCTCAAGGTAAAAAGCATCTATGAGAATTTCTTGAAATAATTATTTGACAAAATTCAGACAATCAAGAGATGAATTAAAATAAACAATCCTTATTAAAGAAACTATGATGATTGGAATAAGATTAACTAATTATACTTTTAGGGCAGACTGTACTAATTTATATGTCCACCATGGAAATGAAAAAACGTATTGAGAAGCAGTAAGTTAGAACAGCTGACCCATGATTATTGGGAAGATGTTGTTGGAGAAGGAAAAAAGCTGTTAATCCTATCTAATATTCTTTTAAACATATTGGTAACTAAACCCCTTGGTAAAGAGACTAATGGTATTTGTTAGAAGAAAGAGTTCTTATCTATGAAATACTCTTGCCAGAATATTCCTGCTTTGGTTTGCTTATGATGGACAAGACTAGTGTATGTGGATTTATGAAACATGGTTCCTGAAGAATATCATATGAGCTATATGACTGGAATAGCAAATGGAAATATTTTACAACTAAAACATTTTCCATTGTGTAAAGTTCTGGCAAATTTCAATAAGAGGCCTTACTCTTATTACTTATTACTTATTACTCTGGTCCAAAGACATTTTGTCCCATAAAGGAAGAAAGAAGCTGAGGAACCCTGGCCTCTGGGGCTTCTCTTTGCATTGCTTGGACATTTTAATTCTTGCATATTTAAATTTTAGTAAAGCTTAATATTAGGTAAGACCACTGATTTGTATGATTCATTTTGGATAGCCAATTCTTTTCTTTTGCTGAATAACAAAAATTGGGGAGATGTACAGATAGGCAGAAATACAAAAATGCCTATTTCTTCTTCTTTCTTAGCATAGAGTTTAGCAATACTGCTCAAAATTAAAACATGAGGCTAATAAAATATTTTAATCTCAACCTTTTAATGTTTTTCATAATATTTTATATACTTATGAGGATATTTATAGAAAATTCCATCTTTTAAAGTGTGAAAAGTTTTACCAAAGATTTAACAGATCATTTTGTTTTGCTCCTTTTGCTTCTCATTCTATATCCAGTAATTTATTATTATTATTATCATCATCATCATCATCATCATTATCAAAATTAGCTTTACCATAATCCCATAAATTTCTCTTAAAAATCATAATACCAGGAGTGCCTGGGTGGCTTAGTCAGTTAAGCACCTGCCTTCAGCTCAGGTCACGATCTCAGGGTCCTGGGATTGAGCCCAGCATTGGGCTCCCTGCTCGGCAGGAAGCCTGCTTCTTCTCCCACTCCCCCTGCTTGTATTCCTTCTTTCTCTTTCTCTCTCTCTCTATCAAATAAATAAATACAATCTTTAAAAAATCATAATATGAATAAATTCCTCTAAAATCTTCTGTCTACCTGCCTACCTACCTATATATATATTTTAAGGGGAACACACACATTAGGAAGATTATTTAATGTTGAATTCTTTATAATAGGTAAAATGATAAGTGGTTTATTAGTTAACTAAAAATTACTAGCCAGATCCTTAGTAGGGATCAATGTAATTTTAGATCCTTTAGGGGAAAAAAAATCCTTTGGAAACACAAGAGGATGGGAGAGAAGAGAATTAAAATGTGGTACCCAGAATTCCCATTCTAACATTTTATCTCCCATCTGTTGCTTCATACATATTTTTAGATTGTTTAATGCTACCTCTACTTTTTCTATATGTGTATGTCCTTACTATGTCCCAAGCACTATTTCAAGGGCTGATAAAAAGTAAGAAGATAGAGGATTGTCCCTCGAGGAGCTTATAGTCCAATGTAAAAGTAAGCATGATGCTTTGTTAATGAGAACAAGCCCTGTGTGGAGTGCTCTGGGAAGTTGGATGGTGGTGGCAGTAACTGCCTGGGGCAGCTGAGAAAGGCTCCCATGAAAAGAAGCCAGTGTACCAATGAAGGTATCTACTTCATCATATATATGGAAGTTTGAAGACTTTGATATTCCATTATTAAAAATAACTCCTTGACTGGAGAACAAATACAATATCACACCTGACTAACGCAATCAGGAAGGAGAACCACAGTTTCTAAGGCAGCCCCATAATAAAATTGAAAGAACACTAGCCAACATATGGAGAGATGTGGGTTCCAATCCTGATCTTTACACTTAACATCATAAATGATATGAATTTGTGAAGTGACATAAAATCTCTGGGTTTTAATTTTCTTCATCAGATAGGAGGTAGAGTTAAATCACATTACCTAATACTTCTTGGATACAGGAATCTAAAGCATAAAGTGGTGTTGCCATACTAATAATAAATTTGTACCGGAAGAGAGAAATGACTATAACCAAAACCTAGCTGAGGAGGATATGGCTTGGCAATTAGACATCAGATGGTGAGTAGAAATGAAAGAAAGCAGAGGTTCTGATGTTGAAAAAGCAGACTGCTTTTAGAGTCGAGTTAAGAGGTTTTGAATGGAAAAATACCCAATAAATCTGTCCACTCAGTTCAAATGATGTAAACAAAAATCAAAACAAGAGTGCAGCCTATAGACCCATTGTTAAAATTTCTCAGTAGTTTGACATGCTTCAGGGCAAAGGTTAGACAAAGGGTATAACCGTCATACCTATGATTGTAGATAACCTGTTGGAAGCAGGAGAGAGGAGAAGAAGGGGTCAAAAGAGAAGGAGTAGGAGAAGAAGAAGAAAGAGAAGAAGAAGATGATGATGACAAGGAAGAGGATGATGAGAAGGAAGAGAATAGACAGTATAGTTGTTAGCATGTGGAATTTACTGAAGTCAAAATATAAGAAGCCTACTAAGCTTTCAAATAGTTACTACCAAAGAAACCATCAAGAGCTTGAGACTTAAAATGACCCTCTTACTCTCAAATTTTTTCAGGCAGGAGTCACAAGAAAGCTGCATGACCTTCCAGAAGTGTAGAAGAAGAAGAAGGAGGAGGAGGAGGAGGAGAAGGAGGAGGAGGAGGAACCGGAGGAGGGGGGGAGGGGGAAGGTGAGGGGGAGGGGCAGGGGAGGGGGGAAGGGAAAGGGGAGAAGTAGGATGTGGAGGGGGAGGAGAGGGAGGAAGGGGAAGAGGAGGGGAAGGAAGAAGAAGGTGAAGAACCAGAGGGCATCAGAGGGCATCACCTGGAGACTTAAGGAGGAAAGACAATGTTGCTTCTCCCCAAGAGCAGAATCAAGACAAATAATTCTCTGTACCCAGAGAGTAAAAGGTCTCTAAGAATGTTTACCCAGAAGGATTTCAAAATATTTACAAACCTGTGACTGGTGTCTCTCATTTTTATACCTTCCAAATGGGGATGTTTATTGTGGTTATCTTCTCCTTGTCCAACCTCTGCATATTGGGGTGGGATGGAGGAAGGGGCAGCAGGTAGCTTCTTTAAATTCATGACTTTCTGGAATATTGAATGGAGCTCCTTTGGACCTGATATAATAATTACTACATATCATTGAGAGGTCCTAGATTTGGAAATAAAAGTGTTGGTTTACTTGGTATTTGTGATTGTCTCCCATGACAAATGAGTGGGTTTTTTTTAATATGTGGGAAGCAGGTAACAAAGGAATATATGTTGTCCATTAGTATGGAAAGTTATGGTTTTTATATACTTATATGATTGAAAATAAAAAATATCAAAGACAGCTGAATATAATAATTACTGTTCATGTCTAGGTGTTCTACAGATGGCTCAACAGTGTTTGAATGACTAATAATGACTAATAATAATATGAAGATATATATATATACAGTATAAATCAATGTATATTTATTCTATAAAATTTGCTTTTTTGGGGGCACCTGGGTGGCTCAGTGGCTTAAAGCCTCTGCCTTCGGCTCAGGTCATGGTCCCAGGGTCCTGGGATCAAACCCCGCATTGGGCTCTCTGCTCAGCAGGGAGCCTGCTTCCTCCTCTCTCTCTGACTACTTGTGATCTCTCTGTCTGTCAAATAAATAAAATCTTTAAAAAAAAAATTTTCTTTTTCTTGCCTTCTTATGTTGTTATGCAAAATTTGTCCCCTAATTTATGTTCAAGTAACAACAGTGATAGATATAAAAGATTAAAATATAAAGTAGGTATATATTCAAAGCATAGACAATTTGAATATGAAATAAATGTAAATAATCAAAAAACAATATATGTTTTCAGGAATGCTATTTTTCTTCTAAAGTATTCATCATTTCCTATTAAAAATTTAAAAATCAGAAATTTGGACAAAAATGTAATGAAATTTATTTGCATTTATATTTTGAAATTTTTGTAAATCATACTCAGTATGTTTTTAGACAAAACACCATTCACAATTCTAGCCTTAAATATCCGTCTAGTTTTCAATGTAAACAATCAATATTGTACTTCAGGCATATTGCCAATTTTATCAAATAAAAATATAAGACACTCCATTAAATTTGAATTTCAGATAAACAGCCATAGTTTTTGTACAAGTATGTCCCAAATACTATATAAGATGTACTTATTCTAAAAAAGTTTCCCATTTTTTAAATTTAAAATTCAAATTTAACTGGCTGTCCTATATTTTATCTGTCAATCCTGATGTATATATAAAATTAAGAATAACAGAAGTTGCTTAATATTGCAACATGTTGTAGAGTCATTAGGTATAATTGTTGCAAATAGACAAACAGTGTTAACGATACATAAGTAGGTACCTTAGGAGGGGTTAGTTGAAAACCTCAAGTAGCAACAAAACAGACACTTGGCAATACTGGGAACCTGTTACGACAATAATATATATATTAGATACATATATATTAGTATATATACACAGCATTAAATTCACACCCAGAGGAAAGATTTGACATGTTAATTTGTCTTTTTTCTTACCTAAGTGCTTCCACTGCTCAAATTCCACCTGCAATCTGAAGCAGTACCCATCTTCATACTTAACAATGCAAAACATTTTCATGGTAGTTGAACACAGTTGCCTCTTGTCTCTAGTCCAAGGGCAGAATTCCTGGAGTAGAGTTCCACTCCTGCCTCTCCCAACCTGAAACCTGAAATTGTGTTAACTCATGAGAGTGGAGGTTAAGAGTTATGAGTCGTGCTCTAAAGCACAAAACCCTTCATTTCCAATGACATTGGGGTCCATTATATTCTTCAGTGTGTGAATGTGTGTGTTCTCATGAAATCCTAGGCTCCTGAAGGTACAGGACCCAGAATAGACAACCTTCATACCCAGGTGTGAACACGAATAAATTAAACTTCAGCTATAGTTCTTTCCCAAGTATCTATGTTCCAACAACTTCTAAGTCTCCTTTGTAGTCCCCCTTTAGGCCACGAGTCTAGTTCTGGACAAGGACTGTGAGCAGAACTGTGTGTCATATTTGTGCCATTTCAGAACTGGTGTGGCATCCTTCAACTGTCCTCAATTACAGTGACTGTGCTGAGAGAGCAGCACAGCAAGACTATAGAGCTTCCACTTTTGACCAAATGAAAAAAAAAAGCCTTCCCCCAACCACATTAGACATGTAGCAAAAGCATAAATAAATAAATAAATAAATAAACAGCCATATTACATATTAGATGCTTTCTTGACATCTGGTAAAACAGGAGAGGCTCAAGTGACCTAACCAAACCATAAGATCCCTTCCCCGTGGTGCTCCCTGAGTCCCCCTGCCCAACAACCCTACTTATCAACCCTACCTTATCAAGGGTGACAGGCAGAGTTCCCACTTATACCTGAGTAATAATGTGTTTCATGAAACAGCAGTGGAATTATTCAAACACACCAACATGTCTTCCTGTATAAACTAAGGAGTACTGCACCCACTGAACACTATACCATCTACCTCCTATAGCTTTTGGCTGTTGACTCTTTTTTGAGTGCAACCCCCATGTGGCCCTGTATGATGCAGCGTTTTTCTCCCCTGAAGAAATATGTGAGCATATATAACCTATCAATGACATATTTGTCCGGTGCTAAATATCCTGTGTTCAACTACACCACAACCCCATAGAAATTCCTCCATCACCAATGGAGTGAATAGAAGATGATTAAAATGTATTATCTCTAGACTTCTTAGTTTTTTCCATTGTTTTCTTGTCTCAATGCAATGATGATATGAAGATTTAAAATTAAAAGGATATATTATTTTATAGTCATGAAAATTTATTTTATTAACATATTCCATTTATTAAATTGCTGTGCTAAATCTTTTTTAAAAAGATTATATTTATTTATTTGACAGATAGAGATCACAAGAAGGCGGGGGGTGGGGAAGCAGGCTCCCTTCTGAGCAGAGATCCCCATGTGAGGCTCAATCCCAGGACCCTGGGATCGTGACCTGAGCTGAAGGCAGAGGCTTTAGCCCACTGAGCCACCCAGGCCCCCCTGCTGTGGTAAATCTTAAACATTTTTCTTCTAGATAAAAATTAGAATCTCCTTTTTTTTCAGTCAAAGGAATCCAGCTGAGATATTAACTAGAGTTTCACATACATATAGACTGACTTAGAGAATACTGTTAATCAAAATCTTCTTAATTTTCCTAATTTTTTAAATAATTTTAATCATATAAATCTTCAATATGTATTGTTTGATCTTAAGGTATTAGTTTACTGATATATTTGTAGTGCTATTGTCATTATATCTTTATGCTTCTTTTTTTATTATATTTGTTTAATGACCAATCACTTCTGTGCATAGAACTTATTTAATTTTGTCTTTTTATTTGTACATGAACTGTCTTAGTGAACTGTTTTATTAATTGTATTGGGAGGATATCTATATCAAGATCATTTGCAAATAATTTTCATTTCTGTCTTCTTGTTTCCAGTACTTATACCTATTTTCTAGAGTGTTAGCTTCCTATGGCGACTGTAACAAATTACCACAAATGTGGTGACATAAAAAACTGAAATTTATTCTCTCACCGTTCTGGAGGCCAGAGATCTAGAATCAGTATCAATGGGCTGAAATCAAGGCCTTGCTCCCTTCACAGGCACTAGGGGGAGAATCTGTTCCTTACTTCCTAAATGTTTTGATGACTGTTTTGTGTCTCCATCACACCTATCTGTGCCTTTCTCACACTGCCTTCTCCTCCTCTGCCTGTGTAATCTCCTTGTGCCTTTCTCTTACAAGAACACTCTCATTAGATTTAGAACTCGATCAGATAATCCAGAATGAGCTCTTCATTTTAATATTCTTAATCACATCTAAAAACCTGCTTTTCCAAATAAGGTAGCATTTACAGGTTTTGCTTTACAGGTTTTATATTTATGGAATTTATAGGACATGGGTATTTTTTCCTTTGTAGGGGAGGCATTTTGGCCTACCATATCCAGTTTGTTCATTTTATTGAAATGAATGAAACTCCAGAATAACATCAAATAACATCAAATAATAATGGGATAGCAGTTGTTCTTAGTGAGAGAGTTGGTCTACGCCTAGTTTGCTATTAAAAGAAGAAAAAAAAGTACTTTATTCTTTATGCTTTCTTTTTAATAATTTTCTACACTTTTCCATAGCCATTTATTTTGTCTTTCTTTTAATTAAGATGTTGCATCATATTTTAGTCTTTTATAATTTATCCGCCTACAGATTTATGCACTTGTTTCACACATGAAATTCATGTGGCTCTAATCATATGTTTGAGTGTGTCTCTAATTTTTTACAAAACTGCAAAAAAGAATCATGTATGCACATTAATGTTTAATATACTTTTATCTGTTCATATTTTGTGTCTGTTTATCTTCACATGTCAATTTATATTGTTGTATCACATGATTAGCTCTGTACACTGTTACACACTGCTAAAGTGTTAGAAATGAAATTGTCTTACTTTCACTGTTAAATAATGCTACAATGGGCATCTATGTATTTTATCTATCAAGCTAGATTCTACTTACCTACATATTTAAATAATTGATAAAAGTGTAAAATTAAAAGTGGAAATCAAAAAAAGAAAGTATAATGTTATAAATTTCTTAGCCTATACATAAAGGGATATGATATCACTTGTAGCTAGACTATGATAATTTTTTTTTATTTATTTATTTGACAGACAGAAATCACAAGCAGGCACAGAGGCAGGTAGAGAGAGAGGAGGAAGCAGGCTCCCCGCTGAGCAGAGAGGCCGATGCGGGGCTCAATCCCAGGACCCTAGGATCATGACTTGAGCTGAAGGCAGAGGCTTTAACCCACTGAGCCACCCAGGTGCCCCATAGACTATGATAATTTAAACATGTGTACTATACACACTAAAGCAAGTTCTTAAATTTTTAAAAAGAGTTTTAGGAAATACATCCATAAAAGATAAAATTTTATATCAAGAAAATATTCGATTACTACAGAAATTAAGCAGAAATGCAGATAAAAAAAGAAAAGATAAACAGAAAAAATTAGGAAGATGACAGACTTAAACACAGCCATGTCAATAGCCACATTGAATATAAATGGTCTAAGTACTCCATTCAATAGCTAGAGGTTTTAAGATTGAATGAAAAAGCAAGAAGTAATAACACGGATTATAAGAAACACATGCATTTTAAATATAAAGCCACAAATAGGTTAAAAATGAAAGAAAAAAAAAAGGTATGCCCATCTACCATTAGATTTAGAAACCTGGAATGTCTATATTAAGTTTGTACCAAGTAGATTCAAACTCAAAAAAAAAAAAAAAGATTAAGACAAGGGAAAAATAATGTTACTTCATAATAAAAAGGAATCAATTCAAGAGGACATAAAAATTCCAAACACATCTGTGCCTAAATAACAGCTTTATCAACATGAATTTAAAACCAATGGACAATATAAGAAATAAATCCCCAATTACAACAAAATTTCAATTCTCCATTCTTAATAATTGATAGAACAAGTGGAGAAATATCAGTAAGGATATGGAAAACTTGAACAATATCAAGGCACTCAACCTTATTGGCATTTATAAAACATTGCACCCAACAATGGCAAAATACACCTTCTTTCCAAGCACACATGGAAGATTGACTGAGACAGACAATATTCTGGGTCATAAAACATGTCTCAATAAATATGAAAAGACTTCCTCCTTTTATATTCTAGGACAGTGCTGACCAAACCCTACAAGTGCCTTTTTATCTAAGGATATAGAGATAGAATGATGAAAATAAAGTAATAAAGACAAAAATAAAAATCGGTTGGGGAAGAAAAGAAATTTGGAGGAAGATCTGAGAGGGACCAAGTAATGAGTAGCTGTTCAGGAATGATAGAAGTGGGTTTGAGGAGAAAAGATTTTAAGTAGTGTTGTTATGGATTATCTATTTTGTCAATAAAGATAAACAAGGAATTTGAATTATTTTGACATCAGTTCATTCTTACTGGACTAGATCACATATTTCACTGACGTTAAATATCTAAGACTTGCAAATACTAGAACAAGATACAAAATTAATATGTAATTGAAGGATCATGCAACATATTTACCTCTGATTCTTGGAATCATTTTTTGTACGTTTCTTCAAAATCAATGAAAGTTTTCATGTGTTTGATAATTTTTCTCTCTTCACTATTTCTTCTCTATTATCCAGAAATGCCTGACAGAAGGTAAAAAAGATTGTTATGATTGACTTCATTAAGTTTGCCTTATCACCTGGAGCCTGGCCAGCCTGAACAAAATCAGATTTCTTGTTTGTTTGTTTTAATCCATGAGTGTACAGAACCATTAATGCTATAAAGTATTTAAATAAAATATTTTTAAAATGTTTAGCATAATGTCTTGATTTGGGGTTCAAATATGTAAATAAGTGCATTTATTCATAATCACGGAGTTACAGGTAGTATTAATTAAAATATATTTATGTTTTGGGCTACCTAGTAGACTTTACTCTTCAAAAGTTACACATGAACATTTTCTGTGATCTGACCAATCAACTCAGAAGTCTGTATCCTTGAGAAACTCCTGCACAATTAAAACACTGAAATATGCACCAATATGCTCAAAATATCATTGCCTAAAGTACTTGAAAACCAGAAACAATGCAAATGTTTGTCATAGAAAAATGGTTAATCATGCAATGAAACATTTTATAGGAGTGTGAAGAAATGAACTACTGCTATATCTAAAACATAACCAAACTTAGAAAAATAGTATTGAGTTCAAAAGAGCAGGTTCAAGAAAGTATAAACAATATATGGCTATTTTTAAATTTTCTTCATAAAAATCCCAAAAAAAGGAATTATGAACATATCGATTTGAAATATGTATATATATGGTGTCAAGCCATTTAAAAAGAGACATGACAAGACAAAAACCAAAGTAGTAATGATATTTAGCAATGAAGCTATGGGATAGTACTTTGGAGGAGCTCATGGAAAGGTTTCCACAATACTGGAAATATTCTAGATAACATTCTAGATAATGTCCAGTTCATGGATTTAGAGCTGTTTGGTTATCATGCTTTAAAATTTCATCCTTATTTCAAGGTTCTTTAGCATGTATCAAATTTTTAATTTTTTAGAAATTAAAATATAATGAAAAAGATTTTTTTGACAAATCAACCGTTTGTCCTTTGATAAAAATCATAGTTCATTATTTTACTGACAGATAATTGTTCCTGACCTCCATGTAAACAAAGAAACAACAACAACAACAACAAAACCCCAAGAACTTACAAATACTAAGGAAGGAAAGAAAAAGAACTCCATAAAAAGATAATTTAATTTTGCCAGTGCCATATTGGGCCTGATTCAGTGGAAACACAACTATGTCTTTGGACTAATGTCATGGGAAACATTAAATAATCATCATACACAAAACATCACGGAGGTGCTAAGGCCAACAAGGAGGGATATGCAAAGTGACCTAACACAGAAAATTTGAAGGTGTCCATTTTTCTAACACAAGTTTTTCAGTTAGGAAACTAAACAAGATCCTCTTATTTGCCCACATCAGGAGAGCAGAGCCTGGAAGAAAAGCCACAGTTTCAGAGCCCTCAGTTCAAATATGGAGAGCAGCCTTTTCTTGGTACGTAGAAAATACTGGAATACATTTCGCCATATATTTCAGGGGGCAAACTTGCAGAGCTTCAGGGTATCTGAAATGAACCCTGAGCAGCACCCTGCAAAGCAATGACAATGAGAGCAAAATAATCACTGATGAATATTATTCTAGTGCCACCTTATGACTAACCCCAGAGGATGTTGGGTCGAGGCCACGCCAATCTGAGTACACTGCAAACAGTATATCTCACACAGCAGCAGTGACAGGCTTTCAATACGCTGCCTAAAAACAAGCAAAACAAATACAAAAACAAACAAAAACCCTCTGTGCTTGCTGCCACTGTCCATGAGCCTCAGGTCCTGTTCTGTTTCATTTCTAATTCATGGTCTTTTAGAATTTGACCCTATTAAAGAGCTGCCTGTGTGGCCACATTAATCTGTACCAAATTTTATTTATCAGTGGAATAACTGTTTTTTTCCTATGGATGAGCCCATACTTCTTTAACAATATTTCTTTAAGAGACTCGGGCCACAGAGATTGTACCCTCTATATTTCTGAATTTTTACAGGTCTTTCTCTTTGAAGTCCAGGTGATACTTCTGACCGTGCCCCATACACTGTATCCCAAGATAACTGTAACTTCCTTCGGGTCTATTCATTCCCCTCTAGTGCGTAGATCTGGGCCTAAAATAGTTTTTTTCTGCTACCTAAGGGATGAAGTTGGGAGAAGGCACATCAAGAATTATCAGTGGCACTGCTTTTAGGAAAATGAGAATTTCAAGCAATTGAAAAGGTGTTTGAGGTCCCTCACCACTGCAGTATCTTCCCCTTGTGTCAGTTTTATGATCAACATCCCAAAACCCAGCCTCCATCTGCCTGAGTAGTCCTCCCCTCAGTGATCACACTGTGCTGCCTGCTCTCTTTATTTTAACCTAAATGTTCTCTAGCCTGGTTCAAAAATCCACTAGGCAGGTGTATATATCTCTCCTACTCATAACACTATTTTCCCCTCTCACAATAGACCTGTAGATTCTGGACAAGTTACATACTTACTTTTTTTTTTTTTTTTTTCTTGTCATGACCTTTTTTTTTTTTTTCCTGGCATAGCTAAGTGCCACATGGGACCGAATATTTACTTATGCAGTGTTCTTGTTCATTATTAGTGTTCATCCATTTTTGTCCTTATTGACATTGGTGCCAATATCTTCCATCCACTCAGAACCTCTTGTTCTGAGCTCCATTTTACTTAACAACTTCTCCATTTAGGATAGGAACTTCTTGTGTTCTCTAATAACCAAGACAGATCGTTCTGAACGATTTTTTTTTTCTTTCCTGTGACAGGTCAGAAATTTCTCATATGGGTGAAACATCCCCAAGTAAAATTTTAAAATATTAAGATTTCCCTCTTTACTTTCTGTTTAAGAAAGCCCATTAGAATGCAAGAGGTTTGAATGACACTGCTAGAGAAATAACACTGAATTTAATGTAGTTTTAAAGTAACTGGCAAAACTTGATATTTAAGCATTATTAGCAGCAAATTGAGATACACTTCACAACTTATTGCAATATTCCACTGTGTTACACTAAAGTTAATAACCAATAACCACAAAAAAATAAGAGAAAAAGAAACTTTCTTAAACATTTTACCTTAACTAGAGAGACCTTCTTAGATTTTATCCACACTATAGTGGTGAATATATCCAGCAGGAAGATGTGCAAAACACGTCTGAGAAATAGTTTCCCTGTTTATAGGGAGAGGATTTAAGTGTCTACTGTCATCAAAGACTGAGAGCTGATGAAATAAGATGCTTCTTTCCTATTCTTGAACTCTATTCCATAAACTCTATCCAAACTAGATTGGTTGAAACAAGTATGCTTGTGTTTGAGAGAGGAAGATCCAGCCTTTCAAACTTTATAAGGAAGATGATGCATGGGATAAGTTTAGAAACCAAAGTGGAAACAGTGGCTAGTAATGTACTTCAGGCTACTTAACAGTAATTTCACCTTCCTTTTCCTGGTCTTCCTCCACTACAGAGGATGACAAGGGAGCCATGGGAATGTGTAGGCTCCCTTGCATCTAGACGTGATAATGCAACATAGCTTTTGACAATGGGACACAAGCAAGAGAACCTGGGTATGATATCTTTTCCCCATGCTTGGAAGCAAAGTTTTGTGAATTGTATTTTCCTTGTCTTCCAATTTCCCTTTTTCTTTCTTAAGCCATGAAGAATCTCACCACTTAATTAGTTTTCTTACTAACTTTTTTCTTTCAAGTTTATTTTACTAGAATGACCTATATAAATTTTAATTCCTCTTGCTGTCTTCCAGTGACTATATTAAAAAAAAAAAAAAAAAAAAGCTCATAGAACTCAGGGGAATATTCAGGTCTGCTTTCTGGATGGCTGAAAAAACTCCTAACAGACCAAATGTCCCTGAGATGACAATAATAAACTCTGAGGAATAAAACAAAGCAAATTTTGGAAGGGAACTGATCCTTAAATTAAAGGACTAGTATGGTTAAGTTAAACATTTTTTATGGCTTGCAGACTGAGGGAACCAAAACTCACCACTGTATACTGACCAAAACTATGATTTGAAAAAAACCCATAAGTATTATAATCTGAGGGACCATTGGAATGTTAAAGGGAGATTTCTGGAAAGGACAAATTCAGAGAAGGAGCTCCAAATTCTGTCTGTAAACTCTTCTAAAATCTCTAGCTGATCCCTGAGCTACTCTTGCACTAAGTAAACAGCTTATAAGAAGTCCAATTAAAGAAAACAAAAAAACAAAAAACAAAAAACTGAGATTTCAGCTGCTTACTTAACAATTGAGTGGGCATTTGGAGCCCAAGTTAATTACCTGCTAAAGCAAAATATCTACACTCCTTATTGGGCCATAATACAACACAGTATCTCCACAATGTAACATTCATGTGATACATGATACAATCCAAAATTGTTTGGTATTCAAATATACAGTCAATGTTACTCATTTTCAAAAAAAAAGAAATCAATGAAGGCTGACTTCCAAATAGTCCTGATTTTGGAATTAGTAAATAACATTAAAGCAGTGATCATAACCAAGCTAAATGAGCTAAGGGAAAATATACATGTAAAGAATAAATAGATAAGAAACCTCAGCAAAGAAATACAAACTGTAAAAGAACAAAATGGAAACTCTAGAGCTGAAAATCACAGTATCTGATTTTTTTAAGATTTTTTTTTGTAATTTGACAGAGAGAGTAGGCAGAGGTCAGGAGGAGGGGAAGCAGGTTTCCCACTGAGCAGAGAGCCCAATGCAGGGCTCAACCCCAGGACCCTGAGATCATAACCTGAGCCGAAGGTAGAGGCTTAACACACTGAGCCACCCAGGCACCCCTGATTTTTTTTAAATTACTGGATAAAATTTGCTCTTAATTAGGCCAAAGAGAATATATTTTGTTTCTGGTGGGTTTAAGGCTATGTAAGGAGTAAGCTTGAACACTACCTTAACAGATAAAATAAGCTACACAAACAAACATCAAAGAAACTTGTCAAAAATATTAATGTATATTTTTGTGTATCTATATGTGTGTGTTAATTATACATAATTTATAATATTTCATATTTATATAATGTATATTCCATGTCTTACAATGTTATATATTTAAAACATTCATTGTGTGAATACATAAATGTGTATATGTATACAAATATTTATATGCACATATATAATATAAAACACACAGTACATGTAATATATAATATGATACATAGTGTATATTATATATGTTATACATATGTCATGTGATATATCCAAATATACACACACATACCAATGCATATTTTAAGAAGCAGACTAGCACAACTAAAAAGAAAAATCTTGAAGCTAGATCCAAATCTATACAACTATCAAAAAACATGCTGGGAGCTTGTATATATAATATATGTGCTATAATATATATGCTGTTATATATGTGTGTATATTTAAATATATATTTATATAAATGTTTATCTTTGACCTGTTTGACATAGACCAACCAAGCAAATATGTTTGCCGGGGATAAATTATCAAAAAAGTGATGTGTTTTTTAATGTAAATCTAGGTTATACTGTCATAAATCTTTTTGGGAAAGAGTGACTTATGAGCTGCTCTCCTTGCTAATAAAAACCTAAAAAAAAAAAAAATGAGCAGTTAATTTTACCATGGCATGCTAGGTGTACACTGAAGCCTCTTCTCTCTGGCCTAAAGCCATAAGACGGACAAAATTGCATAGGGAAATTACAAAGGGGGTGTCATTAGTGCATTAACAATTGTGGAAAAGGAACTTTAGATGGAAGAGGGATTAAATCGAGGATGTAATCCAAAACCTTTACTGCAAAAGTAAGAAGCTTTGAAGGGGTTTCATTCCCAAAGGTGATAGCTTTTTAAAAGTAACAAAGCTCAGTGACAGTTGCAGAGATGGCAGTTCACAGAACCACAGCTGGTGTCCTCGGTTTGATGGCAGCATATCCATTCATCCATGCATTCACACCTTGTTTTGACAAGGTTGTATGAGGAAAGAAAAAGTGCATGACTAGAGCAATGGGTAATTTTTTTAATGTGTGGAAGAATAAAATGTACAACTATATACCAACAATCATGAAAATGTGGGGAAAAAAGTGAAATTTTTCTTGAAAAATATGAAGTTAGAATTTTAGCACAAGAAAAACTAGAAAAGCAGGACATGCCAGCAGTCATACTTGAGATTGAAATGTATCCTTAAATTCTACTTTCCATCAAGCCATCAAACTCAGACTTTAATACAGATAATTCTTTGTATTCATACTTTAGGCCCTTGTTATTTTATTTTGTATCGTGTGTGTGTGTGTGTGTGTGTGTGTGTGTGTGTGTGTGTGTGTGAATTTCTTGACTGATCTTCTACAGCAAAATTCACTTTTACTGTTTTTGTGTTTCCTACATCTCTACTTTCATTTATGGTCTCTCCTTTCCACTCAAAGAGCTCCTTTCAATACTTCTTGCATAACTGGTTTAGTGGTCATGAACTCCTTTAGTTTTTGTTTGTTTGGGAAACTCTTTATCTTGGAGGCTAAATTCTTACTTGAGCATATTCTTACTGTCAGATAGTTACAGAAAATCATGGAAAGTCAGTTAGTACATTAACTATATGATTCTAATTATTGCTCTAACACTTGCAATAGATAAGGAAAACTTAAGAAGGAAAAACTATAGATCTACTTATTTAGGCACATGTAATGGACTATTGGAAATAAACAAAACAGAAATTTTAGAATAAAATATAACATATATAGTTGTTGTAATAATGATATTAAAAACCAATAGATGGATAAAGAAGAATACTAAACACACTGTAAAGGAAAATAGCAAAGTTAGATATGAGGAAATCATTCAGAAATCTGTGCATAAGGATAAGATAAGATAATGAAATTTCATAGAGAGGAAAACTACAGCTCATATCATATAGGAGTCTCAGAAAAAGAGAGAATAAAGAAGAGGCAATAATAAATCTGGGAAATTTTCCCGAACTAAAAAAGGAAGAGTCTTCAGATTAAATATGTGTATGTGTATATACATACACATATATATGAACAGATATATGACTATATTATATATATGAATATATATATGAAGTCCCTAGTAAAATAAATAAAAACAAACTATAAAACAAACCCTGAGATTATATTTTGTAAAAGACATCAGTTTTATGTTTTTATTTTTATTTTTTTTTGAAGATTTAATTTATTTATTTGACAGAGAGATCACAAGTAGACAGAGAGGCAGGCAGAGAGAGAGGGAGGAAGCAGGCTCCCTGCTGAGCAGAGAGCCCATGCAGGACTCGATCCCAGGACCCTGAGTTCATGATCCGAGCTGAAAGCAGAGGCTTAACCCACTGAGCCACCCAGGCACCCAATTTTATGTTTTTAAACATATGACTACAACATAGAAAATACACATATATAATACAGAAAATTTGAAGTGAATGAAGTATATACTAGCATATTCTAGCTAAAACTTCTAATGTCTATTAATGGTAGACAAAATAGAATCTAATGTAAAATAATTAAGAGATATAAAAAGCATAGCTGGTATTGAAAAAATGATCTGTCAAGAAAACATATTATTTGTAAATTTGTATCCACCTAACAAAATGAAATAAAAAATGCATAAAGCAAAATTGAAATGATCAAAAAAATTAACAAATCCTTAAGACTATTCAAATATGTTAGCACAGTTCTCTCAGAAACAGATAAATCAAGCCATCAGAATCGAAAGGACAATAGATATTTTTTAAAATACAAAACAGTTTAATTTTACAAATCCAAATAAATAGATTTATATAGAACCCTGTACTAAATAGAGAGCATGCATTGTTTTCAAGAACACATAGTAGTAACAAAAATTGTTCATAACCAAGATCTTAAGAGTTCAACAAATTCAGTCATTGACTAAAATGAAATAAAATTAAAGCCCAATAATAAAAAGTGAACCTGCCCTAAAAAATAATACCTTTATAAACTAAAATTAAAGAGAATAAAGTCTTTCATATGGTCTGCAGAATGAAAATGACTTATAATGGGAATTACAAAACACAGTCAAATGATAAGAAGGTACAATGGTAAACCTTTTCTTATGCAGCTAAAATCTACTCAGATAAAAAAATATTTATTATGTATGTGTAATAGGAAATAAGAAATATTACAATTTAATGAGCTAAGCTTATTCCTTAAGAGGCTATCAAATAATAATAATTGAACAAACCCCCAAGTAATGGAAAGAAAAGTACATATGAAGGACTTGATGAAATAGAGATAAGATATTTATCTCATGGAAGAAATATATTCTTTGGATGCCTAGGTGGCTCAGGTGTTTAAGCATCTATCTTCAGCTCAAGTCATAATCCCAGGGTTATGCCCCACATGACCAACATGACATGATCAAGCCATGCATCGAGCTGTTTGCTCAGAGAGGAGCCTGTTTCTCCCTCTTCCATTCCCTCTGCCCACCACTCTGCCTGCTTGTGCTCTATCAAATAAATCAATCTTTATTTATATACATATGTATATATGTATAAACATATATAAAACTTGTAAATTTTTTTTAAAGCTGGTTTTTTGGAAGAGGTACTACAAAATTTCTGGCAATATTAACAACAATTAGGTAAGAGATGGCACAATGAAACAACTTTATAGAAATTAATGGGGCCGTAACAAAATAATATGGATAAATACCAAGGGACACTAAAAAAACAACTGAAAAATGAGATATATGGATCATATTCACACTTGGGAAGACAAAGCAAAGATGCCAGTTTTCCTCTAACCAATCTAAAAAATCAATGCAAAAAAAATACTGGGAAAATGTGTTATAAAATTTTCTAGGTTATTTCTAGAATTCAAATGAAAGACACAGAGTAAAGTTAAAATATATAGCCAGCATAATTATCAAAAAGAAGAATTCTCAGGGTGCCTGGGTGGATCTGTCATTTGAGCATCTGACTGATTTTGGCTCAGGCCATGGTCTCGTGGTTGTGGGATAGGGCTCCCCACTTAGTGTGTGGTCTGCTCCAGACTCTCACTCTCCCTCTGCCCCTCCCCACACTTGCTCCCATTCTCTCTCCCAATCTCTCTCTCTCTAAAATAAATAAAATCTTAAAAAAAATAAGAATTCTCAAAGAAAGGGATAAATATATAAGGTAATGGATATATTAATTAACTAGATGGTGGGAATCCTTTTTCAGTGTATACATATATTGAATTACTATAATGTACACTTTAAATATCTTACAATTTTGTTACTTATACCTCAGTAAGGCTGGAAAAAAAAAGAAGAGAGAGAGAAGAATAGGGTCTTGCCTGGAAGATATCAAGCCTTAATATAACACCATGATTAGAACAGTATGATATTGGTTAGATAGGCACTTAGTGTTATCATCTCATCTTAGAAATTCAGAAATGAAAAGTAACTGCGGCCTTAAGATAGAAATGATTTATTCAAGTCTAATGGTGATTTTGTGGCTGATGTAAGACCAAAATTCTTTTCTCCTGAATCCCAGCCCCGCCTCTGTTCCCTACAATAAATTTTACTCTCTCACAGGTTGTTAAGCACAGAGTTTATAAATCAGGGACTCTAGGTTGTGGTGTAGTAACAAACAATCCCCAAAACTCAGTGGCTCGAAATATGGTATTTTTTTCTTGTTTGGTTTATATGTCTGATTATACATCAGTGTGGAAGTCTACTCCACATAGTCACTCAGGGACCCAGGCAGATGGAGGCTCCATCATCATGTAGCTAGAATGTCTGGACGTTTGGGGGTCAAGGAGGACCTGGAGAATTTTGGAGACTTTTCATTGCATCAGCCCAGAGGTGGTATGTATCACTTCCATTCACATATCATGGTGAGAACATGTCACCATGCCTTGCCCGACCACAAGAAGGTTGAGGAGTGATGTATCCTTCATGTCTAGGAAGGAAAGAACTGGATATGGCAAATCATGGATTATAATGATGTGGAGTAACAGGAAAGTAACTTTGAATGGTTAGGCTGATGAGTTCTATCTGATTATTTTCTCTCCCACTGAGGCTTCCAGTTTTTAAATGTATTCTTCTATATCTGTGTCTGTGTCCCTCTCCTGAGAGTGGAAGGATAAATATATGGTAATGTTAGTCAAATTAGTGATTTTTGGCTCCGTGGAGTCCAAGTGATTAAAATGATAAGCAAGGAAAGAGGATCAAAATAATGGTTTGGAAATTTGCCCATGGCTCCTAAGGATTGGCTTTATTTCTGGAGCAAAAGAAGACAGATCTGCAGTCCACCAAATTATAGCTTCTTGGTCTGTAGAGGTTCACACAACTTCCTCAAATATTTATCTTTTTTATAGGGAAAAAAAAAGTGGTATCTGTGTTAAGAGAAAAGTCTGAAGCCAAAAGATAATTAGTAAGCTAGCAGAATTTTTATTTAATTCTCTTTCCATACCAAATATTTTTGCCTTAATTTAATACAATTTAATTCAAAATATGCACAGAAAACTGTTTTGTATGTTTTTAATGTTAGATTTATTTTTAAATCTATAACGTTTATACCAGGAAGGAAATATCTTTAATAAAGATCAATTATCAAAAGATATTTTGAAACTGATATATCATCTTTATATCTAGTGTTATGCCAAAATGCAAAATATAGGTACCTTTGATGAGCAATCCAAATGTTCAAGATTTCCCCAAAAGGGATAATCCTCCAATCTGGAAACCACGCCCACCAGTAGTTTTCACTTATGTATAATGCACACATATTTTGTATTTAATAGGCTGTTACGCTCTCATTAATATGTTTGGGATAGTCAATGTCATGGAAAGAACTCTCATGACTTATTCTAAAGTAAAGAAAGAGCAGGGAGCAGATTATAAAGTAAATCATTTTGCAATGCAACATTTATGTAAACCACTGCTTTGTATTTGTGGATATATATGCACAGAGATTGGCTAAGCACCAAAGTAATAGCTGTTTGGGTGGTGGTATTTTGAGATATTTTTATTTTCTTGCTTTTAAATTTTGACCCTCAACTTTTTTTTTTTATACTAAAGACTCTATAGATTTTGCAAATGTACATTTATTTTTAAAAAGAGAGAGAGAAATTTTCTTCAAAGAGTAGCTTTGGAGAGCAAGCTGTACATTCATGCAGAATTACAAATCTCCATAATGTTTTCTTCAGATGCCAGGTATTGGCCTCCAATCTGGTTTCCAGTAAGATCTTAGTACTCTGTTGAAATATGAACATGGTGGATATATTTCACCTTTTACACACACACACACACACACACACACACACACTATTTTAAGTTACGAAGCACAGTTTTAAAATGCAAGTATTCTGTGTTTCATTAGAGATGGGTTGTAGCTGCTTTATTCTAGTGGCTAATTCATAGACCTTTTAATACTATCTCACTGTCGAGAAGCCAACTATATTATTTCAAGTTCTGAATAACTTGGTAACCTTTGTCTTCCTTTGAGTGAAAAGGAGAATGATGTTCATTATGGAGGAAAATGCTGTATCTCAGGAACAGGAATGTGAGAATAGAAGCAGGATGATACACGGAGCTTTGGCAAACGTGAGGTTATACTCTCGGTAATCATTCCGCACGTTTCAGCAGGCTAACATTTACCTCTGTTCTCCTCCTATATACTACCATTGCTTCTGCTTCATTTCTGGGCTCAGTTTTTAGAAAATCAAAACCATTTTGTGTCAGTTCCATAGGAGCACTGCATGCTGAAGCGGGTCCTGGAGGGGAGTGCGAACGCTGGCCAGGTAGCCGGGGCCTGCTAGTCATCCTGCCTGCACACACCTGCTTTGTAGTCAGAAAGACCTCCTGCATCCTGAGCCCTGCTGCCTGCTGCATATGCCTCAACCCCGCCAAAGCCCTGGGTGCCTCAGAGCAAAGAGTGCAGAGAAGGAAGACACAGAGTGTTCTGGGGGCCAGGGGGACAAAACCCCCAAATACTAAGGGATGTGTCCGAATGCTGGCATTTCCATCCCAAGAGATGTGGAAAAGAAATAACGCGGTTTAGGCAACAGCCTTTCTAGTCTTTTGGTGCTCAGATTTTTTAGTGACAGGTTTTCTAAACATCTCTTGACTTGTTTCCTCCTTTTCTTCTTGTCCCTCCTGATTTAGATGCATTGACTTGAAAATACTACACACATTCATTTTTGAGGAAATTTCTTGTTTTGCCTTCACTGCAAAGCCTCATTGTGTGCATGTGCAGGACAGTGTTCATTTATGGTCTGCCTGGGAGAACGCCGAGGGTTCATGGAGATAATTTTCTTATACAGCGCACAGCAGACTACGGAGGAAACATGGCTGCCCGTCAAGGGATCTGTGCCATCAGAACATTTGGTTTCCAGTCTCCCAATTCCTCTTTGTTTTTGATCGTGACATTTCTTCATGCTCAGATGCATACGTGATGTAACATTCTTTGTTGATGTTCTGAAATGTGTTTTAGAGTTATTTTGGCTTTGCACAAAATAAGAATGGGGAACTAAACTTTTCTGGTCGAAATGCAAATCTCCCCCTCCCCTTCTTATTCCCCTGCTTTTCTGCACCACACATATTTGTACAGCTTTAAACCCAAGGCTGGTATTTAATAGACCCTAGATGGTTTTGTTGAAAACAGGGAAAATGAGAAGTCTGTCCAGGGGATTTGTGGGCCTTTCCTGTGGTGGGGAGAATGCCCTAAAGGGGCGTTCCTCCCAGCCTAATTGTTGAGGAATGATGGAAGTTCAACAGCATGGAAATTCCACTTCTCGCTTCAGCTGAAAAGGTGCTTATAAAGGTAGCTGGGCTATTTTAGCAATTTGCCTTCTTTTGAAAATCCAATTTGGAAGCTTCATTAAAGGGCACTAATTTAGTGTCTTAGGGGAATATGTGTTTAAAGGAGCTTGTCGACAATCTTAGATGTTTGCCAGTGTGTAGGTGAGCTCAACTCCCCAAGCTGGGGTTACCTGGTTACATGTATGCTTTTTCATTTCAATCTGATACAAAATAAATTCAAAAGCATCTAGTTGAAGGCAGTCACAGTACAATCTTCTCTGTCCCCACTACCACTACTTCTTATCCTTAAAGTTCGGATGCTTTCAGTGCATAAACACTTTGACAACTGGCATTGTGAATCTGTCACCCAGAGACCCAATAAGGTACACAGCAGTTCTGTGAGTTTAGTAGTAGCTAATATGTGATAGGCCAAGGACTAGAAGGAACGACTGTTTCAAAGTGTAAAGGGAAATATGCTGTCTGAATATCTAGAAGAATCACCTATTGCTAAGTGCCTGCCCTATAATTCCCAGAAGTATGTTTCAATCCCACACTGGGACACAAAATTTAAAATTGGACAGCCAAATGCTAATTATCTGCCTGGCCTTGGATAAACTTGAGCTTTCTCCAGTTCTTCATTTTTGACAAAATATTATGAGAACAGGTAGAAATTTTTAAAAGTTTTATTTATGTATTTTTTAGAGAAAGAGAGTGAGTGCAAGTGGGGGGAGGGGCAGAGAATGAGAGAGAGAGAGAGAGAGAAAGAACCTCGAGTAGACTCCATGATGATTGCAGAACCCATAGTAGGGCCCATCTTACACTCCTGAGATCATGACCTGAGCCGAAATCAAGAGTCTAGCACTTAACTGACTGAGCCACCCAGGTCCCCCAGTAGAAAATTTTAGTGGAAGCAGGTTAACATTCTTCTTCTTGGGCTTTCTTTCTTTCTTTTCCTTCCTGTCCTTCCTTCCTTTTCTTCTTTCTTTTCCTTCCTTTCCTTCTTTCTCTTCTTCCTTCCTTCCTTTCTTTTATTTTTTTTTAAAGATTTTATTTATTTATTTGACAGACAGAGATCACAAGTAGGCAGAGGCAGGCAGAGAGAGAGGGGGAAGCAGGCTCCCTGCTGAGCAGAGAGCCCGATGCGGGGCTTGATCCCAGGACCCTGGGATCATGACCTGAGCTGAAGGCAGAGGCTTAACCCACTGAGCCACCCAGGCGCCCCCCTTCCTTTCTTTTAAATATTTATTTTAGTTATTTGAAGAGGGAGAGAGCTTACAAGTGCATTCATGAGCATGAGAGGGGGCAGAGGCAGAAGGAGAGGGAGAGAATCCTCAAGCAGACTCCCCACTGAGCAGGGAGCCTGACATGGCACTCCATCCTAGGACCCTGAGATCATGACCCAAGCCGACATCAAGAGTCATATGCTTAACACACTGAAGTTCTTGAAATATTCCATCTTGTTCTTTTAGATAATCATTGCTAATGGTACTGATTGAGTCCCCCCTCACCCTGCTCAATTTGTACAATTTCTATATTCAGTCTAGAATAGAGTTTCTTTCTTTTTTCTTTCTTTTCTTTCTTTCTTTTTTTTCTTTTTCTTTCTTTCTTTTTTTTTTTTTTTGTCAACTCTCAGAATGAGATCTAATTTTTTCTAGGAAAACTCTGTTAAAAGCAAGCTGTTAAGGTTTCTTGTTAGTAGATTATGCATCCATCCATTCAAGAGATGCTTAAGTGTAGCTCTGCCAGAAGGAAAATCAAGTACATTGACCCTCTTCCCATGCAGTCTCAACTGTGTAAATTTATGACACATAACAACTTGGCACAACAATTTCCCTCAAAAGAAAAGTAGGTTTTTTAAGAACATGACTTAAGATGAAAGAAAGGAAAGAGAATAGAAATACCTTTTTATTAACTTTCCCTTGGATTCATATGGCTGGCAGGAGGGGGGTGGGAAATGCCTGTCAAAATGCTTTTGGAGGGCACTGATGAGTAGAAATCCTCAGAAAATAGATCAACATAAGGATCTTAAATTCTTCCAGCCTCATTTGCTGAAAACTTATACAGCAGATTCATTTTTATTCCAGCAAGAGCTGATCCCTAAGGGAGAGAATTTCTAATATTTGGAAAATAATTATCTCTTCATGAAGGACCAATACAATATTATTCTGTTTTTTAGCATTTTCTAGAACTACACATATCATCTGTGTGATATTTTTGATCAATATCTTAGTATATGTGAACACGGATACAGCTGTTGAAATTACATTCCTATAAAAAGTAGAAGGCATATCCCTTAATAAATCTGTTTATAATGTCTGTCATTAGGAATGGATGCCAATGAATGAAACTAAAAGGACATGGAAATTTTCATGGCATGGTTTATGCCAGTTATTTATTTGTTGTCTATTCACGGGGCAACTAATTGCAGCTGGTGAAAGTTGATTTTCTCCTCTTCAATTTATTGTGGGATGGGGCGTTCATTGCACCAGATCCATAGTTATTCAGCGTCTACGTTTTAGAAACTGAAATGCTGGATACTGTCAAAAAGAGCTTTGGCAATTCCATGCAGGCGTGTACAACTATAATTTTGCTTCACATTAATAACAACCTAGCAAAGAATCCCAGAATCAAATGCCTTGCTCTCAGCTGGGGGCAGAAAGCCAGAGTGATATATCTTGGCTGGTGACCTATAATGTTGGAAAAGTAGGCTCTACATTCACTCAGGAAGGGTGGGCGGTATTCCGGAAATGTATCCCCGTTCCTCCAGGATTCCTCTTTTTTTTTTTTTTTCCTTTTTGTAGTGTGTGCCCCGAGACAATGAAAAAAAAAAAAAAATGAATTACAGATAATAAAAATAGCACATCTCCTGAACAAACGGGAAATGCAGAGCTTTAATTTCTTCGGATGTCAACTCTGTTCCCTGCCCCACGCCCTACCCTTCCCGGGTTTCTGCCGCACCGCTGTGATTCTAAATCGGCGCTCGGGTGGGCAGCGGTCTGGGCAGTCGCCCGCAGGGAGTGCACTTGGCGCTGCACGCCCGGACTTTTGGTCTTGCTCTAAGCCGAGAATCTCTGAGAGCTCGGAGGCTACGGATTCATTTGGGTGGAGTGAGGTGTTATTATTGTGGGATATTCTCTGCAGAGTTGGCCGGGAGAGTGAGCAGCGGAGGAAGGGAGTGAGCTGGGCTTAGGCAAGTGTCCGCAGGAGTCGGAGGTGCACCCGGGAGAGGTACGCCGGAGGGCTCGGGCATGGGGGCGGGGAGCGGGGAGGCGGTGGAGAGGGGCAGGGGACAGCGTGCCAGTTTTCCCTCTGATTAATGACGCTCACGCTGCCGCGCGTGGCTCCGGCGCTTTGTCTCCAGCCTCGGGGCTGGCGGAGAGAACTGCCGGGGGAATGGATGGCACTGCGCGGGGGGCGCACCGGGCAGGTGCCCGCTCTCCGACTCTGCCAACTCCGGCCGCGCCCAGTGGCAGAGGCCCTGGCTCCCCGCAGGCGCCCGGCCCCGGCAGGCTTCCGGGTGTGGCAGTCCGGGGGGCTGGAGGCTGCAGCCCGGGCGGGGACTGATGCGGCCGGGGCTGCGGGGAGGAGCCGGGCGCGTGGGAGGGCAGGGACTGGCGGAGGGGCAGGCGGCGGAGGCGGGGAGGCACGGGCGCGGGACAGAGGGACGGACGGAGGCTGACTGGCTCGGGGTGGGACGACAGAGTGACAGAGCAACGGACAGGTGGGAGCAGTTAGACAGCTTGAGTCGGAGAGAGCAGAACGCTGAGAAGGAGAAGCAGAAGGAGAGAGAGGGGGAGAGAAAGAGAGACAGGGAGAGAGGAAGAGGGCGCAAAAGGCAGAGAGAGAGAGGAAGAGAGAGCGGGCGAGCAGCACTCGCGTGCACCCTCCCCTCCAGACGCCCTCCGCTGTCCAAAGGAAGCGGCCGGGGCACTGAGTGGGAGCTGGAGAGCGATGCGGGCACAGAAGACGGGAACAGGGACCCTGCATTGCTAGTGGGACCGAGACACGCCGAGGGACGGACAGACCGACACGCGCACGGACTGTCAGCGGGCGAGAGTGGCAGCTCCGAGAGCAGAGCGCAGGAGAGCGAGAATCCAGCGCTGAGCTGCCCGGCTGAGCGACAGGCAGGCAGACAGACGTGCAGAGGGACAGACTGGCAGACAGGAGGCGGGGGCTCATTCACTTCCCGAAGCCAGCTGAGCAGAGAAGGCGGCGGCGGCGCCCCCTGAGCTCGTCCGGAGCAGCGACAAGCAGCGCCGGTAGCGGGGTCGCCAGCCAAAGCCACCACGGTCGCCGCAGCTGCGCGTGGATCCCAGCCGCCGACTCTGCAGAAAGCTCCTTTTACTAGCAGTTAAATAAATCGACCAAAAACCAAAACAAAACAAAAAAGCCAAGCCAAACCAAACAAATCCAGCCAATTTAATCATTGAGAAATAATATTAATAAAAACCAAAAACTAAACCAAATTAATCAAGGCACCAAGACGCTGGGGGGATACCCACTGTTCGGTCAAGGTAATAATCAAGGTCTTCCGACGTGAACATTGCACGTCTTTTGTGATTTTTTTTTCTTCCTCCTTTCTGCCGTATATCTGTGTTTTTCTTTAGATTTGTTTCTCGTCTGTATTTCTCCTTCATGTTTGTAGAAAACTGTTGATGTTATACATGTATTGTGTTTTTATGTTTAGTCAAAGGAGGGGTAGACTCCCCTCCCCCAGATGAGGCAGACCAAGAAAGCTGGAAGAGAGCTGAGAAGGGCAGTTCTTTTCATCAGAGAAGTCTACAGTAATTTATGCAGGTTTCATGGAAGAAAGTTTGTGACCCTATTATTTCATTTGAAAGAGAACTATGCAAGAGGCAAAAAAAGTTGTAATCAGTTTGTTGTTCTTGCAGGACTCAGGGTCTGGCTCCCAAGGGCTTTTGGGGGAAAAGATGTTACCTTTTCTTTTTACATGTTTGAAATCTGTGTTTCATTGCAAATTCTAAACTTAATGTCTTATGTTTGGGGTTGTCGATATGGTGATGAAATTGAGTTGAATTGATCATGTATTTAGAAAGTTTCTTAGGAAGAGAAATGGACTCAGTTAATGTTTATGCATAGAAATAGAGCGGAGTGGATGTGGTTGCTGACAGCTGCTCAGACTTAGTATTTGATCACCTCCTTAAGATCCAAGATAAGGACAGAATCCAAGCCTACAAGGAAAAGCAAAGGGGGCATTGAAAGTTTCAAAGGGATGGGAAGCTAGTGAGCACAATGCAAGGGTGGTAGAAATCATTTCTTGAGAATGTGTTTAGAGTGCAGATATCCATTTTGATTTTTGATTTTTAAAGGCTATTGGTATGCCACTTCAGACTCTCCAAAAAAGAATGACATTTCCCAAAGTTGAATGAATCTGTACGAGATTTCTTTCAAAGGCTGAATAATTCCAAATGATTCCCACCTCCTCCTCACTTACTTTGGGGATGAAAATCACTATGATTGTTTTAAGAAAACAGAAATGGAGATGACAGGAAATCATTTTTCTTTTGGTAAAAGTTAGCAAACCTTTGACTTACACTTTAAAATAAATGCACCTACTCCTTTGATCCTCTGTATTTGTGTCACCATGGGACTTGTATGTCTTAATAGGATTTTAGTTAATGTCATTTTCACAAAAGACAGCCATTTGGAAGCCAAGAGCTCTAGGTATGTTCTGTTCAAATAGCCAAGTGATCTACTGTTTTGGTGGTAATTGCTTCTGCAGCCTTCCTAACGTGGATCACATGTGAAAAATTATATATGCGCTCACTTCAGATTTATATGGATTTGTATGGTATGTATTTGTGTTTGATCTCGTATTTCCTCTCTTATCACATTCCTTTACTTCTTTTGCTCATTTCAACCAACAGGATATTTTTAAATTTTCTGGAGAATGAGTTTAGGATATTCTTGAAGGAATACACTTCATCAGAAAAGATGCAGAAGGCTAACCTCTTACTGTTCTTGCTTTTCAATACTATTTGTTTGCTTTAAATAATTTGGGTTATAGGCAGTTCTAAAGACATTTAGATGTTATGCATATATGGCTCCGTTTCTCTTGACATGATTTATGTTATTTGATAAATAATAATATAAATCAATTGCTGAAGGTGAACGCCTACTTAACAGAACACTTGGTTGAAGTAAGGCATATTTAAAGAAACTTCTACAGCTTCAGAAATTGACTTTGAGCTTCTCAGTGACTTAATTCCACTACACGCTGATTTCTCTTTTACGGTATTCAACTCAGACGGAGACAGGTTTGTGTAAGCGGTTAGATTTGCAAATTGCTGATCTCCCAGTGACTTTCCCTCTTAGATCCCAGCTGAGTATGGTTACCTTGAGAACTGTGGCATTAGCCCTGTTAGAGCATGCTCCACTGGGGAGTTCTCTGCTGTCTATTTTTAATGCTATTTAATGAAGGAGCAAGCGCCTCACTCCGCAATAAAAGAAGCATGATGGAAGACAGAGCAGTGCATGGTTTTGGATACTGGAGAAGGATATATGAAAAGGTACAGACTGGCTGTTGGATGTGGTAATTTAATTAGTCCTAATGTATGATACTAACAAATCAGTTGATTTTCGTGAGATAATTACACATGAATAGTCTGCGATGTGTTTTCATAAACCTCTTCAGTAATTCTTAGAAAGAAGACTCAATCATTAGAATGCCTTAAAACTTAAAGGAGATACTAACCAAGGAGTTGCTGCACACATACTATTTTTCATACAAGCTGTCAGATTCTTGGATGGTGAGAAGTGCAGAAATAATTTCAGATTCCTAAAATACTGTTCTAGCGGACGGTCTGGAGCTTGTAAAATGTTCTGGGCATAAAATGACTAACATCCTTCTAAGATATTATAACCTAAAGCTCTGCCTTGTGAATTTGGGTTTTTCTTTTATAAACTTGGAGTCTGGTTCCAGAATTGTGGCAACTAAGTGAAGCAGGAAGTTTTGGTTGAACTTGGTAGAAAATTTGAGTTGTTTTCTCTCCTTATTTTGAGATAAGCACAATACATTTATCTTATCGAAGGTTAAGTATTTTTAAAATGTAGGTAGTAGAGTCAGCACTAATAATTTTTGGAACAATATAATGAGTGGGGAATTATCTTAATGTTATAGCATGTAAAATATAAGAAGCCATCTGCCTGCAATGTTTGTATAATGCAGAACACCTGTCTTGAGGTAGACAGTGAAAATGTTCAATCAGAAAGGTCTCTGTTATTCATTTTCATATTAACAAGATGCTATAATCAGGTTATATCTTTGTTCAAAGCAAAGCTAATTAGACAAATGCCTAAAAAGTTTAAAAATTAATAAACATAAGAGAAAGTGAGAAATTTTTATTAAGTGGGGAAGTGAGTTATATAATTATTGTTAAATAAAGCTATTAAAGCAATGTGCAGAGTTTTTCTAGGTTTTGCCCATTTCTATGAAGAATAATCCCCCCAAAATAAACTACTAAGGGAAATGCATTGTAAGAGTTACTCTAATTTATTGTTGTTGTGTTTTCTACTTTGTACTTCTAGAGGGGGATAATAATTACAGACTGGCTGTAATATTGCCCTTAGTGGTCATGCTGTTTGGACCACAATGCTGATAGCTTTCTCAAGATTCTCAAGTCAGTGGGCATTCTTATCTGAATTAAATGTAAATTTTGTCCGTGGACCAGATAATGATAACTTACATGAGTAGAGTGTAGAATGAGTCGGCCCCTGAAGATACAATGTACAGCATAGACAGAAGTGAATATGACTGAAGATTCTCATTAGGATTGGGAGACAGTTTGAAGTCCATAAGGTTGGAAATTGCAAACGAACCGTTTGCATATAAGTTAATGTAATTCAGATCTGCTTTGCGACAAGGTTAGGAGAGAATGTGGGGCTTAAAAATCATGTGGACAGTGAAAATCATTTCTTCAAATGGTAAGTACTGACATCATTCTAACTGGTACCACACGGTGGTAGCGTGTTTAGAAATTTGTGAATTTCTAATCAGAAAAAGAATTGGCTTCCTTAGAAATGCATTATGTTACCTGGAAAGTTCTGGACACATTTTAAGTCAGTGATGAACTTATAAAATACAGGCTTCCTCTCTTTAGACAAAGGATCTTTATTTTTTAGGGAATCTGTGGTTCCAGAGGCTCTATGTTTCTGCTGACTTTGCTTTCTTTTGTTTTTCATCCTAACATTTAAAGTTAAATATGATAAATAACTACAAGCAGTGCTATAAGTAAGTGCTGAAGGACTATTAAAGGTAAAGAATATTAGCAAGATGTATCTGTGACTACGTTAGTTTTTCTCAGGCTATCTTTGCTTCTGAGTGTTAGTTTCCTTTAAGGTACATTTATGTCAAGTTCTAATAAATTGCTTTTTTAAGTGCCTTATCTAAATTAATTTTGCTCATTTTGGATTAAACGTGGCCCTACATGTTCACAGGATTTATTACTTGTATTTACATCACAACCATTTCATGGCCCTGAGGATCAGATATAAGCTGAGATACAAAGTATTTAAATTGTATACATAAGTATAATATTCTTGATAAAAAAATAAACTGATTGGGCTGGAGCTTCAAGTTCATTCAGCAGTGTTTAATGTTCAGTAAACTTGCTGCCTTTTGGTCTCAAAATCCTCTGCGGTCTGGTGATCTTTTCTTAAGGTATAGAATGCCCATGTAATATTTTGCATATTCCTTTCTCTAATATTACTGGGACATTTCTGCACCCCCAGAAATAGCTGCACAGGTAAACCAAAAAGTGAATTGAAATCATTATACTAGGAAAATGGAGAGCATTTTGAAAAAAACAAAAGGATTGGCTTGAATACACCAAATTGACTCTCTACTTTCAGACTGAATCCTTAGTATTATGTTATGTTCTTCTTTATTAGCTGTCGGCATAGAGCTGAGTGTTGCCAGGTGGAACGAGTGTTAATCACTATCTATGGCCACAGTGGATCAATATTTTGAATTCCTTCACACACTTTTCCCAAGGAGATTTCTTCTGGCAGTTTTTATACCTCCGCTTAACGTACGGGTCCATGCCAAATGTTATATAAGATTTTTCTGAGTTTTATAATCAGATGATGCCTATTAGGACAAAATCGCAGATTTGACTTACTAAAATACTGAAAAATTCGCCCAAAATTGTCTCACTCACGGCACATATTCTTAATAAATGGATGCATTTTTAAAGTAACATACTTTACAATTGCTTCTTCTGTCTAGCACCAGAAAATAATGTCATTTTCTCCAGGTGAAGGGGAGAGGGGACCTGCTGGTAATCATCCCTTTTAAGAACAGGCCTCTTAATCACATTCTAACATTTCACATTACTTCAAAATGACACAACAGTTCGTAAATTAGAAATCCACCATGGAGAACACACAAAGTATTGAGATCTCGCTAACAAAATCCCTTCTGTAAATAATAACATTGGTTTTAAGATAACTGAAAAGAAATATGATTTTAATTGAGAGGAAAATTTCAGATTTTTAATAAGAAAACAATTACGTCACTTTTTATTTCAAAATATTTTGGCCAAGTTTGAGATTTATCTGGCATATTGTGGTTGATGTTTCCACCCAGAATCACGTTGTGTAATGTGTAATCTTTTTTTTCTGCAGGGCTGAGACATATTCACAAAGCTTATCTACCAAGATAAACCAGTAATCTCTTTCTGATACCCACACAAGCTAGGAAATAAGTCCTTGTGATAGGGACATCCAAAAGAAGAACTCCGTGCATTCTTAACTAGACTTAGAGCAGGAATGCTTAATAATGAATGAGCATTCCCTTACATTTGTATGATCCTACGTTGATTCTCTATCACGCAGTAAATACTTGAGATAAGAACGAGGACCTTCTCTAGGGAAGTGGAAACCAGATGAGCAGCTTTTCTTCTAATCGCTAAGATACAGTATTCACTTTGGAACATTGTTGTCCCTAGAATCATACTTACGGGGGAAAAAAAATCATGTTGACATATTTTGATCTAGTTGCAATTAAGAAGCAACACCAATAGTTGAGGTAAATGTTTCAACATATTTAGAGAACAAAATGGGACAACAATTTCAAAAAGTTTTAAGGTCCTAGCAGTCCAAAAATACTATCCCTTGACCTGTAAATAAGAAGGCCTAGCATTCTCCATTCCATAACTTGAGTTGCTTTCAGGTGATCTCATCACTGTCGCAGAAGCCTGGAAGAAACAAGCTATGGGTCAAAAGAGGATGAAGGAAGGACATGGAAACTCCCTGGAATTCAGGGCTATGCACAATTATTTTGTTGTTATTTGTTCATGAACTCAATAGGAAAAATAAGGAGCTATTAAATTGCTTTTGTAGCTTTTATAAAAAAATAAGTATAGATTAAAATGCTTCTAGAAACACAAGCTAAAATCCTCACATAAAATTCTGATATTTTCTGATACAAAAATATCTATCCTCTGCATTGACATATTTTTCTCAGCATTTCGTTTGTTAAAATGTGAGTTTGGTGGAAATCCCAGCATTGCTGGCATTTGACTCAATTTAATCACCAAAGAGCTTTTGGACAGAAAATGAGTAGACACTATGTGAGTATGTGACAGAATCGAGATTTCTGCAGCATTTGCAAGCTTCAAATATTCATTGGTTCTTCACAAAACTATTTTTAAAAAAAAGAAAGTGTGTGTGTTAAAAAAAAAAAAAAAGAAGAAGAAGAACCTTCAATTAGAAATATGGCACTTTCTTTTCTTCTTTATTTTAAAGAAAGAAGATTAAGGTTTATGGTTAGATGATGACTCTTTAAGCCAACGTAACAGATAGTTGAGTTAAAATTTCTACTGAATTCTGCCAAATTAATTAATTGTCATGAACTTGCCACCATATCTATGATCCTTTTCATTTATCTGGCTTACGGGAATGATCAGGTAACACTTTTAAATTACATAGTTTCATATTTGTTTATTTTAAACTTGCTTAGATATGTTGGTATTATTGGAATTTTAGGAAACTGCCAAATAACAGGCATAAGCACTAAGATGAATTCATAAATCCCACTATAGGCAGCCAGCTGGTAGTAAAGATTCTTCTTCTTCTTCTCCTTTTTTTTTTTTTTTTTTTCCAAATTAGGTGATGATTTAACTTTGGTCATGGCAGCTAATTCCTTTGTGAAGATTAAAACCTTTCTCCAACCCTGAAATTTCCATATAATCACTCACAGAGTCCTGGAAAGATAAAATAATAGAGCGAGCGATCATGTTGCATGTACACGTGTTGCTCTCTGCTTAAGTGCAGTTAGACACTCTTAACTGGACACCTTCATCTTTATAGTAATTATTGTCTTCATCCACAGCAATAGATGACCCAGTTTTTAGGTTGTTGTTGGTTTTTTTGTTTGTTTGTTTGTTTGTTTGTTTTTGTTTTTTCCAGCATCACGAGATTAGGGGCATCTATATACATAGTTAAATGTTAGAGTTTATATATTAAAACGATTACACATATTCTAGAACAAGGATGTCAATATCCCTCTGAGAGAGATTATTTTATTCCACAAAGGACCATAATGTCTGGGTTTTTTGTTATTGTATTTTTTTTTTGTTTGTCAGATACAATGTCATGAACTCTAGACTGAGAGATGTTTTGAATTCAGTGGAGCTTCCAATGGAAAGTGGGGTTCAAAGTAACTGAGGGGATGTAGAGCAGACGTGCGCTCGGAGCTTCTCTGGGAGGCAGCAGGTGACTTGCTGTGTGCAGTGAAGGCAGGCTTTACCGCCGAGCCTCCAAGGGGGTCTGCAGGTTACAGATATGTACAAAACTTGGACTGAAGTAAAAGGTCTTGGGAAACAAGGCCTAAATATGGTATCATATCTACGTCGGACTCCTCCCCCACTTCCCTCTGTAAATACACAATTCAGCCCCTGAACATCCAGTCCTTGTTTCTGGCTTCCGGGTCTGCATAAGGAACAGTGTGACGATGGCCATGACTCTAAACCTCGCCATGCGTCACAGTTTCTGCAGGTAAAATTGTGAGTGATGCCCATCCGATATGAACAAATGACTAGTTAGGGAGCTTTAGCCATTGAGTGAATTCCTCATTGCTTCGATTTTCTCATTTGTAAAGTCTGGATTGGGCCTGCCTTGAAGGGTTGAAGCAGAACCGAAGAGCTGAGTACAGGCACATAGGTATCATGCACTAAAAAGAAGCTGTCCTCTTTTCATATGAAAACCTTTAGAGGGTTAGCCTGACAGCATAGACAGGACAAACTTTAAGATCTGGTGGTGGTGGTGGTGAGTAATTTAGAGGATAGCTCTTTTTTCCTATCCTGTAACATTTTTGGTGGTTAACACTGGAGACTAGCTTTAGTCTTTTTCTGTGTCTGTGAAATATGGAGAGCCAAGCGAAGGTCAGAACGACTCCAGGAGTGTGCACTGCAGAAGAATCCTGATGTATCACAAGGCTGGCACCTTGTGTCAGTCTTTAAGGGAAGGGGTGGCCCAGTTCAGGTTTGTCTACAAAATGAACATATAGACATTGTTTCTCTGAAGCAGTTCAGTTGTATCATTGTTACCGTCTAAAAGAGGTGGCTAAAAAATGGAATCATTGAACAAGAAAGGTTTGGAAGGGATCTGTGAAGGAATAAACTTCAATCCTACGTTAATGGATGAAAGCTTTCAAGTGGTAGATTTGGACTGTATCTGAGACGTAAAAGCAAGTGATGCCTTGGGCTTGCTGGTGGGCTCCCTGATCCCCCACAGAAGGCTTGGTTTCTAAGCACTGAGTGAGCTGTTCGGGCTGAGAGGCTGATCTGACCTCTGACCCTGAAGCATTCCCTCTTACTGTTGCTGAAATGAATAATTTCTGCACTCGTGTGAAAGTGGCCAGAGGAGGGGAGAAACTCCCCTCATAACTGGGATTTAATCAGTTGGTTCCCTCATCAGGAAATGGGAACCATGAGGAGTGTTCAGGGCAGGAGAAGGTGAGCTGTGCAAAACAATAAGGTTGTTAAATAACTGAGCTTTATTTTCCATTCTAATTTGAATATCAGCCATTCTTCTGAAGGAGAACACATTCAGAAAGTTATCTAATGAAAATTCTCAGAAGGCATCTGAGAATAAATTTACAATCCTTTGGTATTCTGATATTTGCTGGGAAACAAACTAAAAACAAGGAAAGAGTAGACAGATTTTATGTATTTTATTTACATATATATATAATGTACATCATATGTATCTTATGATAAGATGTATCTTACAGATCCTGTCTATCAGATATGTGATATATATCTACAGTTGGCATATATCTGTATCTATACCTATAGCGAGAATCTGCATGATATTCATACTTAACGTCATCTAACTAACTCACATTAAGCAAAAAAGCAAGTTGGCCCAAAAGCATATTTCCTAATACATTTTCCACTGTCCTTAGCAGTCCTTGCTTGCACGTGGCAGATGTTTAATCAAAATTTGTTGAATTAAAAATTGATCTTTATATTGTTGAAGGCATCTAATATTCAGGACTTAAAATCATCCCCCAGTAAAGTTTTAATTGCATTTTCCCCAAAAGTTTCAGCTTAGTGGACTTGACATTCATCTTTCTGAAAAAGAACAACGGCGTGCCCTTGTATGTGGCATTGTAATGACGCTCGGGATTGCCTGGGCTCTCACAAAGGAGGCCCTTCTTCAGATCTCAGGCTGGGACTTGGGCTTCTAGAGGAATACCAGGCCTCTAAAACTTTAGTCCACTTGAACGGAATACATAGATCACCTTTCCATCTGCGTGGAAGGGAATTAAGGTCAACACTCCGATAATATGGTCTTGGGGGAAGGGATGAGGCAAAGGCAGGTTCACAAGAAATTTCCAAATCACTGGTACACAGAGTTAGTTGACAACTCATGTTTGTTGGACAGGTGCCTGTGGAGAGATTAACCGTAGTGAAGGTGATCCAGGATGTGAGGAGAGAATTCATTCCTCTAAAGGCTGAGGGACCAGGAAGTGCTGGATTAGAAGGCAGGGGTGAGGAAGGGTGGGCGAAGGGAACCTGGCAAATTGGGGGCCTCCAGTCCCCAGTTCCTCCTGAAAGCAGAGCATCTCTTACCAAATGATAGGAGGGGCTGCCTTCTCTCCCTGCTTTATGGGAAAAGGAGTTTGGCGCACGGAGGATTTAGATTTCAATGTGTGCCCAAATTCCATGCAGTATTTTATTATTTGCCATCACTGACTCTCCTAGGATAAGATTATGGCCCCAGTGCTATTCACAAAGAAAGTTAACAAGGTCTCCTTCAGGAGAATTTACTCTTAGCACCCTTCCAGGAGCAATTTGGGACTTTATCTAAGAACTAAAATGATTTCACATACAATTGTGGTAGACTTGTGATTTGTACACTTCGCAGATAAAACCAATAGGTACATCCAACAGAAGGCCATTTGTATAATCAGAGATTCGCCTGACGGATCTAGCAAGAGAAGAGAGCTCTAAAATCAATTTTTTCTAAAATCACTAGAGAACATTACCTCATTGTTTCGACCTAGCTGTGAAAATAGATTGATTTTGATGTTTTAAGAAAGGCTGAGGGAGTATCACTTGTTTTATCATTTATAGATTAGATCCTGGGGCTCAGGCAAGAATCAGATGGGTTGCACTGGTCGTCAAGGAATTCATAGCAGTGAGAAGAACCCAGACCTGCAACTTGAAAGAACTCATCTATTTTACCCCAAGTCTTAGTGAAGTTACCTGAGGTACTGAACTGATAGAAAGCCAACTTTTGTGTATTCTGGATGAAGGACATTGTAAGCATTCAGGAGATCTAAAGGAAAGGAATGTGATATGTTTCTGTACTTTTTAGGGAAGCTACTGAGTGGCCATTTGTGGAGGAAATCTGTACTTATTTCTGTATTGATTAGGTCATTAGTCCCATTTATTCTCTCTCTGGGAATCACTTCACTTGGCTTGCTCCTTCTGCTCTCTGAGCTACCTCACTTCTCCAGGCAAAAACTCTTATCAACAGAGCGATCCAAGATTTCTGTAGTTCAACCTGTGTCATTTGCAGACACCCCAGGGACAGTGATAAGAAAAATCAATGTTCCTCTATTGATTCTGACTTTACCTTTGGATCTATTTTTGATTCAAAGCTACTTATGGGTTTTTTTTTTTTTTTGAAAACTTATTTTCTCAATTGTTTTACAGTGTAAATGTTACCTGATATTTACAAGCCACCTCTTGTGTGAAAGGGACTTGTGTGATCATGTGCTGTCCACACCAGTCCACTCTCAGTTGTGATCACAGCTGTGGCAAAGTTTCTGTCATAACATACTTGGGAATTCTTGTCTAAGGAAAAAGAAAGACGTACATTTCATCCTTATTTTGTTTCTTTATTTGTAACCTAGTTTACACTGTCATATGTAATAGCCATGGGAAACCCAGAGATTTAGAGCTAACCTAGAGATTAGCAACTGAGAACCGGGGGGAGTGAAAGGATATGTGGCCAGGCCATAGCCTGGAAGGACATGAAAATTAACTTGTAAAGCTGGTACAGAGTGACTAGAAATCTGTCCGTCTGCATCTCTAATCTGTACTTGTGGTTGTCATTTGAGACAAGAATGGATTCTCAGCTTCTGATTTCACCTCTGCTTGGGAAACACTTTGACTTGGTACAGGCTTAAAAGGCAGTAGGCTTGAGGTCAAGGTGACCTAACTTTGAATCTCATCTCTGCCTCTTACTGGCCTGGCCAAGTTATCTTCAATTTTCTTATGACAATATTGTGGGCAGCAATGCTCCTTTCATGAGTTATCATATGCAAAATATTTGCCTCAAAATGGAAATGTTATCTCCTTCCTGCTTTCTCCTACAAGGACTATTTATCCATTAGACCATGGAAACCTATAAGAACATGTGTAATGAAATTTTATATCAATTTTTTTAAAGAATATAGAGTTTTAGTTGGAGTCATTAAATATTTTATCTGTCCATGGATTACTGGAAAAAAAAAAAAACAGAGAGAGAGAGAGGATGATTTTGGGGGATGGTGGGATTCTTTTGCATTAGCTTTTGTAAGATGTTAACAATACATAGCACGTAGTTAAGGAAAATAATTAAACAAAAAACACAACAGCACATCTAAACACATATCTTTACCCACTGCCCAATAGCCTGATACAATGCTATTGATTTAAGGGACCAAGTGGTCTACGCTTACATAAAAATAGATACCCAGGGATAAGTGATTAAGTGAAAATAGTAATTAAAAAAAATTTTTTTTAAGATTTTATTTAGTTATTTGACAGACAGAGATCACAAGTAGGCAGAGAGGTGGGGAGGGGGATTGGGGAGGGAGCAGGCTCCCCGCTGAGAAGAGACCCTGGTGCAGGGCTCAATCCCAGGACCCTGGGTTTGTGACCTGAGCCGAAGGCAGAGGCTTTAACCCACTGAGCCACCCAGGCACCCCAGTAATTAAAACCTTTTTAAGTATATAAATGAAAAAATGATTTTGAAGATACTTCTTAAGTTATAAGCAGAGTTGAAAGAAGAATTATCTTTCTTCCCCCCCCCCCCCTTAATGGATTCACATGGTTTGGGCTTTTAAATGTACATTGCTGGTACTATTTTGCTATTCTTTGTAGTGAAGACATCTCACCTTGCTCTGCATGTGAGTGTTCTACACTATCCCTCTGTCAAGGTAGGGAAAAGTGCCACACTGTTTCTTTATAAACTGCCTTCTGTCCCGTGAGGAAGAGCCAATACCAGGTGCATAAACCTTTTGTCAGTCCACCTCCCAACACATATTTATGCAATTACTGAATCGAGGATGGAATTATCCACTTGTACTAATATATTCTCCCTGAAATTATCTTCTGGAAAACTTGAGTTAGAATTAGCCAATGTGAGATTTTCTCATAGACTGTTTGTCCTCAATTTGTTTTCTACCAAGTCAACCCCAGACACCTGGAGCTCCACACACTTGGTCTTTGCCTGTGTATCCCGTGTGTTTGGCACAGAGAGTGACGGTTGCTTTTGGCAGATGTACAGGATCAAAGTGGCCCTTTTATCCTTCTACCCTCAGGGATTCAGTTTCTCAGATAAAGGAAGTGGTGAGGTTAACAGAAATTTCAGCTTATACTGAAATAATAGTAAAGTGCAGTATGTATGAGAATCCTATTTATTAATTGTCAAGGGCAATGGCTTTGTTAAATTATTGGACAGAGAAATTTAGGGACAGTGTGTACTTTTTAGTAAGTGAATATTTATACTGTATTTTGTGGTCTGAAGGAAACTAACCACCAGAATTATCTTATTTATATTCCCATTTAGCTAACCTGAAGAAATGGAAAATCTTAGAAATACTATCTATAGGTAATATAAGGATTTATTTGATAAGCAATATATGTCATTTTACATACAGAAAGGATTGCTCCAAATATCTTAATCTGTATAATTGATCATATCCATTAGCTAGATTTACTTGGATAAATATTGACCTAGGCCTAGGGGGTTACCTATAATTTTATTTTGGGGAATTTTTTTATGAAAAAAGAACAGAATAAAAAAAAGAACAGAATAACAGAAAATGAATATATATGCATACTCTTTTGTACGTATGTGTGTGTATATGTTAAAAATACATAAATACATACAAACATATGTTATAGACTATATATTACATATGCCATAATTTGTATATTTACTCCAGTTATATTTTAAAGAGTACTCTTCTTGGGAGATCAGTGACGGCATGACCTAAGCTTCTTTTCTACTTTCTTTTCCTTCTGAATTCTTATTTTAAATGATAAAGAACAATATCCCATTAAAGATAGGGTTATAGAACAGTGTCACCAAAGAGAGGAAACTTGCATTTGCTCCTGTTCTCTGCCCATCTGCACCGATAAAATGGCAAGATGGAACTAGAAGGTAGTGTGATCAATTTATCCTTTCAAATGAAGAGTAGAGATTTCTCTAGACTTTTGGTTTTGATTCCATAACTCTTCCCCAGTGACCAAAATGAACTACACCATCTGTTTTATAAATATCTGTTGGTGATCTAGGACCCACGTCTTACCACAGATGAGGCATCCTATTCCTTAGGCCAGTCCTATTATGGAAGGAAGGGAGTGTGAATGAGTACCAAGTAAGTGCTCTCAAGGGGAAGATGATGGCCTTCTTCCTTCTGTACCACATGGGAAGGGCATCCCTGAAGTAGTGGTTCTCTCACCTATGCATGCATCAGAATCAGTTGGGGCTCTATTCAGATACAGTTCACTGGACCCAGCAACATGTTTCTGATTCAGTGGACCTGGGGTGAGGCCCAAGTATTTGCATTTCTAGCAGATTTCCAGATGGTGCTAATGTGCTGTTCTATGGACCATAACATGAGAACAACCGATCTAAAACACAAAACTTCTTGTTGGAATATAGATTTTGCATGATTGATCTGAAATATTAAATTCAGATTCATAACCTGAAATATTAAAGAAATACTCTAAAATTTCAAAACAAATTTTAAAAAAATTAATTTCAGTTGACTTTGACTTTAAAATTATTATTATTTTAAAAACATAGCATCTTAAGAAAAGAGGTAAGGATTGCAAATTCCACTAGAAAAACAGATAGGAGCCTGGATGATTATAGGGAGATGCTTGGACGATAATAGGGAGATGCTAGTTTCCCCTGAGGTTGTATTCTAAGGGTCTCCTGTATGGGCCTCTAAAACCAATGGAGATGACATAACCCCTAATCCACAAAACTGACTATTCTGAGCATCAAGAAAATCTTTTAAATAAAAGTTAGCACTAGAGATGAATGTTATGAACGCAAAGATTGTGTGGGCAATGGTTTCTAATTGCCTTATTCATAATTGCCTTAAACCGGAAACAACCCAAATGTCCTTCCAAAGGTGATTGGGCAAACTGTGGTGCCTCTATATAGTGGACTATTACTCAGTGATAAAAAGGAGCAGATTACAAATCCACACAATTTGGATGGGTCTCAAGGACATTACATTGAGGGAGAGAAGCCAATCCCAAAATGTCACAGACTGCATGATCCCATTTATAGAATGTCTCAAAATGGCAAAAATATAGCCACAGAGAAGGATGGATTGGTGAATGCCAGGAGATATGTCCAAGGGGAGGTATGATTGGAAAGGGAGGGCATGAGGAGATTTTGAGGGTGCTGGACCTCTGCTGTAGCCTGATTCTGGTGGTTGTTACACAAACTTATACACATGTCAAAATCCATAGAACTATACAGCTCCCACCTGCGACAAGCCAAGTTTACTATATGATAATTTTATGATCACACAAAAATGATTTAACAATTAAAAAAATAAAAATCAGAATAATACTATCTTTCAGTTATACCAATAGCTGGATTTGCACCATTATATGAGGTGAGAGTATCAACTTATTTAAATAAATGAAAATGCTTTATCTCGAGCAAAAGGAAAAAAAAATGATCTCTATAAGAAGGATTCTTTATAAATATGTTCCTAAGGCCATTTGATGCAGGGAGCGATCCTAGGAAAAATTTGGGATTTGGAAAAATCTGCCTCATGTAATCTTTATCTGGTCACCTCTAGCACCATCATACCATTTCCTCCTTTGTTCTTTTCCTTGGAATCTTTTCCTGCAAGTTTTGTCACTTTCAATGCAAATTTCAGGGGCAGGTTTGTTCTTATCATTTATACTAGCTGGAAAAGACAGACAATGCTAGAACCGTCATCCAGTTACCTCCTACATATGTGCGTGAAGCCTCAGGAATTGCTATCCTCCCACAGCTTAAACAGCCCAATGATGGCTCCTTCAGAGTCTTGGATGAAAGCCAATATCATTTTGAAGTAGCTATAATTTTTAGAGACACTGAGGACTTTAAAGAAGAGTCTAGAAGGTCTGGGTCTCTAGAAGTGTTGGCAGCTGAATTCCAGCCAGAGCTCTAATCGGGTAATATCCATAAATCTCTGTTGAATGGATGCATGTGCCTGTCCCAGTAAGAGGTAGTCAGTTGCTTATACATCTATAATGCTAACTATGTGTGAGGTACTTTTCTGAGTGCTTTACATAAATCCACTTATTTAATGCTTCCCATTATCTGTGAGGTAGGGGCTCTTCCTATTTCCATTTTCAGATAAGGAAACTGAGGCATGGAGACCCTTAGTAACTGGCTTAGTCTGTAGAGGAAGCTGGCTTCCCCACTGGAAATCTAGCTTCAGAGTCCAAGCAGTTCACAGCTATACAGCACTGTGGTTCTTGTGGCGTTTTCTTTGGCTCTATTTTTTTCCTTCTAGGGCAGACTGATATTTTTGCCCATGGCACATTTCATTTCAACCCTGAGGTTATTCATACTCTCGTACGGACTTGACCTTCTTACACCCACTGGACAGGATGTGCAGATTCTAGTTTGAATCCGGTTCATCAGGATGCTGTGGGATCCTGTGTGACTGGATTCAGCTCAGTCCCAGAGGGTCACTGTAGATAGAGGCTGCACCACCTTGGGATCTGGCACATTCCTCAGAGAAATCTCCATACCTGAATCCTAGCATGGTGGTCAAGATGTGATCTCATGGACCTTAGAACCAGCCCTTCTCCAGACAGGGTAACATTCTGGCTCGGACCAGAGGTCATGCACCCCACTTTATGGTATCAAAGTCTTCTATAGCTCATTTACTTCTCAGTTTTAAGATTAGTAGAAGTATCAAGTACTAAGTATGCTTTTTCTTGTGTTCCAGTGGGATATCCAAGTCAAATTTACTAATAAAGAATAATTGCATCTTTCTGGCTAAGGATAGCAGAAATGATACTTTGTTATGATAAAGAATATACTTATTACATGGTTTGGCAACTTTCTTGAATAATCACTCATGATTGTATATGTGGGTGTTGCTTTCACTTCTCATTGAGTACATACCAAGCACACAGATGGAACAAGGTGAAGGGAGGCGTGGAGAGGGCATGGGTATCTGAGACTTATGTTTGAATAATATCAGTGTCATTTGACCTTGGTCAGGGACTCATCTTTTCTAAAACTTCAGGTTTCGTCCTTCCCTGTCTCCCTCCCTTCCTCTCTTCCTTAAATGTGTGTGAATGAGATTAGTGGCAGTGAGGATAAAGGCACTATGTGTAAAGGGATCCTTGCAGCATTTGGCAAATAATATAATATATAAAAACATGTTAACTATTACTGTTTATAGTAAGAGTTAATGCAACTGTGTTTAAGTGAGTCCAATATGAACAATGAACAATTAGGGGAATTTGTGATTATCATGATTCGGATACCAATTTGTGTTTCACGTAAAAAAAAAAAAAGTGATAGGATCATTTTCCTTTGGCTACAAAAATCTGCTTCCAAAGCTCTCTGCCTGGTGACACCTCAGTAGGTCTTGTGAGGAAATAAAGTAATTTAAATATGAGTTCAATCCCATCACAACCACAGAGGAAAATCTCTGTCTATGAAATGAACACTTGATGGCTTAACTAGCTGTCTTATAAACAGATGTTTTCGGAACTGGCCCTCGTTGGCCCCCAGGCCCTGGGGTGTGTGGCTGGGCTTGTGCGAGGCTGAATTTTAAGAGGGAGTGTACAAATGTTATGCACACTTACATGTGCTGAGACAGGGAGTCCAGGCCAGTCTTCTGCAGCTGGGAAGAGCAATTAGCAGCTTCATGAATTAGGGACTTGTTTACGCTGTTGTCCAAGATAATCATTTGTTTGTTTTAACGAAGATGCTCTATCTTTATCAGAGGCATCAATCCTCATATTTAAATGATAAGGTCTTTGCATCTCACAAATAATGTTTGGATTTCACAGCAGGAACCCTGTCACAGCCAGTATTTTCTCTCGTTGACTTTGGTAATCAAGACCCAAGTTACATATACATTTCAAATTATTCTTCATTTAGGAAAACATTATGTGATCTCTTCCAGCGATTTTTCTGACAGACTTATTTTTAAAAATGCTTTTATATGAACTCCCAGTACAGAGACATAGGTACCTGTGTACAGAACACACACCCATGTGTGTGTGGGAGAAAATTTTACAAAGGTAATCCTAGCCTTACCAAGGGCCATAAGGTTCTCTAATTCTTACCCATTCTAGTCTAGTTCATTTCATTCCACTCTATCCTGTGTTCTGTTTATTTCATTTTAAAAATTGAAGTTAAACCAATGATTCTGACTTCGTGATTTCCTCACAGGTCATAACCTAAAGTTTGAAAAACATCGATCTACATGTCAACTCACTTATGATTCTTTGTTTTTTTAAAATATTTTTATTTTTTTGTTTATTTATTTATTTATTTATTTGTCAGAGAGAGAGAGAGCACAAGCAGAGGGAGTGACAGGCAGAGGGAGAAACAAGCAGTCTAGCCTCCCCGCTGAGCAGGGACTCCACTGTAGGACTCTGGGATCATGACCTGAGCCAAAGACAGACACTTAACTGACTGAGCCACCAAGACGTCCCTAAATTCACTTATGATTCTATCTTCTGTCCCAGAATTCATAGAAAGGCGTGCATGTGGCATTATTGTGTCTTTTTGATCTTCAGCTATGTGTAATCTTAATATATCAATCTACTGAGTAAATAAATGCCAGTTAGTACCCCTTGAAGTCAATAATAATCTAGTCACTCAATAAGTACTTATGGATGAATCAGATAAAGTATTTCAGAAATCATCACTGTGAGTCATTATTAAACTATGCCCAGTTTTCCCAGAAGATGTGGACTTCTTGAATAAGGTGGCCAATATATTTCTAGAAAATGCCTACAATCTGAGTTGTGTTTTTCCTAAACCATAGCATACAAGGCCAGTTTTTTCCAACACAGATGCCTTAAATGTTTTATAATACTATTGATATACTATCAGCAGTTAATATTTTAAACAATTGCAAAAGTAATCCATCTCTCCTGGTTCACATGATCAGAAGGCATTCACAGATCAAAGACATTGATCTTTTGAGAACCATTTGCTAATTTCCTATTATGTTCCAGATACCTTAGTGGTTCCAGTGATCCAGAAATAAGCAAGGCACAGTCCCTGTCCTTGACGAACATATAGCCTGAGCTTCCGACAAATTTAGGACCCTGTGTGAAGAGCGCTGAAATGGAGGTGTTTGCCCTGAATGTCGTTCAGTGTGCACACAGAGGAAGACTAGACTGCGGGCAGTGGCAGTGAGGAGACAGAGATTTGATAAAGGATGAGGTGACTCCTTAATCTCATCTTGGTTAATATATAGGTTTTGAGTCATAATCTCTCACGTGTTATAAAAATAATTTTGTCCAAAGAAGGAAAACTTTGGAGGATGGAGGGGTTGGGCTGTGGCCCCAACTGGTGTAGAGGCTTCCTGTTTTCTACCAAAAGCACTCTACTGGTCAGCAGCAACTAAATCAGGAGACACAGAGGTACACTGGCCCCCAGATGTGCAAATATTCACGTAAATGCTCATAATAAAAACTGCAGAGAGCTGTTTTGTGACAAGTGTCGCAGGTGTGCATTGCACCATCTGCTGGCACAGGGAGAGCATGAGACACCCTGCCAAGGGCCAGATCCAGGCTCTAGCCCCAGCAAGCCTTCCTGGCATCCTTCTCAGGGATTCCCAGGTTACCGACTTTGACTTTTTTCTCTTTTTGACCTGGTTCCCTGCAAAAGGTGGTTTCATAAACAATCATAAGGTCTTGTTTCTAAATTACTGAAAATTCTTTTCAATGTTTACATTTGAATTGTTTTTTTCAGTTTCAGGGGGCCCAAGGGGCTGGTCTGTCCCCACACTGAGTAATGAGCAAAATGACATCTATAAAGGGTGGGCCTCGCCAGCAGAGGACCACTCATTGTGCTTGCTCTTGACTTCAGCTACTTATTCTGGTTTGATCTTTCCAGATGTGAGCAGTCAAACTCTGCCAGCCCCTTTTCCTGCACACTTGCCCCAAACGCTCATCACTGCTTCAACCTCACTCCTCTACCCCTTAAACCATTCTTGCCACTGGCTGTAGCCTGTGTCCTCCTTTCCGATTTCTACATCCCATTCCTGGAGAAAGGTCTGGAAAAAGAGATCCGTGCTTGGGAGGGATAGAGGGAGGTTACTCCCACCTATTCAGTGTATGTAATAACAGATTGAGATAATGAGGAACTACAGTCCTAAAGTTCACTTCTTGATGAGTAATTGTCAGACTCGGATTCATAATTCTTCACTGAGGACTTTGAGTAAATATTTCCCTGCTTACTTGTAGGACACCACTATCTTCATCCTATTGGAAGAAAAGGAGTTTTCTTCAAATCATGAATTAGTCTAATCTAACCTTTTCCCTTGAAAATTAGTGAAATATTTGATAAGGATTCCTTTGGAATTCACTATTTACATACTTAATGGAGAAAAAGAGAAGATGAGTCTTTGAAAAGCTGAGTTGAGTGAGTTGTCATTTTCAGCACACTATACATTTCTTCAAGGCAGATGCTGGACCATAAAAATGGTTGTACCTCTCACGATTCCTAGCAGAATGCCATGCCCCTAGTTGGAGCTGGGTAAATAATTGTTTATTGACTCCGCTATGTAAACAGGCCCGATTACACACATGACCACACACACATGGATTGTCTGTGCGATGAGAGCTGGGTCCTCCAAGAGACCACATGTTTCACTTTGACCAATTTAAATACAAATTTCCTCAGCCTTGTAAAACATCAAATACCTAATACAATTTAATATTCTCTTATTGATTCATTGTCCTCATATGAAAATCAGTTATTGAGCTGTGCTCATGAGAATAATGATTCATGCTGTTAAAACTTCACCTCCCCAATGCCTATCCAGAAGAAGTGGTAAATGATGGAACATAAAGACAGACAGAGATAAAGGGACTCTGTGAGTCCTTACTGGCGAATTTCATAGAATACCACCCAACATCTAGGAACACAATGCAAATGTTAGCTGTTATTATAATTGTTCAGGATGCTCTGTTATTAGAATTTAAGCACAGAGAAGCCAGAACACTCACAGATTTCTTAGAGCTGGCTATAAAATGTTTAAAAAATCAGCACAGTCAGTTCTAACTAACCCTATTATGTCTTACCTATTCCCTAAAAGAATCCTTTGATAGACAATAATAGTAAATATCTCTTGAGGTTGAAGTGAGGGTAGGTCGGTGTCTTTTAATTTGTATAATCTTGGGCAAATTTCTTGGCCTGACTCTCAGTTATCCCATCCGTAGAGTGGAAACAATGATAGCTAATTATTTGTGATTGTGGGGAAGCAAATGAAATAATTTATATAAACTGCTTAACATTGTATAGGCGTTAACTCCTGTGTTAACATGATATCCTTTGTGTACACTATGTATCAGCATCATGTGAGTTGCTGGTGGTTTTGGAATTACATTTAGGACATTAACTTTTGGAGGTGCCAACAACATAGACATATGTTAGATTTGATGTTGGAGGATTATGTAAGTTTGTAGTGGCCTCTGAGAATTGGAGGTAAAAAATAGGATCCCATTTCATGTGTAAGTGAGAATTTATAACTTTGCGGGGGAGTCACAGATTTTTTTTCAATTGACCAGAAGTATATAATATGTGGTCATGTTAAGAACTGCTAACTCAGAAGTATGGTTTGGCATATAAACGCAAATTGTATGTACATGTTTTAATACCTTTATACAATATTGAAAGATTTGAATTGGCAGCAGTGAAGTGTCTGGTGTTGAAGAAGCTAACAAGGGTTTTAAGCCAACCAGGAAGTCAGAAGCTGGATTCTATTATGGCCACAGTGTGATTTCCACCTTCCAAAGGGATGTCCTGAGGTGTCCCAGGTATGCTTCTGGAAGGCTGACTCTGAGATGGAGTGTGGTATGTCGGATGTTTACTATGGAGAGTTCTTGGGACCAATGCTATGGAGAGGCAGGGAGGGAGAAGACAAGTTGAGAACAACTCCCAACTCCATGGGATGTTCTCCAGCTAGAATGATCTTCAGGTTGTGTTGCGACGGTGGAGATAGCCAGGTCTTGTGCTCCCACCTCGGTCAGTTATTGGATATAAATTATTCTAGAAAAAATTGTGGCATTGGCTACTCAGCAGTCTGCAGCTGAAATAATCCCCCAAGAGGTCCTTCCTTGAAGAGTGATCTGTGTCCACCCCTGAGGTTGACCAGAAAGGTAAAAAATTAGCACCAAGATGCCCTAGAGCTAGTATGTTTCAAACCATACAGCAGGGTTGAAGAAAAATGGTCACTCCTAGGGAGAAAAACCTTAACTAGTCATGGGTCAGTTTTTCAAAGAAGCCACAGTCTGTAATAGATCTCCAAACATCCGAACCAGATCTTCCTGGAAAGAACAGCTCCCAGAAATCAGAATCTCTCTCTTCTGGACTGAAGCCCACTTTGGGGGCATAGTATTTGTACCCAAAGATCATTTAATCCCAAAGAAACTGTTACACTTCAAGCTTTGTATTATGAAGATTTTAAAACATACAACAAACAGAAGTAATTGAATGAGAGACCCCCACACGGGCATCACAGAGTGTCAACATTTTGTCCTTCTCCAGAAGAATTTTTAATAGCATCAAGCGTAACTTCCTGTGTTGATCTTAGACTGATCTGGACAGGCGTGTCCTCAGAGGAGGGTGAGATTTCACAATGTTTGAAGTCATGGATGTCTCTTAATAGTGCTGACGTGAGTGCAGTTGAAGCTGTCAGAGCCTTGTTCTGGGAAGCGGCATACCCACCCCACAGACCTTCATGGTCCTGTGTCTGCACTCGGGGCACCTAAGAGGGCCACACCGTGAGTCACGGGCCAAGAGAGGAGCAGGACATTTAATTCATTTACTTCATTTTCATAATTCTGTTGTGTTGAGAGGACTCCTGGAAATCGGTGAACTTGGAAATGACTTGCCAGCCTCCTGTGCTCTCTGTAATTTTTCAGCCCACTATTTTTGATTTTCAAAGTCAAAATCAAAATTTCTGTTTAAGAAAGGGGTATCTGAGTGCAATTCTACAGAGAATGTCCAAAGCAATGTCCGGGGTCTGATTAGGACCCTGTGATTTAAACATCCGGACCAGATCTGATTCCCTTGCAAGTTCAGGTCCCCAGGCTGCCTGCCAAAATGGCCAGGCTAATGCCTCAGCCTGTCAGACCATGCCTTTGCTCGCCTGTCCCGGGCAGGGGCAGAGCAGCTCAGCTCTGGCGTGCTCGGGAGTGACTCAGCAGTCCATCTTACCCCTGCAAGAGCCAGCAGGAACGTGGTGGTTGTTTGGCCCCAGAGCAGGTGGTGATGGGGGTTGTGGCGGTTGCATTTCCTCTTGAAGGTGGGGGCTCAGCTGTTTCCTTGGTCACGCGCCCCTAGTAAGTGCTTGGAGGAGGCAGGGGGCCAAGAATACAGCTGAGACTTGAGCTGCTGCCAGCTCCCAGCAGCTGCTTCTCTGTTCTCTGAGCTGGAACCAACCCCAGGCTGCAATGTGGCCTGATCTGGCATTCGGGGAGGGGCCTGAGAGAAGTGTCACTTGCACATTCTGAGTGGCTTAACCCACCTGCTGTGTGTGTGTGTGTGTGTGTGTGTGTGTGTGCACGTGGTCTAATTTAGGGGACGAATCTCTGATATTCACATTATATGAAAAATCTTAGCTTGGTGAAGAAAGCAAGAATTTTACCCTTTTGAGGTCAGTGGATTTGCAGAACTTCAAGGAATTATTTTAAAAAGATAAAGTTGAGGGTACCATCATCCTAAGTCAGAATGCATGTGTTTAATATAAGCATGTTTTGGTTTATATTTATGTCTTTCTACATATGCACAGAAGCAGCTTGGGAAGGTTAGTGAACTAGGAGCATCACTAGAACTGAGTTCCTAGTTGTTGTGTGGCCTTTACAAAGATAGACATGTGATTTGGGGTATCATCATTGCCCTTGGCCTGAGCTTTATCTTTGTTTATTTGTTTGTTTAATATATTGATTGAAGACAATCTCCCAGATCAGAGGATGAGAACTTGTTTTTTGGGGGGAAGTAAAGAAGCTAAAGTAACTGGAAACTTTTGAGCAAAGTTCTGTTCGTGGACACTCTAAAGAAACTACAGGATCAAACCTGGACTTAGTTCCCACACACATCTATGTATCTATTTCTACAGAGCAATCATTGTAAGTCCTTTAAAATGGCTTACTGTAGAGTTGTTTTATCTAATGTTAATACATCCATTTGGAGGTTAAAACATCATATCAAATCTTGAGGATCCGTTATGTCTTACATTTGGGAAACGAGAAAAAACTCTCTGGGTAAACATCACATGAGTTCATGACATTATCCTCCTGTTTAGAAGTACCCTGTTTTTGAAGAGCCGCTTAATGAACTCCACCGAATTTTGTAAAACAATTAATACAATTCCGAAGCCTCGTGTCCAGGTCCTCCTAAAGAGGAGGGTTCTGTTCTAGTTGTCTCTCTTCCTCTCGTTCCTACCCAGGAACTTACTTAGACTATTAGATTAAATGAAAAGATGTTCAATTCATTCTGTTCTTTATGGTTTCGGAAGGAAAGCGTGATGTGTGTTGTCATGGTGTTAAAAATACCTAGATCATTGCTGGCGGTATATGGGTTCAACTGGTCTTTCTCCAAATTCTCAGACGTTAGCTCCAGCCTTGTTCCTTGTCCTCAAAGACCAGTGACTGCAGGCGGGAGTTGTTTGAAAGTGACAAACCTACATGGGGACTGCTCCGTGAAAGGATCTAATAGAGGAGCATACGTGGAGAAAGCTATAGACGATTATAGACGTCACCCGTGTACCTTTCTCTGAATCCAAAGTGACAAAGGAGAAGGGAATCACATTTCTTTCAGTGAAGTTATAGGGTCTGTTCACATACTGTTAAATTTTCTTGACATCTTTTTGTTGATTTCTTGTAGAGGGAGGTCTGTTTAGAACACACAGTATTCAAGTCAGTGGTTCCATTTAAAACATCCTTGAATTCTTAAGAAATTTGAGGCCAGTGTGACTTGCAATTTTTACCGACTTGGGTTGTTTAATGCAACTGAGTTGTATTGATTTTCATATTTATTCCAAGCACAAAACATATTTTGTCTTAATTTATATCACAGTGTTTATATAACTAGTTTTGAGATTCCTTTGGCTTTTTTTTTTAATAAAGATTTTTATTTATTTATTTGACACAGAGAGATCACAAGTAGGCAGAGAGGCAGGCAGAGAGAGAGAGGGAGGAGGAAGCAAGCTCCCTGCTAAGCAGAGAGCCTGATGCGGGGTTCGATTCCAGGACCCTGGGATCATGACCTGAGCCGAAGGCAGAGGCCTAACCCACTGAGCCACCCAGGCGCCCCTCCTTTGGCATTTTTAAAGTGGATTGAAAAATTTTGTTACATTGGTTTGTGTGTAGGGTCATTTTCTTCAGTTTATCTTTGGCATCCATTTAAAACATGTTTTCATAGACTTAGTTCCTTTTATTGCATACTGGATTAGATGTAATTATTCTGTACTTTTGATTTTATTAAGAATTCTCTTCATTGTCTTTACTTCCATGTTTTCTGACTAAATGGGTAATTACATTGCAACCACAAACACGTTTCATGGTTCAATTAACACTGCAAATAACCAATTTGAATTCACTCATTATTTTTTGGTTTCTTCTCAATTTTAATGTTTACTTTTTTGAATATAAGAGTAAAATAGTGTCACTTGAGAACACTTAGAAAGCTGTAAGCATGTGTACACACTTTATCCCATGAATCACAATTCATCTCAAAGTATTGTGGTTAAAGTTGAAGTTTTGGGACCTGTCTTGTCAGGATTTGAGCTCTAGTCCCACCCTTTCCTAGAGTAAAATCTTGGCTAGGGTACTTCATGTCTCTGTGACTCAGTTTTCTCCACTCCAAAATGAGACATTGAAGGGTTAATCTATTTATACTAAAATTTTTAATCAAAATAATGTCAGGCACAGAGTATTGGAATTGTTTCAAGTTGACACTGTTCATATTAGCATATATATTTATTTTTATATATTTTTGAAGCTTCTTTTTTTTTAAGACGCCCCCTGTTTATTTGACAGAGAGAGACATAGGGAGAGAGGGAGCATAAGCAGGGGGAGCAGTAGGCAGAGGGAGAGGGAGAAACAGGCTTCCCGCTGTGCAGGGAGCCCGATGCAGGACTCGATCCCAGGACCCAGAGATCATGACCTGAACCGAAGGCAGACGCTTAACAGACTGAGCCATCCAGGTGCCCCTTTATTTTTATATAAATCTTAAATTGTATCACAGTAAAAATAGCTTTATTTACCAATGTGATTTATGGCAATGATAATGATGATGGGGAAATAACTGCTAATTTGAAAGGGAGACCGCCACAGTTTTACATTATGACAAGGCACCGTAATCTCATGACTTGTTAAAATTATGTATTAATTTATTAAATGAGTGCTTCATCAAGCCATTACTGAATGCCAGGTGTTTCAGGATAGTCACTGTTTTTAAAGAACTTTGGTGAGAGAGAGATAAGTAACGGATGGAGTCTCCCTGAAGAAGCAAGTATTTTTTGCAGTGTTCGCTGAAAGCCCAGCGGCATCGGCAGCTTGGCTTACTTCTTAATGCATGTTGGAGAGGCGCTGCATTAAAAGAAAAGAAGAGGAGAGAAGCACTGAAAGATTCTTAGAGTTGATTAAAGGGAAATACAATCTAGTCTGAAATGGGGAGTTAGAGGGCACAATAGCTTAACTTGCAAGGAAATTTTGAATGATATCTATCTACCAGTACTCCAAAGTAATGCACTCTGGAAGCCAGCAATGGAGCAGGCATTTTGCCACCATATACATCCTTGAACAGACACAGACTTTAAAAAGGCAGATTTTTATAGGCCAGGTTTAAAGCATTGTGTACCAGAAATGTGGACTAGAACATCCCTGTATCAGCTCTGACTTTGTTTTTATTTATTTTGGGGGGAGGAGTCGTCCTAAATAAGAAAGTATTCATTTTTGTGGAAACATTTCCTACTAAAATAAGGATAGAAAAAAATAGGAGCTACAAACCTTTTGGGGGAAAGCTATAAATGTTATTTCTAAGAAATTTTGTATTTATTGCATCCTATATATACATATATCCCAGATGTGTGTGTGTGTGTGTGTGTGTGTATTTAGAGAGAGTTTGTATTAAGAAGGTTAGAGGGGGCACCTGGGTGGCTCACTCTGTTAAGCGTCTGCCTTCCGTTCAGGTCATGATCCCAGGGTTGTGCGATCAAGTCCTGCATAGGGCTCCTTGCTCTGCAGGCAGCCTCCTTCTCCCTCTGCCTTTGTCTCTCATGAATAAATAAATAAAATCTTAAAAAAAAAAAAAAGGTTAGAGGGTACACTTTAAATAGGCCATGGTGAATATAATATCAGTAACTTATTATTGTCAGTCAGAAAATAAATTTTGCCCAAATATTTATTTCAAGAAAAGCCTGCAGTTATCTTCCAAAATTCACTAAGAGAAGTGCCCAAATAATTCAGCTGTAGTGCTTTAAGGACAAAAGAAAAAACAACAGAATAAATTTACTCCTGATTTGTGTATACAGCTTTTGAAAAAATAAAATGTGTGAAAATGCTGCATCATAACACCTTTTAAAAGTAAATATTCCTAGATTTTCTAACCAGTTTGTAATAATGAGACTAGGGCACATAATTGGCAACAGAGCCTAGGTTGTGCCCAGAGAAAGCCAGGTGATGAGGTAGGTTTTACTGATAACCAGAGCCCTTTTTTAAGAACAAAAATCTTTTAAAATATGTCTCACCGAATTCATGTATAAATGCTACAGCCCGCAGGGAGTATCCAGATACGCAGTACTTTTTTGAGGTTTGCAGAGTCACCTTAACTTTGGCATCTTGGTGAACCCAGTGGATTACCAGTAGAGGGAATAGCGTGCATTTTCAGCTCATGAGTTACTGTCCCCTTGCTCAGGCTGGGGTCTTTGATAATTCGAATAATCATGGCCTGACCTGAAACTGGCATCTCTGCACAAGCCTCATAGGAATAGACAGAATTTCCAACAGAGAGCCAGTATTTCCAGAATTGCAATGGAACCTGCCAGGTTATAAGAATAACTTTAGACCCCAGAGGATTGTTTCAAAGACCTAGGACTGTACAAATTATATATGCACAAGCATACAGGCTTTCTGTCTCTGTCTCCCTCCTTCCCTCCCTCTCGATAGATAAACAATAGATAGATAGAAGATAGATGGGTAGACAGATAGATACATACATACATACATAGATACATGCATACATAGACCTTCATCCTTACTTAGTATGTAAACCTTGTGAGGCTAGTCATTCATGTTAATATGATTAGAATTCATTGGCACTTATACATTCAAATTACTTTTCTTGTCATCGTGTAGATCACTTTTGAAAGGTAACAGGATCCTATTATGCTCTTTACTTTCCTTATATCTTCCTCTTTTTTTTTTTTTTTTCAGTGAAAATATGTAATCATTGGAGGTGCAGAGAACATTTTCCTATATACCGTGCTTTAGCAAATACAGGGCAATGCTCTCCCTAACATATTATTTATCTAATGAACAATCTTGTCTCTGTTTAAATGTCAGTAATAATGGGCGATTGGCTCTTTTTGTCTTTCTAGTTTTAAATCGATTTGTGAAAATTAGTTTATTTTGCAGGCTTCATCATGAATTCCTTCAAACAGCCCATGTGCCACTGTCACAGATTAATTTTGTGTGTTGTTTCTGACAGCTGGGCCGGCCTGCCTGCCTTCTTCCCTTCTCTCCATCCCTGCCTCCTTCCCCTTTCTTTCTAATTTACCAGTATGAGTAAAGAAAAGTTATTTTTCCCCCACTGTATAGTGTTGCCCCATGTTGAGACCTTTTCTTGGACTTGGACTTTTTATTTAGGAGACCATATCCAGCAAAAATAGATTCTACTTCTGAGCGTGTCTTGCTATGTATTATGAATACAATGAGTGACTTCTTTTTTATTTATGTTTAAAACCTTGAAGTTATCACAAATAAGCTGTAGCTCAAAAGCTGAGTGTTGCATATTATATACGACTGGCAGATCTTTTATTTCTGTGATGCACCAAATCACAAATTCGATTCTTTCCCAGACAATTTCAGCCTGGCATTTCCAATCTGTAGCCTGGATGTACATTCTTGCAAACTTTTAAATACTGCATTCACGTATGTTTTCATTCTTTGGTGCAATACCAATTTCCAGTCTCATTCCAGGGATCAGGCTGCCCTACTTTGTTGTAGGAATGCTCTATCCATTTGATTTTTAAACGCAAGTTTGCATATCGGATACCCTGCCGTGGCTGGGACAGCCTTATGCCTTATAGAAATGTCAGTTTGCGTCGGAGTTTGCTTCCATCGAAGGGCCTAGAAAGCAAGTTAAGCCTCAAGACTATTTCACTTTAATGACAACACACATGGGTAACGCGGATAACCTCCTCCAGGCCTTAGCCTAGGCAGAATAGAGAATCCATGAATAAAATGAGGCCTAATCTTCAACTTCGCCATCAGGAAGCCTTGGGAATTCCTGCACACGACTTTACCCTTTTCCTTCAAGAGTCACAGGAGCCTTCAGCACTGGAACCACACGCTAATCTCTCTCAACACTTCGTGTGGACACTGTCCGTGTGTTCCTTGACTTGCATTAATCATTCCTGCCAGCTCTTTTACATAGAGTTGTCTCAGAACCTGCTTTTTCTCTTTCTTCTTCAACAGCTAACTCTGGCAGGCTGTAATACCACACAGAGCTTACACCAGCTCGTATTTTTGTAAGATTATCCAACTGTATTAGGTATTTAAGAATATAGAGACTTTAAAAATGCAAAAAACCCATTTCCCTCCATGTGGGTTTCTCAGCGTGGAAGGGTGCTGTCAGAAGGTTTCCCAGGGAACACCCAAGGTGGGAGAGTCCATCAAAGGAGAAGGCCTTCACCAGCAAAGGTCTGTCATCTTGAAAGCAACCAATTCTTTTAACATTTAACCAACCGTCCCTTTAAGTGAAAGTATTTTGTTTAAAAAAAATAACAAAAACTTTACATGAGGTTGGGACAGGGACAAGGCGGCAACGTCATCCTGTCTGGCCAGCCTTTTGAGGAAGGGAGCAGTCATGTGACTGACGTTCAGGCAGGCCAACTTTGAAACTGCAGCCTCTCTCCTTCAAATGACCAACCACAGGCTCCCTTTAGATCCCTTTCCAAGTGCAGCATCTGGGGTCCGATCAGCATTGCCACAGATGGCTCTGGGGCTGGAGGGCTGCCCACCACAAGCAGGCACACACCAGTCCGTATGTCTCCTGGCTAAGCCCTGGGCACTGCAAAAACATGGACTCTGGACTGGAAGTTTCCTGACAACATTTCCCTCCCAGGAAAATACCCATTTCTCCTTTAAGCGAAGCGGTGTGAACCGGGGTCTGCTGCATGTTAAATACCATCCAACAGTCCGAGATACACAGGTCCTCTGTCCGGGGACTCACTCTCCAGTGGCTCCATTAGTCATCTGACACATTGCTTCCGAATGCTTATATTTAGAGCAGGACCCAAATCAAGCCAAACTCTTGGTAGCTTAAAAATAAAAACATGGAGACATTGTTTTGCACATTGGCTTTCGTTTCCTGTATGTTTGTTCTACCTGAGTCTCTGGGAGTCCTTTCTGTGTAGATAAATAGCTCCTTCTACTTGCTGACTGCTAGCCTGTCTCCCAGGAAAGGAGGCACCCTGAGAAGCACTGGACTGCCTTTTCTTCAGCGCTTGCGATCCTGAACGCACACGGGCCCTGTGATGGTTTTGCTGTTACTCTCCTACATTTACCTTTGAAATAGGCTTTTGAGAGATTTCATTGTGGGGAGGCAGAATTCCAGCACCATGCTGCTACCCACTGGTAGCACTGGGTACCCAAAAACATATTGAAGGCATTCATTTATGCAGCTGTTCAGGTTCATCTTCTTCCCGGAAGTCTGAGGATAGCAGAGCTGACCTATCAGTCGCTTAAATTCTTCTCTAGCAGGTGTGTTGATCTCGGCACGGTGGCTTTTTCGTTTCCATGGTGGGGTTTTCAGGGCTTTCACTATGTCATTTTGTGTAGCACTATGTTCGGCGGTATAGAGGAGAGAAAAACACAGCAGGAGAAATCAAAAGGCTCTAGCGTTCAAGAAGGGGCAGAGCTGGCACATGCCATGGAGGGAGAACCCCTTCCTCTTGGTGGTGTGAGCACCACTGCACCTGACGTTGGTGCCACTGCCATCTGAGAGGGGCAGTGACAGGTGAGGGAGGGCTTCATAGAGTGCTGTTCCTTGCATCTACCAGTTCCCTTAAGACTGTAGTCAAAATTATCCTTTGAGAACAGAAGACCTTGAGAAAACCTTAAGTCTCTGGTTAGCAGTGCCCTATGTTGTTTGTGTCATATGCTTAAGCAGCTAGATTGCTTTGCTCTTAAATCTCCTGGTCTGTTGAATTCTCTGGTTAGATTGGCAGCTCCCTCAGGGCCGGCACCATGTCTTTCCTTTCTCTAGTATCCTCTCCAGAAGGTCATGGAATGTTCCATGCAGTACATGCTCCTTAAGTAAGCTCCCACTCTCTCTCCGATGCAAAAGCCCACTATCAGAGCCTTCTCGAGACCCATGTGTTCAGAAACATCATGGTTTTGCCTTTTGACCTTTTAGTGGCTTTTGGGGGTTTTCCCTTAGCCCTTACCACATGGATTTGCAGGTGTTGGCTTTCAGGTGGAGGAAGCAGAAACCAGAACAGTCCCCCGGCCACCACTGATGAGACTGCAGAGAGAGGTTGGGCACTTCCTTTGCTTCACCGAGCGCCAGGCATCCTTCTCAGCTCTGAAGTTAACACAGAGCTAGACTGAAACCTGCAGAAATCCCTGCCACGGTGCATCTTAGGGAATAGGGGGGGAAGAGGGATTTTTAAGGACTTGATTCAAATATGGGGCCTCCTCAAGAATGACTCATTTGCATTTTGAAGACCCTGTGGATTCAGTGGTTGAAGGAGTCAACAGCCAGCTGACGACACACTTAAGAGACAGGACAAGAAGGCAGCTTTGCTGTCCTCCCCACTACAGGCGAGCAACGAATGGTGCCGTTGATAGGAGGATGAAGTGTCATAAGCCATGGAAAATAGTCCAAAATTATCCATGTTGAAGTGAACCCTCAAGAAAAGCATTTGTTGGTGTGGTGGTTGAATCCTGTTGAAAGAGCTTACTGTCACTATGCTAATGCACAATCAAAGCCCGGAGAGCTACCCTCCCCATAAGCAGAAATTCCCTTTGTGCCTGTGTCTCCTGAAATTCCCCACGCTGTACTTGGGATGGCAGCATACATCCGTTTCTGCTAACATCTCTCCCTCCTGCGTCTCTCCCTCCCTTTTGGGAATAGAGCACGCCCCCTGCAGTCAGAGACCCTTAAGACCCTTAGGACATTTTGGTGTTTTATTTTGGGGAAGAACCCTTTGATTTATTTTCTCCCTTGGAAAACCTTTTCATTTTTATGTTGTGGGCTGGGAGAGGTGGGGTGCGGGGGAGGCAGAGCTGAGGTCATGGGCGGGTAATTTAAACTCCTATGTTAATTCTTTTAATGAAGGTTGGTAATGATGTTAGCTAATGATAATTCTGAAAAAGGCAACATTAGGTGTGAAATATCCATAATCTATGGCACCAGATACTACACACTGATATAAGAGAAAATAAAGATATCATCGTGATGAAAACCTCTTATTTTTCCTAATTTGCATTTGGGAAAAACATGAATTTTATGGTCATTTCAAACACCCAACAGAGTAACAATTAATCAATTTATCTTTGCTTTTATTCATTTTATCTGCATGTCTCTTCCTTTCTTCTCTCCTGCAAGAAAGGTTTTAATAACTCAAACATTTAGCTCCCACTCTGCCACCTATCACTGCGTCACATTTGTTAAGTTTCATTGTTTTTGAAGTGACAGATGCTTCTTTCACTTTTTGTAGGAATGAAGGAGAAGAGTTCATGTCATATGTGCTGAATAAAATTAATATTTCTCTCCTCCCTTTTTTTGAAATGCCTGTTCTCCTCATGATAAATTTTTATCATTTTGAATCTTTTAAGCCAGAGTTGAAAATATGTGTTTTGTGACAACTCCTTGCTCCATTACAAGTTGTCTCCAATACAATAACTGAAAACAGATAATGGGTTATTTTCTTAGTATCGAGATCCTCCAAAAGAGGACATTTTTAAACACTGTATTGAACTGAATTTAGGATCTGGAAGTTTGAATACCTGTGAGTATAATAACACCCAAGCAAAAGTACCATTTCTGTTGGTCACCCCCCAGTCCCTGAAATAATATTGTCAGTTGTTGATCACAGTACAGTGATATTGAAAGAAATGTTTAGGGTGAGTGTGAAAGTCAGTGGGATTCCTGGAAGTTCTAATTACTTAGGAACATTTTGGTTTTGGCAAAGTTATATGGTATCATTATCAACAAGATCCCATCAGTGTTATTTAAGTTTGCAAAAAAAAAAAAAAAAAAAGAATTGTTTTAGTTATACTTGGAATTACAAGGCAACTCCCCAACTCTGAGATCCTGAATTTTTTGCCTGAAGATCAGGGAGACATTCATTTCTAAAGGTTACATGTGTTCTGGCATCAGTATAGATTCTAATTAATTGTTCCACATTAAAAATGTATAATGCCTTCCTGCAAACTCCCGGCACACTTTTTCTGGGAATCCTGCAGGCATGTGATTTCCTGTATGGCTTCTGGAAAGATGGGTACTGTGAGTTCTACAAGTAGAAGGAGGAAATTGGGCAGATAGCTAGCAGATAACTTTAGGTCATTCTGATAATTATGGTTTATGGGATTTTAGGATTTTAAAAGAGAAAGGCTGAGAAAAATGTCTAGAAAACCACATAGATCCATGTGACATTAAGAATAAAAATTGAGAAGAAACACATACATCATCAGACAATACATTTGTGCAATTTCTGTGCAGTATTTATGGTTCCTGTGAGAGGAGGGAAGACAGTAGTCTAGGGGAAAACAATGTGTTGATCCCTCTTGTACTATCCTGGAAATTAATTGCATAGATTAGGTGAGCCTGGTCTAGATTTCTAAGAGAGTCATCATTAGAGGAATACAGGGTATTAAAAGAAGCTCTGATCCCCAATCAAAATGACAATGTTTTTGACCCCACTCTGTCACTATATGTTTGTGAATTTCATCCAGTTTACTGGATGTAATGTCAGCTAGATTGGCTCATGCCAAGGGTCTTTGAAATGCTGTGGCTCTCTGGGTACTTGAATATTTTTTTTCTTTAAAATCATACCTGGCTAGAGGCAGATGATACTACCTTGTAATGGATAAATCCTTCTTAGACTCTAAGATGAGACCGGTTATAAAGGTGGTGATTAGCTGGTATGGTTCATGAAAGTTGAGACTATTTAAAATTTCCAAGAATAGTCCCAGTCCTAGGAGTCACACCATCAAACCCATATCATCCTCAATACTTTCTTAGAGTCTTGGCTTATTTTCAATTTTGGTAGCAGGTCTATTAGCCCTGTTCTCTGTGGCATTGATTTTGGTCAGAAAATTCTCCTTCTCGACAATAAAAAAAAAAAAAAAAAAAAAAAAAAAATGAGCCAGTGACATGACAAGCTCTTGCTGATCAGCTAGCTGCTTTGTTACTTCCAGCTCTCTCATCCAGATTATCTACACCCTCGTGTTTACGCTGAGCTAAGAATGTGTCTGGAATTGTCTTTTTCAGTTAGAAACGGTGTCTGTTACCTTGTGTGGGGGAGAGCACTTTGACCTCACACACATTGATTCTGGTAGAGGTGTAGTGGAAAGTTCTCTGAATGACATACCCTAACTTCTCTATTCTTGAATACGTCCACATTGGATAAAATAAATTGAATAGCAAAGCTTATCTTGCCAAAGACAAGACTGCTAACATGATGATAAGAATGATGATGGTTTCATTTACGGGGTATCTATATGAGTCCAGTACAAACCTGGGCAGGTTATTTCCACAGAACTTGTCTTTACATGTACATGTTACTGATATATCAGAGGAAATTTGTAAAGTAGAATGACAGTCCTCCTCTTGTACTACCATTTTCTGCCTTTAATCTCTTTGTATGTATATTAATTTGTTTCCTTGTGATTTATATCATATTCAGGGAGAAAAAGTTTTTTTTGTAGGTTCTTTTTTATTGTGATGAAATATACATAATATGATATTTCTCACTTTAGTCTTTCCTTAATGTACAATTCAGTGGCATTAAATACATTTACAGTGTTGCATAACCATCATCACATCTATACCCATAACTTTTTCATCATTCCCCAAAAAACCTCTGTACCAATTAAATAACAACTTCTTTCTTCCTTACCTACAACCCCTGGAAACATCTACTTGGTTTTTATGGCCTGCCTTATCCTAGGTACTTCAAATAAGTAGAAGCATACAATATTTGTTCTGCATCTGTCTCATAATATTTTCATTGTCCATCCATGTTGTAGCATGTATCTGGATTCTGTTCCTTTCTAAGGCTGAGTAATATCTCCCTCTATCCCCCATGTGTGTAGTGCCTTCTATTCATCCATTCACCTGTTGATAGACACTTGGGTTGTTTTCAACCTTTTGGCTGTTATGTATAGTTTTGCCATGAAAACAGGTATACAAATATCTGTTCAAGTCTCTGCTTTCAATCCTTTTGGATATACATCTAGGAGTTGGAAGTACTGTACTGGATCATATGGTGGTTCTATGTTTAAAAAGAGAGGTTCTTTTTTTTTTTTTTTTTCTCCTTAGTTCTAAATTTTGGAGAAAGACCAAGGCTAATTTCTCTTTCTCTGAATTTTTATTCATTTAAGCATTTGAAAATAGCTATGATGTCCTTTCTAAGTGTCCTCTTGTCTAAGCTAAAAATTCCAAGTGATGTAACCTGTTTTTTTAGAACCTAAATGTAAGATCTTCTCTCAACCCCAGCAACATTTCATGTCATTACTTTCATCCATTACTTCATGCTATGGGGATATCCAAATAGCTTATTCTGGGATCCAGTATATTAGACCCTTTTCCCAAGTTTATGTTTCCTAACTCTGAGATACACTGAGAAAACATCTAAGAATTATAAAAGCAAAAGTCATCTTCCTTTCCACTTCATGAAAAATCACAAAGGGAATGGTGAAGATAAAATTACATAATCCATCTTTAAAATTTCTCATGTGGATCCATTAGAGGTATTCAACTTTTATTTTGTATAATTAGAAGAAGAAGTGTTTTGTTGACATTATATTAGTTGACTTGAATATCATGTCACAAGGTAGAACATCCTTTCACAGAGCAGAGAGGTTCCAAAAGACTTGCTATAAAAATGAGGAATGGAAACTTGGCCTTTTTCTGTTGGCTGTTTTCACTGAGCTCAGAATTCTCTTGTTTTAAAGGTGCTTGTGATTATTGTGGGGCTGTTTTTATGACCAAAACTGTGACATCAGTTATTTCCATTACTGGGATTCTGCTAAATGTTGATCTAAATTATGTTTGTGTCTAGTTTATTACACTTGCTAAAGAAGAAAAAGTGATATTCTACATATGATATGCTACATGTTTATAAGCTGCCTAGCTCTTAAAACTCAAATAAGAATATTCATGCAAAATGTTTCTGCCCCTAGTATGAAAATTCCTTTTCTTAAATATCCCCTTAGGTTCTTCTTTCAAAACAGTTGTCTAGTTATTTTGGCATTTGCTAGGGTAACTCAAGAATCTTACAAAATGCCTGTACATTGGGTTGACCAAAGAGCTTAATTAGAGGGTACAGCACCTGGTTGACCTTTTCTTGTATTGAAGAAGAAAATTTTCTTTGGGAAATTAAACTTATGTGAAAATGTGATGTTTTGTTGCGCTGGGAAGATGCTAGTCTGTATAGTCTGTTCATCTCATGATTGATCTCATTCCTGAAAGGATCATACTCCAATTACATTATTTTTTACTCTTTAAACTTAATTTTACATACTCAGAATATTTTTAAGCATTAACAGAATAACTGTTTTGATAATAGGATGTGCCTTTAGTTTCTAAGGCGTCACAGTTTTCAAAAACCTACCCAGTCCATTGACAAATCAATAATATTCCTACAATTTGTAAGTGGCATACATTTGCAGAACTTTGACTAGTTAGAAAGGAAGAAAGAAAGAAAGAAAGAAAGAAAGAAAGAAAGAAAGAAAGAAAGAAAGAGCAATACATTAGGGGAGAAACATTTCGATCGTTCAAATAAATGTTGATTGGGTCATTTCATCATACATTACCTGTATTGATTTGGGATAAGTAATCTTATCATTCTGTGTTAGTTTTTAGTAAAAGGATTATGAGGAAAGTGACTAATAAAGCTACCTTCCCGATTTGCTAATAGCATTCAACTTTAATTTCCCATTTGAGATATCCCCTGAGAGCTAAATCACTCCTGGAATTTGAATCTAATCCTGAGCTTTCTCCAAGTGCCCGCCTAGTGGTTGCACCTTGCTCCCCTTTCCCTGGCTTTCTCATCCCACCACCCCACAATTGTTACTGTTTTCAACTGTGAAGTAAGCTCAAGAAGAAACAACCTAAATATAATGAGAAGTCGTAGTGATTTTCCTCATGGAAAACAGTTGACATCCCTGTTGATCAATTTCCTGTAGCTTGTTTTTCAAGCAATTGACTGCCTTTGCTACACACTATCCCTTAAGTTATGGTTACAATATTGTTACCACTGAAAGAACTATAGTAATTTTATTTTGTTCCTTTGTATAGGGTCTCCTTTTGCTACTTCCACCCTTCCCACTCTAACAGTTGAAAGTTGGCCAGCATCTCCATTAATCAAATGCTAGACAAAAGATATTTGTCAAAAATAGTTTTGCTTTTTTTGTGAAAATGGGAAAAATTTGAACAGATAAAGATTAAATAGCAGTGCAAGAGTCGGGTAGTTTGGCGGACAGAAATCTAGAGTAGTGTTGATTCCCTGGCATGGCTTTCTTAGCAAAGAGAACAATTTTAATCAGTTACAAAAATATTTGTGATCCATATGTTCCTCTCTGCTCATTCCCATATGCCCGTATTCCCTTTTATCTCAGTGGAAGATGACTTTATGATTCAGGCAGGCAAGAATAAAATACCTCGCTGACTTTAGAGCTCAGTGCTATTTCAAAACGTGTCCCGATAATTACGCACACACATGTATCTAGGCTGTTCACGCTTTGGGTTGGTTACGTGAATATCAGTTTGTTCTTCCTTTTTCTTCATGGAAAGAATTATATCTTGCATCCACCTACTGGGGTTGGAATAACACATCGAAGGCTTAGATTCAAAAACTGCATTTGCTCTTCACCTGCTGGATTAAATGCCACTGTACAAGTATGAGGAACAGAGCACAGAAGACAAAAAGATTGCGGTGATCGTTGATAACTTCATTTTCTTTGGGAAAAGGAAAACAGAACCCAAAAAGCATGTGGTAATTCCATCCATCACTGGTGCCTATTCTGAGACGTATTAGATGATGGGCTGGTTATTTAGATAGATCCTAATTTTAAGACATGCTGACTTCTGGTTAATATCGAGTGTTAGTCGTAGTAGCCATGGTGAAACTGGTCAAAATTGGAAAATTAAAATGACTGTTGATTAACGATCCATTTTTGTCCTCAATGCATGTTCGCTTGGCTCTCGTTGATAGCTATATAATGTCTAACAACCAAAGAAACATGTTGTAAAGCCAAATTGGCCATTCTGATGACACATGAATAAGGCTAGAAATTATCGACTGTCTTTGTGATCGCATTTTCAACAGTTGTTTCTCCCTTGCACAACAAATGGTGTTGTAATCCAATATGTTGTTAATATAGCCACAGCAAAATCCGTCGAGGAGCCGGCTGTGCTCATTTAAACTTGGGAGGGGGGCAGCGAGGGTGAGGCAGGGAGTGTTTTTCAACTTCAGACAAAATAACTGAGATGCATTTAGCGTTTGCAAAGATGGGTGTGTGCTGGGAGAGGTGTGCATGCTGCTGGATTTAGCAGGTGTGCCCCAGAGTTGCAGCAGAAGGGAGAGACACCGCTTGGTTTTAGCAAATATTATTAGGAATCCGTCTCTGTGTTTGCATTCAAGCTGTCTTTGCCGCTGCTCCTGTAGGAGTTGTGAGAAAACGAAAGTGCACATTATAGCGTGGATTGTTTTCAACCGGCTCAAAGTTTGCAAATCTGTTGAATCCCTCTGACAGTCTTTCTGTGCTGTCAAGCAGAATGCCCAGCTGGTGGAGGCAATCCTGATGGGGAAGGAGAGGAATGGGGAGACCGTGTTCACTGCCCAAGGAGAATATTAGGAATTCTTTCCAAACTGTAAGCGGGGAAGAGAGAGCTCTTTCAGCCATGCTGTTGTGAAAGTTTCCTTTTTCCCTTTTTCTTTTTCCACTTTCATAGATAATGCCCATTAAATCAAAATTTTTAAATACGCTTCATTAGGACAACTTTCCTAAAGAAAGGAGTCTCAGAAACAGCATTAAAGTATATTATATTAACCTATAATTAATACAAAGTCTTTGGTTAAAAAGGAGGCAAGACTTATAGCTCATAGGTGATCTCGATTCTCACGGAGGCAAACACACAGGCTTGGTTCTTTTTTTTTTTTTTTCCTTCCCTTTTTTTTAATATAAAGTGCAAGATTTCACTAAAAAAGGTTAAAATTGAAGTGAGTAATCTTCGGTGCATAATGCAATTGTTAATTTTAGCTCCCTGCGTGGGTGCCGCTCTGACTTGAACAGCCGGGCTGTAGCCTTCATTAGAGAAGAAGCAGGCAGCCCGAGACAGGTGGGGCTGGATCAAGCTGTGAACGTGATTTGCTGGAAGCTGGTCATTAGTGTTAGAAATCTGGTCTTATTTATTTGGTTCTTCACCCTACCATGACTATTCAATTATTATTATTGACTTTTCATCTTTTTTCAGGTTGACGATGTGTCAAACCGTGTAAGGGAATCGCATGGAGATGGGCATTCCGAACTGTTAATGGGGACATGGGACTCCAGTTGTCTCTGATCACTTGTGTGGATTTTCCTGGTGTAGAACGACAGAAGCCGCTAGTAAGTCGTCAAGACCTACGGCAGGAATTCTGCACGAAAGGTAAAGGCCTTGTTGTCCAGCTGTCATCTCGTCTATATTTTGTTATCCTATAAATGTGCCTGTTCTCATAGAAGAGGTCATTCGGTGTAACCAAAAAAGACGGGATCTAGAGCAGGGACTCAATTGGCTTGCAGTTTATAAAATTAGAGCTCAGTTTGTTCATTCCATTTTAAATCTAGTCACAATCTGCTTTTCTATTGAAATGCTTTGAAGACCGAGTTAGGGCAATAGAAGTCCATCTCCTCCCCCTGCCCAGTATCTTGAGAAACAAGCTGTTTGCCATGAGAAACAGAACCGTTGTTAAGGACACACATAACCCTCCCAGGGTCACTGAAATATGAGGAACCTATCTGAATACACTGGATGGATATCCTCAAATCTCCCCAAACTTAAAAGTAGTGCTCACCAGTAACTCACAGACTCAAGGCACCATTCTTTAGAAAACTCTTCCTTTTACATTCCCATAATCCTTTGCCAAGTAAGCCTGTGTTTTTTAAAGATACCATTAGATACCATCTGTTCTGTCATGGTAGATCTTAGCAGATTTGCAACAGAAATCACCGTGGTTTAGATTTTTCTCATGCTTCCCATATCCAGTTGGAAATAAAGTTACTGAATTAGTAAATGGTAATTAAACACTCCCAAAGAAACTTATCCCTGACTTGTCCAGTAATCATTACCATTTGAATGACTGGGAAGAGGGCAGTCATCGGTTGGGAATTTTCTGTGGAAGAACTGACTTTCTAGGTCACACTGTTTCTTTTTCTTCTTCCTTCTTTCATTCTTTCTGTATTTCTTTCCTTTCTCCCCTAACCCCTTTTCCCCCCTCACATCTTAAAAAAAAAAAAAAAAAAAAAAAAAAAAACTGAGGAGGAAGTAAATGCTAAATTATTCATGAACCTCATTTGACAGCATATCAGAAGGGGAAGTGTCAGGGGTTGTATGGAGGTAGGGAGAAAAAAAAATAATAACAGGCTTTAACTTTGAAAAGCCATTTCCAGCATCTGTGTCGTAGTGTACTGTGGGTCTGGAGCAGCGGGTTTCGGTGGCTATAGCTTCATTAGAGCTGCCTGCCAGAGACTGCCTTCCCAGGGTCTGTGTAACACCAGCAACTGCCAGGAGCTCTGGAGAGCACTCTTGCTTTTAATAATGTAGCTGTCAGTTTGAAGCCTGGAAATGTTGGCCCTGAAAGGTTTATTGCCAAATTTAGATCTTATATTTATACTGAATTATTAGCTCTTAAATTGATTTTTGCCCCTACTTGTAGAGTACATGGTACTCCTTATGCCTTAGGAGAGCATGTCTGTGGGTTGAAACTTGCAGATAATTTTTGAATCATCTCAGACACACTGCAGAACACCAGTCCCCCCTCTTGCCTCAGCAGTGGAGGGTCATCTCTCCAGGAGTTGGAGCAGTGCTCTCTTTTTCTTCTTCTTCCCCTTTGTGCCGGGGCTTAGGGACTGGTGGACACGTGGGAGTTCTGTGTCTCCGTTTAAGATCTGTGGATCCATTTCGATGGCAAGGTGTATTGGCGAGAGTGCGTGTATGGGTGCGGAGGGGGTGTGGAGAGGTGACTGATTCTGCCTCGTGCGTTTGCCTCCCATTCGGGATTTGATCTGACTTTCTTATTCGCCTTTCCTGTAAAATTGGCAGAGATGCCAGAGTTGCTCGTTTGAATTTGAATACAAAGGGAGAAATGAAATACCGTGAGAATAATTGGAAGTGATTCACCGTGCACTGACTTTACGTTCTGACTTCTTAACCTTGCAGGGCATCGCACCTTGTTATTTTAATTTGCGTCTGGGAGAATGTCTGAGCCAGGAGACCTGAGTCAGGCAGTAGTGGAGGAGGGCGGGACGGAGCAGGAATCGGCCACTCCAGAGAACGGGATTGTGAAATCGGAGAGTCTGGATGAAGAGGAGAAGCTGGAACTGCAGGTGAGCTTGGAAAGCTTGTCCGCTGCCCTAGCTCGCACCCTTGGGCACCGTTCCTCTCTTTCATATGCAGAATACTTTGAATGTCTGTTTTCTTTCTTTCTTTTTTTCCCCCCCATTTAAGAGTTTGACTAGTAAATGAATAGGAAATCCATAAAGCCACTCCTCTCCTTTTCTAATTCTTAATCACTTTTTTTCCTGACCAAAAGAGGCTCTAAAATCCCTTGGAGATGAACAAAATCACCAGAGATCATGTTTAATGACTGAATTTGTGCACAGCATCTCCAGAGTGATTTCCAGACCACCTCAAGGAGCTTGTGAAGGTTTTCTCCCAGAGGCAGCTTTAGGCTAGCTGAGTTTTAAAAATGGATTTGCTATTCCAGGGAAAGCTGAAGACCCAGCTCAGGACAGACAAAGAAAAATCAAAGACCTGAGCTCTGTGGACCTCTGAGGGCAGGCAAAGGTTCAATTCATATTAGAACAGACCTAAGCCCTAGAATTCACAGCCAGAAAGAGAGAGAGAAGGAGAGACAGAGAAAACACCAGAGAAGGGCAGGGGAGGGAATTGGGGGTGATTGATGGTACCAAAAAGGTGATATGATTAAATACACCATGATTTATGAGAGCAAGAGATTTGGGAGAGGGAAAACAAACTGTACTTGCAAATAGCCTGTATTGATTTTCTTTGAACCAAAGTACAAAAGCGTTAACTCTTTTTATATTCCAGTGAACAAAGGCAGATAACCACATAATGGCCAAAAGCCTTCAAGGTCAACTTCCCTGCCTCCCCCCTTCCCCCCTAGCTGCTATAAGGAAAAGGAGCTAAGAGTTAGAAGGTCAAAAGTTTGGGGGAGCGAGGGAAGGGGAACTTTCCCCCAATGGTTGTAATACCTTCTTGTTTCTATTGATTTCTGGACTCTAGTGACACTTCCTCTTTCTCTCTCTTTCACCCTCTCCCTCCTGATTGTTGGTTTACTGTTTGTTTGTTTGTTTGTTTTGCTTTCTTTCTAACATACAGAGGCGGCTGGCAGCTCAGAATCAAGAAAGAAGAAAATCCAAGGTAGGGTTCTGGAGATGCCACATTGATCTGCTAACATGGCTATCAGTAGCATACTTCCCATTGGGGTTAAAAGGTTTGTCACCAATTCAAAGGGTCCCGTATGGATCTTCGCTTTACTGGCCCTGTTCCCTTTTAATGGGGTCTTGTTGACACTTCTTGTCTTTCTCGCTCTGTATGTTTTTCGGCTAGAGCATTTAGGGTTCACATAGCCGCAAGTTTATGTACCCGATCCTGTTTTCAGAACTGCAGATTTGACAGTGCTTTACAAAATGAGTAGTCGCTTGTCTTGCTTTCATTTTAAATAAAATCTGGGGTAGATGTGTTAGTCTCGCCCGTTGATTTCTCCCTTGAAGTAAACAGGTGCTGATGTTTAGGTCCCTTTCCTCATCCTAAACATCTTTTCAATCGGATCCCTCCCAAACTCAGATTTGGTAGAAATTAATTTGTGTCATCTTTTTCTCCTTACATTTTCAGAAAATGGCAGCAATTCCTTCTTTGTATGTTTCCGACGGGATGGGCAGAGTTTGCTCAAAGTGCCCCTTAAGTCGGCGCATTCACACTCTCCTCTGCCTGCATCCCCACCCACACAGGGCTCTGAATCTTGGAGCCAGTGTAGACAGACAGCACTGAACAGCCAATGTGAAGTTCTCTTCTAGGAGGGATCCGGGTTTGGGAATGTCCTGGGCAGGTGGAGAGGAGTTGACAGCCAGAGAATGTTTTCTGTTTGTTGTCTTTATTTTCCTTGCATTGCCTTTTCTTTCCCCTCCCCAGTCCGGAGCAGGAAAAGGTAAACTGACTCGCAGTCTTGCTGTCTGTGAAGAATCCGCCAGACCAGGAGGTGAAAGTCTTCAGGATCAGGTATATACCCCCTGTCATTTTCCTTAACTGCATGAATGGGATCTGTCTTTGTGTGCATGAGTAGAAATCTGGCATTACACAGTGTTTTGGGGGAGAAAAAAAAATAAGCAAAGAAAGACGTAGTTTTTTGGCTTCATCCCCTGCTTACGAGACGTCCTAAACTAGCTTAACAGTTTGTCACAGAGTATTACGTTTGTTTTTTTCCAGACTCTCTGAAAACTGCAAATGGAAAGGAATTCAAAAGAATTTAGATTAAAAACTTAAAAAGTGAGCACAGTAGTGCTGCATTTCCTCAAAGGCTCTCTCTTGCTAAGACTGAACCAAATATAGTTCTAAGTACCCTGTCTCCTTCCTTATTGGAGATTCTTACCTCTCACTTCCCCAAAATGCACTTGCCTATAAGAAACACAACTCTTGGCTCTTAACGAAACTTTGGAAGTAGTGAATAAGGTGCATTGAGCTTTGCAGATGTATCTTTATGGCCTTTGGTCGAGATTCTGAATACTGAAAAATTGTCCAGAAGTGAATCTGAGGTGATGGTGAATTTCGTATTATTCAATTTATATGAATTTAATATTATTATATATCGCTGTGGATCCTTCCACTTATTTTTGCTCTCAGCAAGACTACTAGGGTCTGAAAAATCCAAATTCTGACAAAATCCTCCCGTGACCAACTGGGGACTTCATATCATATTTATTTTTGTTTGCCTTTTAGGCATTGTATTCGCTTTTATAAAAATAGTCTAGCCGCTGAAATTTTCCTTATTTTATCAGAGGCTGAGAGAAGTCAAGACAAAAGTAAAATGATTTATCTGAGCCCAGGGGAGAGAAAATTGATCAAGATATTATTTTTGTTTGGGCTTGTTTGCTTTCCTCTTTTTACTTTAATTGAAATACTCTAAATTCTCCTCATGGAGGCAGAGAGCATTGAGAGCACTTTCTTTAAAAGGACCAAAAATAAATACCTTATAGATTTTGTCCTATGAGTATTTTTTTTTTTCCCTAGCTTCATTTTCTTATCGTGCCGCTCATGTCATAAGGCATGGACAGGCTATCTTTCTCTATCCATCACTATGTTTCATACACAAGCTTTATTTTCCTTGGGCTCTGAGAAATGTGTGGCTTTTCTTCAGCATTTTATTTGTGCTTCTATTTTTAATGGAAACGGAAAAGGGGAACTAATGTGACTCTCATGGCTTGTATTATTTAATGTTGATTGATGGCTTATAATGTACTATACAGGATATATGTTAACTCTGCGGAATGACAGACTCTGGGAGAAGTCATGCCCCAGTTGTCCCCCACTCCTAATACCAGGCAGAGGAGGACAGCCTTTATAGACTTAATCTACTTGTCATCCCATTTGACAAGGTACCAGGAGGAAATTTTTTAAGAGGTCATCTGTATCATAGTGCCCGTCCTGGACCTAAGTAGTTTCTCCATACAATTGGTGCAGAGAAATAAGATGCAGTTGGTGCTTTGTTCCTGCTGCTTTCACGCTCAGTGACCAAGACTAGCTGTGTAGGAGAGGATTAGAACTTGCGCTCCCTTCTTTGGACTGGCTGAGGGGTGGTGGGACCAGGCGGCCGATAGAAAATACCCAGGCACACATATTAGCGAGTGGGCATGCGACTTGTTAGAGAATAAAGAAGCAGACCTTTGAGCATATATGCAATGCCTTCATTAGGTACCACGGGCACTTACAAATGTGGGAACTGAATCCCAGAGAACCCTGGCAGAATGATACAGTATATGGATTGTATTGCTTCCCTAATATTTGTATATTCACAGTATTTGAAAACTGCCTTCATTTTCCTGTGTGGGAAAAACTCTTGCTACCTGTATTACTTGATCTCAGACCCATAGCTGATGGTTCAGTCTGTCCTTCAGTTAAAGGAGTTTTGCTTTTCTAATGTTATACTATTTACCTACCAGTGTACTACTGTGACTTGAATCATTCTTTTATTGTTGTTGGATATAAACTTATCCTGTACCAATGTATTTATTAACACTTGTATTTTATTATTGAGCATATCAATAAAAATATTAAAAAATAACAGATTGTTTTTTACCAACTCTATAGCACTTTTGTGTGTTCTTTCAGCACCATAATGTATATTTATGTATAGAAAAGATAGGTATTTTTCTGAGAATAGTAAATGTCCACACATGGCGTGAGTTTGTACTTTTTTTTTTTTTTTTCTGGTGGAAGATGTCTTTTAGCCTCTGCTCTTATATTTCTGCTGCAAGCCTCTTTGATTGTAGATTCAAACTGACAGAGGCTGGGTGATGCAAGAGGTTTTGAAGAAGCAATGAGACCACTCCGATGGGCTGGTGCCCTCAGTTTCCCCTCCTCATTAACTGCTGAATTGATTCTCCTACCCACCCTCCCCCAACTGTATTCTCTGAACCAGAAATGCTGCAGCAGTCTCCTTAGCAAAAGCAGAAAAAAACAAAACCTTAGAGTCTGCCCAAACCTTTGCAGACTAAAGACATTTCTGTCCCAAATCACATGACCAAAGAACCTATAGTCAAGTTACACCATTTTACGTATTTTGCGTAAGTGCGTCCCCAGCATAAACACGTGGATGTCAGGAAATCTGGCAAGGATAAATATTTGTCATGAGAACGTGCCTTATCTTGCCCTTTCTATCATATGTCTTTCCAGCCCTGGTGCCTTTTTATTCCAGCCTGGAGTTCACAACGGAGCCCCTCCTAAAAAACGAACTTGGTTTCGGGGGACCTGTGTGATGCTTGTTAGATTAGCCATGTTTACCAAGAACCCTAAAAATCCTAGGATGGCCATATTTGAGGAGGGAGGTTCAGGCATTGCTTTAGTCACATGTATAGGAGACTTAGTTGAGTTTTTAGTGAGAAACACTATTAGTCACTGGGAATTTTTTTTAACATCATAAATTTTAATGTCACTAGTAGAAAAAAGCTTTCCCATCAAATGATCTCTTACATAAGAGAAAGCAGGCTTAATGGCTTAACGTCAGTTCATTTGTCATAGTTTTTAATCATAGCATAGGTTTTTTTCATAAAACTTCTTTAAAAATACAATTTGGTTCATTCTTCTTCAAAACAGTGAACATACTATCAACCACATGGCTGATATGTGAATTAAAACAAAATAATCTATCTCCAGTGCAAAATAAATAAATACAAAAATGGATCCAGTCCCAATACTGTAAATAGTCAGTAGCGAACCAAAGCATCAGTTCAAGACAATTTTACATTTTGGAAAGAATTGCCTGATAAAAAATTAAAATAATATTAAATATTTATATGTAATTGATGGGAAATATAGTTTTGCTTTCTGAAAGACAGTGCATACATTATGATGACTTACTGATGGAGTTTGTGAACAAGGTGTGATAGTCATCCATACCTGGGATTCCTGAATTTAGATAGCTTGGTTTCTCTTAATAGTAGAAATTATTGTTGATGTGGTTCTAAAACAGACTTTTTATTGTAAATTGGCTATTAAGGCCTTTATGTCTGTTCTATCTGTAATTATGATTCGTAATACCTGTCTGTCTATGTTTGTGCAGATTTCTCCTTATAAGGAATTATAGAAAAGAGCTCAGAAGGCTTTTTTTTTTCTTTTTTTGAGACATGGCAGTGGCTGTGACGCAAACTTACTGATAAGGAAATGTTTCCTAAGTGTTTAAAAATAGACCTGTAGAGAAAATAAGAGGTATGATCTAGGAGAAAGTAACTTGCTTAATGTTAATATTCATGAAGCCAAGTTTTAGTACTAGATGTTTCTCATGACCTCCCATTGACTTCTGAGGTTTAATTCACCTTAAAGGGCAATTATTTTTCTGACAGGTTTAATTTTTTTTTTTAACCATTTAAGAAAAAAAAAAAAAATCTGCTCCTGGCTTTCATTTTCCTGTACTTAATAACCTCTATGCAAAATGGAAACCAGACAGAGATTCTTAAATCTGGCCCTAAATTATTATATTTTTTCCCCAACAGGAATCAATTCATTTACAGCTTTCCAGTTTTCCCAGCCTGCAAGAGGATGATAAATCTAGGAAAGATGACTCAGAAAGAGAAAAAGAAAAGGATAAAAACAAAGATAAAACCTCTGAAAAACCCAAGATCAGAATGTTATCAAAAGGTGAATGTACACATGTTTCCTTAACTTACTGAATTTGGACAGATAAATAGTCACACAGTACATCCTAGATTTACACACATATTCACCTGACACCAAACTCTGCATATACTTCTATATGTGTATGTGTGTGTGTGTGTGTGTATGTGTGTGTGTGTAAAAGATGTTAACTCTATTTCCTTTCTGTTCATGCTGTCATTATTTGTGTATCCAGAAAGGTTAATTTTAGGATCACTAATCTCTTTGGATTTTCATTCGGGTCTTCAGTTTTCAATGATAAATTTGTACAAACGACTGAGTATAAATCTGCTTTTAATTCAGGTTTATTAGTCCCATTAACTTGGGCTGATGAACAGTAATGATACCCAGTTTTATATCTTAACTTCCATGTTTCTCTTAAAAGACAGACAGTAGATTAGCAATTCACAGCCAATAAGTGATGTCGTCCTCAAAGCCCAGATGTATATACATCAGTGTCAATGGAGTATGTGATTAACATTGTATCTGCCACAAATGGATTTGGTCTCCACAACCCACAGAACCACCACATCATGTCTCACCTGAAAAATACACACTTCTACTTCAATAAAATTTTTCCAAAGGGAAAAAAAAGAAGCTATACCTTCTAAAACCCGAAGCCCGTAGTCCAGACTTTTCCAATTGTGGCCATACGTACAATTGTACAATTGTACAGTTGTACAAAAATAAAACCAAAAGAAAAAAAAAAAGGTAACAAGTGTTAAAACAAAACTAAGTTAAGTTGAAAGGAGGAATACTACGAATAAATAGCATTGCAGTAGACATTTTTTTTTAAATATTTGAGAAAGAACAGGGCATCCGATCAGCTGAGGAATGATGACTGCTTATATTACGCTCTGTAACCATGTTATCTGCTTATAATGATTATCTCTGCTACTGAATGTCTAAAACCCAAGGTGTGACGGGAGTAAAAAAGTGCAGATTCCTAAGATGGCTTTAGAAATTAAGCTTTAGCCAGCATCAGAAGATGTGAAAGACTCGGAAATGTTTAGTGCCCTTCAGTGTTTTGTACTGATGAATATTTAGACAGTCTTGTCACAGAACTTTCATTTTTTGCCTTCTCTGTTTTAAGAGAAAAAGGGTTTCCTGGAATCTCAAACTCTTGAGAGCTCTCTCTGTGGGTTGGTAGGACCTGTCATGTGGAGGCCCGGCCTTGCTGATTGACAGCAGGGCACGGACACGTGACATTCCACCCCACCCACCTCCTACCCGACCATGCCCACATCCCCTTCTGTGACAGCTGGATCTTTCCACATTCAGGATCTACTGGGTTCCTCCATCTCGAATCTGGTTTTCATTCCAGTGTTACACTGCCAATTCGCTATTTTTGAAACGTGTACCTTCATGCCAATAGCTTCACCTAAAATTTACCCAGCAAGAGGGAAACCTTTTCCACCCTACTTCCCCACCTGCATTCCTGACCATCCCCTCCTGCTATCTGTTTCAGATTGCAGCCAAGAGTACACGGATTCTACTGGCATAGACTTGCATGAGTTTCTGATTAACACATTAAAGAATAATTCCAGGTAAATTATTAAATAAACCTCGTATTTTTAGAAGAGTCAAGTAGAATATTGCAAAGTCATGAGTCCGAGCACGTCTAAGTATAGAGTTGTACATTGAAGGCACCTTTTCTAATATCTTAAACTATCTCTTACGTATATATAGAAGTTTGCATGTTTACTGTGTATAGATAGTCTTAGTTCCTCGGTAGTCACCCGATGAATAAATTACAGTTTGCAGGGCCTGGTTTCCTGTTCACAAAGAGATACTGATTAAGGGGAGAAAGATAGAGAATGAGAGTCAATGTCAAATAAACCGATCATTCTCTACTGCAGTTCTCTATTTACTGGGGCTTGACTTTGCTCCAGTTTCCTATTAATTTAAAATAAACAATGCATTCGATATGTCTGATGAGCTTGACACCTATGTATCTTAATTAACATTAAAACTGCAGAAATTTCAACATTACAAAATACTTAATAAATGAGATGAGAAGTAATCTTCAGTAGAAAGAAACCACGTGCATATGGACAGCATCCTCTAGAGAAGAGTTAGGTAAAGACGTTTCATCACATACACTTAATCAATCTTTTTCAGGCATGCAAATGAACTCTTTAGGTCTTTGGGAGTGGCAAGTGCCTCAACCCTTTTCATTTTAACATTTATTTTGCAGGGACAGGATGATACTCTTGAAAATGGAGCAGGAAATTATTGATTTCATTGGTGACAACAAGTATGTTATACTGCAGTGCTGATTAATTTATACGATGTGCCTTAGTTTGGTATTTGGGTTTAATTATTCATTCTGGAAAGATTTAGGGATAGATAAAACATTATTTAATATGTTTGCCGATTTGTTAAATGGAGACGCTATTAGGATTAGAAGCTATATATTGATGGGAATTGTTGCTTGGACCATGTGTGCTCCTGCTTGTTAAATTCCTGACAAAATGGCTATAAACAGGGGGCCGCTGATTAGCATAGAGTAGCTGTGACAAGAAGCAACCCTTTTCATTTTTATTATAGTTTTTTAATGGGCTCCAGCTGGCTGCAGTCAGTTATGCCTGGTCATAATTATGCTGCTTTCAGTGTAAACCGTGTAATGACACATCTCCAGATAGACATCTGCAGTCACATACTATGTCATATCATTTGTCCCGAGCCTAGCTCCGTTGATAAGGTATCATGGACTACAACAGGATATTCTCCAACAGACATTAAGTTCTCTTTACTGCGAGAAATGTGCAACTGGGAAACAAAGATACTTAGTGTAGCTTAATCGATAAATCGCTCATAAGTGGAAAATTGTCTGGAAATGAGGACATGACGTGTGATGGCACAGATGAGATAAGCTTCATGGTTTGGATGACAAAGGAATGGGTTTGTGTGCATACCTATAGATGATCCTATAGGCCAGAAACGCAAATGCTGATTGCACTGTTTCTTGTATTCCTTTCCAGTAATCATTATAAAAAGTTCCCTCAGATGTCATCCTATCAGAGGATGCTTGTCCATCGGGTGGCGGCTTACTTTGGGCTGGATCACAACGTGGATCAAACAGGGAAATCTGTTATCATCAACAAGACCAGCAACACAAGAATGTAAGCCCATCACCGTATTTCTTTAGCATTTTCTTTTTCTCTTATGGATTCATTTATGAGAGCATGTTATAAAATTCAAAGTACATGACATTTAAAATGTGCAGTGTTATTTATCTCTTGCACTTATCAGCTGTGTGTGGCATTTATCTGCAGAAGATTATCTGAAGACCGGGAAAGTTTATAAAATCTGGGCCGTAAAGTGGGTTTATTCTTGGATCTCTTACATAGCTCCTTAATTTTCTAGCTACATAATTTTCTTTCCTCCATCAATACTGTAGGTGATTACAGAAAAAGCATGGGACATTTTATGTCAAAGTATAACTCAAATTAAAAAAACAGACATCTGAAAACAGCAATGACATATACAGGATAATTATCCTTTTCTTTTCTTTTTCTGGTTTGTAGAGCTCTGTCTTACTGTGGTTCCTAGAGTAACAAAGAGTTCTGCATCCAGAGACAGAAATCCTGGTCCTTAAGTCCCAATTCTTTTACTTACTCTCTGTGTGACTTGAAACAAGTCAGTTAAAATCTGCTATTTCAGTTTTGTTGTGTTGTTGTTGTTTTACCTGTAAAAGAGAATTTTGAGTTAGATATCTAAGTTCTAGCTCTAAAAAGAAGATGTTTGTTTTTGCTCCTTAAAATGATTGTTTGCTTCTATCTTAGTATCTTTTCACGTCCTGATGAGTCACCAAAAGCAAATGAGAGGTCATTTGCTTTGGAAATTTGGACCTGGCTCTTTTAAAGGCACATATGCTTTGATCATAGTGCAAACCACTTTTATAGCAAATACATGCTAAACTGAAAAACTGTCCCAATGCAAAGCATTCTTTTAAAACATTTGTGCATTGTAATTTCTTTTTCCATAGTGGTCTTGGTCAGTTGTGTAAATTGCATGGGTTTTAGGACTGCTGTGCTAGTGAATGGAGCATTGGTGTCTAGCAGAGCAGTGTGTTTCAAACCCTTTATTTTCTGCTCACCAGCTTGCAGTAGAGGCTGGACAAGTAGGGCTAGAGATGAAGCCCTTTCTCTACTCAAGGCTCGGTCTGTGTTCACCAAAACCACAGCAAAGGTTGTAGTGGAAAGAACACAGACTGAGATATCTGGCATGGAGCTGGGCTATCATCTCAGGGACACTGAGCTCTTCGCTTCTCTGGGCTTCCAATTATTTATTTATCTGCAGGAGAGTTTGAAGTGGATGATATTTAAGGGCCCTCGAAGCTTCGGAATTATTGGGTCCCATGGATGCATTCTACTGTGCTGGCAAAAATACGTTTTAAAACTTATCAGCCTTCCACTTTATCTGATTGCTGGCACATGTACTTCCTATTTTCAACTGTCACAGGAATGAAAGGTCACTGTCTTTTAATCCTTTCTATGTCCCCTCTCCATCAAGCATTCCTCCCTGTTGCTGTTGTTGGTTTTCATTCTGCATTCTGGTTTCTCTTATGACTTACACATACTGTAAGTGCAGGGACACAATGATTACAAAATAGACCAGCAATGGACAATTTCTTTTCTCATTTGTTTTTCTCCTCTTTTTCTCTTTAGGCCATAACAGACATCAAAAAGCCCATAGATCAAGCATGTTGTTTGATATAGGCTCAACTGGTAGAGATAGTGCATTGATTTTTAATTCACATTAATTTTGCGATCATGTGGTCACAGTATTCACGCACATGTTTGATACCTATTTCTGGGTAGAGCGGTTTTTGAGAAAATTAAGCACCATGTAAAGATGCTCGGGAAACTTTGAGTGATCGTTCTAAATTTGCAATGTACAGGATAGTAGCCACTAGCTGTGTATTGCTATTTACATTTTGGCTTAAATTAATTAAATTTAAATAAGATTTAAGCTTCAAAATTCAGTTCCTTGGTCAGGCTAGCCACATTTCAATTGCTCATATGAGACAGAACATACATAGAATATTGCCATTGTTCCAGAAAGTTCTATTGAGCAGCTCTTGTTTGAACTTGTGGGATTCTTGCAAGTTTCCAAATACTGCTGAAGGATATAATCTATCCCTTAAAATTTTCATTTTCTGGCTAACAGGTATCATATTATCCTGTTATTAGACTTCACTTCCAGGAGAACACTAGCTTTTTTTTGTTTTTTGTTTTTCGTCTCCAAATAACCAGTTTTAAATAGACGATTCCTATTTATGCCTTCCGGAAGAGCCAGAGAGGACATGTGCAGAGAACACTTCCAGTGTAGTTGCTACAATGGGAGGGCCTAAACTGGCTCAGTCTCTTCCTCATGCACACACCCTCTGCCCTGCTCTGTGAGTGAAGCCACGCCTAAACAAAGAGGCAAATGACTGTAGATCATAGACTTTTAAGGCATTTCCGGAAGAGTTGAGCTTACTAATGTTCAACCCAGAGCTGTCAAGCCCTGCTGTTCTGTCCCAGCCACCTTTCTGACCATTGGAGTGGCTGTTCACACCCTCAGAACGTGAATCACTATTGGCAGTCTTAGCAAAGGAGCATGGTTGTTCAGTAGAAAGTTGTACGTTTAAGAGCATTTTACAAGTTAAAAGTTTGTGACCATGTTCTTTTGGATTTGAAGTCTGAAATGGAACATTCTGTTCAGAACATGTTGTTTAGGTCTTGGGTGTCTTCATTCTCAATGGCTCTCCGAAAATTTCAAGAGTCGCGCTCTCAGCGTTTGGCATGTGATGGCCATGGGGACAACAGTAATAGATATATTATAATAGATATATTATCACATGGAAATGTTTCCATTTATATGAAGGAGGGAGGCGGAGGTGGGAAGTCCTCAGATGGCTCCTCATAGCTTTTGTGTTTTGGAACTACCTTTGCGGGGGATAGAATTTGATGCTACTTTAGTGCAAAGGCATGAAGGTGCATATCTTAAATGGCACTGTAGCTGTGAGAAATGCGGAAAAATGCAGCTGGAGTGTCCTCCACAAAATGAACTGTCCTTCACAAAAATGAACTGAAGGGCTGACAGAGAGAAAGCCTGTTTTAATATAATTTTTAAGTTTTCTTCTTCAGTGACATTCATTCTCTGATCTGGATGTCTCTCAGCAACAAAATGGCCGGAATTTATATCCCAGAATCCTTGCTTTTCTAGATTATAAACAGTTCAAGTAATTATACGATGTGACTTGAGAATATTAAGTTCTGGCCTGAGAGAGAATAGTTTCACATGAGGTTCAAACATTTACTCATGACAATACCCTGTGAGGATGGTATTTGTGTGTGTATAATTTACTTTCCTCTAGTATCTTCTCTAATATCCTTAGATAAAATATATGTGTCCTTCATGATGGAAAAAAATTTGTTCAAGGACTGACTTTTCAATTACTTAAGTGATATAAGAATGTTACCTACTTATTATTCATTGCACTGGATACTTTACCTCTTATTTCATGTATATTATTTCATTTAATCCTGAAAACATATTTACAACCTAAGTAATTAGAGCCTTATTTTACAAAAGCAGAGAATGAGGCACATACTCAGGTTCCATTTTGGGTTTAGAGAGAAGCAATGATTAGCATGGCTGGGATCCAAGTCAGTTTGTTAAATGCCGAGAACAATTTTCTTAAATAACCTAACTCTCTAAGAGCAAAAATACCCAGAACATCTTGATCAAGCTCCTCAACAAGGTTCCCTGGATTGGTTGGGAATTCCACCTCTTTGAAGTCTTTTGCTGTCTGATAAGGAGCAACGAGTGGGCCCAGGGGGAAGGGGAGATATTTTTGAAGATGAACTCCATGATATTGGTAAATAATGTATACTTCCCACAATTTGATAGATCTTCCTGCATTCTCTGTGTTTATCACTACCCCAAGATGTGATCTTTGGTAGGGGGAGGATTTCAATTCAATTTCTGCCTTGCTTTAGTCTACTCCAATCTTTTTTTCCCCTAAAAATGAAAAAGCTACACTTATCAATAATGTCAGTGTAGGATGTAAACCTACCTGTTGTGTTATTAGGAAATTACTGCTACAGGCAAGACAGGGGTCCAAATCCGTAGTTTCATGCCAGAGCTACAAGCACGTTGGGTGGGGCTAAAAGATACAGTGGTCCAGAGGGAGTAGGAAATGCCAGCTCTGCTCCTGTGGGAGACATTCCAGGAAGGAGGTTTCCTTTGAGCAAATCTGGGTACTATAGAGAGTTGACAAGGAAGTCACCTGACCCTCGGGCACCACAACCTTGCTGGTTCTCCGAGCTAGCCCGGGTAAGAACAGTCTGTGTCAACTGGAGCCTCCCAGCACACCTGTTGGTCCACAAATTGGGTCTGAATAGCTGGGGACACCCCTCATTAGAATCACTGCCTTTTTTCTGAAATGACAAAAGGCAGTTTTTGAGCTGAGACCTACCCTGTTATGTTCTATCACCTTTAGTTTTTCCCTCCTTCCCCCCAGTGTTGCCAGAAATATGTTTCACTCTATAACACCTTTAAGTTCTCTTCTGTTGGAATTCTTTGTGAACTGATTAGTTGGTAGCGCCAAATAAGCCCCTTGGAAATCCGGGAAGGGGTTGTGTTATTTGGTACTGCAAGGGATATTTAAAATGTACTTACCCTCTAGACTGTTGTCTTTTTTTTTTTTAAAGGACTGAGGCTAAAAATATGAGCGATGATTTTATAAAAATATTTAAATATTACAAATATATGAATCTATTTTTACATAAGAAGCTTTGCCCTTCTCTTTGTCTGTCTTTCTGATCTCCACTTTGTCTTTTGCTTATTTTCCTAGATGTTTAGCCCAAAACAGCCCATTATTCTTTTGTTAGATGATTTTTTTTTCCACCTTTGTCTGCCTTTCTCTGTCTTAGAGAAAAGATATATGCTCACGTTGTATCATCTAGAGGCTTGAAACCATCTCCTTGCATTAGTGTTTTCCAAAGGGCCAAGATCAGTCATAGGCAAATAGAGTCCCATGTGTATCTGAATATCTTTGCATGTGTCAGAGTAACTGTTTAACTAGTCCCAGATAATTGTCATGTTAGAAGGTTGTCATCTTTTGAATAATTTTTCTTTTGACTTTGGCACCCACCCACTGTCATTGCCTCAAATCCCCTACTCTTGGTGGAGTGCAGAGCAAAGAAGGAAATGACATCTCCCCTGGGAGAGAGAGCTCCCAGGCCTCAGAAACCATGAAACAAGAATAGTGACCCAAAGGTGGATATTTGGGCCTACACCTTAAGAGACCACAATGCTTGGATTCCTGAGCAGTGTGGACCTCAGTAGTGATGACCATAGTTTGCTTGTTTCTTTGTTCCAGAAAGGATCATTAACTGAGCTAGCTATTTGGTAAATCACAAGAATGGTAAGTTTCTCTTTGATGAAGGCAGTTGAACCTAGTTGACTTTGTTGGGAATCCTTGGAGTGACAGATAAGTTTTGCACTAAGAGGTAGGACTGTGGGACCTTCCAGCCGCCCAGCAGCAGACACAGAGAGGGGGGTTAGAGCCACAACGGATGCCTGTTCTGCTCAGTTTGCTGAAGAGCCTAAGGTTTAAAATGGGAATCATGCATTTTTGACTCGTGAGCATTTCACTCCCTGCAGATGATCCAGGGTATTGAAAACAAAACTAACTAACTAACTAACTAACTAAAACCCCAAGTTTTCCCTCCCACATGGATTCTATTTCTTTTCCTTTGGTGGGGCGTGTGAATGGCACCGTCAGCATCCCGATACTGCTTCTTGCTTAACGACCCTCTGAAGAAGATCAGGCATCAGTTCATTTAAGTGCCTCTTGGAAATCTATGAGTGGTTGGTTGGCATCTTGTTATTTCTAAACATAGTAAATTTACTCCACACGTTTTGTAGGAATAGACTTGAAAAGCATCCGACTCGAAGCCAAAGATCAGAAACCTAAGAATCACATTGTTCTCAGCAAAACTGTGAAGATTTATTTACTGAACAGACAACCTAGTCCTTTAATCAATACTCAGGCTCAAAGTAAGACTGATTTGTTAACGTTGGTCGAACTCTGTATCATTTCTCACAAATGTTGTATTTTCTCATATAATTATTCTCAAATACCTCAAAAGATGCACCCTGTAGATGAGATAGGTAAGTCTCAAAAATATATCATGAGGAGAGAAAAGAAGTTTGCTGTGTTCCTTTCCCTACTTGAAGTTATTTATGGCCATGGAGTGTTGCATGGATGATTTCCCCCTTAATTTTGGAAATCAAACATGCATGGTCTTTCCAGAACATTAGAATCTTTCATGTAACTTTTTCTTAAAAGAGCTTGCCCATGGAGTGATGATTCTTTTAAGTAACTAATACTCTATGTAGCTCACAATGTTTGAGGTAGATAAAGCTAGACCATTTCACAGGAACAAAAACTGGGATTCGTGTCTTGATCTTACTCAGTCCACTCCCACAGAAGATCTAAGACTGTAATTTGCTGCTCCTGCCTCAGCCATGACCCTTCTCCTCAGGTCAGGAAACAAGCACTAACATGAATAGAATCACTACTTCACGAGGATGAAACAGCAAAAAAAAAAAAAAACCAAACGCTATCCCTTGGTTTCCTTACAAAATCCCAATTTGCATTTCGTTATTTTTTTAAAGTTGAACAGGGAACTCAATGAAATGATGGTAATATCAGGGTAGAGGTTCAACTCCAGAACACACTAGATTAAAAACTGTCCTGGCATATGTAGAAGTAAGACAAAATCCAGTTCTCAGACCGTGCCAAGTGAAAAGGGTATCTTTGATGGTCAGTGTTGTGCTTTGAACAAAAGAACTGTAGGCTACAGAACATGTCCATCTTCTGTTTATTGTTTACTTAAGGAACCAAGGTATTTTTTATCAGGACTGTGTGTCCGTATGTGTGTGCTCACACACTTGAGTGTGCGTGTGTGTAAATATATGATCTGTCGTACGGGTCGGGACAGCTGGAGAAGGGTTCACTGTACACACATATACCACATATAGTATTATCCCAAATGTGCAATGGTTTGGGAGGAGGCAATGTTGCTAGAGCTTGGTTGCTTCCCCTGTAGCTCCGCTTGCTGTGAGCAGCAGAGTGAGACCAAGTTGCAGAGTTCTCCCTTTCTTGCTTCTAAACCCACCTGTAAGGGTGTCAAGTCATTTCAGCCCCTTTGGCCCTCTTCAGGTGCACTTGAGGATGTGGGTCTGGCTGTATCTAATGAAGAGCTGGTCGTCTTCTTCTTCTTTTTTTTTTTTTTTAAGATTTTATTTATTTATTTGACAGAGATCACAAGTAAGCAGAGAGAGGGAGGGGGAAGCAGGCTCCCCGCTGAGCAGAGAGCCCGATGCAGGGCTTGATCCCAGGACCCTGAGACCATGATCTGAGCCAAAGGTAGAGGCTTAACCCACGGAGCCGCCCAGGCGTCCTAGAGAACTGGTCTTCTTGATGGAGTTCTTGTGTCTTGTTGGTCTGAGACTTCTGAGACTAGAGAGGCCGTGGGCATGTTATCACAGCTTTAGGGAAGATAGAGTTGGTCATACATTAGAAAGAGAAGTCGTGGTGTACTGGTCGAAGGTGTCTGGTTTCCACTGAATCACATACTTAAATTCTAGATTTTAATGATTGGTACCCATCTTCAAACAATGAACTGGAATCGACCTCAAGAAGTGCATGCACTCCTGCTGCATTTTACCCCATAGCTATACTCCTTTCAACCTCCCAGGCTTTCTAGCTAACGCAGCGCTCCCAGGGGAACACAGCCCTTGCTTACCACCACCCGCCTGCCCTCTAAACCAGGAAAATGAAAAAAAAACAAAATAAAACAGCATTTCTGTACACATACAAAAAATATTTAGTCATTCTCTCTCAGTTAAAGCACACGGATCACTCTGGACCTTCTCAGCAAGTAAGATACTATATTTGCATATGAGCATAAATGGAATGTTTTTATACACAGTGTTGTAACGTGTAAGCAAAAAGCTTTTCATGCCAAGAAACAATAATCACATTCAGCAGTTTCCAAAGAAAACATTACTTTCAGACAATTGTTACTGCTTCATTTGGAACTCATGAATCAAAGCATTATTTGAATATTATAGTGCAGATTGGATTTATCCTAATTCAACTCAACACTAATGTAAATGTTGGTTCAATATTCGTTGGGGTTACTGTTAGATTGTGAACACTCAGAAAGATGCGAACAATGGTAATGATGGCTTATAATATCTGTGGAGTGCTTCACTGGCTTTGGGCTTGATGCTTAACTTGCATTATCTTGTATCTCCTTGATCCTCCCAAGCACTCTAAGGTAAGAATTATTATTGCCTTCCAGTTTTACAACGAAACAACCAAACAACACCTTTGTTGCAAAAAGTACACATTTAGTAAAGTGCAGAGCTGAGAAGACACCACAATGCGTGTTTTGAAAAGACAAACTTTTTTAGGCCCTCTTACCAGCGTTTATATGGGAGTTGTTTAAAACTTTGTTTAATTATTAAAACTACTGCTATGTTAAATTTAGTATGCTAGTTCCCATCCATTTCATATAAAGCTATTGGATTATTCAAATGCATTGTGCTTTGGGGGGAATGGAACTTTGGTCATTGCGTATATTAATGCTACTGCCTTTTACTGTTCATGTAATATTGAAATGGAAGGATGGAGAATTTAAAGAAAGAAAAGTTCAGTGATAATCTAGCCCCCCCCTTTTTTTAAATCTAGCCCTTTTTAAAAAAAACTTTTTTTTTTCATTTGTAGAAATTCTCGATTTATAAGTAAACTTGTAGAAACATGTTGGTTTTGTCAGGCTGTGGATCCATCTGATGTGTGTACTTCTTTGGTATTGTTGGCAATATCATGCTCAGTACTGTTCAAAAATAGCCAAATTCACAAACACAGAATATAACCTTCTAGGTCTGAATGCATAGGATTTCTTTCTCTTTTTCAAATTTCATAATTTATCCTTTTTTTCCCCTCATCCTTCTTATCTTTTTTCTGTATCATTATTATTTGGAATCTTCCTTTAAAGAGGACAAAAAAGTCTTGAGATTAAACACTATCACTTAGTTATTATCATTAGAGTATCATTAGTAAATGCAAGTCTGTATACATTTTGATCTACAAGGACATAGCCATAAAAAGGATAATTTTTTTGACAAAATGAAACAACCAAATATCCACTTTAGATCATAAAATAATAAAGAACATGAAAAAAATATTCAAAAGATAAGAATATTTTAATTGTCCACAATTCAATGATTATATACAAGCCCCTTGTAGGTTGTTGAATTGGTTTCATATATTTCTAAACCAATAGCATTTATTATCTGTTGTTATAAGATGTTATTTATTATAATAATCAAAATATATAAGAAGCTAGAAGTTAAAGTTGCCCATTATTCACTATCTAGAGAAAACTACTGTCATTTTTCTTATTAAACATGATACTTTCAACATAAATGTGATTATAGTATATCCTTTTAGACCTCACTTTTCTGTTAGTCAGTAGCCTTGGATATCATTTTACAAAGCTGCATATTATATATGGAGCTATTTTAAGCTACTTAATCAGAGCACCATGGATTTCCACTGTTTTGCTGTCTTGAAAGATGACACCATATATCCTTTTGTTACTATTTTCTTTGGCTTCATTCTTGGAAATGGAATCTCTTTGTCAAAGTAGACTGACCCTTTCAAGGCTCTTACTGCACATAGCCTGCTTTCCAGGGTGCTGGCACCAGTAAGAGGAGATGCCTTATAGAACTTTGTTGTCTTTGAGTATTATGCTTAATTTTGTTGTTGCTCATGAATAGCCTTATATTAAAGGAAGGTCAAGGTCAAGTCCCATGTTAGCTTGCATTGTCTCTGTTATGTACGTGGTACAATCGAGATAGAGAAGAATAAGATGAATTTGTCAAAGGTTGGAAAATTAAGAATGTGAGTTTGAAAGATGATAATAAAGGAAGTTGGATACACAGCTCTGCATATATGGGGTTTGTAAGATGTGGTCTCATTTAAGAGACAATGAAATGATATAAAATGACCAAATTGTAGGGGAAGTTACAAAATACTTGAAGAAGAATGTAGGACTTTATTTTTTTTTAAATAAAAGACATCAGTTATAAATATTTTAATTGAAAACTTAAAAGTGCTAAGGGAACAGTGCTTCTTAGGATAGCCTAATATGTTTGACTATTAAAATATTTTTGATAGATGTCTTACACCATCAAAATACTTTGTCTTGTTGTGCACAGAAACCTTTCTTTAAGATACTTGTGCATATTGATGACTGTCTTTCAGTTATTCAACATGAAATTCAAAGGCTTCCATTTGAGCCTGTCCATATTTAGTAGAATTGAATTTTCATCTGTGTATATATGGGGAGAGGGGGGATTAGGCTTAAGTATTTGGAAGAAAACTAATAAATTTGGTCTCAAGAACTTGGTGGTGATAATATTTCTAGATTAAAAAAGATTTTTATAATAATAAGGAGTGTTCATTTAAGGGGGCAAAAAAACCCTAAGATTGTAACAGATTAACTATGAGAGAGAGTTTGAATGCATTACTCAGGGTTTCACTTAGCCACACTGCCTCTCAGTTCCTTGAGCTGTGTCTAATGAGGAACAATGAAAACTTAATTCCGATTTTTCAGAGGTTTGATTAGAGATACCAAGACACTGACTGGAAATGCCAGTACTGTTCACCACACACGAACGATGAGTTTTACAATAAATACCTACTACAAATTGTGCCTTCAGAAGAAGAAACTATCTTTCATCAAGAAGAAACATTAAATCTCTTTTCTCTGCTTCTTGATGCTGATAGAGGGAAAGCTAGAAATACTACCTCATGGAATAAAGTCCATCAGGAAAAAGCAATCAGACATGTCATGCATGACTATGAGATGTGTATGTAGTCAACTCTAGTTGTCATTAATTGAATAAATACCATGACATTTTGCACCTTGAAGGAGTTTGTCTTAGAGTTACATCCTCATTTTGATACACTGAAAGTTACTCATTCCCATTTTAAATAAAGGTCCATAATATATTACTTCAGCTCCATTCATTTTATGGCTAAGAAATAACATTGCTATGATGTTAAATTCCTGGTGAAAAGGCTTTTTAAAGGCTCTAATATAATGGTGCATTACCAGTAATTTGTAGTTCAATCACATGCAATACTTCATTTGTATACTTTAGTTTGAATGAGTTAAACTGCAAATTGTCCTTTAGCTCTAGAGTAATAGATAATTCTCGATAAAATCAACCTGGAAAAATCTTACTAGTTTTTGTTGTTGTTGTTTTTCCCTTTTACACAAACTTCAAATGGTTATTTTGCATTCATTTAAAATATTTTCGGAAAATCATGAAGGGGCTATTACTTTCAACTCTTAGGTTCTAAAGTCTGAAAAAAATTTAAACAAGATATTTTTGAAAAGCTGTTATGGAGAATGCACTTTGCATAATATGTATCAGAACAAAAAATGCTTTTGCTCTGAATCACATTTACATTATTGATTAGGACAAGCTCCTTTGACTATTCTTTTCTTATGAGATAGATGTACTTTTCCTAAATATGTCCTGCTATGAAAAACAAATAAGCCAGCGCAATGAAGAAATGCAAATGAAATTTCAAAAATAATGTTTGAACAGCTCTTGTAGCTATAACACTTTAAACTGAGAAGTTCCAAAACTAAAAAAACAAACAAACAAAACAAAACAAAACAAAAACCTGAGATTCTCATTTCTACCTCTTTTCCCAAAATGCTCTCAAATTTTAAAAACTTTTTTAAAGTAACATGAATCTTTTTTGTCAACTTGAACCAAAGCATTAATTTGATTTTTAAAGACCTTCCTCATGTTCTAAATTTGAATTTCTGATTCTATTAACCAAACTCTTTCTTGTTGTTTTATAATTTAAATATTTATGACTGCATATCTTATTCAGTGACTCTTTGACCCATCCCTAAAATACAGTGATTCCTAAACAGCTCTATTAAAATTTCATTCATTCATATATTGATTAATTTATTTATTCAACCAAATGCTTCCCATATTCCAGGCACCATTCTAGGCACTAAGAATTAAGTATTTAAAAACCAACATCTCTATCAATATGGAGCTCACATTCTCACCCTGTTTAGTATGTTGAAATCTCAAAGCAGTTTTCTTCTTAAAGAAGAAGTTAGTGTAAAGCAAATTCACCTTCTGCTCGTGAATCAAAAAATTCAGATTTCCAGACCACTTTATGTCTAAATGAACAATTAGGGATGATTAGCAACAATTACAAGAAATAGATCTGTAGACTTATCAGCAAGCAAAGCATTTTATCTACTAGAATTCACCAGACTATGGAGTTTCAGTACATTCCAAGAGCCTTACTTAGCATTGATGCAATTACCGTTTGTATTTAAGCTGATATCCCCATTTCACCCACTACATTAAAAAAAAAAAAAAAGTCACATCTAAGTATTGGTTGAAAACGTTAGGAGGTTTTAAAAAAAATCCTGGAGAATTGTTATCTTTTACAGTGGCCTGCCAGCACTCACTAATGTTGTAAGACTATGCAGTGGAATAAGAAGTGTGCTGTGAGCGTGCGACACATGAAACACGTTTAGTTTCTCCACTGGAAATGGCCTTTTCTCTGTAAAGTGCGAGTTTACTTTGTTCCTGTAGTGTTCTGATTTTCAAATGTCATATTTGCACTTGCGGATTGTTTGTGGTATCATATTTTACATTTTAATTTTGGTGGAAAACATCTCCATTGATCTTTCGGATGATGTCATGCAGGGTTTTGTTCTTCATTGTGAGGCTGGAGGGCCTCTGGCCTGCTGTGTGCTTTGGAAGCAGAGAGACCGAATCACGTCTCTGCAAGGATGTGAATAGGCTGTTTGATGCCTGTGGCTTGCTGGGAAAATCTATAAACTTGGGAGTCAAAAGGTTCATGGAGGGATGGTTTCTTGATCTGTAAAAGAGGCATGAAATATTTGCTCCTCCTACATCAGCGTTCTGTTGTTAAGGATTGAGTAAGACAATGATACCATTTTGCAAAAATTATACACAGTTCTGGAAGTGGTAACTGGTATTATTCCAATTTTCTGTTAGTGTCTGCTCACCAATATCAGTATAATCTGCGTACATGTATTTGAGAAAAGGATGCGACACCTCAGGATTTGAGCTATACTCTTAAAGGACTCCTTTGTTTTCAACATGCCATTTGCTTATTTGGGAGCTCGAAGGAAACGATGAGATTCCCTTAATTACTGGTCACCCATATTAAACAACAGACGCTGTGGAGTAGCTTTCCGATAACAGAATGCATAATGAACCCAGTAGAGATAGAAAACCCACTGGGCTTCAGAACTAATACATCAGACATGACAGAGATGCTTTAATGAGAGTCATTAATTACAACTTCTTCTAAACCTGGGACAAACATTTTAGCACTTCCTCTGGGGATGAACCCATGCCCAAGCCATTCATTGAGTTCTGTGGCATGCAGTGACGAGTGTGGGAAATTAACAAGAACATGGAGCTCTTTCCAGTAATAATACAAAATGATTAAGAGGACCTAAAAAAAATCAATTGACTAATCAATAGTGTGTAACTGCTTGGAGCATTTTCCCCATGCTAATCAGCCATTAAGTTGTTTAAACTAAATGTGTCCAGTTTCCCCAATTACTGAGCTGATTTACAAGATGTGGTCAAGGATCAGAGTCTACTGGAGCCAGATTCCAGAGCACTTGTCACTGAGAAAGATGGAAGGAATTTATAGACGACCGTCTCTCACTATGGATTCTAATGGCTCTTAAGAGGCACAATATGACAGGACCGTCCTCCTAGTCCGCAGACATTGGTGAATTAATATGGTCTGCCCAAGTTCTACACATGTGCATTTGTTTGACATGTGGCTGTGAACCTGATTGAATTCAGGAGTGATGGAGTTCAAAATAATGAAAGAAAATATCTATATGCTATTTATGTTCAGGCCGTTAAAATGTTTTTTAAACTTCAGCCATGGTGAGAAGCATTCATCAAACAAGACTCTGAATTCCAAACAACAAAAGGTATTCATTCTAACAAGACCTGTGAAGTGACATATTATTACCTACCTGTATAATGCCAGCAATTCTAGCATCAAAACCACATGTAACTTTTTTTTTTTTTTTTTTTAAGTTGAATGCCACTGTGGGGGAAAAAACAGCACTAAGAAAATAAGTTTAAACAGGAGTGAAAACTTTTTTATTGATATGTTTTACTTTGCTGGCAGACCAGAGCAAAGGTTTTGTGAACATTTAAAAGATGAAAAAGGTGAAGAATCCCAGAAGCGGTTTATCTTGAAGCGAGATAACTCTAGTATTGATAAAGAAGACAATCAGGTTGGTTCTCAAGTTTGAGAGTGGCTGACATTGTTGTTTTTGAAGGTGGGCTGACTTATGTTCTTGTCGTTCTGTTGTCCCCTTCTCCCTCCCCCAGCTCCCCCCGGCTTCTGATACTGACTGTCCTCTTTTCAACCTCCTTGCCCCTCGCCTCCCCCTTTGGCATTCAGTGGGTAGCCAAGAGAACGTGTCCTGATTGCTTCAGCCATGGCTCTGTGTTGGGCTGCATGGGTAGTGCTTGGCGCAGTTCCTGCTGCATGTGTTGGGCGGGTTGGGATGCCACCGGCCGGAGCTGTCGGGAAAAGCTTTGTCATCGCATTTCCAGATGTCTGTGTAACTATGGCAGTCCTTCCACTCCTACAGCTTTGTCCTTCAGTTGTGCACAAATTGAGCTGGATTCTCAATACGGACCGATGACCAACTGGTGTAGCTGTAAAGAACAAACCTTGTTATGGTGAGGACAGGTGGATTTTGCAACTCTCCTAAAATAAGTCTTCACAGAAAAGAATCGAGTTCATGTTTTAGTCTTCCCCCTCCTCCTTCCCATGTTTTACTGTCCATGTAAACTGTGTGCTTGTTTTGCATGAACTGTAGTGGAACTTTCTCCTTTTTGTGTATTATGCTTGTGACAAAACATTTACGTTGTCCTAGAGTAGCCTTATTCATGGTTCCTGGGCAAGGGTAGAGAGACCCTGCTCAACCTCTTCTCCAGATTGGGGGTTGGGAGCGGGATCCAGGGTGATGAGGAAGAAAGCTTAATGAATGGCAAAAGAAACAAAGGTTCAACAATAATTAGAACAGCAGGGAGTTATACAATGCCATTACAATTGCACTTTGTGTCTCTGACAATCAAAATAGATTTTTTGAAAATAGACTTTGCTTTAGAATTCTTAAAGGTAAGACAATAGGCATCTCGCTCAAGTTATTATTTTAATGACTCTCAGTGAGTCACTGGAAGCCAGTACGTGCATCTCCGATGTACTTTTTTCTTTAAAACCTGTTCATCATCTGTATCTCATTTCTTCCTACCCCCACTGCCACCACCATTAAGCGACAAGTAGCTCCCGTTGACTTCAAGCCACATGCCTGTGTTGTGTACTTATTGGGCGTTTGTTGAATGGATGGATGAACGTGGTTAATGCAGAGAATTTTGTGAGGAACGTCAAGAAGACGGTGGGAGGGTCATTGAGATGCAGGCAGCAGTGCAGATGCGAGGCTAAAGAACAGTCCTCATGCTGGGTTCTTTGGATTGTTACTTTAGGTCCCTTGGCATTGACCCGACTCAACCAACAGGCTTTTCAAACTTAGTTTCTACTTTCCATGCAAAAACGCAGAGCACAGGATCAAGTCAGTCATGGAGTAAAGAAGAAACACAAATTAGGACGTGGAGATGTCATGTCCACCGTTTCCTTTCTGCCCATTATTTTCTCTGTTCCCTTGTTCTGTGTCTCTAGTGCCCAGGTTTTCATAGCCATGTCTTCCCGTAGCCACTTTGAATTAGCCACTTCCTCAACATTCTGCCTTTGTCTAAGGACTCCAAAGCACACAGGTTAGCAAAGGAGACAGAGTCCATCACTGTGACCCACGTCATAGCTTTGAACTGGCGGAACACCTGAGGCCTATCCAGGTGCTTTTGTTCTGGAAACAGCTGTACTGCCAGCATCCAGTGGGGAAGGTAGAGGGAGCAGCACACACCTGCCATTGCGTGTCAGGCACAGACACCGCATACCACACACACCCGCACAACCTCCTTAGGGACCAGAGGGAATGAGACTCTTCATGCTCCATTTATTTAAGTGAACATTTATTATTCTCAGCTGACAGTTGCTTAACTGCAGATTTCCAACAGCTCAACTTGGATAACCGTACTGATTTCTTTTTTCTGTTCAGCAAAACAGAATGCATCCATTTAGAGATGACAGACGAAGTAAATCAATTGAAGAGAGAGAAGAGGAATATCAGAGAGTGAGGGAGAGAATATTTGCACACGATGTGAGTAGTTGTTTTAATTGCCTCTTTAGTGCCGTCCTTCCCCAGACAGCAAGCTGGCAGGACTCAGGAAGCTGGAGCCAGGGACAAATCGAACCGAGCACACCAGAGGTGTTTCTGGAAGAGGACCTGGTTCAGGGAAGTGATGGAAAAGGAGCCAAGGGTTGTGTGCCTTCCTAGGATATGACCTCAGGGGGAATAGAGGTGTGATCCATCAGGGCCCAGTAAAACAGACCCTAAGTCCTCAGCAAGGTCGCCTGATTTGAAAAAAATGCTTTCACATCCATATTAGCCAGCAGACAGCCAAGTGTTGTCTTTGTAACACTAACGTTGTGCCGAAGAAAGACACATAAAGAAGAAAGAGACTCTGTTAATCACATACATAAACATGGAATTTTCTGCATTCTTAGCAAGCACAAGCATTTTATTATATCAAAGTTAAATGATAATACTCATCTTCCCCCTCAGCTTCAGATCAAATTAGGTCTGTGAGCAGTTTATCACAAGGAGATAATCATGAAATGATTTCTTTTGTTCAAATCCCAGCGAAGGAAATGTGGTGGGGGATTTTTCTGTCCTCTTACCCACTGTGTCCAAAATAAAATACTATTAAACTAAATAAGAATGAAAAAGTGATTTAAAATGGCTGAATTTAAATGCAAGAAAGTGAAAAGGGCAAGCCAGTGCACAGCTTCTCCATTCCATGCAATCATTTGGCAGCCTTCCCTCTGCAAAAGTAGAGGTGGGAGCTCCTTTGTGCAGATCCTCTGTGGCTTTGCTGGGTTAGGTAGGCGTCCTACCTCCCATCGTGATTTGGTCTGGAAGCCATTCCCAGGCCAGACTAGAGACCTAGACTCCACTGCTTAGCATGGACGAGGCCTTCTGACCTTGGAGATTTCAGGCCCAAGACAGTTTCCCAGGTCCTCCAGCTCCTGAGGGATCCTTCAGTATAAAGCTGCAGAGGAAATTAAAATTCCACCAACAGTGCGTTTCTTTCATGTTGATACAGGTTTCTGTTATCTCTTCTAGATTCTTGTTGCCTTTCTTGGATACAATGAAATAGAACTTTAATGATTGAAGGATCTGGCTCAGAGCTCTGGAGTTGGCAGAGTCTGAGAGAGGAAGCTGTTGAAGGATACTGTCCACATGCAGTTCTAGAAAATCCTATGGATGTGTGGGCTACTTAGGCTTTTCTTATGGTCAGAGTTATTGGTGGTGCAAAGCATAGTCTGACACCTGGTAGGCTTTAATTGTGTTTCCTGGATAAAAGGATGAAGTAAAGAGAGGCTCTGTTGTACCATGATAGTTTAGGGGTGTCCTGAGTGGACTGGGAGACAGCATGTTACTGTCCGATGAGCTTCATGGGAGAGAGTTTTCTGAAGGTCAGTTTATTTGTTATGCTTTTTCTTTCTTTCTCTCTTCCCATCTATCCCTCCCCCTGCCTTACCAACACACATACACACACACAATTTCCCTCTGATTTTCATTCTGGCAAGTTATAAAATATATAAATGAGTTGTGTTGAAAAGCAAATACTAATCACTTAGATAATAGACAAACATTATGCTTCCTCTCCCCCACCCCGCCCGCAAAGCAGGGCCACATTTTCAGACACTCAAGGACTAGATGGCAGGAAAAGCATCTTTGATGCTTGCCTGTGAGGAGGAGGCTTCCTGTGCTGCTCCCGCCCTTCATGTGCACAGAGAGGTCATCCCAGACAAGGAGGAGTCAGCATGACTCCCTGTACACATCGCATTTCCTGACAGCCCTATTAAGGAGAACAATAGCAAGGAACCTGGGTCCCAGAATAAAGATTAGAGGCAGGTTGCTGTTTCAAGCATCCATAGCTAACTGCTGAATTAACATTTTTTAAGACAGCGAAAGCAGACGAGGGGTGCCTGGGTGGCTCAGTTGGTTGAGCGTTTGGCTCTTGATCTCAACTCAGGTCTTGATCTCAGGGCCCTGAATTTGAGCCCTTAATGCAGTTCCATGCTGGGTGTGGAGCTTACTTAAAAAAAAAAAAAGAAAAGAAAAAGAAAAAGCAGACTGAAGCGTGGGAAAGCTTAAATGCCAAGCTATTATCATGGCCTTTCCAATTGATGGCATCATTTGGCAACCTTCTTCGGAAGGCTGCGGCTTCTTTCCCCTGTAGGAGTAGAATAGTGTGAGCTGCTGTGATGAGCTCTTTGGGGGCCAACACTTCTGGGGTTATTAATTCAAGTGAGACACCTGCCTGTTTCTGGCCCTACTTTTCCCCCTGATCTCCTGGGGCTGGGTTTTTTTAATTGGCATCCTGTACCCAGAGTACACTCATCGAAAGTCTTCAGAGATTAAACAAATTCCTCAACATCATCTACAAAATATTATGTACATGAGTGTAGGTACATTTTTTAAGGTAAAGATCTTGATTTTTTATCATAGTTTTACAAGTTTTTGTCGCTTTTACAAGGCTAAAAGCCACATTCTCAGAGGGGAAAAAAGATGTCCAGTCCAGAGCACTGCCGCTCTGCAGGAACAATGCAGTCATTAGGCTGGTGTTCCCTGGGTTTTGTTATTAATTCCGGATCTCCAGATTTGACAACTTAAGACAGATACACAAAATGCTTGTTACCTCACAGTTTCTGGGGATCAGGAAGCGGAGGGTGGCTTAGCTGGCCAGTTCTGGCTCACAGTCTTTCCTGAGGTTACGGTCAAGCCATCAGCTGGGGCTTCGGTTGTCTGAAGTTTCAGTAGAGCGGTTGTCTGCTTCCAAACTCACCTGCATGGGTTTTGGCAGGCCTCGGTTCCTAGCAGGCTGTGGGAGATCTCAGTTCCCACTATGTGGGCCTCTCTCAAGGCTCCTAAGCATCTTTGTCACCTGGCAACTAGCTTTCCCAGAGCAAGTGACCCAAGAGAAAGGAAGAGAGCCCAAGATGGAAGCTACAGGCTTTTGTAACCTCATCTTGGAGCTGACATACCTTCCCTCCTTCTGTGTTCGTTTGGACACACGGAGTACACTGGGGGAGGTACTACAAAACACCTTGGTTGTGGATACTGAGAGGGAGGAATCATTGGGGGCCATGATGTGTTAGCAGGATATTACTGAATCTTCTATTAATGCAAATGCAGGGACATAACATAGCAATGTGAACTTCCTTGAGTACATAGAACAGCACACCTTGCTTTCCACTCACATAAAGAGAAAACACTTTAGGGATTCTTCATCTGTACAATTCCAGATTCCCAAATGACCAATAGGACTTCCCACATTGTTGAGGTACATACAGTAAGAAATCAAGTATAGTAAGTCAATTATAAAACTGATGCAAAGAATCCAGCATAAGGAAACTAAGTTACAGGCATCTAATGTCTTTTTTAGCTGGCCTTTAATTTAGTGTCTTCGTAATTTAAAAACCGAGGTAGTAAAAGCAGCTTCCCTTGCCAATTATTATTTAAGGAGTGGAGTCATTCAAAAAGGTTCAAATAGTGACATATTTATGTAGAGGGTTTTTTTTTTTTATTATTATACTTGAAGTTACAATAGTTAAAGAGAAATAATTCCCAGTACTTACATATCAGCAAAATCAAAATTTATTTTAAAATTAGTGGTGCTCTTGGATATTTTACTTACATATCTTGGTGTGTAAGGTATGTGTGTGTGTGTGCGTGTGCATGTGTGGTTTTTTACTTAGGTCCACAATCAAAATATGCAGATTTGGGGGGATTTTCTAGAAAAATAATCTCAATACAGTAGCCTGAGATAAGGCACATTTATTATTTGAGAATGAAGTTGTCATTAAGTCAAGGCACACAACAATTTAGTTCTCAAATAAAAAATGAGTGTATTTTTGTAGTCAGAAATATTTGAACTATAACTCTTGTTTCCTTTAGCAAGAATTTTGGCTTATTTTATGATTAATTCAATGCAATGTTGCTGGCTTTGGCAAGGTTACGTTGCTCAAGCAATATATTTGAGAAAGACATGTTTTGCCTGGAGGATGGTTTCTGAAAGATATTTATGTGTAAATAGGGATTCTGGGAGGAGTTCATCCGTGGTCTCCCCAGCATGCACTGGGATCCATCTTCCGTGACAACCCTTGAGAGGGGCATGTGATGTCACCTGGATTGGGGGTGGGGTGTGGGAGAGAATTCTGTAACCCATTAGGCAAAACCATTTTCTCCTTAAAAGAAAGAAAAAAAAAAGTCCTTTATATCTGAGAATGCATATACCTGACAGCTTTGAATACTGCACTTAATTATTGTGACACTTTTATCTTTCACTGCTATTAAAATTTGCAAGTTATATTAATAACTTCTTTAAAGTTTATTTTCATCAACTACTGAATCATAACCCATAACCATATCTGCCTTATTTATGAAACTGTGTTGGAAGGATCATGAGATAAATCTTTAGGACCTTTGCACAAAAATTGAAAAATACTCTTGAGATATGTTTTTGGGAAAGTTATCTTTGACTTGCAGGTCCCTTATTTTTCATTCAGAGAGTTATGGCAGCTTAGCTTTCCCCAAAATACTATTGGATTAATGAGTCTGAAGAGGTCAGTCTTTGATCAACTCTTCCAAACAAGTAGTAGAGTTTCAGTAATTCCACAACCCAGCCAGAACATTATAAGCATAATTGACTTCTTTCCACCTACAAGAGCTGAGCAGTAACAAAGTATCAAGCTCATAACATACACCTGAGACAATTAATTCCATGGCTTGACTCAAACCAAGAGTAAAACCAAACTAAAGGAAATGAAGATAGTGGGATATTTCACTTACTATAAAGATGTCTTCACAGGAATAATATCAGTGGTACATAAAGTGTATTATTTATAAATACAAATGTCAAAAGAAGATACTTCCTGAAAAGGGTGTTTCTTAATTGGCTTTTTGTTGTTACTGTTGTTAAATAAGATGTTTGTCCACTTAATACTCAGGATGCATATTAAATGCACAAAGGTTAAAATAGAAATGGTTCTAGAGATGCCCTCTGAAACGTTCAGATCACTAAGGAAAACACATTATGCCCAAAGCTAACCCTTTGGTTTAGTGGAAGGAAATGATTTCTCCAACAAAATGTATGGAGAAACCAATATCCTGCTTGCCTCTCTGGGTAATGGTTACATTAGCTAATCTTTTAAAAATTCAATATTGAAAGGTCCTTATTTACTTTGGTTTTATTTTCTCTTAAAATGGACCTGTTAGGTCTCAATTTACCATTTAGTAGGTCATTTATTTATCATTTACAAAATCTACACATATAATATGGCATGTATATTTATGGTTAGAAACTCAGTACTTTGAAAATGGTTTTTGTTAATTCCCAAACACAGTCACTATGTTAGAGGGCCATCTCACCATATTTTGTTTAGACATCTCTTTTTCTCCTTGTTAAAACTTAATTTGATTTGCCTTTCCCCAGTAATGGAATTTTCTCTTCCCTACATGTGTTCTAAACACAGGATAGTGGGGAATTAATAGCTAGGGGAATGGAAGCTAAGAAGAGTCATTGTTTTTCTGTGTGAAAAAACAAAACAAAACATTAGATAGGTTTTACTTTTTTTTCTGATTAGCTTCATTTTGTTCTCACTTGACTTCTGTGTGCCCTCCCTCTGCAAATTGATTGATGGCATCTCTTTAATTTTAAGAGTCTTGCAGTCAATCTGTTTATGTAAAGAGAGTCTATCATTGCCAGGTAATAACTGTAGGGTTGTGGTTCTATGACTCTCCCGTCCTTAGGTGGATCATGCTAAGAGCACATGCTCTGCCTTGATTTGAACCAGTCCTCTGGCTGTTGTTGGGAACTGTATCTCTGCAGCTCTAGAAGAAACAGCTAGCTCAGGATCCGATGGTCACACACTTCTCTGATTCTCAGACAGTTTCATTCCCGTCTCTCTCCTTCTGACCTTGATGCTGAACGGGCTAAATCTAGCTGTAACCTGGAGATGTCCTGCTGGAAAAGAACTTGTGTGCTGAAAGAGAAAGAGAATGGTGTACACGTCTAACTCTAACCATTTTTTTCCCCTTTTTATTTCCATTTTTCAAAACTTAGTGAATTTTTTTCTTAATTCTTTTCCTCTTGGAGGGGAAAAGTAGTTTTAAAAGCAGGCAAGGATTTGGGATCCCTCAGCACATCCAGAACATCTGATACAATGCCTTTTTTTTATTTTTCAGTCAGTTTGCTCCCAGGAATGCCTTTTTGTGGATAACAGGTAAAATGCAATTTGCTTTTTCATGTCTGTAGAGGAACAAAGTCTGTCATGTGTGTCCTGTATACTCATAGGTATATATCCCATATATAAGTGTGTGCTTGAATATATGTATAAATAAATACATATATCTATGTGCACACACTTATATCCATACACATATGTGTTATTTAGCATGCCTAAAAACTATTTAATTTGGGGAAATACTTCTCTGTTACTTCCAAACATAATTTTTGTACATTTTCCTTATTAAAAGTTTTGACTTCTGGCCCATCCAGAGGTCTAATTCCTGCTACCTTTACCAGGCATTACAAAGCATAAATGAACTTGCAATTTCATTGGCTTATGGATGAGGCTGTTCATAGTATTTTTATATTGGGTATCATTAGCCACTTCTTGTGCCCCACAATTTTATATAGCTATGCAAACAATAATTGGAATAACGTTGTTTTAAGTTTCTCACTCTAAACAACCCATTAGTCTAACTTGGAGATCTATCCAAACTGATCTAAATTTACTAACTTGGGAGTTAGTAGGGGGGTAGTTGTTGTGTGATGAATGGGTTATACAACTTATACAAAGTCTTGAGTGTATGAGCCAAAGGTTTTCAAATTTAACATATACCTTAAAGAAATAGTTCTAAACTGACATAGATATTCAAATGCTCCCTTGATTTAATTGCAGTTTTTCAAGAGGAATTAAAGAATTCTACATTAGCTGTATTAATCACATTTAAGGTGCATCAGAGTGGGCAAGTTGGAATGGAAATATGGTATCCCTTCAGAAAGTGGTGCTTAACCTTATTTCAGGTGTCGGCTTAATGGGTGCCCCTGTAAAACTGATTAAAATGGAGGCTGTTTGATTAAATTCCAGTACTTAAAGAAAATTTTAACCAGGAATTAGAGATGATTGGGGGGGGGGAAGCTATCTTTAATATTAGCAGTTAGAAATCTTTGAGTAGCTAACCCTCTCACTGAACAGCCTGTTCTAGAAGAATAGATGAAAGTAGAAAATGTGTCTAAAGAAGACATTCAAAAACATCCTCAAAAATCCACACAGATTTTAGTGAATATTCCCTATTTACAGTTTAAGAATCCATGAGCACTAACATCCTAGGGATAATAGATCCAAAGATCTATATTCTAACTAAAAAGATGAAGTGAGTGTTTATAATTCAGTTTAGTAGGAAGCCTTATTCCCTAGACATCCAGTCAATAATTTTCCCCTGCCTTATGCCCAAATTCTATTCATTTACTTGGATTTTGCATGAAAAAGACTGCTATTGCACTTTAAGTGTCCCTTAGATTCAAATTGAATTATATTCATATTTACCATAATTGGTGATAAACTGCATTGCATATATGAACAAGTCCTGATATTTCCAAAAAGCAAAAATCTAACTGAATAGATTCCCATTAAAAATAAATACATTTCTTGGATACCTGTTTCTGGAATGTCAATATTTCATTCTGCCCCTCCCTGCAAAAGAGATAACTTTAATATTGCCCAAAGGAAAGAAAATCACAGCTAATATATTTAATTAATTGTCTATTAAATGATTTATCTTCTTCTCCTCTTCCATTCATTCTATTTCTTCTTCCTTTCCTTTTTATCTAGTATCAGTGCCTTAATCCTAGGATAGGGGAAAAATAATGCTGTCATTCATTTATTATTGCAAAATGCAACATCACGGACATAAAACATAGTACACGGGGTTGATTTGCAAGAGTGGTACTGTTGCAGAAGAGTACACATCCATTTAGCATAGGGCATTTAATGTCATTAGGTTTTATATCATAAAAACCATGTTTTTCATTTCCAGTAGGCTCTTGGAAGACAGTAACATATGCAATGAGACCTATAAGAAAAGACAGCTCTTTCGGTTGGTATGGTTTACTTTTTAAAACTGTGTTTTCAGATTACGTGGCAGAATCAATGTTAAATATAAGTGTACTAGTGTAAAATATCTGTTCATGAAATAAATATGTTTGGTTATATCTGTAAAGCTGGTTACAGAGTTGGTGCTGAAGCCATGTTAGATAATGTGAGATATGGGACCAGGGAATTACTGCTTGGTACATAATCCTTTCAGGTTCCTCCTCTGATTTTCTGTTTTGGGTAGGTTTTTTTGCTTTTATTTTTGTTTTCTCCTCAAAGGTTAACTTTGACAGCATACTGATTTAACATTCCCAAGTCAACTTTGGTGAATTACATCAAGTTAAAATTCCTCTAATAGTTTGCAATTATATATACATGACTGATATTGGAAAAGACACCAATGATAACTGTATTTGAGTAGTTGACTTTTTTAGCCACTACTGGCCATCATAATACTTCAATTATGTTTTTCAAGCATAGATTTTATTTCAAAGGGAAGGTACAGGCCCCTATAGGCCAATTGCTTCCAATTATAATGAATTACTTAAATCAAGATCTGTATAAGATAAGGGGAATGGATATATATGTGTTTATTATATATTAATATTGTATATTTTAAGTTCCATACTAAGCTGGAAGATCCTTGAAAGCAGAGGGACCATAACCATGTCACTACCCTATTAAATATACCTCTAATATTCATTATAGGGCAAAAAGGATACACAGCACTATAAAGGTACTCAATATGTAATGGATATATTTAATATGTTATTGCTTTTATGAATATTAGGATTCATCTCTGTTGTAGGAGAGAGAAAACTTACTCATTTACAAACAAACAAAACATTTTACCCACCTAGAATTAAGAAAAGACCAAGGAAAGTAAATGGATTGTTGCTCAGAAAGTATCTTTTTGTAGTAAATGTGAACTTAAGACCTCATAATTAGAACAGTTGGATTAATTTGTTCCCTTTACACTTTGGCAGAACTAAAAAGGCTTTTTTAAAAATATCTTTCACTTTTCTAGGTTGAATTACATAGTCTAATGCTTTCCCCTTGTATCGATAGACCATTTATTATCACACTTTGCATTAAAAAAGTAACTCTGCATTGTCCCCTTGAAAAATTGAGAAAAGAACAAGAAGAATTTACCAGTACTCATGTACTCACACCATAATCTGGTTTGTTTAAGCCAATAAATGTATAAAATGTGGGTTCTTCCCCTTTAGGCCAATCAGTTTTACATAGCCCCAAATCTGGTCCCTAGCCAGAGCTAGGATCTGCTCAGATCAGTCACTCCAAATATGAGTGCCATCACCCACCAAGTCATCAGGCACAGAAACTCAGGAAGATGACTTAGCACAAAGGACATCCATACAATACTTAAAGCAACTCAAAGTATACATCATATATAACTTGGCAAAAAAAAAAAAAAGTGCAGACATGAAGGAAAATAAATGTTGTTTGTTATATTAATCAGCACTGAAACAGACCCTAAAGTATGTGCTTTATGACTATTCTGGAATCAAATTCTCATTATATACACAAGGACCAACTCCTCTTGATGACCAAACACCTCATTTCCATTGTCTTCCTGGATTCCAGTAGGAAGGGACCAAGATTGGGCTTAGGATGGACAGGAAGGCACTTGTGGTTATGTTTGTCTATGAGGTCTATGATTCTCCACCCAAATAGATATGAAATTCGATTCTGGACCTCACTTTGCCAGTGCTAAGGTAACTAATCACTAGCTAGAGTTATAAAATATTGTTTCAGTGTATAAATAGAGATCCATAAATCAGTATTAGATGCATTATTATGAATCTCACTAATGCTAAGACTAAAGCAGTGACTTAAGTTCCCTCTTTTGGGGATTTTGACAGCTCTTGACTTTGGGATGTTGATTTAAAATGGTAGAGAGTAGAGGTAGAAGATGTTAAGGAAACCTTAGATTACCTTATTGGCCAAGGGTGTGGCACAAGTCTAGAGGAGTTACCCAATCCCAGAGTGAAGCCTGCAAACTCCAAGACACTAGTTTGCACCTAGGAAAAGTGGCAGACACTCCTTTGCAGATGGGCTCAGCGACACTGGCCTTTCCTTTTATGGAGGTGCTAGGGAGAGGGAAACCCAAGCAGAGCTCATGATCATCACCCACATATGGAGCGCTTCCTTCTGAGGCATCCTGTATATCAAGGTTAAGGACTACCCTAAATTTTTTCCTATATGCAGTATTCCAGATTAGTTCCAAGTGAGACTATTGTCACATCCCTGGTGCATTCACAGTTGCTAAATAATGATTTTGCCAGGCTTTGGCAAAGACAGGTCAAATTAATCAGAATTAAATGTGAATAAAGTTGAATTTGGAACTTGAAAGGAAAACAATCAAGAATGGAGCAGGAGCACCCTCAAAGAAGCTGTTTTTTTCCCATCCACCCCATCTCCTCTGGCTTTCTTGAATTTCAAAGGGTTTTAAGAACTCAAGCTACCTGACCATTGGTGAGTGTGTGATACTTTCTACTCACAATCTGATCTTTTTTTTAGATCCTCCTTCTAATCCTAGCCATCCCTGAGGTGCTAACAGAGAGAAATGTAAAAAGCAAAAACAAACAAACAAATAAAAAAACATTGATGCAAGACAGCAGGGCGCTGAGTGCTTTTTGTTTTGTGAGTTTTCTGTCCACCCTTCATTTTTACAAAGTTCCTATCACAGAGGAGCCATTTCATTTTTATTATCTCTTGAATCTGTTTAGCTTCTCAAGTTCTCATAGAACAAAAGAGAAGTTTATTAGGTAAAATGGAAACAAACGCAAAAAATTTTGTGTGCCTTCTGCACAGTTTGGTTGGTGAGTTTCAATCAGATGCACACACTCCTCACATCTTTGCGGTCCTATCATTGTCTTTAGAAGAATATCTATTAACAAAGCCACTGACCACATCTGTGAGATTAGGATCAGCACTTGAACATGTCACATTGCTTTGTGATAATGAAATTAGGGGTTGTATCTATTGCCAACTATTTACATCCCCTTTACTTACTGATAATCCATGAGAATCTTAAGTATTTTAATCATGTCTTATTTCCAACTTGCAGGAAAAGCTTTGAAAATATTCACTAAGTTCCTCTTTAAGCAGATTGGAAACCAATGAAAATGCAAATTTCATCAACTTTCTTTATAAAACACATGTGATTTTGTGTCCTACTTAGAGATATTCTGGAGTCTTCAGAAATCACGTCTGCCTATTGGATCTCTTCCCATACATTCACTTTTTCAATTTGGATTTAGAACCAACATGTTCTTTCACCTATGGAGTTTTCTTATTTCCATTGATCCCCTTGGAAAGTTTCATGTCAGTGTAGTGTTTACACTGGTATTGTTATTATCACAAGTTTTTCTATGTGAAAAGCACTAAAAGACGCTTTCCTCTGCCCATGAAGGTTAAACTCACCAGGCAAAACTCTCACCCTAGGTCAAAAGAGTAATTTCTGTGGTTTCTTTGCTGTCAAAACCTTAATGGATTCAGATAGACATCTCATCAAGTTAGAAAATAATAAATGGTTTTGCTGCCTCTTTGTGCGTTTTCCCATGGTCCGTTATTTAATGCTAAAGGGACAGACAAAACCTGTCTTCAGTGGGAATCACTTCAGAATCATTCAAGATCATAATGGTTCCCAAACCTCGACTCACTGTTGACTTGGGCTGGGAGAGTCTATTCTCTTTTCTCCTCCACAAGAGAAGTTAACAACTGTATTTTATGCCATGTTTTTCCTACTTGTTTCTCCTTCACTGGCAGAGGGGTAGTGTGACATTTCTAGGTTTGGTTTTTCTGTTTGTAAACATGCACATTATGTGTGGTATGTTATCCATCTGCCCATCAACGAGCTATCTGTGACACTGTTTGTGAGGCAACAGGCTTAACGGAAAGGGTTACAAGAAGGGTCTTGTGTAGACGGCTCTTCTGAGAAAGGTTCCATTCTGTGTCCACACCACTCGTGGAATGTAATACTGTCCCTGTGCATCTTTCCTATGGCTGTGCTCCAGGGGCAACAGGGATGGCTCGGGGAGAACATCCGGGAGTCGACAGAGCAGCTCAGAGAATGAGCTCAAGTGGTCGGACCACCAGAGGGCCTGGAGCAGCACAGACTCAGATAGCTCCAACCGCAATCTCAAGCCCACCATGACCAAGACGGCCAGTTTTGGGGGCATCACGGTGCTGACCCGGGGTGACAGCACATCCAGTACCAGGAGTACCGGGAAGCTGTCCAAAGCAGGTAGTTAGTACTGAATGGGTTTATGTCCTGTTGTGTTTCCTAGGTTCCACCCAACCCATACAGTCATTATTCCCTCTGGCTTCCAGTAAATTAATGATGATGATATTAATTGCTGGGATACCTGGGAAGTCAGAAGGTGCAATGAAATTATCAACCCTGTCTCTTCAAATTACCAACCTCTCGAATCTTCACTTTCCTTAACTGTTGTCAACCTAAAATTGTCAGGAGGCAATAATTGAGCAAGAGCATTTATTCAGGATCAAAGCATTGTGATTCGGGATACACAGATATGGATAGCAACCCAAATAGTGTCCCACTTGGGAGTAAAAGTCAGATATGAAGGAGGACACGTGTTGTGATGAGCACTGGGTTTTATACATAACTAATGAATCGTTGAACACTATACCAAAAACTAATGATATACTATGCAGTGGCTAATTGAACATTTAAAAAAAAAAAAAGTCATGGGTCTTTAAAGCAAAAAGGGTATGCTTGTATACATTGTTTACAAAGGATTTTTGATTGGTGTTGGTGGCACAATGCTGACCTTGATTGACTATAACTGGTTTCAAAGGCTATCGCTAAGCCTTCTCTTAACTGTAGCAGGTTGCAGGTGTTTGAGCTGAGTCCTTGCCATATTTGCAGTTTGGCCCAGTTCAAAAGTTCATGGTTCTGCAAGTGAGGATGTGTCAAATACCCATCTCCTTAATGGTCTCCTGACTCCATTTGAAAACCTCTTGACATAAGTGACCCCATGTCATTTCAGCTTTCACACCATGAAACATAGGTTATAATAGAATATGATGCTACCCCCACACCCTCACCCCAGCAAACTATTGTATGTTAAAGTTCAATTATTTATATACAAATGGTTACCAAGTCACCTGCACATGGTAACTAGTTAACAAACCTAGCTATTGTTTTTTGATTTATGACTTTGATCAGTTTCTTAAAACCACACTCTAAGGTAATTATAATGTTAATAATTTGGGCTGCTACTTTGGTGTGCTGTTAATATGATTGTGGGCAAGTTATCTAACCTGTTTGCCAGTCTTGGTTTCCTCCTCTGAGAAATGGGAATATTGCAAGGTTATTTGAAGAATTAAAGAGTTAATACACACAAAGCAATTAGAATAATACCTGGCAGTTAAAAGCCCTCAATAAACACAAGTTCATGTTTCTTTTTATTACTGCCATTTAATGCTGCCATCCCTGCTTTGCAGATAAGGAAAGTGAGCCTCAGGAAGGTGTAGAGTTCCAAGTAGCCAGGTGCAGGCATCTCTTTTTTTAATCTTGTGTTTTCTTCTAAGTGAATAGTGATCTTTCAAGATAAGTAGTTCAGGTTTGCATGGATAGTCTTTGGGAGGTGAGAGCTAATGAGAACCATGACGTGGAAACAACTTTAGACTGATGGAGGCATCAATACTGGGGGTTCATATGAGTCCAAAAACTCTCCATCGTGGTCTTGCATCCCTAGCTCCTCTGTCTCCAACTCCCTCACCCTTGTTTTTAAATTATTTTCAGATGTTCTCAATCAAAATATCCCTTAGAATCCCCGGAAGGTGGCAGATGACCATTCAGTAGTTCTCCATGAGCTTCATTTTGGGGTGATAGTTTGTAATGTTTCTGTTTGATTTTGATTTTGCCTCAGAAGTTTGGAGTTAGTGTGGGTGTTGAGAGCTGCGATTCAGTGACATGCCCTGGGTGTCAGACACACTGGGGGTGCATTCACAGACCTGGGGGTACAGGGCAGGGAGGGAGCGGGATGGCAAATGGCCAACACCAACCAGAGATTAGACATGGGTTGTCCTTATTGTGAATACTTTCCTATCCAAGCTTCACACTCACGCGAGGGGGGACTCTTTGTGAAATCTAGACTCATTATGCTAATGGTTTAACGTAATTATGTTGTTGAAAATGCTTCTAGGAAATTAGCTCGTGTTTTCCTACACAGGCAGAAAATTAATAGCATTTAGTCACAACCACTGCTACATATATACACACTTCCTGCTCCTTGGAAAGATTCAGGTGGGCTCACACTGCCTTCTGCCTTCTGTTGTATCACCAATTGGTGAATTCTTGATGTCTTACTCTAATTAATTGCTCTTCTATCCCACTATTGCAGCAACTGAAGTCAAGAAAACCCACTGTGGTGCACTTGAGCTCTTGTAAACTAAGAAAGGTTAAATAGTTTTAAATCTCCTTAAAATGCAGAAACCAAGGACCTTAAATGGTGTACTTAAAAATTCCAGCACACCAAAAGAGCACTTAAGATTTTTAAATTAATCGTCATTCTCCATACACCAACCCCCCAATCACTTCCGAAGAAAAGCTCTTTGGAAACATTTAAAACACTTCAAGAATGCTAAAATGCCATGTTCTTTGAAGAATGATTAGAAATTGTAAGTGCTTCAGACATTTTTTTCCCCTTTTAATCTAAGTGTCTCCTTTTGAAAGCTTGTCAAGGTGCAGGAACGGAAAGGAAAAAAAAAAATTAAAGGTGATCAAGATAGAATGTCAAAACAAGCTTACAATTTCCCAAGATGGTTTTATGAAGCAAAGCTGTCAGTTTTGCTGTCATGGATCTTCAGAACAGCACAAGTTTTCAATTTTTTACCTCATTATTCACTGTGGAATTGCAAACTTTTTTTTTTTTTGACCTTTCAGAAACCAAGCCTGGAGTTGTGACATTTAAGTTACTCTTCTCCTCCTCTAATTACATAGGTTTGAGCTTTAAATAGATAATGATGAGACTTTCTCCAGGTGGGAACATGCTTTCCTACATTTTGGAAAAAGCTTATTTCTGAAGTCTGAGCCTCTTCAGACTTGCTCTGAAGGCCTGGGCTGTCTTTCTCTTGACATATCCCTGACACCGAGCTTAGGGATGGTCACCTACCAGATGTCCAACGCACAGCTCCAGAGGTAAATGACATCATTTTGTCTTGACATTCTCCTCATGGAAGGACAGGAACAGTGCTTGTACCGTAACCTCTGCTGCTTCTTGGTGGTAGCTATGAGGTTGGGAAATGAGTATGACATCTATTTCTTTCCACCCTGGTCAAAAGACATTGCTTTACTGCCATCCTCTCTTGATCTCCAGAGCAGGGGTTCTCAATAGTAGCGGCATAGGAAGCAGCGTGGTTTGCTTGTTTTCAAACCATGCTTTGAGAACAACTGCTCTGGGGAAATAAGATATCCTTATGTTTTGTTTTAGTAATTTTACCTGGTGTGGTATTTTGTTTTTGGGATCCAAGCATGTTCTTGTTCTGGTCACCTTCTTGTCCACCTTCCAACCAGAGTGTTTTTGGAGCCAATGCAAGCCACCTCATCTCTCTACCACTTCCTCTTCTTGGTGTTTATTTTCACTACAGCACTAATGCAGCCTGGATATTCTCTCTCTCCTTGTAATTTCAGAAGCTTTAGGTCATTCTATTGAATTTTCTGACCCCTGGATCTGGAAATATTTTGTTGAATTATTAACTCAGGGAAAAATACTTATGGTTCATGGTCCTTATAAAAGAAGAATTGCATCAGACAAGATAAACAGACAAGGAAGATTCTATTCATAACTATTGCAATAAGGGTCAAGACTATTACAATAGGGGAGAAAGACTGAACTCAACCCTGAGCTAAGGAACTGCAGGGGAGTTTAAAGGGCCTCCGTGAACTACTGGAAAAGCACTGGGGAAAAGTAGACAAGTGGTTGGTGAATCCAACTAAGTCCTCTTTGCTGATTGGTGCTTATCACAGTCAATCTTCTTTCTCCCCTCCCACAGAAACTGGCAGACAAGGGCACTAGTTCTCTTGATTATTACATTTCAAAGAGATACTCCTGAGTCCTCAACAAAGACATGCCTGGGATGTAAAAGAGTTACTAGGCTAATGAAAGGTTGACACCATAAAGGAGCAGAAGTGCTCTAAGAAAAAAGAGGTAGAGGAATGATCCTCTGGAAGAAACCAGTCTAAAGGTTGTTCAAGTTGAGAGGAAGTTTAAGGCCACCATCCTCATAGCTACTCACCATTCTGGTGACTTATATTTTACAAAAGAGGATACTAAGGTCTAAAAAAGTAGTGATTTCAGGGGTGTCTGTGTGGTGCAGTCGATTAACCATCCAGTTCTTGGTTTGAGTTCAGATCATGATCTCAGGGTCATGAGATTGAGCCCCACGTTGGGCTCTGGGCTCAACGCAGTCTGCTTGAGTTTCTCTCTCCCTCTGCTTCTCTCCACAATCTCTCTCTCTCTCTCTCAAATAAATAAATCTAAAAAAGAAGCAGAAGAAGATGATGAAGTAATCACTTCATGAAGAAAACACAGCTAGTCAGTGGTGTCTTCCCACACCCTTCCTCTCTGCTGTCAGTTTTCCATTTTACTTTGTCATATGATGTTTTATACAACATCTCCCCTCCATTTTTCCCTCTTCCTTTTTCCTGTCTCTCTCTCGAGTGTTCACCAAAGTCCCCCATCAGTCACCTTGATGTCTTGTTCCTACACCCTCCGCCGACTGCCCCTTAGGGTCCAGCTTCCACTTCTGAGCATCTTATTGTGGGCAGCATTGACTTCCTGTGCTGTATCTCTTAGAAGCTAGGCACTGTCCTGCTTGGGGCCCAGGCTCTACATATATGTCACTCGAGTGACTCTGGGAGTGAGGCATGGTCCACGTGGTCCTGAACGCAGACTCTGCCACACATGAATTATGCTCGGGAAATTTACTTAACATCTCTGAGGATCAGTTCTCATTTTCAAAATGAGGTTGCTGTGAAAATGAGACTAGGTAATTCACATAGTGATTAGCACAGTGCTTGTCATGTAGACATACTGTTTAAATATTTGCCATTGTTAGCATTCAAGTCCCTGAGAAAAGGAGACTGGACACACTAACTCTCAGCACCCAAAGCAGTAAAGTTCTCAAATATCAATTTCATTTTTTTTTTAATTTTTGAACAGTTCTAATCCTTTACATTGTCTTTGCCCCACCCTCTCATTGTTCCTGTTGAAGGTGCTGCTTTTCTCCTGTTTCTAGAAGGACACGATATTGCACATCAGTAACTAATAGCCATCTTCTGAAAGCCAAAAAGGAAGAGCACTCTGGATTTTCTTGTAGCACAGAAGCTGTGTGCACCCATCCCCTCTCCTGAAGCCCCTCCTCTTGCCAGCCCCAGCTACACCTCAGGTTCCTTAGGACACGTCTCCTTCACCCCAACCCTTTCCCGCTGTCTTACCCTTCTGCCTGGAGGTGGGCTGAACCTATTTCGTATGAGCTTCAGTGTCTGGGGGCAGGAGGTTTTGTTACTGCTTATTACCCTTGCTGTTGTTCCCTCTGCAGTAGTGTCAAACTTGGACTGTAACATGAGATCCCATGGGGTAAGTTCACAAACACACCCCATGGATTGCTCTGGGGCTGTGATGTCCCGGGCTCCATGACAGCGATGCCCTCTCAAAACTACTCTTGGCATTTTTAGATCTTTTAGGGTCTTTATTTTTCCCCATACATTACTCAGAATCCATCAGCATTCGAAACCAGTTAGATGGTGCATCCTGAATTAACCTATAACCTTATCATTATTAATAATCAAGTCGTGGGGGAAAGAAGAGAAGATTCCCAAATGACTGGTGGCAGTCCCTGACATATGCATACGCTTGCTTTTAGGAGGCAGTGTTGAGTCACAGGTAAAGCTAGATCAGTGTGCCTAGATCACACTCTGCTCTATTATTAGCTTTATGAGTCGACTTTAGGCATTGAGCTTCTCTATCCTTTAGCTTCCCTATCTACACAGCCAGTAATAGTACTTATTATTCCAGTGTGCCCAGGTGCTCACACATACTAAGTGCTCAATAAAGATCACTGCCTTCCCTTTTGAAAACAATGTTCTCCTCCAAACTCTCTGATGGCCCTTCTTCTCCCCAATTACATGCTGTATGCCTATCACTTATTTTTAGAGGTTTCCAGTTTAACTCAAGGGCACATTTTAAAATCTTGAAACAATGTTAACTCTTCCTTATATAAGGTTTCCCTTTAACCACCCAGAGGAATTCATCTTTAAGGACATAAATTGATAGTTGTGGGCTAATAAGTAATTTTTTAAATTCCCTGTACTATGTTCTCACAACCTATGATGTCATTCAAATCATCTGCTAGTTAGAATTCACTGATATAGAAATGGGGCTTGGTGCATTTTGTCTCCAATGTTCTGGTTAATAATCAGTGCCCAGAACAGTGATGGTCAAGGGAACTAGAGCTCCTTGGCTCTGGCTGTGGTGAAGGGCAGGTGGTGCCTAATGGATGTGGGATATCGCAGTGGAGGGGAAGGGAGACGTTTGGGGTAGAGTCCACCTTGGAATCCAGTTACCTACACATTTGCAAAACACAGAGTCCACAAATCTCTCCATGATTTTACCCTTCTGTGCCATCTAAAGGATGATCCGGTGTTCTCATGAAGGCCAAGCCCTTCTTGGCCTGCCCCTTGGGCTTATTAGTGAGATTTTTGTCACTAAGTGACATACACACTTTAAGGACTCTCCGTAGGAGTGATCCAGTTCTTCTACTCACATCTAGAGGGGGAAAGATTATTTCTGGCCATCCCCCTTCAAAATGCAGCTTTATGGATCTTCCTTAGACCCAAGGGCATGATCAGCACATTCTAGGACTCCTTCTTAAACTGCCATCATTTTAATATCCACCTGGCATTTTCTCCTAACTCCAGTAAGACAGCCCTCTGGCTTTAATTACTCAGGGTGACGGGCGTCTCCGGGCATGGAGTCCACAGCTTTAGGGAACCGTTTACGGATGTGCTACCCTAGGGGCTTGTGAGAGGATGAAAGAAAGTGCTCATTCTTAACTTCTCTTTTCCTAGGAAATCGACACATCTGAAAAACATGTAGCAGATATCTCAATAAAATGTGAGCCCCAAATGTTGCTCTAGTCCTGCGGCACTCATTGCATGCTTTAAAGATGGATTATGTAAACTAAGCATTTAGATCCGGAGCTGTCTGTGTTGGATGATTTTCTGATCCTTTTCTCTGTGGCAGGCTCCGAGTCTAACAGCAGCACAGGCTCCTCGGGGTCTCTGCCCCGCACCCACGCACCCCTGCAGAGTGCGCCCCTGGCTGCGGGCGTGGCCGCTGGCTCTCCCAGCTGTGTGCCCTATCCTGAGAGTGGAGCAGGGGGCCAGCCAGCCCCCAGCACCAGCTACATCCTCCTTCCCCTCGAAGCTGCGACAGGCATCCCGCCCGGAAGCATCCTTCTCAATCCGCACACAGGTTAGTTCCTTACCGCTGCTATGGCAGGGACTCAAGATCAGAGTTCTGTTTTTGTGTTTGCGCTTACAAACTCGTCAGCAAGTTTTCTTAAAATTCCTGAGCAGAAGAGCCAGGTGCATGAACCATTGGGTAGGGTCTTAGTTTAGGAAGAGCAGATCTACAGTTGTAATCTTTTCTGTATATTGATATCAATATTGATATGGGGTTGTAAATACGGATTCTTCCCAGAAATGTCCACTTTTTCCTCTGTCCTTTTTGTGTTGACCATAGTGTGTCTCAGGTATTCCTGGGAGCTAAGATCAGTAACCATAAAATGATGATCTGGGAAATACTGTGTTGTATTTGGCAGAATATTGTGTTTCACAGACTAAATATCAGGATAGCCTCTTATTATGTCAAAAGTGTTTTTGCATCCAAAATACTTCATGAACTTGAGATATCAGTTGGGACACATAGCAGAGTCTTACCTCTAGAAGTTGTGCTCTTGTGTTAGACCGTCACACAGTTCTACCCCTGGGGAATAAGGAATAGCTGTGAAAAATAGGACACAGGGAGCTAATTCTTATGTATGTTAGTGACCCTACAACTAGACTGGTTTTGGTGAGGTTTGGAAAATTGGTAACTTCATGATGATCATTTTTTCCCCCCCCATGATCAATGGTTCTTTATTTTTTAACTTCTCTAGTGGTCAGTTAATTTCCACACTGACTCCGAAGAACCCAGAGCATTGGGCAAATAACAAGCATGTGTCTCATAGGGGAAACTTTTCCACCAGAGGCAATTATGCCCAAGCCTTCAAGGCCATTTCTCAATATCTACCAACATTTTGATTATTATGACTGAGGGAGAAAGGGGCTGCTACTGGCATTTAAGAAGTTAGAGGTCAGAGATGCAGCTAAACATTTAACAATGCGTGGGACAGCCCCTTCCAACAGAGAATTATCCAGCCTAAAATATCAGTAGTGCCACGGCTAGGAAACCCTGGGTTAGAAAGCTTGACATTGACTAGTCTCCTCTTTGGAAGCCTTTATAAGTAATTGGGGAAAAAAATTGAATTGTCTCTGAATATGTGTGAATTTGGTTTCGATGATTCCAGAGTATTTCCGTGATTAGCTAAACTTAGAAAGGAAAAGTGAGTGAGAATCTCATAAAAGCAATCTGACTCAATCTTTTCACATATCTAGCACTACTAGTAATTAGGAAATTCAGAGAAACATGAGAATGATAGTAAAATAGTTACTTGAATAATTGCCACATTTTCATGAAAACATATGGCACAATCTCAAGGCATGGTGTTTGATTGAGACATTTTGAAAATGCCATAAGCTTGAGGGAAAAGAAGGCATAATCATTTTATTGAAAACCATTTGAAAGCTTTCAGAATAGATACTTCTAAGGAGAATATTAGATTGCTTTTATTTTATTTGGATCATTGTAAGCACTAAAAGGAAATTAAAAGAAAACCAGGATTATAGTCATTACTCTGGGCACTGATCGAAGTATGGTCTGACGCCGTTGGCTTAAATCCCTTCATTTATAATTGAGACGGAGAGCTTGCCGACAAGAGCACACACAGGCATTAGTTTTGAGTCATTTGTTTTAAGCAAAATTGCTGTGTTTCAAAAAAGTTCAACAGAGTATTTTTTAGGGTATAATGAAGAAATATTATTTGTAATGATAAAATGGTTGTGCATGTGTTATGTGTATATTATCATGTGTAATCTCGCTTGTAGAAAAAGAAGAAAAGTGCTTTCTGGTGCCAAGTACCAATTCTTATTCATTGGATCCATTCATTCAGAGCTGTTATCAAAATATCTCCTTTGAAAAAGGATCCAAACTGAGGGAATGGGTCTAATAACACTGTCGGGGAGCTTCTCTGTACACACTTCTGTGATCTGACAAATGCCTGCCATTAAAATATCTCAAGACCAAAAGGAAAATATATTGATGTATTCTATACCGTGGTTGAGTGGTGGGATGGAAGGTGAATGATGTTTCTTCTTTCCTAGAATATGTTTATTTTTGTAAAATGAAAATACGCATGTGGGTATATGTGTGTACAGATCCCATCATGTATACATATATGTGTATGTGTCTATCTATGGGGTGCATGTGTGCATGTCTGTCTATCTATCCATCATCTATCTATCTAATCTGTTATGACTCTGCTACTGAAACTAGAAATTTGCCACCTTTGGACTGGAACTCATCTTTCTCTGTCATGGTTATGAACTCCTGAAATCCACATCTCCCCTTCCCTAAATATGTGGCAGAAATTCTTCAGTGTTAGGAACCAACAGCATATGACTATTCTCTTTCTCGTGTGAATAGCCCTTGGATTCATTTCCCTGTTACCAGCTCATTTATGAGTTCATTGTGGGAAGGAGCCATCCTTGGCTAATTTTACTCGAGTGGATAACAAAGTAGTCTTAGACACTGCGCTCAGTAATTACAGAGTACTGTAATAGTATCTACTACTCATTATATGTTGATGTGCATAATAGAACAGGGTTTTTTTTTTTGTTTTTGTTTTTTGTTTTGTTTTTTTTTAAATCTCACATATTTGAGAATGTGGTCCAGGTCTGAAACTATGATAAAATACCTGCCTTTTAATTTTTTTTTTAATTTGAGTATAGTTGATACACAATGTTACATTAGTTTTAGGTGTGCAACATAGTGATTCAACTTCTCTGTGTGTTACGCTCTGCTCTCCACAGTGTAGCTGCCATCTGTCACCATACAGCGCTAGTACAGTGTCATTGACTATATTCCCTTTGCTGTGTCTTTTATTCCCATGACTTATTCATTCTGTAGCTGGAAGCCTGTGCCTACCATTCTTCTTCTCCCATTTTGCCCATCTCTTCATCCCCCTTCCCTCTGGCAATCACCAGTTTGTTCTCTATATTTATAGGTCTGATTTTTTTTCTGTTTTTTCATAAAGTATCTGTCTTAAGCAAGCAGAAGACAAGCAATAAGTTGAGAACACTAAGGTGCCTGCCAGTCATGTCTATCTACCAAATGAAACAAAATGAAACTTCCTTTGTCAGCACAATTGACTTGGCTCTCCCTAAGCACTGAATGTTTGGTGTCCTGAAACCAACCCATCCACATATATTCCCCCAGTTCGCCAAATGCAATCATAACCTTTTACTTTGTCTAGCCTTAGACTCAGCTCTCAGCTGGTCTGTTTCTAACTCAGGACCTCTGGCCTATCCTTTCTTTGCTTTTCAGGCATCTGGAGGAGTGAGCCACTGCAGAGGGCTCAACGTTATCCCCGTATAATGTACTCATCCTCACAAGGCAAGCCTGGGTTTGACACTTGAGTTTGATCTTCTTCCTGCTGTCTTGGACTTGGTCTCCTTTTGGAAATTTTTAGCAGAAAGCTCATCTTTGTTTGGCTATTTTCTTTCAATTCAGAGCTATCCAGAGACGCCAATAGGCATGAACATCCCCCAAGTACTCATTAATCCCCCTATCTGTTGTTTTGCCATTTTGCTTTGCCTTCATCTGGTGCAAATTCATGAGTGTGTGATGTAAAGGCATGCCATTGGCTGGGACTTTGGTCTGAGCAGCTTTTTTAGGGCTCATCTCTTTCAAATGTTCCTGATGGGTTCTCCTAACACTACACTTGGTATTTCCCACAGGCTTGCCAGCACCTATTTATCCAAACCGCTTCTACCTCCTTCTTAAATGTGCCATAAAGTTTTTGTGTGTAACGTGTCTGTCAACGTGTCTTTGTGAGATCTAAATTAATCTTTGTCTGTCCATAATCAGCAGCGCCCTTATGATTTCACTGATCACCTTCTGAGCACAAGGAAAGGAAAACCTCTTTTTCTTCTTGCTCTATCTCTTTAAATAAATTCCCTTCTGCCAAGTTCATGGCAGAAATGTTTTGGTGTTAGAGACCAAGAGCATTTGATTACTTTGCTTTTAATTTGAATTACCCTTGGGTTCATTTCCTCATTACAGGCGTATTCATAAGCTCTTTGTGGGGAGGGATCAGACTCAGGTTTTTCGGTTTTGTTTTTGTTTTGCATCCTCAGAATGGATAACCAAGTCTTAGTCCTCTTGCAGGGCTCAGTAATTATATAATAGTGCAGAAATATCCACTGCATGAGATGCCTGGGTGGTACAGTACCTTAAGCATCCAACTCTTGGTTTCTGCTCAGGTTACGATCTCAGGGTCCATTGAGCTCTGCCCTCAGCGGGGAGTCTACTTAAGACTCCCCCCTCCCTCTGCTCCTCCTGCTTGCTCTTTCTCTCTCAAACAAATAAAGTCTTTAGAAAATAATATCTACTGCACATTATTCATGCTGTTGTGGAGAGTGGGGAAGTATTCCACCTAAAGCCATGTAGTGAGGGGAATGAGCACTTGGCCAGTTCGTGGCAGCCCCGCTTGTCTTCACCCTTTACAGGTGCCAACACACATGCAGCGCCTGCTGGGCAGGCTTTCGCAGTTCTGGACACGAAAATCTGTTCTAAGCTGGATGGTCCTAGGGACCCAACAGTCTTTCTTTCCCCTTCGGTCTTCAGCAGCTGTCATTCAAACTAATTGCCTGTATCCAGTTGTAATTGCATCTGGATTGGCAGAAATGGCAGCATCCAGACAGGCCATTGTTGCCTGACTTGAAAACCAACAGTCGCCTGTCCTAACTCTCTTAGGAAATGGTGTCTCTTCCCTTCCCTGGCAGCCATCTTACTTGTTTCATTCTCTCGCGTCTTTCCGCTTCTCATTTGTGAGCATAAAAGCAGTCTTCTCTTCTCTCTCTTCTCTTCCAGAAGAACCTGCCATCTCTTTCTACTCAAGGGATTTCTGAGTACTTTTCATATGCAATTATTCGGAAACGTTTCTTTTGCCTTGTTCATAGCACATTAGCAATATTTCACACAGAGGATCTCAAATTTATCAAAAAGGACATATGAATAATTTGTGGTTATGTTTTTTACCTTATTTATGGTTCGTTTTTCATGCTACCTTACTTCTCACTGGGGTAAATTGGAAGTCATAGAAAATATAGTAAAGATCATTTTATTTTTTCCATCTGTGTGTGTGTGAACACAGAATGAGACTGATTTTGAAATGATTTCTTATGAAGTTGCTGTGAAGATTTTTTAAAATGTTAGGTATTTAAAATTTTCCTCTTTTTGTAATACAAAAAAAAAAAAGGTGGGGAGCGGGGCTAAGAATTAGAACATTAAATGGGCTGATAGAGTTTTGGAAATTGAACCATTTCTTTTCATTCTTTCCCAAATTGAGGCTTTGGGGAGAAAAAAAAAAATGGGTTGCAGATTTTAAATCCAGAAGAAAGTTATTTTTGAAAAAAGAAAAAAGTATTTAAAACAAATGTAGCTAAAATTAAATGACAGTGATAGGAAAACAAGTGCCTATGAAGAACATTAACAATTTTTTTAAATACCTCTAAATTTAGTCATTGTTCTGTGACTATAATTCTGACACATTAGCTTTTTCCATCACGGCCCATTGTGATTGGTTATGAAACTGTTGTCAGAACTTCCTTAGTTCATGAATATGCAGCATTTAAGGGTTTCACGTTGCACACACACAAGTGTATTTGTGTATATAGGCACACTAAGCTCCCATTTCAGTTCCTGATGGGGCTGAAATCAAGTCCTGGGAGCTACAACCTCACTGTTTGCCTTCCAAACTGACTCTAAAATATTTTCTCACCCTATTTTGTGAAACCCACGTGCCGGCCTATAGCCTTGGCAGGTATTTGAATGTGTGAACACCTGTGCAAAAACTACCTGGAAGGAGACACAGGACATGACTAGTCTCCCGGGAGCCTCCCTCTTGCCCCCCTGAGAGGTCCCACTCCTCTGACTTCCATTACCATTAAGTTCTGCCTGACCTTGAACGTATTAGAAATGCAGTTGCACATTTCCCTAATAGCCCCCTTTGGGGACTGCTTTCTTTCACTCGGTGTATATTAGCTAATTATCCCCCGTTTTATAGCAGTCTGTTCTTGTTGGATAGCACATATTTCTTTCCCACTAGAACGCTGTTTCACTTGGGTCAGTTTTTTTTTGTTGTTGTTTTTTTGTTTTTTTTTTTTTTTCACTCTCTGACCTGTTCTGTTTTGTTGCTAATTTTCCTCACATCACTGATGGTCTTCTGTTATTTTTCATATATATTATTAATGAAAAGGGCTGTGTTCCTCAGCCATCCCATGCTGCCTATGCTGGATAACAGTGTTCTTGCGACCCCCACATACCCAAACTATGTAAGGGGAGGCTTTCAGCTATGTGCTTGAGAGGAATTTAGCAAGCTGCCTCTGACATCCCCTGAATGCGAATCAGAACATTCTGATTTTTTGTGTGCTTTACCTGCCAGGCCTGGGTGTGATTCCACCTTAAATCATGGCCCCTACCCCTCCTGACTTCTCACGTGTTAATGATTTGTGATTATGATTGGATTTTTGTCATTGTCCCCTCATTTAGCATGCACACATTATGTAAATTTGGGTACTGCACTGAAGTTACTTGGTGTGATGGGAAATGAAGGGACACATTCTGACCAGGGCCATTCCCTGACTCTCACATGCTGCTTTGGCCTTTCTGAGTGAATTGCTTGGTCCATGAGGGCCCTAATCCTTTTGTCTCTAAAGTGGAATGAGATTACTTGTTTGTGGGGTCATTGGATGAGCAGAGAAAGTGTGTGTAAGGTGCCTGTCCCCCTGCTTGCCACACTGGACCTTGATTGGTTCTCCCTACTTTTCCCTCCTCTTTCCCTCTCTTCCCTCTGGCCTCCTTCTGCTCCTTTTTTCCTGTAACCTTTCTGGTGGGCCTTCATTGTCTCCCCTACAACACAGGAAGATGATACCGTCCTTCCTCCCAGAGTCATGCTGGGGATCCAATGATACCATTTTGCAAACCATAAAATACTCCTCAAATAATAGTAATAATAATAGTGAGCCGTGCCATCATTTCAAAAGGCAAAACAATGTATATTTGCTTCACCATCAGGAGATGATGCTGTGAAGCTTTTATTATGCATCATCTCTAAAACCAGAACCCCTGCGTGCTCCTTGCTGTGTCTGTCTAGAGAAGCGAGGGTGTGGATATGATCGGTTCTGTTGTGTATCTACCGGCTGAACTGATCACCATTCTGAGCTGGTGACAAAGCTGGTGGAAGCAAAGCAAATGTATTGGTAAATAACGTGTAACCCAGTGTAGCCGGAATTCTGTAAAGGGGAAGCAGCCCTATCTCCCAGTGTATGCTAGCTTGCTGATAACAGTGAGGTGCGGGCAGCAAACACACGGCTTCTCGAAGATTGCTTCTCCACAGGCTTCTCCACTGGGCGCCACTGTACACAGATGCGCTTGGCTTTAGCAAATCTCTCTGAAGGCAGTGGGTTTATTTGTTGCTTCTTAAACTGCTCTGGGCTCACACCGTTAGCTAGCTTAGCCAGATAGGTCATCAATGGGAAAGCCTTCATGACAGCGAAGGTTCTGGTATCCTAGATCTCCACCACCCTGCCCCTTTACCTCAGGTCACTTGTTGCATATCTATCAGTGTGGTTCTTTCTGCTAAAGCAGAGACTGAGAAGCTCACTTGAACCCAGCTGCGATTCCATTGCAGGCCAGCCCTTTGTGAATCCCGACGGAACCCCTGCAATATACAACCCCCCCACCAGCCAGCAGCCCCTGCGAGGGGCGATGATGGCACCGTCCCAGCAGCCGCCACCACAACAGCCTTCTCCTCAGCCCCAGCAGCAGGTGCAGCCACCGCAGCCCCATATGGCAGGCCCACTGGTCACTCAGGTAGGAGCTGGTGGGAAGTCGGGGAGGGGAGGTGTTCCAAGACAGGGGCTGCAAAGTCCTCAGAACGGCAAGTGGCACCTAAGAAAGAGGTGACATTTTTTCATTGGGGCCACTTCTACCCACTCATAAATAAGACCTGGCAGCCCCAGAGCCCTTGAGAGCAGGCTGGTAAGATTTCATCTGGATCCTTCAGTTTAGATAGATACAAAGACTCCACCCAGCAACTTGTGTGATGAGCACACTGCTCTGGGGAAAATGAATGCCAAGTTTTCTCTTAGGTCTAGATGCTATTCTTAGGCATCACGGAGCCTGTCTTGGAGACCGAACCCATAACCTCAACGAGGCGTTCCTTTCATCTTGATCACTCATTCCCAACACAGACCGAGTGCTCCTGTCCACAAAGGGGTAGTACTGAATGTTTTATCAATCAGATGGACAGAATTCAGTTCCTTCCAAGGTGGCCTGCCTCTTCTTAAAGATGTAGAATGATCTTCCCTTCCTAGAGCAACACACGGAAATAGCCACAGAAAGCTGTAGTGTTCCGAGTAGGTTGCCAGACTGAACCTCGTTTGTAATTTTTTCCCTTACTTTCAGTCCCTGGGCAATATCTTTAGATCCAGTAGATTTGACTAACAACAATGACATCAAAAGTATCACAGTGACTTCTGAAGGCATTGTTGACTCTGAGCAAACATGCCTCCTGCAAGGCTGGCTGGCTGTGCTTTGCTTGGCATTGACTTTCCATTGGTGGCTCTGGAGTGCACTGAGCCGAGGCAACCTGTAGGGTGGTGTAGGTGGTCTGCTTCTGATAAGCCGGACTTCCTATGGGATTTCCGCTCCCAGTGCTTCCCTGTTACCTGACCAGCTTTTTCTTTCCTCCAGTCGGTGCAGGGGCTGCAAGCTTCCTCCCAGTCCGTGCAATACCCAGCGGTCTCTTTTCCTCCCCAGCATCTCCTGCCTGTGTCTTCAACTCAGCAGTTCCCCATGGTACCGTATTTCATGTGTGCGACCTTTCCCCTGGGAGAGCATGTCCACCAGTTTTATTACTTTCCGTGCAGAGCTGTGTGATGCTGGATGGGTGCCCTGGGCTGACTGTAAAGGGGCGTGAGTGAGGGTCTCATTCCAGAACACTGCAACCCCTCTCCAAAACAATGGTTTCCATTCTATCATCTGTCCCATGTTTGCTGCTTCTGCAATTGGGTACCATTTTAAGAATTTACTGACTGAACAGGGATTGAATGCCCTGGGACTTAGAAGTCAGAAACAAAGAGACACATGAACTTGGTATGATGGCTTGGGAAACAGCTGGAAGTCAGTTGAGGTGGTTGTCACTCTGTGCTACTGAGGTGGTGGGTTTCCCAAGCTCCCCAAGCCCCCACTCTCCCTTCCTCTTCCCTTAATGTACTAGGCCCTGTTGGACAACAAGAAGGAACATTGTCCCTAAATTTCAGGCCAGGCCAGTGAAAAATACTCTCCAATATGTGATGACACCATGATGGTTCCCTCACTGCCACAGCCATGGGTGATGGTGATACAACCCTTCTGCCTCTCTCCAGAAGGCAGAGACTTCTGGGAAGCCCCACGGACCTTTCAGGACCAAAGGCACCAAGCCTTCCTTGCCTCAGCACCCTCCCGAGGAGCTCGAACCCTTAGTGAAAAATATAATTATTTGTTTCTATTGAAAGAGGGAGATTTGGTCAAATTGTTCACCATCTCCGATCCTCCTGAGGATTAAAATCTGTTTCCCTTGTTATGGTCTCTTATTGTTCTGGACAGAGAATTCCTTTCTGTTATTGTTTGCAATCTGTATGCCCTCCTTTGCCCACAGTGATGAGCATGTGGCCTGTGCCTGCCCCTGTGTGCCTCTCCCATGACTAGGCTGCTCTTGCCAGTTTCCTCTTTGTTTCTGTGCAGAGAGACGATGTGACGACACAGTTCACCCAGATGAATCTGAGCCGGCAGTCCTCAGGAGAGACTCCGGAGCCCCCACCTGGTCCCGTCTACCCGCCGTCCCTCATGGCACAGCCAACCCAACAGCCGAGCTACGTCATTGCCTCTACAGGCCAGCAGCTCCCTACAGGGGGGTTCTCAGGCTCTGGACCTCCCATCTCCCAGCAAGTCCTCCAGCCCCCTCCCTCTCCACAGGGATTTGTTCAACAGCCTCCACCTGCTCAGGTGAGTGTGCTTTGTCCTCACGCCTGTGACCTATAGCTTATTCGTTGGGCATCCTGACATCAACATTTCCACCCAGAGTTATCACCAGGTCAACCTGGGTGGCTCTTTCTGGTCCATACTGATATCCCCCACCTACAGAACCTGATCTGTCCTACTCAGCCATTGTGCAAAGCCGTGGGGGCTCAGAAAGGACGTGTAATGAAACAGACCCAGCTTCCCATGATACAGTGGGGGAGGTCCCATTTTCCAGGCTCCTGGTATGGGAGCCACACAGGAGAGCACTCCCTCCCTCACTGGAGCCCCTAGAAAGGGAAAGTAGGAAGGAAGAAGAGAGCTGGCCCCTGGGGGACTTTCAGCTCTCCTCTGCTGCTGCTCTGGAAGTGTATTCTTTCCTTAAGCATTTTCTGGAGCTAATCTGGTGCCCCAGGCAGGAGCTCCTCTATGAATATAAAGGAGGAAGCTAAAGTGGACGTCCACTGTCCTTTCCTCTCCCCAGGGGGAAGCAGAGCTCCTGCGTGCTCTCACAGGTAGTCATTAATCATATTTAATTGACTTGAGCATGTAAGACACCACAGATCACTGATTTTTACTGTCTTCTCAAAGACTGATTATCTGTTACTGTTCACCACCAAACATCTCTGGTGCTCTCCTGAGTATCCCTTGCAGAATATTGCAAGTGATTACTGTCAAGATGTAAAATGCACGGAGGCGTTTTCTGGTCCATTTTCAAGGCACACATATCCCAAGCAAATTCCATCCTAATTAAGAAATATTGCATTGGATGAGCTGTTTAAAGTACGGTGTCACCTCTGTATTATTTGTTTCACTGCCTTAACATCTTGAATAAATTATTTTCTTTTCAAGCCATACAAAACCCTTCACCATGAAATGATTTTCATTCAGTTGTTCATTTTGCTTTGAATGATTAATTAATTGTTCATCTTCAGTTGTCTTCTCTGCAGTCTCACTTCACCAGTAGGATTTAAGGAGATGTGAAAAAGTAATTTTAAGTTCCAGAAGAAAGGGCCTCATTAATATATTAATTATTTTGTTAATAAATTGAATACTTTAAGTTTAATTAATGGGAAAAATAGCGTAGCTCTTTTGTCCTAAACTGCATCTCAGAATTCTTACCCATTTCTGCTATCAAGGAAAAGAGTTGGCAGAATATTTAATTGAAAAATTTTTTTTAAAAGGCATTAAAAAAAATCTTCCTTGATTAATGAATTTCAGTATTAACGTGCTGCAGGAGCAAAGACAACTCAGAACCCCTGGCGTGTCTGCAACAGAAACACTTTTATCCCTTCTTCAAAAGACTTAGAAATAGAAGGGGAGGAGAGTAGAAAAACAAAACCAAACCAAACAGATGTTCATGGTTCATGGTCAGTCTGGCCATGCATGAACTTCTTAGGTACAAAATATATCATATATATAAAAGTCATTGTGAGTTTCAATTTAGTAAACATTTTAAAACTTGATTACTCAACTATGGGACAAGGAAAAGAACTCGAGGTACAGTCCATGGGCATATGGAAATGCATGAAATGTACGCAGAATGTCAACCTATTTAATAACTGTGAAGTCAATTTTGTCTGCCATGTCATGTATGCCTTCTGAACACCCCCTAGAAGGTGAAGCAAGAAACACGGATGAGGCAGAGACGGACTTGTAGAAGGTGGTGGGAGAAGAGATTTTTTAATATGGCTTCTTCTTTTTCTCATTTATTTCTTGCCTCTCCTAACCTACTCACTCATATTTTGGTTCTCTGTGTTTTAAAATATACATACTTGGAAGTATACATTTTCTCCTTTTGGGAGTTATGCTTACTCTTTTCTCCCTTCCAACCTTGCATTTGGATCCTTTGAAGACTCCTCCTAGCCCCACTCAGCACCTTCCTCTCTGGGGGAGGATGATGATGAGCCCAGTGCCCATGTCCCATTTGCTTCATGATTGGAAGCTGGAATTGCTAAGAGATGGCCAGTGCTCTGCCTGCGAGAGGTACTGGATGAAGGTTATCAAACCTCTAGCACAGCCTGGCAGGGTGTCAAAGAAGTTAGGGTGGGAGAAAAAAACAAGAACAAAACAGGACCACTGAGTGCTAAAAATTGAGACTCTCCTTTAAGAGGTTATGCTTTCATCCAAACCATTAGTGTTCATCAGGAAATTTTGAAGTGTTTGAACTCTGTCCCTCATCCCTGAAGGTATTTTGTGTTTCATATTGAATGTGAGAGAAGAGACCAAGGACTGGGTAACATATTTCTGAGCTTCCACTGAATCAAGTCACAGATTTTCCAAAAGGAACAAACTGTTATTCTTCCTAAAGAACATAGAAATAAATAAAAGGCTCATGAATAAATTCCATAATAGTTGTTCTTGTTCTTAATTTTAGGAAGCATCTAATGTATAATGGTAGTAATCTTTAATAGCTTCATGATTTGCCAGAGTGTAACTAAAACCCATTATTACACTAGGATTCTTTGGGTTTTTGTTGTTATAAACTCCCTTACAAAGAAAGGGTGAAACAGGAAGAAAAAAATAACCATAAACAAAATGTGCAATCAGTTAGTTGCCAAATACTGACCTGTGTTCTCTCAAGACTCGTTCAGTCCCTTATCCTTGGATATCCATATTGCCAGTCAGAAGTAGAATTCATAACAATTCAGGGAATTGCAAAACCGTAGCTCAACACACTCTAAGTTATCTTTTGTTATGTTATGTTATGCTAACACAGAAAAGCATGATAGAAGTGTTTCAATAGCAAGATTGAAATAAAAAAGTGTTTCTTATTTGACATAATCAAATCAGAAAGTGAAATACTCATGAAAATCACTGTTCTCAAATACAGGTGGCTTGTAATTTTATTCTGTGTATTTGAGAATAGCACATGTAGGCTGGTCCTAGTGTACCTCCATTTACACTTTCAAGAAGTTGATAGAAGAATGGTCAGAAGGCTGGAGATGAAAAATTATTCAAGATCAGTAAGAGAGCAGCCTTAATATAAATGAACTAAGGCAGGCAAGGAAGACTTTTCAAATCAAAAGACATTTGATTGGAATCTTGTTGGAAGTAATTAGAGTATTTTCAATCATTCCTAGTCATTAGAAAGTGACAGTAGGTGGCATAAACATTATTTTAAACATATTTCCTTCTGTCAGATGGAACGTAAATTCTTTTGGATACTGGCACTGTGCTAATCACTCTGCCAAGTGCTTTGATAGACTTGACGATATTTTGTAATTCCAACCCCTGCTTCTTATAGGCTAGCGATTAGCAGCTTTCACATCTCACTTGTGTTTCCATTAGAAGAACAATTCAAGTTATATGTAATATTTTAAACTACCATAAACTTTTTGTTGTTGTAGATGACTATTACATGCCCCCCCTCTTTTTAAAAAGATTTTATTTATTTGTTTCTTTGAGAGAGAGTGAGCGAGGGAGTGAGAGCACAAGGGGGCGAGGTGGAGAGGCAGAAGGAGAAGCTGGTTCCCTGCTGAGCAGGGAGCTGGATGTGGGACTCTTGATCCCAGGACCCTTGATCATGACTTGAGCTGAAGTCAGATGCTTAACCACCTGAGCCTCCCAGGCACCCCTGTTTCATTCACTCTTGTTTCATTTTGAAGACACAAAATCCAGTGTTTTAAGACAACAACCGTTGTGTTGCTCAAGGCTAGGTCAGCAACTAACGCAGGACTCAGCTGGGGTGGTTCAACTCTGCCTCAGACGGTCATGGCTCAGACAGCTTGACTGGAGCTGGAACATCCAAGATGGCCTCACTCCCATGCCTAGAATATAAGCATAACCTGCCCCCCAGGGTGCCTGTCTTCTCCACATGACCTTTTTCTCCAGCCAGACAGCAGCTGGCTGTTCCTCCTGTGTGAGCGGAAGTGCAAGTCTTAGGGATCTGGCTTGGCCATGGCATTGGTCAAAGCGAGTCACAGAGCCAGCCCAGATTCAAGGGCTTGGGGAATAGATTTCACATCTTCATGAAAAAGGTAGCATGAACACACACATAGGCCCAGTTGAAGCATTTGCTGGCCAACTTTACAGTCTACTACAATCACAGTACGTCATGAGATGACCATACATATTTTGCATTAAAAAAAAGGTTGCTTTGTATACATTTCTCACTCCCTGTGGCTTTTCTCTTTCTTCCACAGATGTCCGTGTATTACTATCCATCTGGTCAGTACCCTACCTCAACCACACAGCAGTACCGGCCCCTGGCCTCCATTCAGTACAGTGCTCAGAGGGCTCAACAGATGTCCCAGGCAGCACAGCAAGCAGGTACTTGTGGTCTGTTTCCCATGTCCTCCTCTAACCCAGGGACTTTTGCATGTAAATCTCTCTGCTGTCCTCTTTGGATGAATATCCAAGCTTGGCTATTTAAATCGCTGCATTTCCCTTACCCAGACAAGATAACGGAGCATTGGATTAACTCTGTGTGGAAAAGTAACAGGTGCAAGAAGATGAAGCCCACGTCACTCCAGCACCCCAGACACGCATGCTCAATACAGACTCCATGAATTATTTTTGGATCTTCTTAATTTCTTTTAAAGCAGAGGGCCAACCACATCCTTATCTTCCTAGTTCATACCTTTCCCTTTTTTTTTTCTTTTTTCTCCCCCCCGCCCGTTTCAACCTGAAGAAAATCCTCCCCCTGTTCCCAAGGCTAAGGGACCAAATTAGGTTGTTTCCATACCATCCTAAAAAGTACTGTCTTTAGAAGAAGGTCCCGGACACTGCAGCCCGTGTCCCCAGTGGAACTCTGACTCCATGGCTCACTTTCTCAAGGGCCACACGCCTCCCGCCCAGAGCTTGGCAGCCACTGTGCAGTGGGAAGGGGGGCCGATACACTGTACGAGAGTGAGTAGCAGGTCTCACAGTGAACCGGTCTCTTTCCCTACTGTGTCACACTCCTAATGGCATGCCCGTGCCCAGAGAACAGCAGGAACCCAGCAGAGCTGAGTGACTTGTGCTAGGGAGAGGCTTGTGTCCTTCCTGCTGACCACTCTGCAGGGGAAACGGCTCACTGCCATGCTGAAGACTGCCCGCCTGGGGGACCCCACCTTCCGTAAGTAGGTTGTGTGTGACAGCGGTGCTCCCACTGCCTCCTGATTGGCTGTTCCGCGATCTGAGTTCTACGCTGATTCTATGTATATGCATATGTGATATGTACGTGATATGTGGTATATACAGGAGATGTGCAATTTTTATTAGTGGACAAAAAGCACAGTCCTGGCCAAGGGTTTACATGAAGAACGGACACCCTGAGACTAGGGTGTCAGATTGGAGAAATGATTCAATTCCTCTGTACTGCAGATGGGTATGTGGCCTTTGGTTCATCTCATGGCCTATTTAAAGTCTGTAGGAGAAAAATTAGAGAAATATATAACTGCCAGCCAAACCTTCTTTTGTTTCAACACTGTAATAGTTTTGGGGGGAAATACACATTGACCTCTGAACTGATTTTACATTTTTATAGTAATAAGAACACGAAAAGTTGATTTTTTTATTTTCTTAAAGATTTCATTTCTTTATTGGAGAGAGGGAGAGAGAGAGGGAAAAAAAGGGGGAAGAGGGAGAAGCAGACTCCCTGTTGAGCAGACAGCCTGAGGCGGAACTTGATCCCAGGACCCTGAGACCATGACCTGAGCCAAAGGCAGGCACTTACCTGACTGAGCCCCCAGTGTTCCCAACACAAAATGGTTTAAAGTGATCAGTTATTTTAACTAAAGAGTTTGATAATATTTTCTCTGATTAGATAGAGATGTTATTATCTCTATCATGTGGTGGTAGCTATGCTGTCAGTTTAGATATATACTAAAGGACTGCTTGCATTCCTCCTGCTAATGTTTGTCAGAAAGTTAATTTATGATTTCCTAGCTACTGGTCCAGAGGCTACTGTGAAGTTTCCCTTTTGGTTACCAATGCCTGTAGAAGAAAGATGCAGCTATCGAATGATACTGATTGACCAAATTTTAGTTTACTGCCATTATTTGACAGTTTCCTAAAGAGTTATTTCAGACCTGTGTTGGAGTATATAGTTCCTATGCAAGGCATGTGGTTACAAACATTCTGGAACCTACTAAAACCTGAAAACTCCAGATCTGTGTGAGGGCTGAGACAGTTGGATATATACGTTCACTGGGCAACAGATGGAGACTTAGGACAAGCCCCAGTCTCCCCCTAACCCCTCTCCACTGTCTTCATTGATGCATTTCAATATTAGCAAGAACGCTGTGATATTTTTCATCTTTTTAAAAACATTTTGGGAGAATTTAGGGATGCAGAACCTCCCCCCATCTCACAGAGACCTAACTGGCCCCAACTACATCCCATGGCAGCCTGCAGACATTGACTTGTCTCATGCTCCCACATCACCATGGATATGCCACCCCCAAGGCAAGGTAATGACACCATCATTAGAAGGTTGCATTTTAAAGTAGTATTATATCCAAAATAGAAGTGCTTCAGGTATCAGAGAGATGAGTGGAGTTGAGGTGGTCTGTGGGGACTGGGGAGAAGAGAAAAAGGAAATGATGTGTGAATGATATCCCCTTGGAAGTGACAGCATAGACATATACATGAGACCTTTGAGCTTTTGAGACCACCACACCCAATATGAGCTGAAAAATCTCAGTGCAGTTTCCACCATGGTGTTGAATTTACTGAAGGTTTGGGAAGACAGTGTCCCCCGACCTCACTAAGAATCACCTCTGCTAACAAAATCCAGGCCATCCAGCTCATGCCAAGGCTCCGTGACAGTATGTAACTACACTTAGGAGGGCATTTGCTGAGTTTAGTGACACTAAGAGAGACTTCCCAAAGGGATACAGTGGTTCTTTGGGGGAGCTGCAATTCCTGAAGGAGCTGGAAGATAGGCCCTCTCTATCTGTAAAGCGACCTCAGGACCAGGGGTGGGTGGCCCCATCCTGCAGTGACATCCTGACTCTCTGGGACCAGACCTTCTCCCACCTTCTCCTGGCCTGCATCACGGGGTTAGACATTAGTGTGGAGCAAATTTGCCTCAGTTATAACCAAATGAGAGTTTAATCCTAGTTTGCCTCTTGTCATTGTTCTTAATCTTTATTTAATGGCATGAAAATATTTCTTCTTTGTCCTACATTCTTGACCAAATTGAAACCTCTGTAAGTCACGACATCTTTCCTAGGCCTGAAAACTACACACACTGGGTTTTTATAAAGGAAATTGGATAGTCTGCAATTGGCTAAATAGGCCACTTGAATTACCCTGAGGCCCAATAGGGGGATGTAAATTCTTCCTCCTGGTGATTTTTTGTATTCGACACTGCCAACAGGTGATAGAGGTGCTAAGCCTCTAGAAGGAGGCGTCACTGGTGGGGATTATAAACAAGGGTCGTTAATGTTCAGAAACTTTGGAGGATTTAAGTGGTAGATTTGAACATGGTATTTGGATTTTGAAGCTGCATATCCAAGGGAAGTAAAAGCTGTCAATAAGAAGTGTCTCTAATGGGGAAAAATATGTTGTCAATTTAACATCATCAGGTAACCCCAGTAGTGAAGGAAGATAATTTTCTTTATGAGAGTGTTGTTGAGGACCTGAAGCTGTACAGAAAGGTAGTTACCAGGTTCGAGCTAAAAAGACTGTGGTGTTGAAATCCTTCCAGCCCTGGAAGAATTGCAAGTGAGGTTGTCCCACCTCACTTGCAATGGGAATGGGTTTTTCCCCGGGGGTCAAATACTGAAATGGAGTGCGCATGAGCAAGACTTTCCTTTCATCATCTTTTCAGTTTACTTAGCAGTCAGTTACCACATTGTGTTTAGTTAATACCTATGTTGCTATGGTTTTTTATTCTGGTTTAAAGAACTTTTTTTCTGTTTGTTTGTTTTTAAAGATTTTATTTATTTATTTGAGAGAGTGAGCATGAGCAGGACAGAAGGAGAGGGAGAAGCAGACTCCCCGCTGAGCAGGGAGTCCAACATGGGGCTCCATCCCAGGGCCTTGACAGCATGACCTGAACCACAGACAGATGCTTAACTGACTGAGCCACCCGGGTGCCTCAAAAGACATTTTTAAGGCCACAAACTTGTTAGTAGTAATTATAGCCACCATCAGTTAGGTCTCTAAGGGGTTGGTTGCTATGTTAAGTGTTTTCAAACATTGCATTGTTTCATCCCCACCACAAATTTATACGGAAAATAGTAGCTGTGAGTATTCCTGTTCAGAAATAAGTCCCACAGTGTGCCAGGGCTGATCAGACTGGGAGGAGCACCCAGACTTGCCTGGTTTTAAACCTGCACATTTAATCAGTTTATCATAATCACATAAACCTAGTTACTAATGTGGCCTTTCTTTACTGTCATGGCTGATCTAGAGAAACGAGCATGTGGAAACTAAGCCCGCAGGCCCATGTCACAGAGGCTGATAGCATCTAATTAATTATCTAAGTATGCACGTTGACTAATAGCAGAACAAATGGGGAACTCTGGACTCAGGCTCCTGACCCCCCACAGACTTTCATATTCCTTTGCAGAGCTTGTCACGAACAGCAAATGACAAGAGTTCAGCTGAGACATTTACTTGCGGATCACATATTGAAAAGAGAGAAAGAAAGAAAAAAAAAATAAAAGAATTTGTCTTGAATCTTATATCCAACTCCAAATTCCCTTTTCAGTTTAACTAAAAAAGAAATATAGATAGCTTTATTCTCCACTCTCCACAATCTTGCACATGCTCTAAAAGCCACAAAAATGGGCTTGTAAAGTCCTTTATGCTTTCATAAGTGGGCATGTGGGGATGAATAAATCCTGGTTTTGGCATCAGAATACTGATGGCCTCATAAAATCTGTTGGAGAGTGTTCCCTCCTCTTCTGGTTTTTGGAAGGAATTCTGTAAAAATGGTGCTGAATTAAATGTTTGATAGAATCCTCCAGTGACCCTGTCTGGCCTAGGGATTTTCAGAAGCATTATTTTTTACTTTTTACATGAATATAATTCCTAGAGCCCTTAATGATGACATTGTTATAGTTTAAAAAGTATTCAGATGATTGGTCCCATCTTTGCTGAGTTTTGGTCCTTTGTGGTCATTGAGGAATTGGCTCATTTCTTCTAAGTTGTTGGACTTGTGAATAAAAAGTTATCAGTGGTATTTCTTTATTATCCTTTGAATGGCTGCAAGATATGTTGGGATATCCTGTTTTTTCCTTACTATTGGTGATTTTTAAGTTCTTCCTTCTCAGTTTTGTAAGTCTTGCTAGGTTTATCAATTTTACTGATCTTTTCAAGGAACTACCACTTTGTCTTATTTATTTTCTCTATTGTTTTATTGTTTTGATTTCATCAATTTCTGTTCTTTTCTTTTTTATTTTCTTCCTTCTGCACACATTAGCTTTATTTTGTTCTACTCTATATATTTTCTTGAGGTAGGAAGTGAGATTATTGATGTTGGACTTTTTCTCTTTTCTAATGAGAACATACATAGAGCTATAGGTTTTCTCCATAGACTTTCTTTAACAAGGTGCCACCTATTTTATGTGTTTTATTTCCATTTCCATTTTCATCCATATGTGTGTGTGTGTGTGTGTGTGTGTGTGTGTGTGTGTGTAATTTTTTGTGAGATTTCCTCCTTGATCTATGGATTATTTAGAGGTGTTTTGTTTAATACCCAAGTGTTTGGAGGTTTCCCTGTTGTATTTCTGTGATTGATTCTAGACTGATTCTGTTGCAGTCAAAGAACATACTCTGTATGATTTCAACTCTTAGAAGATTATTGAGGTTGGTTTTATGGACCAGGATATGGTCTAACTTGCTGAATGCTCCATAAGCTCTTGAAAACAATTGGGTACTCTGCTGTTATTTGATGGAAATGTTCTAGCCATGTCAATTAAAATCCTGTCAGTTTATTTTGTTGTTCAGATTTTCTACATTTTTGCTGATCTTCAGCTTACTAGTTCTATCTGTGGCTGAGAGGTGATATTCACAACTCCAATTATAAGACTTCCTACAGTCCTGACCTGAATCTTAAGGCCAAGGTTATCCTCAATTTCCCTGAAGTCCAAGGATGCGAGGGAGCCTTTGAAGTTATTCAAAGCATGTTATCATTTCTTGTTTTTCTTTTTTTTTCCCCTCAAATACTTAATATATGTTTGATTCCCTAGAAAAAGGTGACAGTATTCCATAAAAATAGTCTGGAAGGTAAGGCCCTATGACCAAGGAGGTTTTGGTCAGCTGTTCCCAGACACTGTTGCTTACATCCCTTACTTGCCAGGCTTCCATTACTTTGCTTAATGACCGTGATATCTCTTTAGGTTAAGGTAGAAGAATAATGTAGATTGCTGTTTAAAACAGGCAGCCCAGCAGTGCTGCAGGAGAACCTGAATTCTTAAATGTTGTTGAAGTAGAGCAATAGAAAGATAGAAGGTGGCAGAGCAGAGCAGGAAAGGGGGTAGGGGGGACAATGCTTTGTTTATACTGCATTTATAACTGCAGAACATCCTTTGGTGTAGATTCTGAAAACTCTGGAGATGCCGCTTACCTCTGCTTTTTAAATCCTTTTCCTGGCCCCCTCCCCACTCCAAACCATCTGCTGAGTGCTTCATTTTGGGTAAAAACCAGTTTCATAGAGCAATTCCCATAAAAATGTTTTGCTTTTCAAATTACAGCTCAGAAAGAAACCATGAAAAAGAAATCTTAAATAATGCATCATATTACAAAAGCCCAGGCAGCTTTGGGGGGATTCCTTAAGCCTACTTAGTTTACTTCTGCTCCAGTCCTGTCAGGACTCTGGGTTGGGTAAATGACGAGCCAAACCGCCTGGCAAAGCAGAGTTGGAATCCTTTCTAGAGACAGTGACAGAGGTCTTGAAAATGGTTTGAGTCGCTTGATTCACTCTTTCACTTTTATTTAACATCAGCCTCACTTGGATTCTCTCTTACACTCTGCTGAACAGCCATCCTGAGGTATGAATAGTAGAGACAGAATTTAAATGCTTAGTTTGGTTAAATGAGGAAACCAAGGAAGGTCAGCCTCCTGCCTGGTGTGGCATCTTTCTTCTCAGAGCCAGAAAGGGTGGGGGGAGGGGGCTTCTAGTACCTCAGTCTTTACAGATTCAGTGACAAACATCGGTTTCAGAAACCCAGCAGGCTTGCTCAGTGTGACCAATTCTGACTTGTGAGATTCTGCTTTTGGATATTTGAACTTAGTACCACGGGCACATTATATGGAGAGCATGCAAACGAGAGTAAAATAATATCCAGAAAACTTCGGAAACATGTTATCACCCCTCCGCCCTTCCTAAGGCGGAAATTGGAGCTTCCACACCTCTCAGAGTATCATTTTTTCTCTGTCCTGTTAGAGAATCATGAAACAAGCTCTGCAACAGCCTTCCTATTGTCCAGTTGATGAGAGAGAAGAATGACGGATACAGATAAAGAACGTCTGCAATAAATTAAAAATATATGTAAACAAAGAGCATAGAGAAGTACACTGAAGGAGGAGAAAACCAGGTCAGGGAATGTAGATCTTGTTTGTTTTATTTTGCTAACTGATAATAGGATAACAACCTATTCCAGGAATCTTTAGGGACACTCTGATCTTTAGGATATAGATTGCATTGATTCAAACCTCCTTTCTACATTGGCAGAAAACCTTTGGTGTACAGGGAGTTCTTCACTGAAGGCTTGTAGAATTGCAGGGTTCAGTCTGTCAGAAATACTAGCTATATAACAGGCCATTGGATTTTTCCATGCCTCTCTGGATTCCTGAGAAGAGTTTGTAAATGCCATTCTCAGCCCCTCCCCGTTGAGGGTGTTTAAGGGAGCGTTACTGTGGTCAGTGCTCCCTAAACTTTAATGAGCATATATAACAACGAGGATCTTGATCAAATGCATATTTTGACCTCAGTAGTTTTGGAGTGAGTCCCGAGATTCTGCATTCCGAGCACACTCCCAGGGGATGCCGATGCTAATGGCCTGCCATCTGGAGAGCAATGTCATAAATAGCAAATTTTTAATCATGGCTGGCCTGTATGTAAGCTGTTGCAAAGGGAAAGAACCTACCCACATTCACTCTTTGATTTGACATTATTTATACTTTAGGCAAGAATTAATACTTCATAGTTAGTATATGACTCTTATGAATTATAGCTAATATTTAGGATTAGTGCATTAATGTTTACAGATCCAAATTTTGAGATAGAAAATAAATATAACATGATTGCACAACAGAGAAGGCACTCAGAAGTGTTGAAAGAATGAATAATGTGTGTACTTCTTTTCAAGTTAGCATGAATGTGGAGGGTTAGGTGGCTGTGTGTATGTGTCGGGGTGTGTGAATTTGAGAGAGAGAGAAAGAGAGAGAGAGAAGAGAATGTGTGAAGATTGAGAAGGCTAAATGGAAACCTCTCAGTTGTTCATCTCAAATGTGAATAAGAACCAAACTGTAGTTAAATGTTTTAAAATCAGATAGAGAGACAGCCCAACAAACCAATCCATACCAACAAACAAATACACACATTTTTCAAAGATCAGACATTTGCCCAAGGAATAGGTCAGAGACCCTTTGGGCTGCATTCAGGGGGATAGTATGTTTGGATTTGTGTATGCTTAGCAATTTAGGAGTTTTTATAAATTTAAAGGAATAATGTTCCCATCAACACTCATTTCAACTGATTAGTTTTAAAAGTGTTCAGATGGCAGGGAAGACCCAGTCCCTGAAAATTGCTCATAGGACCCTCTGTTCAAGGCAGCTCTTTCCTTCAATCACTTAGCTCCTTTTTGAGTGTTTAACAAAGGAATGGACTCGGAGGCGTCTCTGGCAGAAAGATGTCATTATCTGTGACACATGTATATTTGAAAATAGACCAGAACCACAGCTCCTTTCCTGATAGGCCTGCATGGAAGTTCAATAAACAGTGATATGTTTAGCTTTTTGCTTCTTGTAGTAGTACTATTTTTGTTGTGATAGAATATTGTTCATAATAACATCTCCTAGTAGGAAAAAAGATTATTGTCTCTTTAATGTTGCTCTGAAACACATTTGGGGTGGGGCAAAATGTACCTTAATGGAATCTATAAATTTATTTAACCAGAGCACTTGTGTAAAGTTGACAGTGAATCCTGCATTTTTAGCTTGACTTATTAAGCAGTGTCAATGCAACTGAGAGTTTTATCTCTGAAAAAGCACTTCTCTTTCTTTGTTCTTATGGTATTCCTCCCCTTGACTTTCTTCCCCTTGGGTATGGGTGAAGATGGGAAGAAGGACCATCAGAGCTAAAGAAAGAATTTGGGATACCAGTGTGACCAATAAGACACATTAATTTCTAGACAGTGGGATTTTCTTTTTTAACCTCAAATGGCCTTCTCCAAACTTAATGGTTTTAAAAAATATTTATTTGTCTAGTTATCCTATGTATAATTTACATATATTTTAATGCTTAAAGCCTTATTAATCTCTCTATATATTTTTAAATACATTTTTTAAAATGTATAACCAATAACCACTCAGAGAAGCAATGCAGAAATTGTTACACTTGACCATTCGTACCCTGGGTGTCTGCATTATTATGTTACTAAAAGCAGAGGGGGTCGATTATCAAAGAGTTGCATGAGGACTTAATTGTCTGATTTCTGTTAACATCAGTGGAAATCACACGGATAAATCCTTGCGGAACATGCTGTTCTGAAAAAATGAGTCTGGAAAAGGTTTCTATGGAAATGTTCATGTGTTTCTTTCATTAATTGTTCTAATTATTCCATTTACAGAAATGGGAATGAGAAGTATTAAGCTGAGGTTATGAGAAAGGTTAACATTATTAGGAGCAATAATAGGCATTATGCTATTTTTAGGTTTGAAAGCCGCATAGGTAACCAAAACAGTATAGATGGCCAGGTTCCCTCTGTCCCCTAGGAGGTTATAGTAAAAGGGATTTATTCAGCATGTTTCTAAGAGCTGCTTTGGCACTTTGCATTTTATGTACCTTTTGATGTTTACATACTCATTTGTTATGCAGTTAAGCACTACTGGTGTGCTTAGGATTTCTGCTTTTCTGCAAAGACAGGGAGTAAGATCATAGAATTATCTTTTATATTTTTTTGTTTTATGCAGCCAAAAGAAGCAGTAGTTTGTTAGAAAAAATAAATTTTTGGTTTAGAGATGACAAGGAAAGAAAGATGGCAAAAAAAAAAAACCAAAAAACACACACAAATTGTGTTGTTTTTTTTTTTTCCCAAAATTCTAACATTCCTGTACAGCTTTCCTAAGAAAGACTATGAACTCTAGAAAAATGGTAAGAACCCAAACTACTAGTTTCAACTGGTCAGGTTTACCTGATAGTTTCACTGAACTAAAGGAAGAGAAGTTAGGATATTTTGTAGCGCATGCAATCTTGGTCCATCCTTTCAATTTCTCTTCCCTTCCTTTCTTGTTAATTTGTTACCAGTTTCTTGTTAATTTCTGCAGTGAGATTTGCTTTCATCTACAAATTGCCTTATTTTTTAGCCCCTCCTTTCTTTGGAAGCACTTTGTTGTTTTAGTTCTTCATGGTATTCATTTCTTCCCCATTTCCAAATCTGTCTTCTCATTTATTTACTTTCTATCTTTAATTCTCTGGATCTCTCTCTCTCTCTCTCTCTCTCGGTTTTCTTCCTTCTTTCCTTCCTTCCTTCTTTTCTTTCTTTCTTTCTTTCTTTCTTTCTTTCTTTCTTTCTTTCTTTCCTTCTTTCTTTCTTTCTTTCTTCCTCCTAATAATAAACATGCTTTTCACTCTAAACTCTGGGTGATCTTCATACCATGCTTTAGTTGTCTGCATTTCTTCTCATTTTAATTTATTAAACTTATTTCTTTCCATTCCACACACTCTTTTCCATTACAAGATAGAACACCTCATCCGTCTGGAGATATTCATGATCCAATGATTGAGAAGAATATGCTGGGTTTCCCGCATCTTTCTGAAAAGAGAGCACCCAGAGCTCTAAACCGTCTCCTCTCCACCTTGCTGTCCTTAGAGCCAGCATAAAGTTACACTCAGCGTTGGTGACTTCAAACTTGGAAATTCGTAGTGATAAAAAAGTGGAGAGCATCTTGAAGAATGTTATTTTTATTTTTTGTTTCCCAAATTCAGTGACGTGGTGGTGCCCACAGGAAAATTGTCAGGCTTCTCGACGGTGTTTAAATTTGCTCCTTTAGATCATCAGCAAAAGAACAGACTCTAATCACCCACTCCAGCCCTGAAATGCCATGGGCCTTCGGAGTCCATGGGAATGGTTCATAAACATCGTAGTTCAGAGCAGCAATCTCTATAACCCAGGAAAGCTATAGGATTTTGTGAGCCTAGGAGAACTAGTAACATTCTAGAAGAAACACCATGTCTCACATACCCTCTTAGTGCCAGGTTGTGGGGGAGGGGTCACATGCTTACAAGTAGGGTCACTAATTGATTCAGCTGTTACAGCATGATTCCATGGTGCAGGCATTTCTGCACATCTGTTCATTGGAAGAGCATGTCAGCTATGCTCCAGCCTTCACACTTAAGCTCTCGTCCAAATCCCTGAAGCTGCCCCGGGCTTGCCTCTGTGGTTTCTCCCAGGTGCTATTCCCAGTTGCCTTCTACTGTCCCTGGCCACCGTGCTGGTTTTGATGCCCTTCAAGGATTGCTACCAATCCCTAATTGCCTACTGACCTCTTCTTCCTGATTCCTTCCCCGCTTCCTTGAAGGCACCTAGAGACTCATTATAATTGAATTTTTAACATTCTCCCAGATGCTTTTACTCTTGTGTTTTATTTTTATTTTTGTATTAGGTCCAGCACCATTGCACTTCTCATGAGCCATGTGGGTCATAATTGTTTTGATAATAAGAAATTAGTGGTAGAATGAGGGGCCAGAATAGAGCCCCAAATGCACTTTGGAAGGTAGTGGAGTGGAGCACATGTTCTAAGCTATTGTAAGAGCGTGCTGTGGAATTTGCCTGCCAGCTCCAAGCCGGCATTGCGTGCACCGTTTTCCAAGGATAACAACTTGCCAGTATCACTCTAATTACTCACCTGTGCGCACTGAGTGTGAAGGAGACTATGTGGTATTGCACTACGGAGATCAGAAAGCAGGAGGCGCTCTTCAGTGCCTCTTGATGGATGCCTTGGTTTCCCCAATTGAGATTAACTAGATCTATCCGGTCAGAAAGGATCAGCTCCTACTGCGGAGGTGACTCAAAAAGAACAATCCAAAATGTGAATCAGAGACAAGAGCTCCTGCCTTGCTGAAAATTGTGCTAAGAATTAGGAGGAAGAGAAGATTGCTTTCATGGGTAATTTTTGTTGTTTTCTTCTGCACATGTAACTTTTACAAACTGTCCAAACAACACAGTACTTGCAGTAAAGGATGTTTTTAAAAAAGACACAAAAACTCCATGCCAACAGAATAATGGGTAATTTTTGCCTCCTCTTTTTCTGCCATTGAGCTTATGTATGTACACATGATCCACACATAGACGTACTGCAATCATCGATCATGCCACTTCCTTATAAATATAGCATTTTTATTCATTCAAAACTCACTTTACACTTGCCTGTAAACTGATTCTTCCCACATATCTGTGACATGGACATTTTTAGAAGTAAAATTGTATATGCAGATGACACGCATATTTACATAAAAAATTCTAAATAGTGTACAAGACAACTACTAGAATTCATTAGGGAATTTAACTGTATTGTAGAATATAAGGACAATATACGTGAATCAATATTTAATATACAATATTGTTATATACTGGCAGAAAACAAATGGAAGATTTAAAAATTCAATTTGGAATAGCGTGTGACATAATTTGAATAGCAGTGATGGCAATCACTCGCCTCCCAACTTTGCAGGCCCAAGGGGTCCACGGCATTCCCTCAGTAACTGGGAAGTGTTCCCAGTGAGCCCCAAACACCCCACAGAGTCTTCTAGAATAATAGCAATTATAACATGAAATGTTCCTCAAAACAGTCCTTGCATTCCTGATTTCTCCTTCAGAGAAAAAGTATATAAGGAATGAAGGAGTGGGGAGGGGACTAAAGCTTTCAAATCTCTCATTTATCTATCTTATTTAACTTCTGTACCCAACAAATATTTCATAATAAAGTGTTGTTATTGGCTTGCCGCTGCTCTCCCCAAGCAGGGAGGACTCCACAGCAGTTTCAAGGTATTTTTCCACCTTCTGCCAAGAGCTTTTGTCTTTTTAATGTTCCATTGTTAAAACTGATCCAATTCAAGGAGCTCATACTCTTTGAGTTGGAGTCTACCTCAAGTGGCTCTAGGAATGTGCCACACAAAGGAGACGGTTTCCTTGGCAACAGGAATGTGGCAAGAAAAAAAAAAATCAGTGGAAACCTTTGCTTCCTACCTCCTTCCCTAGCGCCCCTCAGCACTGCTGTTTGCCAGGCATAGAAACTACAACCGAGTGTCAGCTCTTGATCAGCTAACCACTGACCGCAAGGTACCACTGTCAGCCCCTGGCTCTGTTTCCCCATCAGGAAAACAGTTCAGCTGTGAAATGGGCCTTTTCTCATGATTGCCTTTAGCTGGTCTTTTTTAGACATTTAAAAATAGTGAAAGGGGAAACTGGGTTTTAAGATATCCGTGTGTGTGTGTGTGTGTATGTGTGAGAGAGAGAGAGAGAGAGAGAGAGAAAGAATGTGATTGTCGTAATGAACTGAATTGAAATGACTGGTAGCACTTACTTTTACATTTATTTTCAGTCCCTGAAATTTGCATCAAAGGTGTTTTTAAATCTCTGGCAGGACATAATGGTATGTTTGGTGACTGCTGTGAAAATTAATGTATTAATTTGACAATACTCATGAATACTTATTGAGTATACTTCTAAATTAGCTCCCATAAACCCAACATGCCTTTCTCCCTGCTATTGAAAACAGTAAGGCAAAGAGAGACCTGTGAATCTATAGATAGGTAATCTATGAAGCTTAATTTCAGAGACATCATTTAGTACGCATGGGGATTAACTAATGTGGTTTTTAGTTCTGAGTTCTCACTGTGTGCCAGGGTATCGATAAAACCATATCAGGAGCCAAAGCTCTACCTCTTCCCATTTCCACTTTATCCCTCTTCTTTGTATTTTTTTTCCTTCTGAGAACAATGAAAGAGACTCTGAATACTGTACAGTTGTTGATTTCTAAATTATTCTGCTGCTGAGCTGGTCAGTTATTCAAAGATATTCAAGGGACTGTAGGCTTCACTTACTTTTCTGGGTAATTGAGCCATCTCTTCCGCTTGGAACTTTAGGAATTTAAGAGTTTGCCTATAGTTTAGCCTCTTACTCGAGCACCAGTCTTCAGCCCAAGTTAACAAAGCTCAGAGAATTAGAATCTGCTTTGTTTGTGTGTAAGGGTTTGGAAGGGGGGAGGGATTGTGGTGTAAACAACTGACTTTTTTTTCTGACACTTACGGGGTCTAGAAGTCCAGGGTCAAGTTGTCAGGCAGCTTTGGTTTCTTCCGAGGCCTCTTCCCTCACCTTACAGAAATCTGCCCATTTTTTTCCAAAGTGAAGAATTGAGGAGAGATATTAAGGTGGGAAACCTATGTGCTTTGCCAAAGCATTCTTAACAGTGTTGTCAGTAAGTAACACGAGCATGTTGTATTGTTTTACCATCAGCTGGAATGAACCAGAACAGAAACAGCATTTCTGTGTTCCTTCTCATTTGAGCCACTCTAATGTTGCAGGAATTACATTATACCTTCAGGAGCTAGATGGCATACATTAAACCTCACATTGTGTCTGTGTGTGTTTATAAATGGAGATTAAAAACCTAAAAAGGGCATGCTGGCGTTTATTCAAGAGGCTGAATACACAGTAAAACACAGAGTAAAAAGACAGCAAAAGCTTTCTTTCTTATTCTTTTTTTCTTCCCTTTGTGGTTGTTGTCTTTGTTGTTGGTTTGTGGTGACAGTAACTGACTATAAATTATGTGAATCAGTAATGCCAGCTCTCAGCACCCCAGGAGCTCTCTTCCTGTTCCAGCTCACACTGGTGGCCCTCAGGGTCGGCAGTATTGTCGCGAAGACAGGCTATGCGATTCTGTACATTTGCCTGGTGGTGACAGCCAGCACTTGTAGGACAACTGCCATCTGGCTCTTTCTGTTAGATTTGCAGCAGAAGTCTCTGCTGGGTTTGGGGAATGTGAGAGTCTCCAGGGAAGTCAGAACCTCTGTGAAATCACCACAGATGGCTTTATTTGGGGAGCTAACAGGCATGGAAGAACAAGTAGGAAGTAGAAAATAAATCAACTGGGAGTTTCATGTCTGTTAGCCTTCAAGGGACTTGAGATGAATTTCATTGATTTATTAGATCTTTATTATGTACCTGGAAGAATTTGGAGGCATTGTGAAACCAAATGGAAACCTTAAAGATTTCAAAATTATAGACCCTATCATGGAAGAGTAGATGGTAGACTTTTCTTCAGAAAAGGTGGCAATTTGATAGAAATCAGCCATGGGAAAAATGCATTTGCAGAGCTCCGAAGCCATTGTTTTCTAAGAGATGTTCTACCCATATTAGGATGAGGAGAGGAACTTATAAAAAAAAATCAGATAACTGGATTTTCCTGAATAGCTGAGGGTTGGGCACCACCTCTCCTCAGGAATTACTCAGTTTTTATCGGTAGGCTATATTTCTCCAGTCTCTGTAAAACTTTTTTTTTTTTTTTTTTTTTTTTTTGGATACTAAGTGTAACTAATTCTAATGCTCAGACAGATCAGCTTTCCAAAATACATTCTCAAGGAATTAACATGCCATTAATATTCAGGTGGATAAGGGTGATTTCATTTCTCAGTCCAAACAAATCTACTTTGAGAGTTCTCCTGATATTTATTTCCTTCCCTATGTTCTAAAGAATTCATGGGCGGGATACTATCAGGTTGAAACTGGGTTCAAATTTCCTTCCACATTTTCCAAGGTGTGTATGTTGCCAGGAATACCGTCTGATAAGGCAAATGTTTGTTTCCTCTGGATTTAGGGATGTGTTCTAAGAAGATTCTGAGTAGAAGGTGGCTGAACGTTTTGATGGAGGAAAGGTACATGAAAAAAGTGGCATCTGGCCAGCAAGTATGATGACTTATAAGGCAAAGTTCCCTTTTGTGTGTCTTCATAAGTGTTTCTTCTTCATATAGTAACATGATGACATTATAGAGTAATAGGGTGGAGACAAGAACGTTCTGTTGAGAACAGCCTTCCTGTGCTACCTTCTCCTCCTCTGTGCTTTGATGCCCATGGAGGTGTCCCATTGAGACTATCCACAAGGTTGGTGTTCTCCTCTGTTTTTAAAAGGAATATTTTAATCTTCTCTGAGGGAAAAATAATCTGAGTGTAACCAATGTGATTCTTTATTATTAAATGGTAGAAATGGGGAGCTAGGATATCATGGATTTCCAGAAGGTAGAGACTGGAAAGGTAACTATAGCCACCAGTGATTTTAATGCCATGAACAAAAGGTTTCATCAGGCTATATTGTGAGTTCTGTTTCTACAGGCTGAATTCCCAAGTGAAAGGCAAACATCAATTTTGTATCCAGACACTTGTTCAGCAAGTGTTTATTGAGTCCCTAATAGATGACCAGACAGAAATGCAGTGGTATCTAGAGACACGGACCTCGTGTCATCTCATGCTGAAGACATTTGCACTATTCATTACAAGTCCTCTCAAATCTGTTGTGATTTTACAACATATTTAAATAGCAAAGAGCTTTTTCCAAACACAGAGCCCTCAACACCAAAGTCAAAAACTTTTGTAGTAACCACAAATACACTCATACACACATATGGAATATATATCATTATTCTTACACATAAAAAAAATGTTTCCCCAGAAGTTAGTTGATATTTCTTCATATATTTTTAAACCAAAATTACAGAGATCTTCTGTCATAGAAAATATTCTTATTTTGTGTTGGTAAACAAGTAGACTATACTTTACATTGACAACTTAAAAATGATTATTTGTGATGCTCTAAGGGGAACACTGATATTATTTCTCAGTTTTTATGTATTTGCTTCTCTATATACAATCAATAATGTTGGCAACAGGTGTGATACTGTTCAAGTCACTAGTATATTTGACCTCAACCTGAGACTTGCAGATCCTCATGTATTTTCTCTCATTAAAATGTCTCCTTATTTCTGGTGAGTGTTGGAATCACAGGAGCTAAAAGACAGGGAAAGGAAAACATCCTTGACTACTGACGACCAGTTGATACCAACTGTCTCAATATAAACTTCATGTAGCTGGCACACAGGCAGGATTTCTTGAATGAACAAATGGCAGATGCCACAATTTCCTAAAATAGTAAGACCAAACGCTGGAAAAGAAGCTTCTAGGCGTATGATTGAATCCTAATTCAAAGACTTGAGTATGCTAGGGTTTTGTTAAGATTTCATTTAGGATCATATTGGCCGCCAGAAGTTGAAAACCAGATGGGGCCTTTGGAGCCAAGTAAACTGTAAAGCACCCATCATTCCCAAAATTGTTCAGTCCTACTGGGGAGGGGTCTCCTATTCACTGTCCCTCCGTGATTCCTTTTACTAAATGTTACTGATTCTAATGCTTGGGCAGACTGAGTTCTCTGAAATACTTCAAACTTTTGAAATAACCACAGGAGAATTGAATCAGGGGGCCTCTGTAGGGGACATAAGCATAAGACCAAACAATTAGACCCAGTAAAGGAAAGCCCCTTGGACATAGGGCCAAGATTAGTGATTCTGTGTGTCTTTTTAAGAATGTGATTGATTACACAACTAGGGTTGAGGAAACCTAACAAAAGTTCTCTAATAAAATTAAATGACATACTTTGGGTTCATTAACTCCCGATGCTTCTCTCTCTCTCTCTTTTTTTTTTTTTAAGATTTTATTTATTTATTCATGTGAAACAGAGAGCAAGAAAGGTAGAGGGAGAAGCAGGCTCCCTGCAGAGCAGGAAGCCCAGTGCAGGACTCGATCCAAGACCCTGGGATCATGACCTGAGTTGAAGGCAGATGCTTAACCAACTGAGCCACCCAGGTGCCCCTAAGCTCCCAGTGTTTCTGATTAAGAGTCTCCTCAGTTGTTTCATTTCTGCCCTGCTTGGATATATCTCTTCCAGCCTTGTTCTTGGTAGAAAAAGTGGGATTCTCATGCAGCCTCAAGACAACTCTTAGGAGCGTCAACCCTGCCTCATGGGCTGACATCTGTGGAGGACAGCCTAGAACGTTGGCTTATGCATTTGATAATGTTTTTTAAGTCTTGGCCTATATGTAACTCCATCTCTCACTGACACGCCTCATGAAGGGCAAGCGGTCAGGCGGTGGCACCTGTTCCGCCTTGCTCCTCACCCTGCAGTTACACCCAGTAGGGAAAAGAGCTTTAATCCCATGAAACCACATGGATCTTGGACAGTCCCCCAAATGGCACCCGAGTGGTTCTCTTTTTGGCAACCAAAATCTTTTAGGGATCACTGTAAAATCTAGTAAATTTTACAGAAAGTGAATATAGTGCTTTAATCTTGAGTCTGAAGTCACAACTGACTTTAATGACAAATTAGAGCCCTAGGTATGTTATCCCACGGTTCCAGTATAGAGATCAAGTGTTAAGTGGTATCATCTCCAAATTTTCCATCACCTTTTAATATTTGTAGAGATATTCAGAAATTCTTTATCAATAGTAAAATTTTACTAGTGACTATTTTGTATTTCAAATATGATTTTCAGATGGGGTTGAGTTACTAAGGCTGACAAAAGTTCAAAAAAGATTTTTACTTGTTTTAGGCAATTAAGTGTTAGTGTCTCTTCTTGTCCCATAGGAGAGTATGGTGACAGTTTTAACTTTTGTTGGTAAGCCAAAAAAAAAAAAAAAAAAAAGGAAGGTTGATGGAAATAATGGTTCTAGTTCTTGTGAAGGCTCTTAGAAACGTACTTGTCAAGAAAAATTACACTGTATCATATGCGTACTTTTGAATGATATGTAATAGCATTTTTAGAAATATTTAGTTTTAATACTCTGCCTTTAATTTTCAAACCTGACAGCTTGCATTAGAAAGAACACTTGACCAACATAAAGTGGTGTGGCAACAGATTCCAGGGTTTTTTTTTTCTTCTGTGAACTCTTTTTAGCTTTTTCTCTCCAAGGGCTGGTGTATGACCCTGATCTTCAAGACTAAATCTGGATTGTTATGTGCTTTCCTTCCTTAGGGCTATGGGGATAGCAGCTTAGGACATAATGGGTGGAAGGCAGGAATTGACCTTATTGTCACACCGACATCCCTAACTCCAGGTGACCAACTCAAGTACCGTTCTCTTTGGTAACAAAAGAGGTCGGTGAGAATAGAGAATTACTAGGCAAAAGAGGGAACCCTGAATAATGTTTCATAGGAGTTTTGGTTTTCTGTTTGCTTATATATGCCTTTTGCTTTTCTAAATGGTTGAGGAGAGGCAAATGTCTGCCATATTTACCCAAAAATTATAGTTCTGCTGCTTATATATGAAAGATAGAAATACTCATTATTCACACATAGACACACAGATATACAGAGTCTACAGAGGATTTTTAACTACTTGGGTTATGGGAAGGAGTTTAACACACATTATTTTCAAAACCTCTTCATTACTAAAGACCTGAAATAAATCTTCTGTTCTGTTGATTAAATACAAAGTCACAACATCAGAATTAAAATTATAAGAAATACATTTTTTTCATGTATGTACTGTTGCTGAAGGATAGGGAAAACTCTGCTTAGGTGAATTTAAAAAATTATCCTTTTAAGGAATTGACTTAAATGTAGACGTGCACTTTTCCACCTTACTAAACAGTGTATACACTGAACATAACCTTGTTTGTTTTTACGCTAAATATCCCAAGCCCATACTTGTTTTTTCTGGTTTACTTCTATCAAAATGGTAAATTCTAAGCAGAATTGCCTTGGCCCCCATTTTTTTTCTTCTGTTCTAATTAGGATTGAGAGTGTGATAACAAAACTTGTTAGAAATATGTCTGAGATTGATTCTGAGTGATAGCTAAGCTTCTTAGGTAAGAATGAAAAGCATGGGGTTTAGTACAGAGATACTGACATGTAGTTAACTGGGTCATCTCTTTCGCCCTGAGTCTTTTAGCTTATTACATAAGTGAAGCATCAGTGTACAGAACATCAGTCAACAATCCTTCTAGTCAACCAGGCATAGCTGGGATACAATTTTGCATGCTTTCTTGCCAAGGAACAAAGCTCAGCCATCCCAAGAAACAAAGAAGTGACATGAAAGTGTAATGAGGAGAATATTTTGAATGCTTATTAAATTAATTGAACATAAGTAGTTTCCTCCTACTGAGATCAAAACTGAGTAAGATGGAAAAGATAAGAATTGGTCTTTTTAAATAGATAGGCTTCATTAATTAGTACATGTAAATAATTTGTCCTGTATAATGGAATGGTTAGAAAGAACTACAAAGTTAGATTACCTGGCTTCAGATCCTTGCCAAGTATAGTTGTTTGACTTTGGAGTTCTGACCTGTAAGATGAAGGTAATCCTAGGACTAACTCATCAGCCACCAATGCCGTGATGTTTGATTGTTGGCCCTTAGTAAGTTCTTGATGCGTAGATAGCAGTGACTGCCTATTGATGTCGCTTTGGGCACCTCACATAGCCTGCAGAGGACATGAGCACTGATGCTGAAGACTTTCTCTTCTAAGGTGTCTTTTTTTCTTCTGCTTAAGGGGGATATCCAATAGCTACTGCAGTAAAATGTTCCGTTCAGTGATCTTCTGTTAGAAATTAAACTTTCTGGGTTTTGCATTCTTGTCCCATAGTTAGAGTCATATTTTATTCCTTTAAGAGGAAACTAGGCATTTTGGATTCTTTGGCAAAATATAGGCACAGGGCTCAGCCAGGCTTTGTTCTGGAACCTATTTGTAAATCTCCACCAGTTACGGCGTTGATGGCACCCATGCTTGAGGTGGTATTGAACACAGTATGGAGATGCCAGACTCTTTATTGATGAAAACAAGAGAAGCTTTGTTATTAAACAAATAATAAAAACACTGTTGCAAAATAAAACAATCGGGTGCTAATTTGTTTCTTTGCCCACCATAGATGCCACTGCCTATGAGGGATTATCATGGAAAACACATTCTTGCTATAATTTGGAGCCTTTAGGTATTTGATGTGCCAATTTCCTTCACTTGGATCTGGTCTGTAATTTATCATTGGTGTGTCCTACCCTGCTCAAACGCGCCCTTTGTGGGTAGAAGCAAAGCTAATATACTTTCCAAGTGTATTTGAATTGCTTCAATAAATCACAGCTGCCACTGTAAGCAGTTTTATCATTTGCCAGAACAATAAGTTATCTCCATGCTTCATAGACGCAATGCTCTCCAAGACTTTTATTTGTGTAAATTGTAATGCATCATAACCCATTTCCTAAGATGAAATTAGGAAGCTCATAATATATTTTTTAAGATGCAAGGAAATATTCCAAGGAAATCATGTAAGCTCACAGAGAACTGCAGCCATTTTTATCCGGCTTATTATTTAGTAGCACTTTATTCCTTTATGATTACTGCAATAATGTGGGCATTAAATGCTGGCAGTTGGGGTTAAACTTCATTTAGCTCTTTACTGCTCCAGTGTCTCTGTGAAACCAGTCCGCAAAGAAATAGGACTCAGCACAAATGGTTCCTGTTAGGTCTGCTACCCTAGAGGTGATAGCAAGTATCTATCTCTACTGACAATTCTAAAGACAGCCATTCCAATTAATCAGGCCGCAGAATTGCATTTTTGCCCATAGTGATCTCTGGGATTGACTTCCAATTTTCCCTTTATTTCACCATGACCAAACCCAAATTCAAACCTGCCTGGAATCCTTCAGACTCCTGAGAGGGAAAATGTATCATATAATGATATTATGTCTGCAGTTCCCAATGAGGAAAACGTAATGTAATTTTAATAGTATTTTAGGACTCTATTCAGCATGATGGACAATAAAGTGTGTTCTTCTTTTATTGGCTTGACTGAGAAGCTGCTAAATATTTACAAACTAATTTGCCATCACTTCTTACGTGATGGGAAAATACTTTTGTCTGCAATCGCCTCAATAGTTGATTCCAAGTAGAGAAAACAGTGTCTATGAAGGAGCCAGGTTTTATAATTAGAAACTAATTTATTTGTTTCAAAGCCAAGTATTTCCCCATGTGCACTGCAATGTTTGAATATGCCTTCATTCTTTCTGTCTTTATTATCAAGAGAGGACTTCCATGTCCTGCCGTGGAATTTCAGATTTTTCCACCTTCTCTCACACCTTGCCATGTTCTTCATCTTTATTTCAAAGTACCCACTTGCTGCTATGGAGAACTTCCGAAACCCCTCCTTCATGCCTGATGACTTCAGCCCAGTGTTCCACACCCTCTGGGTGGTGGTCCCATCCTGCCCATGAAACAGTACTTGGACATCAGTGTCCACAGCAAGCACCACATCTCTCCCATCAGGCCAGGGGAATCAGAACAGACCCCAGGATTTGCCTCTCCTCATTATCCCTCCTTTTCTGGTTTCTGGCTCCACCAGCCACCCCAGTTCCAGGCTCATGCCCTCCTCGATGCCGTGCATTCCTCTGAATGTGTGCATGTGTTTGTGTATATGCTGTGTATGTATGTGTGTGACTATGTCGGATGTGTGTGAATGTTTGTGTGTGTCTATGCCTGTGGTCTGATGTGCGTATATGTGTATATGGGTGTGCGATGGGGGTGAAGGATGGAAAACCTGGAGATGGAGATGGGCACTCAGATTCTCCACTCAAATTTTAAGCAGGTAGAATTCTGCCCCTTACCTTCCCATTTCTTTTTCCCAGTTCCTCACCCCATTCCCTTCTCTCTTTGACACCATGGAAAAGAGCTGGTTTCCTGCTCCCCAAAATGGATCCAGGTGGCAAATTCCACTCTAAACAGTTTAAGTAAAAGATTACCATTTATTTTTGGAAGATTTACTCTTTTTCCCAAAATATGAGACATTGCCCAACAGATACTAGCGATTCCTTTTCTAGAAAACCAATTATTTATGGGACTACCTCTATAGTATAAAGACCCATTCAAAAAAGAAAAGCAACTGATAGTGTATGGTAACAATTTTAATATAAGTGTATTTTTAAAGAAAAGAGCTATATAATAATAAAACAACAATCAACAAATCAAACAACAAATAAAACAAAAACACTTAATCGACGTTTCTATGTGGAATATTGTTCACAGATTTGCTTTTCACTAAAAGTTCCGCTATAGCATGTTGAGTTTTACATTTTTTCAAGTGCTTAACTGAGCATGACTCACTCTCATTTACTTGTCTTTTCACTGAAAGGCCACCTGCATTCTTTTCCAAATTACTACAATATGACAATATTATTATTATAATCGTTTTATCATTAAATGCTTGCTATTTATTGTCATATTATTATTGTGTTCCTTAAATACTGGCATGATATTTTTCAGTATCCTAAGTTCATTTTAAAGGCACAGTTTACTATGGAATAAGAAATATGATGGAAGTGAGAAAGGGTTCGAAGGAAGGAATTTTGCCTGCAGGGTGTCCACCTGTGCGAAGCCTGGAAAGAAGGTAAAAGGGAAATGGAGATTGAGAATCCTTGAAGAAATTACACTTTCTCTCTCTCTCCCCCCTCCTATTTCTCCATCTCTTTCTCCATGAATATGTATCTATATCTTGAGAAAGTGAAAATTAGCTCAGACTGAGAAAGTAGAAATCTGTGCAGCCATTCATCAGGCTGGAACATCAGACACAGACAGCAGCAGGTTCAACGTTCATGGGAAACAGCTCTCCCAAGGACCTGTTGTATGAGCTGTAGTCACAATAACCCCTTTATCTCAATAATGACTACTGTCCTCTCATTCACTGAGAAATCTTGTCCCCTAAAAATTTTGTTCTTTGAAGTTATATCCATTGAGAATAATAATTCTCACTCTTGCTTGGAAGACCTCAGTCACTGTAACACAAAGAACAGCCTAGATTCACATCCCATATGCAGGGTTTCAGAAAAGAGGTTTTGGGTATGACGTTCCAGAATCTCCTTCTACTGTGTGGTTCCCAAGGAGATAGGACCCTGGGTCCTGCAGCTCAGACAGGATATTGACTCCTTGACCCAGTCTTGCTTTGCTTCTGTTAAACTCCCTATGATAACTCTATTTTCTTCTATCCTTTGTTGGTGAGACTCCCTGTCATCCCTCTGCTCTTTGGCCTTTCTCACTGCAATGAGTAATAATTCGTCAGATCATGGTTTTATTCTTGGTAGTCAGGTGGACTGTCCTAGGACAATCTTTGTCTAGTTATCCAGCGCCTTTGACAGTAAATTAGGGCAAACTTTCTTTGCTACCTGCCTGGGAAAGTATACATTCCTATAGCCGAAGCATGAATTCCTCACCAAGAAACAGAAAAGGCAATTTGATAGGGAAACATAGTGTGTGAGTCAAGGCCTTGTTTAGAAGGGCATCTAGTCCTTTGGCTTAAAAATTCACAAAAGCTTGTCTGTAATGACAAAAATAAAAAGTGTTCAAGTCTGTGGGAGTGTGGGGTATGTAGCTCACAGAGGAGAGATTTCACAATTTAGGTGATTCACTATGATTTGTTGTGTGTGTCACAATTAAAAGAAACCATTGCATCAGTGAAAATCTGAAGGCAGCTAGGAAGTTTCTCAACCACAGCAGTTATGAGCAAAATACTCATCTGAAATATTGCTGCTTTTTCATCATCTCTGGGATTAAAACCAAACCTGTTTTATATGATACCCTTCTTCCCAGCAGAGCCCCAACTGGGCTTCTAAATTCTCTTAAAGAAGGCACTTTGGTGTTTTGGATGTCTAAAATTATTCCTCTGATTCATTTCTTTTCTTTTCACCAGCTTGGCCAAGGAAAGAATAGCTGGGATTTTCCAATAAGAGTTTCTTTAAGGGTATGTGTTAGTAAGGTTGGAAACATGGTTCATCATCCTTGGTCTTAAGAGCCATTTGAGGCTCGGGGAGCTCAGGCTACCTCTTGGAATTGCAGCTATTTATCTTGCAGATCTGGGGACTGAATAATCTGAAATAGAGTATGATTCTTTTTATCACAAACTCATTTACTGTTTGTGCTGAAAGAGTCACTGCCATGTTTTTGAAGACTCTTGAAGAGTGGTCTGGACTACACCCAGCTTTTAGAAAAGTGAACACATTTGAGTATGAGTTTTCACTGGCGGGCAGTGACTCTGCCAACTTGTGTGGGTGCCACATTTACTGGGCATCATTTTTGAGCCTGGCAGATACCCTGCAGCAGAATTAAACATAAAGTGGGACACCTGGGTGGCTAAGTCCATTGAGCTTCAGTCTTCTGCTCAGGTCATGGTTCCAGGGTCCTGTGATCAAGCCCTGCATCAGGCTCCCTGCTTAGCAGGGAGCCTGCTTCTCTCTCTGCCCTTGCTTGCTCTATGTCAAATAAATAAAATCTTAAAAAAATAATTAAACATAAAGTGTTGAAACTGGGAACAGTAGCTTGCTGACTATACCTCCATGCCACGATTCTGTATGCCCTAACAGATGTTTTGTGTCACTTATGTGATTTATGAAACAATGGGAAGGACATATGAGAGATGACTGTTTATTATTTTGGTCAGCAGATGGCTATTTGGTGTGACAAATAGAATGAATTAATTGTCAATGAAGACCCAGGGTTTTTAAGTAGAGCTGAAAAATGCCTGTCAATATGGGTGAAACATTAAGGACATGAATTGTTGGTGCAGCAGGGGTCATCCAGTTTCCCCATTTTTCAGCTGAGAAACAGGTATAGTGAGTTACATGCATTCCTGCATGCCTACATTGCATTCATGCAATGCCACAGCATTCCTCTGTGTGTGACCTGAGGCTCCACTGAAAGAAAATTCCCTTTCTTTTAATGTTGTTGGAAATGTCTCTTGTTGGCAGGATGGGAAGTCAGTAGAGTTGACCATTAGAGTTCCTCCCCGCTAGACTCTAGATCAGTCCGCTTGGCCCAGGTACAGGACAGGAAGTCAGTAGAGTTGACTATTAGAGTTCCTCCCAGCTAGACTAGATCAGTTCCCTCGGCCTAGGTGCCCGTTGCTCTCCTTTGCCTATTTTGCTTGTTCGCCTCTAGGTTCCTCCTTAGAAACAAGATGTTTAGGTGAAATGCTACATAACATCAGGTGACAAAGCCTTTTTTAAAAAAATCTACAGACATTTATTCAATAGTAACAATGCATTTATTGAGTACTTGCTGTGTATGCAGGCTTTGCAACTACCTGGAGGGTGTGAGGAAAGTGAAGTGGGAAAAATGAGACAAAGATAAATAACACAAAGCCATCTCTTAGGGGATTACAGTCAAGAGGAAGAAGAAAAGTGACTTAAAATCATTGCATAGTCATATACGTGAACAAAATATTTTTAGAGGTCTTTGAACTATCCTTTCTTCAGATCAAGAGGATTTTTTTGGTTGCATTGTTTGTTTTCTCCTGAAGATATAGATTAGACTGACCTTAACAGACACCATAAAAATCCAAATCACATCAGGCAAGATCTTTTTTTTTTCTTTTTCCTTAAACAAACTTCATATCAGATTTGGTTCAGGTTCAACATTATCTTTTTAAGTAGCAAATGTTGCTGTTCTTTGAAGCCATTTTAGTTCTAATTTTGGTTGCAGCTGGTTTTTGTGTCCAGTCAGAAATGTAACCTTTGACGATTTGGACAGGTTTTAAGATTGAAGCATTTGGGGGCATCTGTTGAAGTGGTATTAGTATCAGCTATTCTTGGAAGAGAATCAAAAGAAAGGATATTTAAATGAGAAACATCTTCCAGAGCTTACATACTTGGCGTCAGAAAATCATTTACTTAATTGTCCTCAGTGAGACAATTCTGTGTAATTTTTAGAATGTCACACTCGGAGGAAGAGATCTTAAACAGACCCAGTGGAGCTCAGGACCCCAGCTTTACCGTCATGCTGCACAAAGACTGATGGGAGAAAGCCACTTGTTCAGAGCCAGACGGCAGAGTCAGGTTGTGAACCGTCGTTGGGATTGCTGAGCTGTCATTGAGGGATCAGTAAGGCCATCCTCCTTTCAGATTGGGCATGTTTTCTGCATTCAGAGTTGAGGTCCCTTCCTCCTGGGCGGTCCTCACGGTGTCAGACTCTCCGTCCCATCTCCATTATGCCTTTTCAAAGCCAACCTGCTTTCTTTCTGGTCCAGTGAATGGACCATTCATTCCAATGGACCATACACCCCATACACTCCTGTGGGGGTGTAATCCTCCTCTTTTTTTATTCCACTTTATTTTGGGCAATCATCTGTGTGGCAATCATCACAGATTTCTTAGCTGCAGATGAATTAAAGGGCTTGGGATGCCTGAGAACAGCTGCCTGGCTTTACCCAGGTTGATGTATTGATGTCAGCCTCCCAGTATAGGGTGTGGGCTGGAACCTGGATCAGCTGTTCTTGCAGAAGCCCACTTCTGTAACCGAGCCTGGCATTATTAGATTGCAATTATTTTTGCCTACAGCAGGCTGTTCCTCCTAGATATTTTACTTTTTATTGAAGTGAGATCAAAAGGATTTTGTACTTTAAGAACTGGGTTTCTTAGCCATGGCTTCAGCCTAAGCATTGAGTTCCTTACTATTCATAAGACTCAAAACCGTGTCTTGAAAAATGAATAAAAAGTACATCATCTTGAGGATAAAGCATATTATTAGAGTGTGAGGCCTTTTGGGCCACCCTGGGGGTGGTGTGCTCTTAGCAGCCAGTGAATTTCTAACTTCAAATCATTTTTTTAGGTTCTAAATAAAAGCAACTCCTGAAATACCAGGCAGTGTGCTTAGAGGTGTTATGCTACTTAATCCTCACCCAGTCCTGTGAGATAGATATTGTCATTGTATCTCCTTCCTCATTACAGATGATGGAGATGGAGGTTTGGCAAGGGGAACTAGTCTCCCAAAGCTGGGTCTTTACTCTAATATACCGCCTCTCGTGACTTGACAATCTGTGCCTACAAAAAAAAAAAAAAAAAAAAAAAAAGAAAGAAAAGAAAAGAAAACAGTAACCATCCTTGCTTCCTCCCAGAGAAATGTTTTTACTGATCCTAGGATGAAAGGTGGTGCGTCCACTGAGACATCATTAGATGTGTGGCTACGGGTATTAGGTATCAAATAGCAGCGCTTTCCACACATAGGTAAAACAGTTGTAATCATCTATTTTTAGAACGCTCATCTATGTCCTTCATCATGACCTTGTTAATAATGCCAGGCCGCTTAGGACCTGACAGTCATGAGATTTCATCCTAGAAGATTTCCTAGGACCTTCTCCTGCTGAAATACAACTTTCCTTAATTAAAATTGTATTCTCAAAAGAAACAGCTCTATGTGTTTTTCAGTAAGTTAATAAGGGAACTAATTACTGTGCAGCCCGGCATCTTTGGCTACATCTCTGTAAACACGGGCATCTGTAGCTCCGTGCTCCCCGACAGCAGGCTGGGACCATGGTGTCAGCTTGGCTGATGTTTGTATAGGGAGGTTGTGCTGACTCCGTTTTACTCACTTCAGTAAGACTGGCTCTGTGTCCTGTCTTTGCAGTTGTCATACTGATGGCCAGGTCCAAGAGCCTCACAGGTAAGTGTTCTTTGTGAGTATAGAGGAGGTACGGTGGACAACGTCCCCCTAAAACGTACTTATCAATTAATAACAGATTAAAAATCTTGCCCATGTGACAAGCAATTAAAAGAAAATGGCTGTATGTGTAACTGAATGAGAGGCATTTAAGTGATACACTTTATACTCCAGGAGGTCCGTATGGGACAAATTCCCTTCTCTGTTCAGTTCACAAAGACCACTCAGAGGAGGGTGGTACTTTCATTGGTAGCCTCTCTTGGATCATAGACTCCTGAACTTGTTTAAGTGGCACTAAATTGCTCTTCTTCAATGCAAATGCATTCCTGTGTATTCCTCAAGCCCTGCCTCTCTGTCTTCCACTGCTTTTTAATACTTAGAGTCTTGCTGGAGGAGTGAGAAGTGGACTCCATTTGAATTGTGTTCTATTTGAATAGCAAAGAATGGGAATTGCTCATCTCTCTGGCTAAATCAAGAGTTTTAAATTCTGGATATTGTGATGGGGTTTCTGGAGTTCCTAAAATCAGGGAGTTTACTGTAAGTTTTGTTTTGTTTTGTCTTGTTTTGGTATGTGTCTGGATACAGTTGACTAAAAAAAGGGTTCAAAACTTTCATCGCGTTCTCAGTGTGATCCATACTTCTCTGAGATTGTTAAATGCCTGTGTCCTTGACCAAGGAACAGTCAGTGGTGTCTACTGGTATAGCGCCATGTTCTCCTTTCAAAGATTAGCAGAGCTTAGCAAGGAAATAAAACAGCAATTCCAAAGCTGGACTTAAAGGCTTCTGGGAGTCCTTGCTGTCAAAAACAGTAAATATGCCAAATTTAAACAAGATTAATACATCAAATTAATATAACTACTCCCCACCCCCGAGAAAAATAACTCTGCAGATGTACTCTGAGTGGGAGGCCATTAGTAGATGAGAACAGAGAGCATGCCCTCACTCAGTCACTCGTGCCTTGGGCACTGTTCTGAACCCAATTATCTGCCAAACTCTTTCAAATAGTTTTAATTCTAAGTTATACATTGTTTAACTTATATGCATAATAGCTCATTGGTGAAGAACAGGACGAGAAAGGACAACAAAATGTTGCAATGGGATTTGTGAGCAGCATACAGAGTAACCTTCCTCTAACTTCATTTAAATCAAGTCAACACTATCTTCATAAAGAAGTATATTTATTTGTACAAAGCTGTATATACATATACATGCACACGCAAAACACACATGTATGTATCTGTATGTAAAAGTACATATGTGTATTTATCAGTATGCATGTGTGTATATCCGTACATATATATATCATGCAGTTACTATGTACACACACATAAAGAGTAACAGTGCTCTTTATCATCTGAACCCTTACACCTTTGAGAGTGAAAAGGAAGGCTGTTAATAATTATACTAGAGCAACAGGCATTAATAGATACTTATGGCCTCCTAGAAATAACTGCAAAATTTGCCTCCATGATTAAAAAAAAAGATGTTAGAAGTGAGAGAGGTCAGTTTTAATCTTCATTTTGTGCTCCTTTAGACAACAAATATTAAATAAAAAACTAGTGATTAAAAGTAAATAAATAAACACATTCCAAAGTTTAAAAAAACTTTAAAAGATTGACATTTATATCCAATTCGGCTTTTTGTTTAGAAGGAATTTCTACCATGTGTTTTTTTATGGATAAGTGCTTTCAGTGAGCAGCATGAATCCTTTTGTCTTATCAGTTAGAAACAAAACACAAAAATCATCAAAACCAGACAGTTGATTTTTAATGTATAAAGTATAACAATTTCCAAACGTCAAGTTAAAAAGCATGCTTTAAGACCATTTTGGGACTTGAACATGTCTTTAACTGAAATGCTCATTTCATTATTCATTTGGTTCCCAGGCCCCAAATTTCAAAAGATATTTGTTCACAAATCATGAGTTTTTGCCTTACATAATTAAATAGAAAACAAATAAAACATCATGTCACTTGTTCAATGGGAAGAAGTAAAACTGTCCCTTATATATCATGAATATTATTAAATATTACATTTGAAAGAATACCATAATAGAATCAATAATATATTCATGGAAAAGACAGGTTTTTTCTCAGAAAAATCACTTGCTTAATCATCTAGCAAAATGGTTGGGTTAGAAATAATTCGTGAAGTGGAAGATTCTTTGTCGCTCTGCAAACATTGCAGGGGTTCTTGATGTAGGGAAGCATTGTAATAGGCTAACAAGTTTGGAGATCGCCTTTAGCAAGAACAGCTGGCCTGGGAAGCAGAGGAGGGGGCCGCTGCTTTGTGTCTTACCTTTGATGCGATGACAGGGTCTCCATTATTAAATGGGCTTATTCAAGTCACCAGAAAAAGACTGAAAGGCGCCTGCCAGAGCCCAGGGTGCCCTCAGCACCCTTTTGCTCCAAGTCAGCTTTAGATGAAGGAGTACGCTCCGTTTTCTGAGTACTCTGATCAGGAGGAACACACAAACCCTATGGGAGGGACAAGCATAGCTTTCATTAGGAAACAAGAGGCAGAGGAGAACTGGGTTTGTTTCTCATTTGGGAGCAAATGGAGTCCTCACATTCTGCTGAGTCTATTAGAGCCTGGCCTGAAAGGATATAGGACCCTGGCCATCCTAAATTTACAATCGAGAAATGGGTGTTCTACCGGTGCTTGGAGCCTGGTCCCAAATGCCTTTCCAAACAATTCCGCACCGGACGTCTGCTCCCTGGTGTATGGCCAGCTTGCCCTTTCCATCCCCTGCTCTATGGGGTATGGAGCCCACATTCATATTAGGAACTGCTTCTGCTGTTTTTTGCTACTAGAGAAGACATGTTCCATAATCCAAGGGAGAAGAGCAGAGGCATTGCATTCTCCATGGTTACCTCCATGTAAATTGCACTTAATCATCGTGCCTTGGCTCCTAAGGAACCTTGGGGTACCAAGGCCTCCCCACTGTCAGAAGGAGCAGGTTCAGATTTTTGTTTGGTTTTGGGTTTTTGGCAGGTGGAGACCATCCTGGTACTATCAACACCCAGTTTGTTTTTCATCTAAGATATAATTCTGAAGGGAGTGAGAATAGTTTCATTTACATAGCATCGTTTGGTGGAAACAAATGTCAGCTACCGTGAGTAAATGCCGTGTGCTGAAGAACATGTTAGTCACATCATCTGATAACTACTTGACTTTCACAAAAGCCCTAGGAAGTTGGGAATTATCAGCCCCCAGTTAAAAGGCAAGTAAAACACAGCTCAATGACATTAGATAACTTCCCCTGGTCAGAGAGCTAGTGAGTGGAAAAAGTAGATGTTAGCTCCTTGTCTGTGATTACAGAGCCTGTGATTTTTCCATTAGGAAACAGAAACTCCTTAGATTTAACACTAGAAACCATATGTAAATTCTCATATAAGTATTCCCTCATACTATTTCATCTTGACAATAGTTCATTTAAATGTTTGAAAAAAAATTATGGCTTCATGTGATAATTTGAGACCAATTTATAACAGAGCACTTTCTAAACCAAATATGCTTAGGGAATGCATGGGTCAGTTCGGGTCACTGTAGAAATAAACTAGATCCTCCTTTTTCCATTCTCATTCCCCCTGAAATATTCTCTGCCCATGGTTATCCATTTGATCTGAGCCATCTGGCTCTGCTGCCAGTGAAGGAAAATGTCAGATTCAACAAAATGAGTAGTGCTGCCTGGGTTGAATCATAATTTAACTTTTTTTTTTTTCTCCTTTGCCCTACAGGATATTTAAACAGTAACATTGCTTAATAGTACGTCCTAAGTTATTATCAATTCCCTACAAACATTGCCATTTCCTCAAAATGGAAAGGCAAGCATTAGGGCAAGGAGTCAAATATTCTGCCGTAATATCTAATGACATATAAGTTTGAGAGTTAACATTTACTTAATTGCCAAAGCAGTCATGCTAAGTGCATAGTCTGACATATTATCAGGTGTTAGGATAATTTCTGAAAGGAAAAAAAAAAGATCTATAAAACAGCAAGACAGTATTCTGCTAAAATCATTATCCACTCTCTTTAAAATCTTTATTTGAGCAGGTTGGTGTGGTAGCTTGGGAAATGGTGCCTGACAGAGGCATGTACTCCTTGTAACCTTTGGAGGAAAGGGGTGGGGTTATTGTCTGTTTGCCTCCCCCCATCGTGTAGTTGTTCTCTTTCCTTTTCCTCCAACCCGGCAGACTGCATCTCTCAGATTCCTTTGCCCTGGGCCTTCCAGATGGGTTCTGGTAATAGAAGGCATTAGCAGTAAGAGAGCAGAGAGGACCTAGAGAGAGCGATCAGTTCTTCCCTGCCTGCCCCGGGATGCAGGATGTGATTGGTTCTCCAGATGGCCCCTCCAGCTCTTAGGGCTTCTGGTAACGCCTGCTCCTCCCCGCTAAGACCTTCAGGCCGAAGAGTGAAGACAGTGCCCCTTGTGTTCTTAGGGTTTGGGTGCCTCCTTCATGTGTCAGTCCCTTAACTTGTTCTCCTTATTAGTATCTCCTCAGATGGATCGTTTGAGTGGAATTCTGTTGGCTGCCAGGCCCTGAGGTGGGGGATAGGAGAGAAAGCTTCACTCCAGTACCTCAGGGCTAAGTGCCCCTAACCTATCTACCCAATTCCTTGAGCTTCATTTCATCCTCTGTAAAATGAGAATAATAATTGTACCCACTTACAAGTGCTTAGCTCAATGAGTACAGAAAGGTTCGTCTGTAAGTATTAGTACCATCTTTGATGAGGTAAGGAGAATGCTTGCTTTTCCTGGGTTGAGTTAGTGCCAAGGTAGACTAATAATCCATGATATGACCTCCTGGGAATGTTGCCTGTTGGAAAATAACTGCTAACATCTGTATCTAAACATTGGGATACAGTTGAGTGGTTCAATTCCAAAAGAGATGGATTGATTCTGGTTTTTGCAACTCGTAAATTCCCTGAATCTCCAAAACTCTTAATTTCTTTCTCTTTAAGGCCCTACTGTGTGTTATCTTTGAAAAGTCTGTTGGTAGCTATTGCAGACAGACTAGGTGAGCTTCAGGTCAGGCACATGAGATGCTTTCTCCAAGCTCTTAATAATAAAATGATGACAGCAGTAGAGTTTTCACATGTAGAAAGGAAATGGCATTCTTGTTCAATTATGAAACACATATGGATTATTTCCAATATGACACAACACAATTCCTTAGCGTGAACATTTAGGAAACAAAAACATTCTGAACAGTCCAGTCTGTCCTGCTTGGAGGAAGCATGATAGCATGTATGCTCATGCAGTAACTAACAGGAAAGTGAGATTTTGTTCCAAGTTTATAAGAAATTCTGTCTGTGATCTTGTGCAAGTGCTTTCTTCACCTGTTAACCTCAGCCTCATCCCTCAGAGCTAGCTGGACCAGGTAATCCCAGACCCATGGCCCACAGTCAAATTGAATGCCCACAGGCTTAGTGGGGGTCAACAAGAGTATTAGAAAAACAAGGAAAATTAGCTTGAACTATATCAAGGAAAGTTAGTGAGCTCTAGGATTCTTGTTTGCTTTTCTCTTAGGACAAAGAAAATTTGAGGCACAGCCACAAGGCACATGACCATTGCTTAGCAAACTCACAGTTACATCCAAAGAAACAGGAGGCTTCAGATATCCCGTCTGGTTTCTCAGATGGCTTGCCGAATGCTAACAGATAGATTTGAGAGTGACAAACATAATTCATTTCAGATGTACTTTTCCTTCTCTCCTCTACTCCCTTTGTCAGCTCCTTCCCAGATTTTCTCCCCGTTTCCTTTTCTGGACCTATCTCTGCCTCCATTTCAACAGCAAGAGATGAATTTAGAAAACAGGAATGTGCCCTCTTGATTTCCCGGTGGAAGTAACTTCTTTTTTTTTTTTTTTTCCCAGAGGCAAAGGGGATAAGAGCAAGTAGTTGACATCTTATCAGCTTCTTAAAGAAATTCTGCTGTGGAGTTGACAAGTCCTTTGCCTCCTGCCAACCCTTGTGCTTGGCCAGGGCTTTGGGTTCTCTCTTCTGAGTGCATCACTTCTTCATTCTTTTCTTTCAAATTTTGGTTTGTTGGCTGATTTTCCATTATGTCACATTGCAGGATTCTTGTAGGGTGAGTGGAAGGGCAGTTTCTTCATCAGCACTGTCAATAAATCCTCTTCTAGCGCCGAATGTAGAATACTGGGCTAGGAAGAAATGCACAATACAGACTTTCTCTTCCTGAGGATTGTAGTCTCCCTGGGAAGCAAGATCTAAATGAGTATGTGATACAATTCAAGTCCGTACAAGATGGAAAATGCAAAGAGCAGGGGAAGGGAGTCACACGCGCTGGTCATTGCCAGGTGCCCAGCTACTGTGGTCTGTCGTCCAGGAGGGCTCTGAATCCATCCTAACACCCGATGAGAGGAGGATTGTCCCATTTTTATAGATACAAGGGAATGATATCATAGAGGGGAGATGGCTTCCCACAGAGTGTGATTTGCCAGATCCCATCATTCACTCTATAAGGGGGAAAATAACGAGTGGGTTAAACAATGGGAATTCAAGGCAAAGATATTTTTTGAGAGCCCAGACCCAGCAGTGGTTCTCAAAGTGTGGTCCCCAGACCAGCAGTATTAGCATCACCAGAGAACTTGTCAGCAATGCAAATTCTCAAGTCCCAACCCAAACCCACTGAATGGGAGACCAGTGATTTATGTTTTAACTGACGCCCCGTATTATTCGGAGACCAACCAACACAACGAGAACTGTGAACCCAGGGGAGAGTTCCAGCTGGGTGGGGAAGCAGGCAATCAGAAATGGAGACAGGATGATGAGGCAGGATTGAGTGAAACAGTGAGAACCCAAAGCTCTGAGATGCCACCATACCAGCCTTGCTGGGTAAGGATGGGCCTTGTATAGCACCTTCACAGAGGAACCTCTAGCATAGCCTGGTGTGTTTACATCATCTCATCACACTGAAGAGAACAGTGGTGCGTTTGGCCTGGAGGATTCCCTCTGCCTCAAGTTTGGAGAGCTGGCTGTGCCAGGAGGGGAGTTCCTCTGAGGCCTAGAAGGGAACTTCAGGCAAGAAAGGTTGGGGCTATTTTAAAATGCTCATGCTCCATTTGGGTGCTTGTAAAGTATTTAACCATGTGAGATGTGACTATCACCCTTGAATGTCTTGGATTGAAGGAAAAAATTCACAAGTGAATGATCTGAATCATTTCTCTTCTTACCCTGGAGCAGGCCACTAAAAAATGAAACTGCTCTGTCATGGGGGAGACAGCCTGCCCTAGAGGGATGATTGAAAGAGGCTTCAGGACAGACCATTTGTCCTACAATTTCATTTTCACTTTAATTATTGTGAAATCGGATTTAAGTGTTGACTGTAGCCTCCAATTCCAGTCAGCTGAAAAGATAAGCCCATTTGTATTTGTGTGGACAAGGCTGAAGACTTCTGATTACTGTCTCAATACAGATAAAACAACACTTTTAAATAACAGTTCCCTACATGGTGAGATTAAAGATATTTCTTATTGCTGTCACCAGGATTACCACACTGATTACAGAGATGAGCAGAAAGTGTCTCTTTATTATTGCTCAGAGTTGTGACATCATTGATACCAGAGACTTTATTTTGGGGTCGTCTGTTGAAAAATGACAAAGAGATGGAGTATTAGGGAATCAGAAGTCATGTTCTTCAAACTCTATTTATAAAGAAACCAGTACAAATGTTTATCTCCAGATTGTTCTTGGAAAACATCAGGTATAAGTAGATTGCATACATATATATCAAACTCTGTGGTGGGTTTTCTTTTGTGTTATTTTAACTGTGCATTGCATGATCAAGCATCAGTCAATCACTCTTGGGTTGTAATTAAATGTAAATAAATTGAACTTTTAACTTTTTAGGCATCCTGAAGTTCAAACCTGACTGATTGTATCTATTCAGACCTTATGGAAAAATCAGAAGAAACTAGACCTTGAAAACATTAGCCCTTGGCACTTTTGAACGTGTAACAGAAAACATCTTACTGATAAACATACATATAGTATGTTTCAGCTTTGTGTTGATGGAAATTTTGCTTGATTTTCTACTTCAATAGATAATATAGGGCATATAATATAGGGCATGTCATCACATCAATGGATCCTGTTGATGGATTTTGAATGGAGAGTTTGTGGGACCATGGGCTTCTCATTCACCTCTAATCAAGATTTCCTTCCTGCAATCCCACGTGAATCAAACACTAATAAGATTCATAAAATGAAGAAGGACATCTTTCCTTCAGTTCTTGTTAGAAGTTATGTAGGGTATCTTCTGTTGCCTTCTCAAAATTATGTTCAGCGTTTAGTCACGTCTCCTCATAAGCTCTCCAAGCTGTCTTGTGTTTTTAACCAATTTGGCAGAGAGAAAGACCCAGAATATTTTACAGCTGGGTCAAAGGAGGTATATAATAGTGGAGGTGACACTGAGAATTATCAGATGGGTGGGAAAGAAAATGCAGACTCTCTGTCACTCGGGTCTCAGCCTTTTTGGTTGTGTACCTCCCTTAATGTTTAATGTGCTATGAATCATTACAACTTCATAGATTTTTCTTATTCACTCTCAGATTTTTAATCTTTTTCTCTTTACTTCATTTTCCAAAAGATTAAAAATCCTTACATTCATCCCATGTTAAAACAGCAAACACAAACCCACAAAATCCTTTTTACCCTATGTCCCCTTCTAGCTTTTTGCTGTTTTCTGCCCACAACTTGGTCTCACTGTCAGACTTCTCAGAGGACTCTCCTTTCTTCCTTTTCCTTCCTATTCATCTGCTTTGCGCATCACTGCCTTAGCTTTTGTCAAGAACACCAACATATTTTTAAACTGAAGGTCTTATTTCTTTTCTTTCTCAGAAATTCTACAGCTGCAATCATTGGCATATTTCTCTTTCTTGAAATAGTCCTCTCTCTTTTTTTGCTGACACCAATCCCTTCTGGTTCTTCTAATTTCCCCATCATTCCTCATTCTTCTCTTCAGGTGTTGGATTCTCAGATCAGTATTTGAATGATATTCTTCCTTAAGGCTCCATCTTGTTTGTCTTCCCAGACTGCACTCACTCATAAATATACTGTCTTTAAGAGCAACTATGTCCTGATGATTTCTTGAATATGCACTCCTAAGACAGGCTGATCGCCTGAGCTCTAGACCCCTTTCACTCATGTGTTCCCTGCTCATCTCCATTTACTTGTCCCTCTTTTGTTGACTATTAAGGCATTACAGTCAACTCCCCTAACTAAACCAGGACTTGAGATGGATAGTTGGGTTTTTCCTTTCTGTCACTCCTCCCTGCAGCAACTAGATTCCTGTGTTTGATGGTTCACATGCTAAGTATTTCACTGAGGTGTCCATTCTCTCTGCTCTTACCAATCCAATGCATGTCTTCATTGTCTCTGCCATAGATGATTGCCATGGCCTCCCAGGAGGAGATTCCCTATCTCCACGTATGTAACCCCCAAGTGACTCCTGAAGAATCATCATGAAATGGCCATCCATCATTTCATCATTCAACTTACATGACACCCTAAATCTTTCAAGGTTAAGTTCCAGTTTTATAAATAATGCTTAAGACCCTAGGATTTGAACACAGCCTCCTTCTCTCCCCTTGTACTGACTCTCCCCATTTCTAACCTCTAAGTACTTAAAATCCTTGATCGTATTCCCCACATCTTTGGGCTTTTCACATGTTGCTTCCATATGTTTTACCTCCTTTATCCTGATTTTTCCCACTTCACCCCACCCCATTAGCAAACACCTACTCATCTTCTCATATTAGGTTCAAAATGTTCTTCTGGAAGCCATCTATCACATGCTTACCATTTCATCACTTACACTACAAGTAAATCTCCCTATCAGTGATGCTAGAATCTGAGACCTGCTTCCATCTTAGAGCCATTCTAGTGTACTGCAAGTTTCTGTCCATGGCTGGTCTCCACCATTTACCCAAGCTTTGTGAATGGCTCTTATAATCATTCTTATGCCAAATGTCAAAGAGCAAATAGTAAATAAGATTTTAGAAGGAAGGATAAAAAAGATGAAACTGAACTGAACTGAAAATTTCATTGCTTGACATTGAATTTAGGTCAGTGGTGTACCACTTTGCTGAGTTGTCTCATTTTGGCCCATAAGAAAAATTGTTTAAAAATCAGGAATCTTCCCAGCTAATTGTTAAGGTGTCTGTAGCTTAAAATGGGCCACAAGGGGGAATATTTACACCTGGGAAATCAGGAAGAACTACAAATTGGGGCTTTTGTTTCTCAGAGAGTCAGTTTTCCAGTGGATGACTGATATTCATATGGTGGTAGAGTCAGTTAATCCATGCTCATGTCCATCAAGCATGTGAGACCACTAAAACTCCTCAACACCACTCTCTGACAATTCACAACCCAAGTATCTCTCAGTATCTGTCCCTTTGCTCAATTCCTACCTCTTCTGCTTTAGTTCAGGTCTTCATTGTCTCTGCCCTAGATCAGAGCTCTTAACTCCCAGAAGACTGCTACTAAAACAATATTATGGTCAAATGTACCACTAGAATAAAGTTCAGATAAGAATCCTGCCAGTCTGGAATTGAAAAAATAAGACAATTATTTTTGGCGACTTAGGAAAAATCACATATAAAGGGGGCACTTTTGATTCACCATTTGTTGTCTTGAACTAGTTGTTCTAGTTGTAGTGATGGGTAGCTTTCTACAGATGGACTCTATGTTCCTAGCACTTAGTTTCACAATGCTCAGCCAGGGCCAAGTTATACCCAATGACAGTGATGGTCATTTGATCACAGTGATGTTAACCTCATGGCATTTGACCTCACAATTATCCAGTTTGAGCCAGCCGATCAACAGCATTTCATCAGTGAAGATACCCACCAGGGGTGATCATATTATGCAGACAGCGATTAGAGACCTTTCCAACCTTGACTTTGCCTCCGCCTACTCTAGGGAAAGAGGTCCTCACGTAGCCTCAGCAGCAGTTGGCTGTCGCCCAGCCTGGCTGTCTTACGGCCACTGTTAATTCTGGCAAAGGTGTGGGGACCCAGGAACGCTACTTTATCTTCTGAGCTATGCAGCCGTGCAGCATCGTCGCTAGGAAAGTAAAACGTTTGTGGGTCTTTTATGCAGCTTTTCTCCCTCCGGGTTGTTGAAGCTCTCTGGTTGCCAGCAAGCACTCTGGGCTGAGAAAGTTCAGAGAATCACTTCAGGAATATGACAGCCTCTTCCATTTAAGATGGGATTCAGGGCAGCTTCTCTCGGAGGCGTTCATTCAAAGTCCGTGCATGATTCATTCCTCTAGTCATTCAACAATGTGTCTCGTGTTTGTCCTGATTAAAAAAAAAAAAAAAGAAAAGAAAAGAAAAGAAAGAAAGAAAAGAAACAGAGAGAGAGAAAACCAGCTTTGTAGTTGCGATAATATGGATCAGGATGGTATCATTGCAGTGATGAGGCCCCCGAGCTGCCAGTAATAGGCTGGTCCATCTGATGTGTACTGCCATTAGAAAATGACCCATGCGTGGATGTTCTCAGGGGACGGGAAAGAGGCTTTTAAGAATTACACTCTGTGCAGTGTGAAAGCTAATGAGCAAAAGAACAAGTGTGAAGAAAATCTACTGCTTCGGGAAGCGTAGTCCCACTTAGAGCCTGTCACAGCCTTTCTCAAATTCATTAGGATGGACTGGTCTTTGCCAGGACACGTGCTATGTTAGCTCTGCTCCTGCGCAGACTCCCTGCAGGTCATTCTGCATCATGTGCCTATGAAATTAACACCCCAGAATAATAAATGACAAGGAAAGGAAGAGGATAGTTGCAGAAACAGCCAGCAAATAAGGTGGAGGCGTACATTTACACAAAGATCAAAGAAGTCGTGATGGGCTTTAATAGGAAGAAAAAAAAAAAAAGGCAGTTCCTTACACTCCTTTTTTTGAAGTCTTAGGACCGTTTTGTGCTATTTCAGTTTATATACAAGAACAGAAGAGTATCTGATGATGATTTCTAGACTAGGTATTTTTATCCTGTATCTTAATTTTTCTACATGTTTAAGGATAAAAAAAAGTCTTCCAATCTAGTCTATACTGCTCTCCTCTTTTACAAGTCTTACTTATGTGGCACCTGGGTGGCTCAGTCATTAGGCGCCTCCCTCTGGCTTGGGTCATAATCCCAGGGTCCTGGGATTGTGCCCTGTATCAGGATCCCTGCTCAGCAGAGAGCCTGCTTCTCCCTCTGCTCTCCCCACCCTCACTCTCACTCATACTTTCTCTCTCTCTCTTGCAAATAGATAAACAAAATCTTAAAAAAAAAAAAAAAAAAAGGTCTTAGGGCTTAGGTCATACAAATGGAGAGTGTGTGGCATAGAGGCAAGTGCTTCAAAAGGTGAGCACATTGTTTGTCAAAGTTGAGCCCACTTAGTGACACTGTCTCCCCTGGAATTTGTTACCTGGGTGTTGGATTAGAACAGGTCAGCATCTGCAAAGGCCAGAATCAGGTGTCTTCCTTAGTATCTGAGGACCCTCTGGTTCTAGGAGACCTGAAGGTAAGATGTTAAGGTGATCTTCCCCCTCACATGAGGGTGGGGTGATAGACAAGAGGTATCTATTACCCCGAATCCGTCTCGTTAAAGCAGAAGACAATGTTCTTCTTTCAGGAAACCACAGCAGTACCATGCTGCATGTCCAAACTCTCTTCCCAAGGCCAGCTTGAACACCAAGGTACTATATAAGTAGATGAAGCTGAAAAGAATTCCCTTAGAGGCAATGACCTAGTTACAAGTAACACTTGGGAGGGAAGTCATAGCTTCCCAGAACTAGAAAGCGTGATTGCCATCTTTAAATTCCAAGAAGTATAGCCATCTCCAGGTGGCCTGGGAGATCTTGGTTTCTCCAAGCCTTCATCTGACATCCTAGGTCATTTTGCAGAGTCTCTGTATTTCCTTTCTCTTACCTATTTCTGTCTCTTAAAACAATGAATACTAGTTTTGTTTCCAAAGGCCAAGTGACTTTCTTAGAGGCAACCAGCTGCTTAAAACAGTCCAATGATTAACCTTATACTTAATGTAGGCACAAGTTTCTTTTACCTTATATCTTAAGATCATTTTTGAGGGAATAGTCCAGAGTAAGTATACAGGTCTTCAAAGATTGTGAAGAAAGCCATTATTGGAAATGGTCTTAGTAATTTAAAGCTAAAGTAACAGTTTATTAGAAAGTAAAGTAAATGATGGGACTAGAGTCTATTTGACTCACCCCGACCCTATTCCAAGCCATCTGCCTGTCTAGTATCCCCTAATCTGAGTAATAAGACTTTAAAGCTGTTATTGAGTGGTATGATTTGTTTTGACAGGGAAGACTTTGATTTTCTTTCTTTTATACCAACAAGATCTTCTTCAGCAAACTGTGGATCAAAAGTCTTGTCCTCTTAATTGTTTCAATTATTGAGAAACAATGAATGCAATCAACGACCATTGAGTGAGTATCTGCCACACTAAAGGAATTGTTAGGGTGTAAGAATTACAAGAATGCCTTCTACATAGCAATAGGCAGGGTTGCTGATGTCAGAAAGCCACAACTAAAATTCAAGCTTTCCCTCCCAGGAGCGGTGTGATCTTGACAAAACCCTACACCTCTCTGTGTCAGCTTTCTCTTTTGTAAAATAAATTTAATATCAGCTTTCTCTTTTGTAAAAGAAATTTAATAATAGTGACTCTTTTCCAGGACTGTTGTGATAAAAGTTTAATTCACTGTTTGGAATAGGCTAAGTGATCAACAGAAAGAGCTAGTTAGCTAGTTTATAATGGAAGATCTTCAAAGAAAATGAAAGTGTAAAGGAATTGATAGGAAACTGAGGAACCAAACTGGGAAGATACTGGGAAATGGCCCAACACACAAGCTAAGAGTTCAGCAGTGGGAGAGGCCAGTTCTGAATTAAGCATTTTTCTTCATATTCTTCACCAGCCATGCCACAGCTGAGCTACTGTAACTCCATGTCAGAACTATGTGCAAAGAGCAGAATTTGGATTCATGGACAGCTAGTGTGTTCCCTAGGAACTTAGAGAAATATTTGTATCTTGGTTCAGCCAAGATAAGCAATTTTTGTATTAATAAATAAATTAAAATTAATTTTAATATTTGTAAAGACATCCCAGCACATTAAGGATATTTTGCTTAATAAACACAACATGTAAATTACACCACTTGGCTGGGCTGAGGGAGGCAGTGAGAACTGGCTAGCTTCTCATTAATTTGTTCTAGAGATATTTGCTCTCTTAACTAGTCATTTCTCCATCTTTACCTCTGTAACCAATAGCTGAGGCAACAAAAACTTGAAAATACAGTTTGTTACTTTGTCATTTCATTCATTTCGAAAGGTTGGATCTGTAACAAAGTATTCAAACACTGGCTAAAATAAGGTCATTCACAATCATGTCAATTTATATTCCCTAATCAATTTACATTTTGATTTTTCATAATTGTGGTATATCAAGAGAACCGTTTCCTTGACAGAATATTAATGAATAAACCTCAAACTACAAAGAGTATTCGATAACTGTTGTATTTTAGTAGAAATACTATTGAATTTTCAGATTGATAAGATCCAGACATTTTATTTCATTTTATTTTTCAGACATTTTAAATCTTATAACCCCTCAATTTTAGGAGAGTGCGTTCTTTTATTTGCGAGGAGACATTTGTCCATTCCTAACCCTTTTACCTTCAGAAAACAAACGATGCATGTGACTTGAAAATTGAATTAATCTTGACTGAAAAAGAAATAAAAATAGCTAATGTCTTTATGATTTCCATAGCAAGCCTACAGGGCAGACAGTGTTGCTGTTTCTGTTTTGTAAGATGCATTCTGTCTTGCTAATCCTCAATAAATATGAAAAACCGATCATTTCACAGCTTAAAATTGACTAACTGGAACACATTTCTCATTTGAATAGACGAGATAAGCAGGTTGCCACGGGCTCTGCCATTTCTGCCTTCGGGTGTGCTGTGTCCTGGGCAGATGCTGCTAGTTCATTCTCAGGTCACCGCTATCACTTTTCCATTTGTCTATTTTGGGACGGGGCTCAGATGCATATTCCAAAAAGCCTCCTGTCTTAAAGACCATCCTGCTACCCACCATAGTTTAAAGAAATGGGCACCTCCAATTAAACCCTTCCAGGTGTAAATTTCTTGCCTGGGGAGCGAATTGAGAAATGAATGAAATTCATGAATATAAATTGGGCATTCTTTTCACCTAAGTTTTCCTTTTGAGATTGTAGAGCATTATTCACTCCCCACAGAAATCTTTATGTGCTCTAAGTGCATTTGCCTCGGGAACCCCAGTGCAGACAGAGCTGGTAGCTCTTTGCTGGGCTGTTAGCCAGTATTTACATTCACCAGTCCTGGGGCAGAGGAGGGGGCCTGGGAGGGAGGCACTGCAATGTCTTGCTAACATTAGTGTTCTCCGCAAAGCTGCCTCACACCTTCAGGTCTGAGCCTGTAGTGGGATGAGGCCACACAGCCTCCTTAGGCGTTTTCCTCCCCTTGAATATTATTTGACTTGTGCTTCCTTGTCCTATCAAAACAGCCCATTTCTGTATGTCTAAACAGCTCCATTATCAGAAGCCCTATCCCCCGCCCCCCACCCCAGTTTTTGTTTAGAGCTAGTGTAATAAATGAATCTCTCATAGGCCACCTCAGTTCAGTTTTGAACATTTTGATGATGACTCTGTGAGAGGATGGAAGGATTCAGTAAGCAAATACATATAGAATCTCCAGAAGCAAGACCCCTGCACCTCTCTCTGCCACCACCCCCTCTTCCCCGCCCCCCGCCGCCCATGCCTTCCCTCTTTTTGTTCCCATCTTAGTTATGTGTGTCCTGCAAAAGGTCCCTTGAGACCAATGGGGCTTTCACTCTGACCAGATATAAGTCAGAATTTTAAAAGACATTCCTCATTTTTGAACCTGTGCTTTGAATCTTTAGCCAGAAATAAGGCTCTCTTGTATTTACCATTACATGGACTACAAAGTGTGTTCACACATTGCTGATTCTTTGCTGTGGAATTAGATGGTAGGAAAGACTGTTGCTGATGAATTTTCTACATTCGTACCAAGTTATTTTTTTGCGTGTGTAACAATTCTTGCCAACATAAATTTGATAGGGCTAGGAATCATGTCATAATAAAAGCATAATAGCAACAGAAGTTTTTCAGGGCCAATAAACACATGAATTAGAGTGGAATCTCTAGATAATGGAAATAATAGAAAACGATTGTTTGCAGTGACAAGCATAACCTTGGAGATGCTGCGGGTTCATTTCCAGACCACTGCAATAAAGTGACTATCACAATAAAGCGAGTCAAATGAATTTTTTGGCTTTTCAGTACATATAAAAAAGTTATGTTTACACTATACTGTAGTCTATTAAGTATAGCATAGAATTATGTCTAAATCATGTCTAAAAATGCAATTGTGTACTTTAATTAAAAAATACTTATTGATGGGGTGCCTGAGTTGCTCAGTCAGTTGAGCATCTGACTCTTGACCTCACCTCACATCTCAATATCAGGGTCATGAGATTGAGGCCCATATTGGGCTCCATGCTGGGCATGGAGCCTACTTAAAATAAATTATATATATATATATATAGAGAGAGAGAGAGAGAGAGAGAGCACGCTAAAATATACTAGCTTTCTGTGACTTACAAACACTGTTTACAGATCACCATAACAAATAATGAAAACATTCAAAATGCTGTGAGAATTACAAAATGTGACACAGAGACCTGAAGTGAGAAAATGCCATTGAAAAATGGTGCTGATAGACTCATTTGAAGCAGGGTTGCTGCAAACTTTCAATTTGTAAAAAAAATTCAGTATCTGCAAAGCCTGTTAAAGCAAAGCTCAATAAAACGAGGTATATCTGCAATGTTAAAATAATTTTCTGTCAAGTGCCTCTGTATATGAGGCATTCTGGAAGATAGTGTGGGCCATGACATGGCCTTTGTCCCAATTTCTTGTTCCTGTCTGGTGGGTTTTCCTGATTATGTAACTGTAAACCTTCTAGGTATGCAGCCCCCTGAGCTAATACTCTTAGTCGTACATGGGCCTGCAGAGCACGTCCAGGGAGGGCTTTGACTGTGTACCATGGGCACAAAGTAGATGGAGGGGAGGTGGTCATTACTCTTGATTATATTCTCTCAATAAGTTAAAACCACTATGGAACTGAAGTAGGGTGACTACTGTGAACACAAAATAATGGGATATATAAAGAAGATCAAAGGGTGATTTTCTAAATTCCACATTTGTCCCACCCAGTGGCAGGCACAGGTCAGGTCTCCCAGTTTGGCTTTTCCCCAGCCTCCTCTCTTAGGTGTTCCAAAGGATTGCACCTTATTTCTATCTAGTTTGGCCAATGGAGATGATCTCCTAACTCAGTGACTCTTTGTAAGCCATTGTCTCCACGACATTCTTCAGATGAGTAAAGGTGGTTTTATGTACGCCAAAGGAGAGTAAGATATTTTCCTCTGCAAAGACTATAATATAATTTTACCTGTCTTCAATCTAAAGTTAAAACCCTTACATGCACTCAAAACACAAGTAATTTATTAAGAATTGGGGGGTGCCTGAGTGGCTTAGTCAGTTAAGCGTCTGACTCTTGGCTTCCAATCCGGTCATGATCTCACAGTGGTGAGATCGAGCCTTGTGTTGGGCTCTTTGCTCAGCATAGTCTGCTTCAGATTCTCTCTTCCCTGTCCTCTCTCTCTTGCTCACATTCTCTCTCTCTCAAATAAATAAAAATCTTAAAAAAAACAACAATACATATTGATTAGGAATTTTTTACACTGGGTTTCAATTTTTAAAATCTGGTTGTAAAACATAGGTTAGTGTTTGTGTTAAAGAAGAGGGGCACCTGGATGACTTAGTCAGTTTAGTGTCTGCCTTTGGCTCAGGTCATAATCCCAGGGTCCTGGGATCACGCACTCTCTCTCACTCAAATAAATAAATAAAATATTTTTTAAAATGTAGGATTTTAAAATTTTCTCTCAGAGAATTGTATTAACACAGCAGTTCTACTTTCTTTGAAGTAGTCAGTACTGTTAATAATATGAGCTCTGGAATGACTTTATTTTATATCATAAAGTGAATCTGTTTCATTTTCCTACCACCACATCATTTTCACCTAAATCATAACTTTCTTCCCAGAATTTATAACAATAGTACACTTCCTTTAAGAATGCACTTGAAACCACTTGGGGTGGGGATTAAAATAATTACAACAGATAAATCATGATCCACTTCAAAAAAAAAAAAAGAAAGAAAGAAAGAAAAGAAACCAGAGCAACTGACCTACTCAGAAGGATATGATGCATAAAATTTTTTGAGTGCTATATTCTGTATTATCTATTGTATGTACATGATCACTTATTAGAGTGTTTTACCAGAATGTTCTCCTGGGAGTTGGTGTTGGAGCAGAATAGAAGCATGCCATATTTTTCTCTTGTTGCTGCATTTTGTCCAAGACCATGGACATTGAATTAGTCAGGGTAGTGAATCATTTTATTCACTAAAACATGGAAAATAAAAAGTTATTAGGGAGTTTGATGATCTGTGGGTAAAATGAGTTTGTGCAGAAAGGTGAGATAGTAAAAGAATGAGTCAGTTTAATTAGAAAAAAAACTTGATAATTTGTGAATACTCCAAATATCATTGAAACAAAGCACACAATAAATCATGAGAAACGTAACTGATAGCTATAAAATACGAATAGAGGTTATGGTGTTTGTGCCATAAAACAATCTACCATTGTCACAACGTGCTCATTGGGCCATTCTGCATAAGGATGCAAATACCAGCGAATTTTGTGACTTCCTACTCTTGTCCACTCTTAGAGCAAAAAACCGCGTTCTTAGGAAATAATCATTTGGATAACACATTGCCGATAGGGAGAGCGAGATGTCTGAAGGTTGACTTGGGAACAAGTGCTCTTACCCCATGAAATATCACTTGTGCTCTTCCTGGTGCAACCAGTTCAAAAGGTGTTTTTTTCTTTGCAGGTTACCAGCCAGTCTTGTCTGGTCAACAGGGGTTCCAAGGCCTCATAGGAGTGCAGCAGCCACCCCAGAGTCAGAGCGTGATGAGCAACCAGCCAGGAGCTCCGGTGCAAAGTGTGATGGTCTCCTACCCAGCAATGTCTTCTTATCAGGTGCACATCAGCAGCTTGGAAAATTGTGGTTTAGAAAGTAGCACTGGCCAAAGTGGAGGCTGTGAGTATGTCCCGTGTTGGGTGGTTAGCGGGGTGGTGGGTGCTATGCCCAGCCCCTGTTGATGGTTGACTTTGAATTAAGATTATAAGTAGAAAATGGGACAGGTATGCTTCTCTAACGACTGTGGCTTTTGAATGTCTGCTAAATGTGGCTCTATATAAACTTCTTTATGGAAGAAGAATCTGTAGCCTATCATGTTTTATTCATGAAGACCTTTGGCTCTTCCAATGGAATTTTGTTCATCAGGAAGAAGCCCTCATGACAAATTTCCACTCATTTTTGTACGCAGCCTGCATAACTTCATTTTACCACAATTTTAAGTTAAAAGAGATGTTTAAATGGCATCTTGGATTTGTTCAAAGGGCATGGATAGGTCCTATACCAACCTCATTTTCTAGACTCAACCCATACTGGGTACTTAAAAAATGCCATGCATCCTTTTGTGATTTACATTCTGAGATACACTGGAAGTGGAAGTGAAGGGTTAGTGAAAAGCTTTGACTGTTAAATTTAGCTGCACCAGCTACTTCTGGCCCTCAAACAAAGAAACAAACAAAACAGCACTAAATAAAATCCCGATCCTTTGCCCTCCTCCTCTGATGATTTTTGCACCCATTGCCTCAATTTCTACCTCCAGGTCCACGTTAGATTTTCTTTAAAGCTGCAGGTTGAGACTGAGCCAGGTGCCTGGGACAAAAGCTCCCTTTGCTGTTTGGCTCCTGCTGCTTAGTGTGCATGAAATCAGAATGGGAGTATCACTTTCCAAACAGAAATTCTGAGCCAGCAGTCCAGACTGCAGTCCCCAACGTGTAAGGGCAGTCTTTTCAGTGGCTCTTGGCATAGGTGTCATTACGCGGACGGTCTAGGCAATCAGAGAGGTTGAGTGACTTGCCCAAGGTAAAACAGCTGATAAAAGGGAACACTGGGATAGGTGACCAGTTAGGTCTGACCCAAACGCTTGAGTATTTTTCCTGACCACACAGTAGCTCACAGGACAGGCACAGAAAACCTCTTCATGAAGGGCTCTCTCTTGTGTCTTCTGCAGGTGCCAATGACCCAGGGTTCTCAAGGACTGCCCCAGCAGTCATACCAACAGCCAATCATGCTACCTAACCAGGCAGGTCAAGGGTCACTCCCAGCCACTGGAATGCCTGTTTACTGTAATGTCACACCGCTGACCCCTCAGAACAACCTTAGGCTGATTGGTCCACACTGCCCCTCCAGCACTGTCCCCATGATGTCGGCTAGCTGCAGGACAAACTGTGCAACTATGAGCAACACCGGGTGGCAGGTCAAATTCTGAGTGCTCTGGCTGTGGCACATTTCTTGTGATCCTATTCATGGCCTTTAAGGAAAGAGGAGCAAGGTGGGAGACTGGCTGAGGACTTAAGTATTCACTCAACACTCAAATGATTGCTGCTGGTATTCTGTAAAAAAACAAAAACAAACAGACAAAAAAAAAAAAAAAAAAAAGACTAATACACACATTAGCTGGTTAATGGTGCATATTTCTGTCATGTCTGCTAGGTATGCCTTTATAGCTTAGCTAGTGACATGAATTCATCAAGGTAAGATTTTCTCCTACCACTGAATACCACTGTGTAGATTATAATATCCCTAATTTGGATTATTAGTTTTGTACTTTGTGTTGAGTTTGTGATGCTAAAAGTATTTAAAAATTATATACTGAAATCACATTGTACCAAAGCTGTAATGGAAAAGAAAAGAACTGATGAATGGAAGGAATAATTTATATACATTATAGAGTTTTCTTTTTTAATGGATATATACTGTATTGTAGTGTTTAATCAAAATAAAACTATTTGACCTTATGGAGGAAGGTCATGTTTTTACCACCAGTTTGGTTCACTCTCTCTTCCAGTACGTGTTTGTTTGCTTCCGTGTCACTGTTATCCCCTTCAAATACTATTTTATGAGTAATGCACAATAAAGGTGTTCCAGATATTTGTAAATCTGGCATCACATTGGGAGAGGTGGTAGGCAAACACTTAGCCAACTATAGTTTCTTGTCCTAATACTACAGGGGCCCTAGGAATAAGATGGCTTCCATTTCCAACATTCATTGACTTCACATTTCTGAAATGTGTATCTCGATTTTAGCTCTGGGGGTACTGAATATGTATAGCTATACTTCCCCAAATCAGAAAACTTGAGTGACTTGTAATAGCAGCCCTAGACCAAACCCTGTTCTGTCTTCTTTGAACTTCCACCATCTACCTGAAAAACAAGATTTCTTCATTTAGAGGGTAATTGGAAGAGGTGTGGTCTAATTCTATCGAATATATTGGGTCATACAATGTAAAGTGCCACTACTTTGGGGTCAGTAACTCAAAGGTGCTAATGTTTATCTTGGCAACTGAAAGGAAGGTAAAACATAACAATAATTTAGTCACAAAGACTCAGAACATTTAGAAAAAAATGGAACTTCTTTTTAAAACATTTTTTTAAAAATATTAAAAAAAATTTAGAAGAAGCCAATCCTATCTAATCCTAAAATGTTTATCTAATCCCCTGTAGATTCTGAAGGTAAGATTGGTTTATGACAACCTTTGAAAAATAATAACATAATTCCAAATGTCAGCGTTGGCCCTTCTGGGAGGTATTTAATGGGGAGAATAGAACCCCACAGCTTCCAATTTGCTATCACTGTGCAATGACTAATAGTTTTCTCTTTTCTACTTTCTGTCTAAAAAGCATTATTACCAATGAGAGGGGTTTGGAGAGTATATCTGGATATTTCCCACTTTTCTTCATATTATCACATTTCCCCATATTAGATCATCCCATTTTCATGTTGTTTAGTTGGAGATAGCATGAAACTTCTAGTTAAAAACTCTACCTAAGATTATCATTTTTTAATTTTATACTCTCATTCTCTTTTTCCGTTAAAAGAGAAATTCTACACATACTCTCATTAGCTTCATTCCTTGTGACATCTGTCCTATTGACCCAAATCTCAGTCTCCTGAATTCTTCATTGTAAATAAACCCTACCCATGAAAAAAAAAGAAAAAAGGTTATAAAAAGAGGATTTGGTTTTGTTGTTGTTGTTGAGCCTTTAAACCAATAGGCTGAGGAGCTATTAAAACAATAGCTGCTCTGAGAAGGAGCAATGTGTTTGCCTAATTAAGACCTTCCCCTAATGGAAGGAGGGAGCTGACCAACAGAGATATTCTTTTGAAATACAGCCTCCATTTAGCTCTCTCACATTGGTAGATCCCAAACGCAAAGATCCTAATATGAGTCTGAATGTTTATCTTCTCTTCACAGAATTCTGAGAATTTTTTATCTTTTCTCTAATGATTCTTAGCATGACTGAGCCCTCTGTATCTGAAACATACATCATGCTTGTGGAAAAAACAGGCCTTCCCTATCTTTGGTCCCTTTCCTACAAACGTGCTACACTCTTTCCCACTGAGACATTTGACTTTTCCTTCATAAAGCCATTTAGATACTGTTTCAGGCCAAGCCTTGTCCACTTCCAATAAGTATTGATTCCTAGCATTATGTTATCCCAAATCTTATGTTATGCTTTTACATTAGAATATTTGAGATGGCTGCATAGAGAGATGGCTTTATCAGTGATGCATTTCCAGGATTTAATTTATCATCAGAACATTCATTTTTTTCATGTTGGCTAATAATTTTTTCACAATCACATTTTGCAATTACATATTATTCAGTTCATAAGCTTATATAGAGACACATGGATACATATATATGTAACTATATAAATATATAGATACAGTCATCCCTTATGATCCTCTCTGTGAGTGTAAATGAGAACAAGAGTGACTTATGCATTCATTTATTTGGCAAACTTTTATTGCATACTTGATTATATCCTAATTATGTGGCACCATTCCAAATGAGTACAAATAAATTTAAAGCACTTAGATTTATTCTTGTTTTATCATACACTTAGTTATTCTGCAATAGTTGGAACTAAATGTTCTAACCAGGATGCCAATGAATTTCAGCCATAATTATTTTATTGTTTTAATATAGTTTCACAGGATGTCGAGTGGGATAGGAGAGCATGTTATATAACATTATGGAAATGGAATTATGCAATTAATTATAAGTATGGTTGGAGGATTTAAAATAAAGCTATAAATCATTATAACAAAAATAAGTAGGGTACACATGAGCCAGAGTTGTTTTATAAGAGAGATTCAAAGTACAAAGCAAAAACAATCGGGGAAGGAAGAACATTGCAACAGAAATGGCTTTGAGGTCTAACAAATGCACTTTTCGACTCTGCTTCCAGTTTAGCCAGAAGCTAGTGTGTGGTGGGATGTCTTCAACCTCCATCATCCGCTACCTGTATTCTGTGCACACAGTCTGCACCGTTCACTACGGGCCCACCCCTCACCGCTAGCCTGGCACTTGTCATCTCAGGTGACTTGATCACTTACAGACCAGAAGGGAAGCATTATAAATATCTCACCCTAAGGGCAGAGTTAAAACAAATAACTCAGGTTTTGTTCCCAACTAATACCTTAGAACAGTAGTTTCTAAAATATTTTCCATGGTAGACCCTTCCCTTGGGCTACAGATAGCTGTTATCTGAGAAAGACTATTCCAAGGATAATAATGGTTGGGAAACAAGGTTAATGAAGGTTAAGCAATCTTTTTAAAGATTCTGATTTCTGGAGAGTTTTACAATATCACTTTAGACTATGAGTTTCCAAGTGGGTGGCAGATTTTGCAGCTTCTCAAACTTAGTCAGCACAGTATCTTCACAGACTATATCAAAAGACTAATATTATGAGGAATTTATATTTTAAACCATTGCATTAGGGGCGCCTGGATGGCTCCGTGGGTTAAGCCTCTGCCTTCAGTTCAGGTCATGACCTCAGGGTCCTGGGATCGAGCCCTGCATCTGGCTCTCTGCTCAGCAGGGAGCCTGCTTCCCCCTCTCTCTCTGCCTGCTTCTCTGCCTACTTGTGATCTCTCTCTCTCTGTGTCAAATAAATAAAGTCTTTAAAAAAATAAATATAACATTACATCAGAGACTCCTAAGAAAAGAATACAAATACTGTTCTTTTATCTGTATAGGAACTACATTGTATGTCAACGTGTAATATCACAACACTCTTTCCAACTGTGACATCTTTTGGTAACTACCCTAGTGCACACACTTTCCTCCATGAGTGTATGAGCCTGGACTTTTTTTTTTTTTTTTTAATTCTTAATGTTGAAAGATTTTACACCTAAAATTATTATAGTAGTTTTTTGTTTGAAGTTATCTCTAATGATCCTGCATACCTATGAGTATAAAAGAGAAGAATGATTTATGAATTTTTTGTATTCAACCACCTTTTATTGTGTACTCACTAATTTCCATAGTTCATGCCAGTCTCTGGAGCCCCTGCAATTATGAAGTTTATGAGTTTTCAGAATAAATTATACCAGGGTACAAATGACTAAAAATATAGGAAATTAGTCATAGGATTCACATGAAAAATACACGTAAAAACAGGATTTTAGAGAAGGAGCTGTGGTTTTATGAGGCTTTTGACCTGGGCTATGCTGGTTAGATGGAATTTGGGCATGCAGACATGATGTGAGTGAGTCACAACCCCAGTCTAGAGAAACATCTAAAAGCAAAAGAAAGATACCCAGGAACCCATGGACATTCCTATTCAGGTTGGTTGAAGTGGGAGGTAGCTAAACAGAGGAAGAGGAGAGATGGAGTACTTTGAGGTTCCCCATGGACCTGGTTGGCAGGAGCTCCATAGCCAGGCAGTGTGAACTGGCCCCCAGGGACTTCTGAAGTGTTTTCAATCAAAGGTGATAATGATCCAGCCATGGTTCCCAAAGAAGCAAGGGTCTGGAAAATAGGATGGGTTAGACTTGAAAAGGCTCTTCATTCAGAAAGTGGAGATGAACGCAATTATAGTTAAGGTTTGTCGGTGAGCTACAGGGACCAGAAGCCTAGTTGGGAGAAGTCAGACATGGGTCCTGGCTCTTAGCCCTTAGCAACTGTGTTGCCGGCAGAGCCAAGCTTTATAGCGATGGAGGTCTTGTTCTTCCCTCTTGGACAGAAACTTGTACGTGCAAGTGCCCTAAATTGTATCATATGGCACCGTTGTTTTACCCTGTCCGGGTGAAAGAAATGAAGTCTGAGTTGAGATTGGAACTAGCATGCGGAGGGCTGCTAAGTATTCAGTATGGGTATGGGATACACAGTGAAATCTGATATCAACTTCCTATACCCCCTTCTTTCAATAAATGCTGAGAATCCTTTTCCATTAGAGCTCGGGGGGGAGGGACAGTTTTCTGTACCCTTATGCGTGACACTTTTACACAAGACCAGACATCGTCTTCTTTCCATATTGTTTTACCCCAAACCGTCTTTTCTTCGGAAGTTGTTCTCGTTAGGTCTTTGAGATTATTTTCCAGTAGTTCTCAGCTTTCACGCTCATTTCAAGCTCAAATCTTTACCATCCACTTTCTGTGGGGTTTTGCCACCTCCAGTCTTCTCTACAGAAAGATTTGCCACTATTAGATGCCACTAGGGGCAAGAGCGGCTCACTCTGAGCTGTGTTCGCTGCTGTGGCATTGAGAACACAGTGGGGGTGGCAGGCTTCTGATACTCTTGTGTGGAGGAAAATCATTTCCCGAATTTTTCCTCAAAGGACTGATTCCTCTACTGGGCATGAGGCTGCATCCTCTAAGACAATATTAACCAACTCCCTGACTGCGGAAGCTCAGGGAACACTTTGATGTTTGTGTTCATGATTTGATTGGTTTTGCTTTACTGCTTTATTCCATTTTGCTCCCAGTGTTGGCATAGAAGGAGTCAGGAGAGGTCTGATATTGAGCAAACAGGAGGAGACATAGATCTGAATAAGGGTGAACCCTGAAACTGGATTTGATGGACAATCAAGAAACAAACTCAGCAGGCCATCCTGACGCTCACTGAGCGTGCAAATGATGCGCAGGCGCACACGACCGAAGCACACGACCGGCGCACACGACCGGCGCACACGACCGGCGCACACGACCGGCGCAGCTGGAGAGCATCCTGTTTGGAAGGGAGTCATTTTCTGAATGCTCGAGGCCTCATTCTTTCAGTGTCTGAGGGATACAGGGGATGGGGGTTCATGCAGGGGTGGGGAGGGAGAGGGTGAAACCTAGAGATATAAGTCCTAGAATGCAAATTCAAAATAGGGGAGTTATTTTTAATGAATTTTTGAATCATGTTTCTTACCTAAACGTCCAGCACCCCCATAAGAATGGGCCCAAGAAAATAGATGGTTCTGAGCACAAGTAAGGGCCACATTGTTCCCTCTGTACCCTAAAAGTTTTTGCCATGCTAGTAGATTTGAAACTATCGGTATTTGGCTTGCCAGAGTGCTATCATAAGACTCCCCACTTTCTTGTGGTTCTAGCTCTTTGGCACATGGAGTCTCAGTTGATTCTCCTGCGTTCTTGAGCAAGTACGTCAGTAGGCACCTCCGTGCAAATATGTTCTTTCCCTTTGTGTAAAATGCTTCAGCTAATATGAGGTTCACATTTATTTGAAGAAACGAGTGTTTACCTTTCCATTACAGGGATGTTGCAAGAAACACCACCTGGGTCATTTTATCAAACCCATGAATTGTTTCTAAGCTGGTGGAAAAACTCAGAAGCAGGAAAATCCCATGTTTTTCCAAGGAACAGGATGCTCACCTGTCTTTTTCAAGTGTTTCAAATTTTGATGTACAAGAATGAGGTCACATTTCTAAATGAAATGTACAAGCCAATTTCATCCTTTTCAAAAGAGAGAGGAGTTACTTACGGTGCTTAATAGTAATGTAATAGAGAGCAATGGCTTGAGACGGAAAAAAAGCAGCAATTTAAATTGGACATTAAGAAAATTTCACTCGAAGCCAGGGCAATTATACAATGAAATAATTTCCTAAGGGAGAAACAGTGAGATGCCATTAAAAGAGTTGTTTAAAAGAGAGTAGATAAACACAGTTGCAGCTGAGTCTGCTGGCAGATCATTTGATGATTTATTGCTTCACTTTGCCTGTATGTCATCCTCACTGGAGATTACCAGGCTCGGTTACCTTCCTTTCCATCAGGGAGGGATCCGCACTGTACCAGAAGATGATGTCTGTATTCTGTTTTTCCTTATGTAAAAATGTAGAGCTCTATGGAATACTGGTACAAGAAGCATGGGAAACATGGCGACTTCAAGTTGTTCAAAATCTAATCTGTGTCCAACAGTGTCCTAGGGTATTTTTTGACACACACCCACACCCCTCCACACATGTATCTACATCCGTGATATATCTATCATCCATCTGTCTGTCTACATATGTATCAAATCTTATGCAAATCTTCAACCAACTAATTGATTTATTCAAATTGGTAGCTGTTCATCAGTTGGTGTTACTGGGCATGAGGACGCATGACACGATTTCTCCTTTACGCCAAATTATTGCCATACCTGTGGTGTTAGATATAAAAAGCATCCTTTACTTGATGTCAGACATCTTGAGTTTGAATCCAGCAATGCCTACCTCCCCCCAGCCCCTGCCACTGCAACACACATGCACTTACTGGAATTTATGCAACCCCTTAGCCTCTCTCATAGCTTCATACTCTACATTTGTAAAATGCAAAATGCCATATTGCCTGAATGGTGTTCATGTATAGAGATTAAGCCAAGTTTTTAGCATACCTTTGTATATAATTCTAAATGAGTAAGATTCTGCCACATTCACCTGGAAAATTCCTGGAAATTCTCACTACTAAAGTACTTTCTGGAAAACGACACATTTTTGTGGATATTTAAAATTTTCTCTTATGCTTTCCGAGATGCCCTCCTGGAAGAATCTGCCACTGGAGTCTCATTTTCTGATCTTGCTTCCCCCACTCATTCAGGAAAAGGGGTATATCACACCCTTATTTGGTCACCATCAGTGTACCCTACACTGAGACCATGCCTGGTCCTTGTTTATATTGGGTCCTACCTTGGGACAATCCCAAAGTAGTGCTTGTATCCAGTCTCATTTACTACGTCTGTGTGCAAACACCACACTACCAGGAGGGACGGACATGCACTGTGGCTGCCTGAGTGTGGGCTCATCTTCATATGGAATGATCAAGTCATAAAGGCAGAGGACCCCGAATGCCTCCAGGCTTTGAGAATATGCACATTTCTTTTCTTTTTATTTTTATTTCCTTGTTCTCAAACCCTATATCAGTTTCTTATGATCACCATAACAAAATACCACAAAATGGGTAGCTTCAAACAATAAAAAATATATTCCTGCACGGTTTTAGAAGATAAAAGTTCAAAACCAAGGTGCTGATAAGATCATGTTCCCTCCAAAGCTTTTTAGGAAGAATGCTTCCTCACTTCTTTCAGGTTCTGATATCTCCAGGTGTCCCTTGGCATGGGGCAGCATGGCCCCAATCTCTGCCTCTGTCTTCACATGGCTATCTGTCATTTGTGTCTCTGTCTCAGTGTCTCTGACTTTTCTCCTTCCTAAGGACACCCATCAAAGTGGGTTAAGGCCCACTCAGTGACCTCATCTTAATTAGATTACATCCATAGGAGACTCTATTTCCAAATAAGGTCACTTTCACAGGTTCTGGGAATTAAGACTTGAATGTATCTTTTGGGGGGACACAGTGTAACCCATAACATACCCAAAGCCTACAGGTCTCAAACTATAGCCAAACGTCAGTCTATGTTGTCTGCTGTGGTCCATCATTGGCCTGCAATGGTTGGTTGTGTTTCATAGAGCACAATCAGGCTTTGGATAAAGAAAATCAGATTTAAAGTCCTTATGTTTATTGCATAGGTGACATTGGACAAGTCTTCATTTTCTCAAACATTTCTTCTTGTGGACACTTTTCTTTTAGCTTCCTGATCCTTTAGTAAGACCCAGTAGAGTTCCCTCTCTCCATGCTATCTTCATTAATTTTAATATAACTGCATTGAAACTCCCTCTTCCTGACTGTGGGGTCCATCTTCTCTCCTTAGGTAAATTATTCAATCACTGAATCTTTATTTTTTACCAGTCTCCAAAACAGAGACATATGACTTCTCCTTCACTTGACAACTTGAAGGACAAGGGAAGACTTCAGATAAGAAGTCTACCCAAGCCTCAGGCACTTCTGGAAGCACTGTCCATAGGCTCATCACTGCAATATCTATTATGGTGCCATAGTCCTTGGGTAGTCTGACTGCTTGTGAAGTTTTAGAAACTCATGGCCAATAAGTGGGATGGGTGGTGGAGAATAGGATTTCAGGATCTCATCTTTTTGGAAAGATCTGACAGTGGCTCTGTTGATCAGTAAGATTTGAACTAGAAGACTTTGAAATCCCTGACCTTTCTAAGGGACACATAAAACCTACATAAAAAGTCTAGGTCATGATCTTAAGACATAATTCTATCTAAATTACTCAGAAGTATGAGAGTATTTAGGGTAATTCTCTGAGTGTTAAAAAGGAGACTTGTGTGGCCATGGATGGAAAGCAAGGATAGAATTTGGTGGGGGTGGAGGTTGCAAAAGCCTAGTCCCCCTTTATAATTTATCTTTTAAAAATGATATTACTGAAATAAATTTTTATTGGAACAACCACCTTCAGCTTTCTGCTTCTCCTCTCTTGCCTTTTTGGTTGCGGATATTGTCTGTCTATCTATTTCATACGAAAATGCTTCCCTAAACTTATCTGCCATCGTAGTAACTGACCCTTAGCTTATGATAACCTCCTAACACTGTAATTTGGGGATGCCATAATTCCTATGACATTAGTGTGCCTAGCTCTGTGACCACATCTCCTACCATCAGCCTGGCCTTCCGAGCAGGTCACTGCTAATCTTAGTGGTGCTGGTGGTGTTCTTACCAGCACATTTATGATGATCTTGATGAATCATGTGTTCTCCAGCCCTTCTAAGATAAATTTCTAGCAGATCTTCTGACTTTTCAAAACATTAGCCACCCAGCAAGCCCACCTCCTCCACCCTAGTCATTTCTCTCTACATCATCTGTCAGAAAATCTTAGACTTTTCTACCTCTCTCAGGACTGGCATCACTTTCTTCAGGATGCTGAGAGCTATCCCCCAGGGTCCTTAACAGAATGTTAAACCCATGTCTTGAAAAAGTCTTGTATTTTAGCTCCTATGATCAAGCACCCTCAGAATTTAACCTCTAAAATATTCTTTTGGGTCCTGCTGGTACATGTTCTCTAATTACTGCTCTTTCTTCCTTTATTCACCTCTTTCCTCCCTTACTAGGCTCACAATTGTCCGGTCAATTAATGCAAGGAATCAACACTAGTTACCAGCCTGGAAGCCAGGAGAGAAAGAGAGGGTATCTGCTGAGGGGGAACAGGGCTTCCACGCTGTCTTCCATACAACCCTGGGGAGGTGCCACTTCTGGGAACTCAGAAGTTTCAGAGGGATCTGCAGAACCAACATCCCCCGGGACATCAATCAAGATGTCCCCATTCCAGGAGTGCCTGGGTGGCTCAGTCGGTTAAGCATCCGACTTCAGCTCAGGTCATCATCCCAGGGTTCCTGGGATCCGGCCCTGCTTTTGTGGGGTGGTGGGGGGGCGGTCTCTGCTCAGTGGGGGGCCTGCTTCTCCTTCTCCCTCTGCCTGCTGCTATGCCTACTTGTGCTTTCTTTCTGTTAAATAAATAAATAGTCTTTAAAAAAATGGGCCCCCATTCTGTGTTTCAGGGTCCCGCCGTTTCTTCAACTATGGGCCTGATTTAGCATTCAGACCTTCCCAGCTGAGCATTTGAAGTCTCTATAGCTCTGAAATTCTATTAGATTTTATGTTTGTTGTTTGCAACTCAGCTCTGTCCTGTCTTCCACTGCAGAAGTAGAAGCAGTTTGTAAGCTCCCAAAGAGCAACTCTGGCTCTAGCCCTTAAGACTGCAACTATTTGTTGATGGTCTTTGGTTCTTCATTAGCCTTCTACGGAGTGTCAACACCACTTAGCAATAACTTTAACCACCACTCTGCTACCTTTTTGGGCATTGTTCCCCTCATACCTCTTACATGCTTGTATCGTTTTATCTACAAGGTCATTTTTCTCCACAGGCATGCTTTCCTCCACCCCACCATTGCCAGGGAACCATGTGTGGTATCTTCTTTCCCAGTCCTGAGCTCCATCTTCCTGCTCATTATTTATACCACACTCATCACCACTTGTATTAGTTTGGGTCCTCTGAAAAGCAGATGCCAAGATGGGATTAGACTTTTTAGAGATTAAGGAGAAAGGGAAAGTGGGGAGGGAGCTGGAGGAGGCCAGCGGAGTCATCTGACCCTGATACAAGTCTGACCCCTATGGAGGAGGGAGAAAAGGAGAAAAAGTCTGGGTAGGATAAGTCTTAGAATGCAGTGAAGTTCAAGAAAATTTCATCAAGATCAATGGGGAGTCTTCAAGTCAAAGCAACTGTGTGAGAGGAAACCCACCTGCCTCAGGAATGAGTCCACCTTAGCATTTCTGTTGAGCTCGGTTGCTGTCTTTGGGCAGTTCTGTGGTAACTGATACTACTGTGAACACAATGATGGTTTTCAGAGCACAGTGGCTGGGGCCCCTTCCTCAATCTCTCTGCCGTCAGAGGTTTGAGAGGACTATTCCCATGGCTGCCACGGACAGGGACCCAGAGTCATTCCATCTTGAGGATTTAACCTTCTTTATAGTCTTAAAGTCCTCTGCTGTCAGCCCGTGCATAGGAAGGGTGAGAAGTGACACACAGCCCTCTGTTCTCATTGGTGAAGCCCAATCACGTGGATGCACTTCATGGAAAGGAGAGCTTGGGAAACGTGTTCCTAGTCAGGAGGCCACTTAGCAGGAAGAAGCCTATGATATGAAAAAGAAATGCAAACCTTTGTTGGATGAGATCCTCCCTGCTACTTAGAATAAACAAAAGTGAGTGAAAAGATCAATAAAAATGTCATTATTCTAATGAGCTTGATAATGAAAAAAGAAAAAAAATAATATTAGAAAGGGAAAATGGGGCATCACCATAAACACGGTATAAAAAAAAATAGTGTGACTACTCTGAACAAATGTATGCCAATAAAATAGACAAACAGATAAAATATTTGTAAAATATTAATTAGCAAAAATGAAAAATAAATGCAGAAGCTGAATAATCCATGATAACAGATTAAAAATAATGTATAGTTAAAGATATTCCAATCCCCGAACACCGGTCTCAGAAATGTTTACATTGGCTTGCACTAAACAATCTCATACATATTCTTCAGAGGGCTTTTTTTTTTTTTTTTAAGGCCATCCCTAAAAAAAAAAAAAATGTATGAGTCTGCTAGCCTTGAATCAAAATCAAACAAGGGAAGATAAGAGAGTCAAATTATAGGCCAAACTCATTCATGGAAAATAGATGCAAAAATTTGGAATAAAATATCACATGAAACCCAACTGATGTCTATATGTATCTGTGATCACATAAGAAGACACAAAACCTACCAACATGTTGATCTTGGACTTTAAGCTTCCAGAACTGCAAGAAATAAATTTCTGTTGTTTAAGCCACCCATTCTTTGGTATTATGTTATGGAAGCTCTATAAAATAATAAATCAGTTTTCTACATGTTACACTGTGAATTGAAATCAATTCCAAACAAAGTCTCTACATATTTTTAAGGAACTTCGAAATTGTATCATAAACTTCCTATGGCATAGACAATAGCTAAGAACATTGTATGAATATTGAGACACAAGATGATGGCATTGCTTTATCAAATGTCAAGACATTTTATAAAGGTAAGTTAAAGTTGCATAGTGTTATAATATATCCATAACAATAAGATAAAGAACCCAGAAAGAGACACATGAGAATTATGAAATGTAAACTGTGGGAAAATGGTACTTTAACCAGTAATGGGAATCTTTATCCAGTAATTTGTAATCTTCATGAAAAAATGAAGTTAGATGCTGTATCACACAAAATCCACAGAAATAATATAGAAGTGGACAAAAATCCTAAATAAGTGAGGTGATGGATGTGTTGACTCAAAAGGAAATCCTTTCACAATGTGTACCTATATCAAATCATTATAGTGTGTACTTATGCACCTTACAATTTTATTTGTCATTTATATCTCAATAGAGTTGAAAAAAGAAAAAAAATACTAAATATGAAATGCAAAAACATACATAATACATGAAGAGAAACCATAAAAGAATATCTTCATTCCCTCAAGTTATATATTGATATTTTTATAGAAGACACAAAAATCACATAAAGAAAAAATATTACTAAATTTTGTTTATTATAAAAATTAAAACTTTTCTGAAGAAATGTCATCATGGCAAGGTGAAGAGAAAAGCTATTAGTTAGAAGATATTAAATATATTCAAAATATATAACAAACACTTATAAACCAATAAAAAAAGATAAAACTCAATAAAAAAATAGAGCAATCAATTCACAGAAGAGTAAACATATTTAAATCTTAAAGGTTCAATATCACTAGTAATCAGGGAAATGAAAAATTTAGTATACCATCCCACTCTCAATCACATTAGCAAACATTAATGAATTTGACAACAAAAAAATATTAGGTGAGAATGTGAAGCAATGGAAGCTCTTTCTCTCTCTCTTCCTCTCTCTCTCTCTCTTTTTTTTTTTCTGTGAAGCAATGGGAACTCTTAGCCACAAAAGGGGGTACAGGGTATAAATTGGACAATCACTTTGGAAAAGAAAGTAACATTATCTAGTAACACTGAAAATAAGCAGATCCAGCATCCAACAATTCAACTTGTAGGGAAACGCACCAGAGTATCCTTTGAACAGGGAGATAAGAACATGCTTACAAGAATGATTAATAACAGTGTTTCTAAAAGAGAAAAATTAAAATCAACCTAAATGCCTATAATTATGAGAACATATAAATTAATATACTCATGCAATGAAATACTATGCAGTAGCAATAATGAATGACTGAAGTTGCATCTATCAGCATGGAAAAATCCCCTAAATAGAAATTTCTGATAATCATATAAATAGAGAAATATTTAAAACACAATACTTAAATAAATGTAAAAATATTCACAATAAATCTATATATGTTTATGATGATGGATAAAGTATAATTTAAAATATGCAATAAAACTGCATTGAATATTAAATTCAGGCTAGTTGTTAATTCTAGGGAAAAGAGAGAGAAGAATGGAAAGGGTATACTTAGCTAAGAAGTTTCAACCAGATCTGAAATATAAAACATGAAATAAACATAAAAACAGTAATTTCACAAAAAAAAATAGATGGTTAAACATCTGATTGTTTGCAAAATCCATTCTCTATACTTTCCTGAAAGTTTGACATTTTTAAAAATAAAAATTATTTCAAGACACACAGGTGAAGGGGTTTTATTGTTGTCATGCATTTTATTTTATCGCTGTTTGGTGAGTGTTCACTACTGAAAAATAACCTGCATTGCTTCTTATAAACCCTATGGTGTGTAAGAGAATACATTCTGGAGGTTTGATAGCTCACCTATGAGTACTACCAGCGTTTTGTCTTTTGCCTGTGTCAGGAGAAGTGCTGCTTCGCACGGTCATCTGGATACTGGCTGCCCATTTGGATATGGTGTCATTCTCTGCAAAGAAACAGAACTAACACTATGGTAATGGAAGAAAAGAATGCGCGTGTGCGTGAAAGAATGCACGTGTGTGTGAGCGTGCGTGAGCACATGCATTCTTGCTCACACATGTGACCTAAAGTTGTGTGGAGTCTATGCTAGAATGAGTAGAATTCAATATCCTAGAACTTTTTGGGAATTTGGATATTGTTGGTACTTTTGTGCTCAGTTAAATTCCAGTAACATCATCTCTATTTCTATTATAAAATAAATAAATAGCATTTACTAGTCATTCATTGAATACTGACACGAAAGACTAACTGAAAATTGAATTAACCATATTTAAAATAGTCTTAAAATAAATATGCTTCTTCAAGGTCCTGATTACTTTTCTTGATACACCCACATATCCATGAGCGAAGCTGATTCGAAAGTCCTAAGCAATTTCTACAACTACAGGCAAGTTAACTAATGTTTTGGGCTTGAGTTTCCTCATCTCAGAAAGGTATCATTAAACTTAAACACTGTTTATTCTTCTCCTTTTCACAAGATTTTCTACATCACTATAGCAGTAGGAAATCATTGAATTGTAAACTCTTGCACATAACAAGACTGCAGAGAGCATTTAATGCTAACAGAGGCCCCTCAGGGTGAATTTTGATAGCTCATAGTGAGTGTCAGAACTACAACCCAGATGTTCTAGTTTCTATCTTAGTATTTATTCATTCTAAAATGAATTCACTTCATTATTTTCCCTCTGTGAGAAAAGAAGTAACATCACATCATCATCAGTCTCAACATTTTTTATTCACAACGCCTAACTTAAATAAAAAAATCAAAAGACATTGTAAGGAAAATAAAAAGAAAATAATCAGATAATAGAAGCAAATCCAAAGATAAATAAGATGTAAGAGTAACTGGGGAAGTTTAAAATGGCTACCAGAAATAAGTTAGAGAAAATAGATTTTTTAAAATGAATTTCATTTGAGATTAGGGATTTACAAAAAGAGAATCAAATGGGCATTCTGGAAAAGAAGTATAATGCTTAACTGAGAACTACCGGGTGGGAGGAATGGAGCATTCGGCAGAAGCCAGAATTTGTGCACTCAAAAACAGATAGAATGTATTAAAATTAAAATAAAAAGGCACAGGAATGATGGAAAGGGCAGAACAGCACAGGAAATGTGTAGGACACAGATGGTCTAACAAATTTAGGATGTAGTCCTAAGGAGAAGAGGACAGGGAGATGCAGTAATGAGAGTGAATGACCAAGATGGTCCCTAACATGCTGAAAATGATCGACACACAGATTCAAGAACCTCAGCAAAACCTAAACAAGATTAATACAAAGAAAATTACATGATATTATGGGTGATTTTGGCCGAGCTCATGGATCTGCATGGTCAGCAGCTGGTTTGCCTGGGACTGGATGCCGGAGAGCCCTATCTAGGATGGACTGCATGGGTTCCACGCAGTCTCTCATCCTCCAGGAGGTCAGCCTGCTTCTGCTCAAGGAGGTAAGGGGCTTGCAAAGAGGAAGAAGTAAGGCCCAGAACTGACACGTGGCGCTTCCACCACATTCTATGAGCCAAAGCAAAATACAAGGCCGGACTAGACTCAAGGACAGGAGAAATAGTCTCCACTTCTTGGCAGATGAGTTGCAAAGTCACATCGTATGGAGTGTGGTTACAGATGGGGGATTCTGCAGACAATTTTGAAACAATCTACTGATGCTTATCCAGGAAACCCAGAGCTCTTACGTACACATACCACTTCTCGTAATTGACGAACACAGTTTGAGTTAGGTTTTGTGAATGAGAAAAATCAAAGAAAAAGGATGTCACATAATCTGGTTAAGGTTACAAGGAGTGGTAGAGATGTCATTCACTCTTGTATCATATGCTACCTCCCAAATGCTTATTCAAAGCATTATAGGAGTGATCACCCTGCCAACTAAACATGTCTTAAAATGTGCTTTATTTGGTCAGTTAAAGTGTTTTCACTAGTTGCTGAAGATTTCAAATAAAATCTAAATTCCAACTTTTTCTTGAGTCGAGATCAGAAGATGCAGGCAGCGGACCCATGCAGCTCTGCTACAACAACTCTGTAAGAGAATATTCCCACTCCCACCGGCTCTGCCCCAGCTCCAGCATCCCCACCACCACCTCACCCAGAACAGCTTCCCCATTGCGGTTACCTTCCTGGCCCTCAGATGCATTTGAGTTTGTAACTCCCTTCTCTATGCCAGGAGCTCAATTCAGTTGTTGGTTAATTTATTAGCTACCAATTATTGGGAAGGATAATTGGTTTGTACATTTTTCTTAGTGTAGAAGAGTGAAACATGAGAAGTACTTGAGTTTCCCCTCCTTGCCCTCAAACCCAAGAAGAATTAGGGACACACTGAGTCCTAGAGTTGTGGATCCTGTAAAAATGTTGATTGGCATGCAGGAGATCTTGTGGTCTGAGATTCTGCATTGCAAAACAAGCTCCCAGGGGATGCCTTCGCTGCTGGACCTCACTTTGAACAGCCATATGGCAGGGAAGTGCAGGGAAGTGCCCCTTCAGGGCAGGGTCTAAGGGGCTTGGTTTTCATGACCTAAAGTCCAAGAGGACAAAGAGCTGCTCGGTCCAGGAGAACAGATTGCTCTTTAAAGAGTGGGGTGCAGGGTCTGTCCAGAATGAAGGGAAGGGTGAGTATAAGGTTTTGTAGCTCCTGTAATTAACAAGCACCTTTTTCCTTAGAGAGCCAGCCTCACCAGAACTCTGATAAGGTGACTCTGGGTGACCCATGACATAAAGAACAGAGTAGCAGACCAGGCTTCATGGACATACGATCTTTGTAGTTCCAAAGGCCGGTGCTTAGAAGGACCTGCTTTTGGTTTAAAGCTCTGCTCTCACCATCTTGAAATTCTTCTTCTTTTATTTTTATTTTTATTTATTTATTTGAGACAGACAGAGAGAGCAGGAACACAAACAGTGAGTGGGAGAGGGAAAGCAAGCTTCCTGCCAAGCAGGGAACCCGATGTGGGGCTCGATCACAGGACCATGGGATCATGACCAGAGCTTAAGACAGATGCTTAACAAACTGGTGCCCCACCATCTTGAAATTCTTAATGAATTTGAATGAAAGTCTCTGATTTTTATTTTTCTTCCCAGTGAATCTCACATCTTAAATAGCTATTTCTGAGTAATGGTGAGAATTGCTTCAAAAGATGCCCATTTAACAAGAAGCAAAGTGAGCCACTCTTCTTTGAGATTAACTCCTGAGTTCAGGTAAGGAGCGTTTAAGAGACAATCACAATGACCTTCTCCCTAAGCCCATCTGTCCCATTCCCCCTTTTTCATCTGAATGCTACAGAAGACTCAGAAAATGTTTGCAGCCCCAGAAAAAAGGGAGTCCTCGAACATGACTGAGCTTGAATTTCTTGTCACCCGGAGGAGTGCAAGCTCAGAATTAAATTTAATTTGATTTAGATAGATAACGAAGCATTTTTTAAAAATCTTGGATGGTTTAACAAGGAACATTACCATTGCACATGTTTAGAAAAACAGCTCAATATGATCAGGAATTTTACAGGCAGTCAAGAACAGTTATAAGTACATAAACACCTAGCCAAAAGGACATCATGTCAGCTAAATTGATTGTTAAATGGAGGGTAGCTTGTGATTACATCTGTTCCACAGACTCTGTTGTATCCACATCATCAAAGCAGTGCTATTGTGGCCGTGAGCCAAGAAAGGGAGAGGGTGGTGTTACGGGGACTGGGTGCTCTGGTGGCATTCATTAAAACCGGATGCTGTCAGGCATCTTGAGTGACGAACTGGAACAGGAAGCAATTGACATTTGCTCAGATCTTTCAAGGGAAGCTGGATTTGTGAACAAGAGGAGTTTGAGGAAGATCTTCATTAGTGATGAAGTGATGCATCAAAGCTTGCATGGGGAGACTTTGATGCCCAGAGGCCCCAGAAAATACATGTGTCAAAATCAGAAGTGAAGCCCATGTTGATTTTTTTCTCCTTTGACATCAATCGCCTTGCTCATGTAAAATTAATCTCACAGGGTCCATCTATCCTGTATGGTTAGAAATTAAGACTCAATTGAGAATGTCTGTTTAATCTAATAGAACTGAACTGTGCTTTTTCCTTTATAAATTGAGCAAGTAATCTATCAAATACCCACCATGTGAGCAACATTCTGCTTTATGCAAGGGTCTGTGTGAATATAGAGATGAGTCAGCCTTGGGTCTGGCAATCAAGATGATACTTTGCAGAGATAGATGAGCCACAGTGGGGAAAAAAAAAAGATAAAAAGTCACGCCATGTGAAAACTACTATGGAAAATGCTTAAGGTTATTGTGAATCCAAGAGCTTTATTCCTAGTTGGGAAGACTGGATGGATTAGGGACAAATGGACAGAAGATGATGCAACCTTCTTCTTGGGTCTTAAAACACTGTGTTTGACTGCTTATCATGAATGGGGAAGGCCATTTCATGTACAAGAAACATCCTATAAAGATGGAGGCAGTGGAGAGTAGGCATATATGAAAATTTTTAGGGAAAATGAGCATCTGAGTGTGCTAGAATGTGTGGTTCTGAAACACATCATGGAGTGAGGACCTGCAGTAGAGAGAGAAAAAGGTTTAATTCCTCGGGGGGCGCTAATGCTTTCCATTGTCACTTTATGGTTGTTTTGTGTGTTTATTTTTGGAGGTTTAAAGCTCTTAGTATTCTTATGTTCACACTGATTCTCAAAAGGAAGACATTGAAGAGTTCATTATTTCTTCAGTAAAATTTAATTTTGAAACAGTTTTAGGTTTACAAAATTATTGCAAAAATGATACAGAAAGTACTTGTGTATACTACACTCAGTTTCCTGTTGTTAGTGTGTTACATTAATACGGTATATTTTGCATAATTAATAAAGTATATTGATGTATTATTATTATGGTATTATAATGATATATATTTACATTATCTTATTTATTATTGTTAATAACTAAAGCCCATATTTTATTCAGATTTCCTTACTTTTCAACTACCATTTTCTGTTCCAGGATCCCATTAAGGAAACCAAACTAAATTTAGTAGTTTTGTCTCCTGAGGCTCCTCTTGGCTGTGCCAGTCTCTCAGACATTTCTTGCTTCTGATGACCTTAACAGTTTTGAAGATTGATGCTCAGGTAGTTTGTAGAATGTCCCTCAAATGAGATTTGTCTGATACTTTCCCCATAATTAGATTGGGGTTATGGGTTTTGGGAGGTGATCACAAGGAAAAGTGCCATATTCATCATCATACCACATCAAGTGTGCATAGTATCAACGTGGCTTATTGCTGCTGATGTTGACTTTGGTCCTCTGGCTGAGGTCATGTTTGTCAGGTTTCTCCACAGTAAAGTTGCTTAATTTTTCCCCTGTTTCCACAGTCGTTGAAGGAAGTGGAGACACTTAGCCAACCCTTCAGAAGTGAGGAGCTGTGTTGCACCTCCTCAAAAGCAGTGTCTACAGTTGACTGTATTTGTGTGCATCTATTATGTTCCAGAGACCTATGTAGATAGAACAGAGTTCTATCAACAATCCCATGACATGCTGATCACTGTAGTTTTATAGTAAATCTTGATATCAGTGCTGACTTCCACCTCTGTTCTTCTTCAGTGTTCTGATGTTTATTCAAGATCTTTTGCTGTTCCACTAAGCTTGAGAATTCATGATCATTACCTACAAAATAGATAATAGACATGTAGGCTGGAGAACAAAGAAGATCATTTAATGTCGTGGATGTAAGTGGTAGTGGTATGCATAAGGTAGTGATTGGGGGGCTAATTTTGCCAGTGTGATTAGGGAAGAGTTCCTCGGGGACTGTCATTTGAGATAACTGAATGAGGGGAAAGAGCAAGTTTTGTCAAATTCAAGAACACTGATCTTCAAGGAAGAGACTGAGGAGTGGGGAAGGGCTCTGAGTAAGGTTCCGTTTTTGTTGTTTTAGCAGCTCCAGTGTGGTTGCTGCCAAGCAAGCTGGGGGAAAGCTCTAAGAGATGCAGTAGAATGAAATTGGAACTAGGAATCCCTACGAAGGGATTAGAACATGTAGGTGCTGATGGGCAATTATAGACAGAGTTTTAGGGAAGAACAGGTACAATTGTTTGACAGAACCCAAGGAGGCACCTTGGGTTGAAATTCACATTCAACAGATAATTCCTTGCACCGTGTTCAAAAATTTGGCCATTCTTTTGTACCTTTGTAGCAGTTATAAAGGCTGGCTAGAAAACCTGAAAAGAAGTAATTCAGAGATCTGTACTTTCTAAGATGAAACAAAATTTCTAATAACCATATATACCTGCCTCACATGTAGAAGATATATTAAAATGTAAGCACTAAGTGTCCATGTAATCTGGGATGTTCTTCATGATCTTGGACTTGTGTACAGTCTCCTGTTAAATTTATTACTATTCTTTAATTATCTCTCCTCTACCTTCTGTCTCTCTCTCACTTCCTCCTTCCTTCTGTCCTCCCTCTCTGCTTCCCCCTCTTTAAACTGAGTCCTGTTGTCTGTCTGTCTGTTTATCTATCTATCTATCTATCATCTCAAATCTGATCTAATTCAAGGACCTCCAAAGGTAAGCAATGCTAGAGAGATTAGAGAGAATTTGTATTTTAACAAGGTAGAATTATCTCCTATTTCCCAAACTCCTTCTGCCTTTTCTGCTTGTTCACAGTGTTTCCCTTCTCCTGGATTATCTCCACCATGCCCCCCCCCCCACAGAAATCCTGCCAATCCTATAGGTACCAGTTCCAGTGCTATCTTCTCTACAAATCACTTCCTGAAAGTCAAAATTCTAGAAATGACTTTTGGCTTTGGGGAGATTACTCTGCCATTGGAGTGCAGAATAACTGCAAGAGAAAGAAAGAAAAGGGAGAGTTCAGGTTGGTAAGACTCAGCAACCGTTATTTTCGAAGGTCTGTGAGCCCTGCCTTTCCCAATCTCTGCAATTTTTGCACATTTTCCCTAATCAAATGTGTCAGTGACACAAGCGGGCCAGTAATTTTATTTCTTAATGAGAACAAATGAGTTCTGGATGTTTGACAGAGGGTGACTGTGTCCCCGTGATGATGACAAAATCACTAGCTCGCTCTCTAGGTTGGAAGAATACTATGTAAACATGGCTGTGAGTCACATGTATTCAATTTAGGCAATTGCATTTGGACATGTGATGATTCTATCTGAAAATGGGATCAGTCAGGGAGAAAAATGGACTTTGTGAGGCTGAACAAACAAGTAACTCACCCAAAATTGAAATTTCCATTCTATCCCTGAGCTCTTCGATGAAGCTATCCATGTCTCTGAAGCTCTAGAGAGTTCTTTTTCTTCCCTTGTGTCAAATGAGATATACTGTGTGTGTCTGCGTGTGTGTGTGTGTGTGTGTGAGAGAGAGAGAGAGAGAGAGAGAGGGGGAGAGATTATCAAATGCCTACAACAATCCTGCTGTATTTGGTACAGACAAAGCGCATGGTGATGTAGCTGTTGTTGCTTTTGTAAACCTGTATCCTGCGTGGCACAAGCTTCAGGACAGTTCCCTAGTTCTCTCTCTCTCACTTCCCTTCACCTCCCTCCTCAATTTCTTCATCTAAATCAAAATAAACAGTGATAATAAAATCTTCCTTGGCAAGCTAATTGCATTTCTTCAAGTGAAAAAGATAACACTAGGGGTCTTTGGGAGCAAGGATTAACTTTATGTTTGTAAAAATATGATTTCTTCTTTGTTCCTTGAGCTAATCTGAAATGTGCATTGTCATTCTTGTTTCTATGGGCATTTAGACTTCATTTCTGGGTCAGATCATCCTCTAATGTACTTTCAGCCCCTGAGGCAGCAAGTGTAGGTCAAGATTCTCTATTTGGAATGGGACTCAGGGGGCGCCTGGGTGGCTCAGTCGTTAAGCCTCTACCTTTGGTTCAGGTCATGATCCCAGGGTACTGGGCTCGAGTCCCACGTCAGGCTCCCTGCTCACTGGGAAGCCTGTTTCTTCCTCTCCCACTCCCCCTGCTTGTGTTCCCTCTCTTGCTGTCTCTCTCTCTGTCAAATAAATAAATGAAATCTTAAAAAAAAATAGAATGGAACCGAGTAGTTTATAGTAGTAGCAGCTGCAGTAGTGGTAGTAGCAGTAGAAATAATAATAATATATATGTCACGTTTGGCACTTACTGTGTACTAGGCTTGGCTCTAAGCACTCAACATACAGTATCTAATTTAGCCCATCAAGTCGTCCTCTGCAATAGCAATTCCCATGCTGGCAATGAGGGAGTTCAGGATCAGTGAGTCTCAGGGCAAACAACTTATAAGTATCAGAGCCTGAATTCAGTGCCAGCTCTACTAAAGTTTTCATCTTAATCCCCCTACCACCATATCACCACTCAGAACCTTAAGGAGAAGACTTTAAGTCTGAGACTAGAATATATTAATAATTTTTTTGCAGGTAAGGTGAGGTGGTGGTGAGGGTGGGGCTTGTTTTAGAAGTTACCACAGCCAGACATTTCCTACAATGAATAGCAGAGAGTGAAGACTTGTAATATGGTAAAGAAAGGACATATTGGCTACTAAATGGAATTCAATGAACATATATTGATTTCCACTAAACACAAAGTATGTATAAGCACTAAATGAAGGGTGATGTATTATACCCAATCCTCAAGTTCAAGGGTAGTTAGGACCCAAAAAAAAAAAAAAAAAATCTCCTACACATAACAAGGTCACATTGTTAAAAAGTACTGTAACAAAGACATATAAAAGCAAACACAGCGGCCAAGGAACCACAGACGATTTGCAATAGTTGGAACACTGTATTTTGAACAGTAATATTCTAGGAAATTACAGATTGACAATTATGTGAAGCCATGTCAAGGGGATAGCAAAGCCTGGAGAGAAGAAAAAAAAAATCACAAATGTGTCTTTAATAGCCTAAGAAATAGGTGTGAAAGTAATGATTCTCTTCTTGACTCATGAGGAGGAATGGTTGTGGGTTTGTAGGTTTACCAAATTGTGAAGGACCAACTCCTTCAACTCCCTCAACTGACAAAAATGAAAACCCCTGAGAGATCACATGATTTATTCAATATCAAACAGCTGCTTGGTAGTGCTGTCAGAACTAGACCCCAAGTATCCAGGCTATTTCTGGGTTCTTAGGGAGAGGTGTTTTCTTGAGTCGCTGCCATACAGGGTTACCACACAGTCTGGTGGCCTTCCAAACAGGGGAGGCACTGAGAGATGGGCCTTCTTCATTATCTCTTGGGCAACTCTCAGAGGACAGGATAGTCAGATGTCAATATATGAGGAAAAGCTCCCAAACTATTCTATATTCTGTCAACTATAAAAAAAATTCCAAATACCCCCAGCCAATGGGAAGGGAAAAATCAGTTGAGACACTTAATCCTGCTGTATCTCTTCCTCTTAAACAATAATCGCCAGTTACTGAGTTGTGCTGGACTGAAGGGTATGGCGGTTGAGAGCATGACTGAGGCCAGGCCCATTTTTTGCCATCACTTACCTCAAACAAACCAGTATTCTCATCCTCCAAAACAAGGATAATAAATAATAATAGGATGTTATTCAAAGCTTATGGAATGATTAATGAATCAATAGGAATAAAGTACTGAGCACATTATCTGGCACAAGAGAACATCTCAGTCAATGACATCTACTACTATAACTGCTTCTAGAAATGATATTAATATTCATTCAATAAATATCAGCTGGGCAGCCATTCCATGCTTAGGGAAAATGGCCTCAAGAGAGGTAACAGAAGCAAGAACCAAAGACAGCAGCAGAATGGAGTCTGGCTAGAAGAGAAATCAGTGGGTCCTGTGAGAGAATGCAGATCAGCTGTCCAACTTTGCTAGGGAGCTTCTGTCCTGGCTTGAGTTCTCTTCAAAATCAGACCCTGAGACAAAGATTCAAGGGCAAACATTTAAAGCTGGATGGGATCCTAGGAGACACAGTTAAGAGAGTGGGGAAATGAGGCAAAAAGAGAAGGAATGTGATAGTGGATGTGTTATTAAGCAGGGGTTACTATGGACACTGGACCTCGGCCCTACTGGGGGATTCTGAGAGACTGTGCAGAACAGGCCTCAGCATGATCCCACCCAGATCCAGAGTACTTTCCTACATCGTTCTTATCCATTGTTGGCAGAGGGGGCTACCTCCACCAGCATGAACACTGTAGACACTGAATGTTCTCTGCTAGCCAGGAAAGAGCTCTCAGGTGTGAATAATAAACAGCTTCAGAGGGATGAAGTGGGTACAAAAGGGATGGGTGAGTGGCCGGGGCGATGAGAATGTCCAAAAGAGTCAAGATAAAGGCAATATTTATGTTTACTGCCTCACATACTAGCATTCCACTACTGGTTATGTTGATGACTTTTGGAATTCCAGGCATTGATTGCAGTTCTAATTACAAATAATGAAATATGATTTGGGTCAGCAGTGGGAGACATAGAAGATCAGGACAAGACATCTGGCTGAGATACCAGAATGAAGGAGTCACATAAGCCAGGCCGGGGAAAATGTCCCAAGGAAAGTATTTCCTTTCAGTGGGCCTGGGGCATTGGAAGTGAGAGGAAGGTTCACTCTGGTGTGAAAAAGTGTACCTGTGAACCAGGTGGAAAGATGTGTCACTTCTTGAGATCTTGAAATGCCATGTCTACCATAAGGTAACACGTAGAACTTTCACTGAGCTGTCCTGCATTTTCCACTTGAATGCCACTCCTGCTCAAAAGAATATGTTCCATTTTGTCATTCCTTGCCGTGTTTGAGGAGCTGTAACTTAACCTTACCCACTACAACCTTTGTTGAAGTAGCTCCAATCCAAGTTAGTAAGAGAATCAGACCAAAGTCCGTGCTCTTTCCAGCCACCTCATTTTCCCACCTTTCATGGAGGGCACCCTATGCCGTGCATTGAGCTAGGGACCATTGCACAAATGATCTCAGTTAATTTTAGAGAGCTAGTTCCAGCAGTGAGCCAAGAACATTATCCTGATTCTATGCTGTTCCTCTGGACTATGGTTTTCCCAGACCTCCCAGTACAGTCTGTCCACCACCACTACATTAGGGCTGGGACCTAAAAACCTCAAAATATGAACCTGTCATTTCTCTCCTTTCTATTTTTAACAAACATACCCAATTTTACATACAAATAAAAAAATTTAAAACTAATAGAATTTTTTTCACAATGAGAAATAAGAGGAAGTTTTGCTAAGGTCATTGGGATTGAATTGTATTCAGTTATTTATTTTATTGAGCCTTTTGAGATATAAATGTCTGCTCTGAATATAGCTGTTCATCCAAACTAAGAGGCTGGCTTTAGGCTTATTTCAATACATTGTATTAGAGGGAAATGTTTTCAAGGAGACCATCAGGAAATAGCTACATTATTGTAAGCTGCACACATTTTAAAATGCAGACTCTTCCTTATCTGTTCTATTGGCAGATTAATGGTTTGAATTTCTAAATGCCAGGCTATTCAAATGTCAGATTTGCTCGAACAAAAACAGGATTCCTCAAATACTAATGGTCACTGATCAACACCATTAGCTGGAAAAATATGTTAAACTTCTCTGATTCTCAGGTTTTGTTCAAGAGATTCATAGTAATAACTCAGGTATGCTATATGATGTGTGTGTGTGCATTTTATAAAATAACTGTTATTATTGTGAAAGTAATTAGATCAATACTAAAATGACTTTACATGTCCCCTTGAAAAAGAATTTGGCAGTATTAACTAAGAAATTTGACACAATTTCACTTCTGGATATTGAGGTCATAGAAATGAATTACAGATGCGGGAAGTCATGATCCTCATTGTCTTCCTGAAAAACCAGGAAAGCAAAATGTCTAAGTATAGGAGAATGTGAGTTTATGCAAATTGTGTAATAACCATGAAACTCCATTTCCCCAAATGTAACAATAAGATAATTCTTGCCTAATAAGGTTGTTAAGATTATAGAACAAATGTCTGCAAAGTGCTTACTCAGTAACTTTTTAACATAAATATTAATGCTCCCTCTTCCCTTATACCCATCAAGATATTATATAGACAACAGAATCATGCATTACCAACTATCAAGTAAAATTCAGAGATGTTTGCAATGCTCAGCACTAAGCTAGGAGCTGTGAACCCACACTGAGACACCATGATCAAGATTCTCAAGAGTAAGTTTAAAAAGAAAACCTCAGAATGTTGCACATGGTGGTAGCAGCCACTGTTAAGCAGTTTCAGTTGCCAATGATGTTAACAACCCAGGGCCACTCCTCTTGGGGATGGGTGTGATGGGTTGGGTCGTGTCCCCAAAAAGATCTGTTGAAGTCCTAACTCCCGGTATCTCAAAATATGACCTTATTTGGAAATAGGGTCTTTGCAAATGTAATCAAGTTAAGATGAGGTCATGGAGGGCCCAGGGGGAGCATTAATCCAATATGACTGGTCTATTTCTAAGAAGAGAGAGATTTGAACAGAGACACAGGGAAAATGCCATGTGAAAACAGAAACAGAGTTTGGGTGATGCACCCTCTGATCAAGCAATGTCAAGGATTGTAGCAACTACCAGAAGCTAGGAGAGAGACATGGATCACATTCTCCCTCAGAGCCCTCAGAAGGAGCCAAGGCTACCAACACTACGACTTTGGACTTCTAGCTTTGAGGCCTGTGAGAGAATAAATGTATGTTGCTTTAAGTCACCCAGTTTGTGGTGCTTTATTATGGCATCCTGAGGAAACTAATGTGCTATAAAAAAATTAACCTCGGGTACACAGTAGGAAAAGAGGTTTGTAATTTATTTGGAAGTGTGCCATTTGTGGTCCTTGAGAGTAGTTTTATCAGAGTGTATGTGTATATGTGTTCAGTAGATTGTCTCCAGAGAGTTGCCACAGTTCCTCTCAGCCTTATAAAGCGAACAACATTCCTAATGGCAAACGGGGAGAGACTACAGTGTTGCCTTTCTTTGATCAATAGAATATAGAAGAGGTTGGCATTCTGGGCCTTCCAAACCCAGGCCTTAAGGGGATGACATTTTCTGGTTGCTTCTTTTTTGGAGCCCAGGCTCCACACTGCAAGCTAAACTACTGAATGATTACAGAACGTCTGAGGGGAGGCCATAAATGAGGACAGTTCATCTCGATGTTCCAGTTCTAGCTGAACAATCTAGCTGATTGCAGTCTCTCAAGTGATCCCAGTCAGCATTGCAAAGAACAGAATAACTACCTAACTGAGACTTGCCCCAATTCCTGACCTACAGAATTGTGAAAATTATAGTTTTTGTTTTATTTTACCAAGTTGTGGACTTCTTATAACATGACAATGCAGCATTGATACAATGTATGTATTGGTGTATGAGTGTTGGGGGCTGAGGGGCTGGGGACAGACATAGAGAGGAGGGCGGTGGGCTAGATTATGATGGATTAGACAGAAATGAGTGGAGGAAGAAGGCAAGGAATTTAGCAGTGAAAATGCAGTTTACCTGCTAATAACAAGGAATAGATTGGGTTTGCAGGTTCGATTATTTCCAGACCAGAGTTAAGTTGCATACTTGTAGAAAGGAGCCATAGGGTGAGGAATATTTGGTTATTACCAAATTTAACTTGAAGCTTTTTAAAGGACTTACCTTCACAGTTTTGTCAAAAGGGCAGAAGCCCAAAGTCCAGAGGTCCATCACTAAATACTCTAGTTCTGTGTCTCTTAGCATTGAGTTTTCCCAATTCATCTTCTCTGCTTATTCAGGATAAGGTTTTTTGTTTGTTTGTTTTGTTTTTGTTTTTGTTTTTGTTTTCAGCCAAAAGTGTATCATGTATTTTAAAGGTGACATATCCATGTTTAATCAACTGTCCTATTTATTTGGTGCTCTCATTGCTTAAATGCTTTAAGACTCTCATCTAGCCCATGTAGCTCAGATAATGCAAATTATAACTGACATAATGCCCAGTTATACAGCCCACTTTGTGGTCCAAAGAATGTACAGACATGAGCAAGTGCTATGTCACGACCCTGTGCTTTCTTGCACAAGCTTCCTGAACATTTTAGACACTAGATCCTGCTTTTCTTCCTCTCCTTCCCATCCTACACTAATGTACATGGTCACCATTTGGGCAAATTCACACTCATGCTTTAGAACTAAAGGCAGACGTTGCTTTCTGAATCCCATCTTGCAAGCCCCCATGTATCCTCACTACCTGGCTTACATGCCTCTGTCCCCCACTGTAAGTGTATAAGTCTGATTGCTCTATAAGGGAGCAATATTTTGTCCTGTTTGCGCACATAAACTCAGTATTTAAGTTGGTTCCCAGCACATACAATTATTCGATAATATGAAATGAATGAGCGTATGATCTGGCATCTGAATCTATGACATTATGATCTTGTATGAGTCACCTAACTTCCCAATGCTTCAGTACTTCTTGATCTCTAGCTGAAAGGAAGTCGTTGCTCCTCGTCCTGTCTACTTTATGCTGTTTTTCTGAAGTTGAACCAGTTAAGCATCATAAAACGCTGAGAAGATAAGGGGTATGGAGCACTGCCAGATGGTAACAAAATCCCAAGGCATCTTGAAGAGACCTGTCAGTCAGAGAAAAGCCATGGAATGCAGCTCTAAGCACCGATATTCTGACAGCTGCAGACACTTGTCTATAGTCATGCTGGTGTCAGGGATCCTGGGGGCTCAGCTCTGAGTCCTGCTGAGTGATGTTCATAGTCTCAGCTCGGCCAGCACCTGTTTGGATGTAACATTAAAGATGAACATGTAACACTGCTGCATTTGGCTCTGATGTTCAATTTCACATGTGTCCTTTATTTATCTACAACAGTTGCAAACCTTTTATAGTTGTGAGTTCTAATATCACAGGAATTCAAGGCTGGGATGGTCTAGGCTGATCTTAGCCCTGGAATGTGGTGGACGATTCTGGCCATGCCGTCCCACTCTGAATCAGATGAAAATTTGGATGAAAAGCAAATATTGCTCCTAAATGCAAAAAAACAGCACACACATAAATGGGCTTTCTAAAAATTTTCACACTTTCCAGTATTTCTACCTTCCAATATTTTCTAAAATTTGCCACAACAATAGATTATTCAACCTCATTTAAGCCACACAGCTGATGTTATAAAGAACAGAGCTGTTCCCATCAAGCCCTGCCCAAACTAAAGACCTAAGAGAAAATTTAAAAAAAAAAAAATCAAGTGTTTTGTTTTTTTTTTTAAGTCTTTAAGTTATAGGGTGGTTTCTTGTACAGCAAGTGATTACTTATACATTCCCAAACTTCTCCATTCCTAATTCCTGCTCTTAAAGCCAGCTATTTAAAACTTGTTTTGCTATTTCTTCTGGAAATTGCTTCCATATTTCTAGCAAATGTTATCTCAATACCCATTAAAGGAAGTTATACACACTTTCTGAGACCCAGGCTTACTATCTATAAAATAAGATAGCAATAATAGCTTTGTCACTGGTTCTTCAAAGACATATACTATAGGGAATGGTATATAGTAACTACTAAATAAATTATAATTATAATTAGGAGAAAATTGTTATTTTCATGTAAATGTAGAATAATGAAGACAGTGGAAATCCCTATCAGAAATACACATGACCAAGTTCTATTTAGATTTAAAATTAGCTTGACCTTGAAAACAGAGAACTGTGTCAAGCACAATTGATTCCTATATGATTCCTATACATATCATCTATATCTATATATATATGGTGTATATATATATACACACACACCATATGGTATATACATATGGGGTGTGTGTGTGTGTGTGTGTGTGTGTATATATATATATATATATATATATATATATATATAGTGTATATATACCATAGAAGATGCTGCTTACCTTATAGGGATTATAAAGGCAGTCTGTCTTCTTTCTCCCTGCTATTATAGTATCACAAATTTTAATTTAATCAATATTTAGTGTTCCTATTACTATAACCATCTAAATATTTTTATATCTGATTATATTCTGCACTGTTTCTTTTCAAAGAGGTAAACTTTACAGCTCTTTTGTTGTTTTTGCTTCATTTTCTATGTACCTGCCATTAAGTCACGAATATGCTTTCTGTCTTAAGCTTTCCTCTGATTCTTGGCTGTCCAAGTTTGCAAGTGAGTTAGTAAAAATCTGCCTGGAACTGACAGTACAGGAGGAAGCCCAATAGTTGCATGGTTTTGAATATAAAATGATTAGGAGTAAAATTGGGTTTTTATTAAGATACCCCTACTATCATTCTCAAGGGACTACTCTAACCTAATCTCCTGTCTGAGGTAAGTAAGCCTGATAGCCTAAACAGTGAGAGAGACCACAGGTCCTCATCATTCACCGATATTCAGATGGGAACTTCATTTACTATGTCTAATGACCACACAATCCATAATTGCAGCTTCCCAGAAAGTAAACCTAATATGTCCTGGGTTATGGAGGGCTGTTCCTGGGAGTAAGGATTTGGAGAATGATGTAATGGGTCTAACTGTTCCTTGAACAAACTGTCCATTCTTCTTTCTGCCTCTCCACCCAAAGCACCCACCTCAGATCCCACCACCTTTCTTTCTGGGGTCCTGTGACATGAATCGATTTGCTTCCTGAAGACTCCCCCATTACACACTTTCAGCTCTGTCAGGTATATGGAGTCAGGATAAGTCACTTATCCATATAATTTCTGGTTCCCAAAATTAATGGAGGTAACCTTTCAAATGGGTAGTTTAAATTTCTTAATTTAAAATTTAAATTTAATTTAAAATTCTTAAATAAGAATCTCCTTATTGATTCTCATAATGCATACTTTCCTTCTTTTACTTCCATTGTAGTGGAGTTGAAGAGGAAGTAAGGTAAATCATTTGTGTACATTAGCATGTTTAACTGAAGAATCTAGATCTTCAATCTGGAATTCTCAAACATTCTTTGAGATTAGAATCAGAAGCCAAGAGCAGACAAAAGAGAAGTTGAATTCTGGGGAGAACAGTTCTCTCCACTTTGCACACTGGGACTGACTCATTTGTGGGGAACTTTCAAGCTCATTGGCTAGTGAAACATTCACAAATGTGGTGAGATTTTGGGGATACCTTCTGTGGAATCAGGCAGAGACTGACTCCTCATGAATTTCACATCAAATTTAAGCTGAACCAGAAAAGCAAGATAACAAAGGCTATTCTGGAGTGAACATTATTATTCCTTATAGGATTTGGATCCAGGGGCCCATCTTTCAGCCATGGCAATATACGAAAATTGGGAAAATCCCATTTCCCAAGTGGAAAGAAAGAAGCCTTCAATGGTTTTCTGTAAGGCCAAAATACAAACATATTCTTCATAAAGAACTTTATACCTGACAAAGGACCACAGTGAGGCCTCTGACTGACCGCCCACTGACCCTTGTCAATCCTTCCTTGCTTGCTGCTTCCTTTCTCCTCAGGACTGTTAACTTTAAATCTCTAAAACAGTAACCTGACTGGAAAGGTTAGTTTTATACAGTAAGTGGCTATTTCAGAATGTGTTTTCATGTCCCCAGTTCTGCTGGTTGAGTGAAAAGGTTGTCCCAATATTAGACTTTTTTTTTCCATTTTGAGAAAAAATTTCATTTTTCTTTTTCTTTTCTTTTTTTTTTTTTCATTTTAAGAAGCAATGAAAGAGTATATTCTCCCTGGTTTGATCTCCTGATACGTAGGATTTTCTAGGACTTGCTATCAAACATTGTCTTTCTTCTCTGTAGTCTAAAACAAATTTTTGGAAGTAGAGATTATAATGAAGAATACTAGAACTTGAAACTTTTAAAATCAGTTAGAGTTTAGTAAGTGATGAAAACACACACACTTTTTTTCTTTCGAATTTAAGGATTGTTCTCTTATGCATAGATGATGAAATTAAATCAGACTTCTTTGTTTTACTCTTTTGGTAAATTAGCAAACATTCAATATTCTGAGTAAACCTGAATAGAACAAATTTGCAATCTTAAAAACTGAGACTCAGATCAACAAGCTTTTTAGTGCTTATCTTTCCATTTTATTTCTTAACTGTAGTAAATTTGTCCGTCTCAAAGGATGGTTTTAGAACCCAAACAGTAGCAGTTTCCTAAGTTACAAACATTGAGGGCTCTTCATCCACTTCTCACCCATTTTTCATGTGAGATTTCACAGACAAAAGCAGTGAGATTGCCATTCTGTTCACATTCTTGTAGTATTACTGTACCTTCCTACTCCATTCTATTTTGCTAATAAGAATAACAAGTCCCAGCATGGTGTATTCTAGTAGGAAAATCAGCCTGGGCATCTTATTAAAAACAAATTCTTAGGGGCACCTTGGTAGCTCAGTCATTAAGCATCTGCCTTTGGCTCAGGTCATGATCCCGGAGTCTTGGGATGGAACCCAGAGTCAGGCTTCTTGCTCACCGAGAAGCCTGCTTCTCCCTCTTCCATTCCCCCTGCTTGTGTTCCTTCTCTTTCTGTGTCTCTCTCTGTCAAATAAATAAAATCTTCAAAAAAAATAATAATAATGCAGCACTGTCCTAATGAAGCGAGGACTCTGGATTATACTATTAAAAAAAAAATCTTCAAGAGTAGATGGCTTCCTTTTGATCCTCTTCCTCCTTCCTCCTCCTCCCTCTTCTCCTTCTTCTTCATTTTCTCCTCCTCCTTCTTCTAATACTGGTGTTTGATTGTAACTGAAATAAGATAGTCCAAAGAAGATACTTAAGTCTGCTTAAGAGCTTGAAAAAACCAGGATGAATAGTTTTAAATGTTGTAGTCTTGGTGATAAAAATCAAATAGAGTTTTAACTCTTTTCTCATACAGATCCTCTTTGTTTTAGAAGTCCCAAACTGATTTGTCAAGAAAGATCAAAGAGGAAAGGATCATTGCTTCTGAGGGTGAACAAAAGACAGATAATGAGTTACAGGCTAGAAAAAACAATGAAAGAAAGCAAAAACTGTGGTGTTCCAGATTCAATACTTTTTATAAGGTCAACTAATGATGACCTTCACCATCCTCTTGATAAAGAGAAGGTAACATTTTGCCCTAATTTGTCTGACATTTATTATAGTTTGATATCTTGTCCACTATTTTGACAGTCAAGAATTCTTATTATTTGCAGTTTTTCCCTCCATGGCATATAATAGAATGCAGTGGGTGTTGCGATCTCAACACCTCTTAAGTCATTATGGGTAACTCTTTTTGAGCTTCATTTCTCTCTTCAGAAAATCGGGGTAACAGTATTCTAGTTGGACATTAGTTTAGCAGAACTTGGAAAGCAAAGAATTCTATGTCGACCTCACTCTAATCACCTTGTCACATATGTATGTATATTCATTTACATCTGTGTGCATGCATGCATGTGTATTGGTGTCCATGGAGAAAGAGAGGAACAGATTCAAGGATAGAAGAGGAAAATAAATAATATGCAAGTGAAAGGATTAGGATGAATAGATACATATACACATAAACATACACACACATATATAATTTAACTGTGCAATAAAACCAGTTGCGATTATACCAACATGACAGGAAAATATCCTCGAAAACAATATTTTCCTTTGCCTTTATGGGGCACAGGATAAAACACAGGAAATGTAATCCAACCACACTGCCGTTTTGTTTGTTTAAATGTGAGCATTGCATGGAAGCTAGAATTAGGCTTATCTGAATACATTACATAAACAGTTGACCATTTGATCTTTGTTCAGTACAGTTGTGTTTCATGAATTAATGTCACCTTTTGCTCTTTTCCAGATGCTGTCAAATTCCTATCTCTCTCTCTTTTTAAAAATTCAGCTATTTAATGAAAGGGGGAAAACATGGAGAGGATGTAATTTTGGAAAAAACAAAACAAAACAAAACAGCCCTAGTGGTAGCTGGGGTGTGTGGTTGTGAAGGGTCTGTGTGGCCACGTGAGTGAGAGAGATGTAGGAAGGACAAGATACGAGACTGATGAAATGAAAGAGTATTTCACATTATGATAGTCCATAGATTTTTCTCTTTTTTTGAAGGAATATCTGCCCCGTGTAAGGCCCAAGAAAGACATCTATTTGAAAATGTTCCAGGATTGTGATGTAACAAAAGGATTAGGTTCTTGGCTGCCCCCTAATGGTCATTGAACTAAGCAGGTCAGCCTTAGGGCACTTGATACAAAGACTTGAAAGACACTTGACTTTTCTCAGATAATACAAATCTGTGAACAATGTACAGAGAACATTACTAAACGTTTTGTTAATTCAAATGAGATTTCACTTTATGGATCATAACTAGAGCTCACCACTTATTCCATAAGCAAAAGGATAATCAATTAAGGTGTTTATGTTTTGTTTTCATTATTATAGTAGGTTGAGCATAATAAGAAGACTCAACCCCCATCAAATTCCTCCAAACTTTGTAAAAGAGATTTTCACTCCTTAAAACAATATTTTAGGAATGAAAGAAGGCAGTTTCAGACCCCAAAATAAAAACAACATTTGAAGGCTTTTGTTTGGTTGGGGAAAGAAATGAAATCTTCAGGTGGGGAGCAAAAGGAAGGTCAAAAGCAGCAAACAAATAATCTTGATGACTTCTCTTAAAGATTGGGAAAAGAAATAATCTAATGCTTTTTCTGTGAAGGGAAACATCCAACCAGCTCTGCTGCAGAGCTCCTTCAAGGGATAGGGCTATTTAGAGGGTGAGAGAACCAAAAGGTTGAGAATGGGAGTCAAATGAAAGAAATGACTAAGCCCCTGGAATCTGGAGTCAAAATCTCCTATGGCTGACATTAGTTTAAAAAAGCTGAACTTCCTTCCTGAATGAATCCATAAAGACTAGAATTTTGAGCTTGCCAGTGATGTCAAGCATGGAATGAAATTCCTTTGTCAGACATTCTGGAATGCAAAGAGTACATGAGGTTTGAATATTTCTGAATAGAGAAAGAGCTGCCACAACTCATGACTGAGATTGAATTTGCCACCAGCCAAGTCATATAGGGACTTTAGAACTGCTGTATATGATTTAATAAGAGGAAGGAATATGACATTTCCACAACTGAGATTTGGGGATAAAATTTTTGAGAGTTACATCATGTATTTTGCATTCAGTCAGATCTATAAAACTATCAATTAGATGCTGTCTTTCAGTAGAGGACCTTCCAATATACTGGGAAATGAATCATCAATTTCAATGTTGGGTTATTTGGTCACTAATAAAACAGTGGTCAATCCAAAGAGCAATGAAATAAGCCGGAGACAAGTAGGAAGGGAACATTTCTTAAGTGAAATAACATGAGAACTTTAATGACGAGTAAGATCTTTATCAATGGAAAATAAGCAGAATGCTATTCTACATAAGACACAAACATTGTCAATGCACATCATGAATCATGTGTAGATTTTTGGAATTTAAATAAAACTAGTGGGGAAAGCAGGAACCAAATCCTGAAAGGTCTTATCAGCTAAGAGGAATCTGCTATGTTTTTTTTGTAATTTATTAATTATTTTTTATTTTATTAACATATGATGTATTATTTGCTTCAATACAGGTCTGTGAGTAATCAGTCTTACACAATTCACAGCACTCACCATAGCACATACTCTCCCTACTTTTGAAAAAAATTGATGGTATTTTGATAGGGATTGCATTAAATGTGTAGATTGCTTTAGGCAGCATAGACATTTTTCACATTATTTTTCCTTCCAATCCATGAGCATGGAACATTTTTCCATTTCTTTGTGTCTTCATCAATTTCTTTCATGAGTATTTTCTAGTTTTCTGCGTATAGATTCTTTGCCTCCTTGGTTAGGTTTATTCCTAGGTATCTTACGGTTTTGGGTACAATTGTAAATGGCATCAACTCCTAAATTTCTCTTTCTTCTGTCTTGCTGTTGGTATATAAAAATGCAACTGATTTCTGTGCATTGATTTTATATCCTGATACTTTACTGAATTCCTGTATGAGTTTTAGCAGTTTTGGAGTGGAGTCTTTGGGTTTTCCACATCTATCATCAGTATCATATCATCTGCAAAGAGTGAGAGTTTGACTTCTTTGCTGATTTGGATGTCTTTTATTTCTTTTTTCTGTCTGACTGCTGAGGCTAGGACTTCTAGTACTATGTTAAATAGCAGTGGTAATAATGGACATCGCTGCCATGTTCCTGACTTTAGCAGAAAAGCTCTCAGTTTTTCCCCATTGAGAATAATATTCGCTGTGCATTTTTCATAGATGGCTTTGGTGATATTAAGGAATGTGCCCTCTATCCCTATGCTGTGAAGAGTTTTGATCAAGAAAGCATGATGTATGTTGTCAAATGCTTTTCAGCATCTATTGAAAGTATTATATGGTTCTTGTTCTTTCTTTTATTAATGTATTGTAACATATTGATTGATTTGCAGATGTTGAACCAACCTTGCAGCACAGGAATAAATCCCACTTTGTTATGGTGAATAATCCTTTAAATGTACTGTTGGATCCTATTGGCTAATATTTTGATGAGAATTTTTACATCTGTATTCATCAAGGATATTGGTCTGTAATTCTCCTTTTTGATGGGGCCTTTGTCTGATTTTGGGATCAAGGTGATTCTGGGCTCATAAAATGTGTTTGGAAGTTTTCCTTCCATTTCTATTTTTTAGAACAGTTTCAGGAGAATGGGTATTAATTCTTTAAATGTTTGGTAAAATTCCCCTGGGAAGCCATTTGGCTCTGGGCTCTTGTTTCTTGGGAGATTTTTGATGATGGTTCAATCTCCTTATGGTTATGGGTCTGTTCACATTTTCAATTTCTTCCTGGTTCGGTTTTGGTAGTTTATATGTCTCTAGAAATGCATACATTTCTTACAGATTGTCAAATTTGATGGTGTATACTTGCTTATAATATGTTCTTATAATTGTTTTTATTTCCTTGGTGTTGGTTGTGGTCTCTCCTCTTTCATTCAGGGTTTTATTAATTTGGATCCTTTCTCTTTCTTTTTGATAAGTCTGGCCAGGGGTTTATCAATCTTACTAATTCTTTCAAAGAATGAGCTACTGTTCTTTTGGTTTTTATTTCATTGATTTCTGCTCTGATCTTTATTATTTTTCTTCACCTGCTAGGTTTAGGCTTTCTTTGCTGTTCTTTCTCCACCTCCTTTAAGTGTAGGGTTAGGTTGTGGACTCAAGACCTTTCTTGTTTCTTGAGAAAGGCTTGTATTGCTATATTCTTTCCTCTCAGGACTGCCTTTTCTGTGTCCTAAAGATTTTGAGCAGCTATGTTTTCATTTTCATTTGTTTCCATGAATTTTTCAATTCTTCTTTAATTTCCTGGTTGACCCATTCATTCTTTAGTAGGATGCTCATTAGCCTCCATGTATTTGAGTTCTTTCCAACTTTCCTCTTGTGGTTGAGTTCTAGTTTCAAAGCATCGTGGTCTGAAAATATGCAGGGAATGATCCCAATCTTTTGGTACAAGTTGGGACCTGATTTGTGACCTATAATGTGCTCTATTCTGGAGAACATTCCATGTGGCCCAGTAGTTATCTCTTTTTCTCAGCTTCTTTATTTTCCATCATTTGGTCCTTTATATCACTAATTCTCTCTTCTCCCTCATTTATCCCAGCAGTAAGAACCTCCATTTTTTATTGCACCCCATTAATACTTTTTTTTTTTAAATATTTCAACTTGGTTAGATTTTGGTCCTTTTATTTCTCCAGAAAGGGATTTTATTTCTCCAGAAAGCGATTCTCTAGTATCCTCCATACTTTTTTTGAGCCCAGCTAGCACCTTGATAATCACAGTTCTGAACTCTAGATCTGACATCTTACTAATGTCCGTATTGATTAGGTCCCTAGCCATCAATACTGCCTCTTGGTTTTTTTGTTTGTTTTTTTTTTTGTTTGTTTGTTTTTTGAGGTGAGTTAGGATATATTTTGATCTGTTAGAATAAACTGTATCCCAAAATTTTAAAGAAAGAAAAACCTATATGTATACAAAAAATAAGGTTAAATACAATGAAGAAATAGAATGTGACTATAATGATGAAAATTTTAAAATATTTTTAAAAAGGTATTGATAAGATAAAATAGTTAAAAAGGGTTAAAACAGGACAGAGAAAAAATTTTTAAGAAAATAGAAAAAGAGACAAATAAAAATTTTAAAAAATTAACTTTAAAACACTAAATAATCCTTGGAAAAAAGCCATGAATTCTATGTGCTATATTTCTCTAGCTCTGGAGTTCTGCAATTCTCATTGACTGGTGAACTTGGTCTTGGTGGCATGTTCTTGCTAATCTTCTGGGGGAGGGGCCTGTTGCTATGATTTTCAAATGTCTTTGCCCGAGGTAGAATTGTGCTGCCCTTGCCAGGGGCCAGGCTAAGTAATCTCCTAGGTTTTGCTCTCAGGAGCTTTTGTTCCCTGAACACTTTCTGTACAAATTTAGAGGATGAGAATGAAAATGGAAGCCTCCAAATCTCAGACCTGGAGGAACTGAGAGCTCAGCGTCCCACTCCTCAGTGAGCCCTCAGAGAAAAGCAGCCAATCACTCCCACCTCCCTGGTCTCTGGCTGCACTCCATGCTCACTCAGCCTGTGACCAGGGTTTCTATATCTGGTGCATGGCCCCGTTTGGAGTTTCCAAACCCAGCAGATTCTGGCAGTGTGCTCCAGCACTGCTCCTCTCAGAGGAGGAAGGAGGGGCTTCTCCCCAGATCTGTCACTTGTGGGATCCCTGCTTGAAAAGTAGTGGCCTGACTGTCTCGGATCATGGTTTAAGGTGACCCTGAGCTGAAAGCCCACTCCTTGAGTCCATCTCTGTAGCCGGTTTCCCTGCTCTGATACCTGGGAGCTCTACCACACTCAGATACCCCTGGTCTTTCTCTGACCCCGAGCATCCTGAGACCACACTGTCCCTGCAAGGGCTCCACTCCCTGCTTAGCCTCTGGAGCAATGTCCCTCAGTGGAACAGATTTCTAAAAGTTTGAATTTTGTGCTCTGCTGCTCTACTGCTTGCCAGGAGCCAGGCCCTCCCCCCATGGTTTATCTTCCCATATATTGCCTCAGATTCACTTCTCCGCACATCCTACCTTCCAGAAAGTGTTTGCTTTTCTGTTCCTAGAAATGCTGCTCTTCTTCCCTTCTATCTCCTATTGAGTTTTAGATGTTCAGAATGGTTTGATAACTATCTAGCTGAACTCCTGGGACCTGATGATATATAGGTCCCCTACTCCTCCACCATCTTTCTCCTTCCCCCCAGAATCTGCTATTTTTAGTAACCACAGGATTCATGTGCAGTTTTTTTCATTTTTCTATAATTGAATATAGAATTCAATTATAGAATATAATAGAATATATTATAATAAAATAGAATAGAATAGAAGCAAATATAATTGGCATACAATATTATATTAGTTTCAGGAATACAACATAGTGATTCAATTCTTATAAATTAGAAAATGATGATAATGTATCCTGTTATCAATGGTCACCATAAAAAGTTATTGCATAAAATCGTGTAGCACGAAATATTATCGACTCTGTATTTTCAGGCAGCAAAGCAACATGATAAGTTCTGCAAGTGGAAAAAAGCTGTGAGAAAAGGTGGGTGGAGGAAGAGAGGTAAGATTAGAGAAAATTTCAGAAGTCCAGATGAGGATTGGCAAGGACCTAAACTAAATGGAGAGGTAGGAATGAATGTGGGAAATCTGGGAGGTAAATTCAGTATGGCAGAGAAATGGTACAACTTAGTCATATTCACAGCTCTGTTGCTAGAACCTGGCATCTTGTGTGACAAAAGTACAAATTTGATAAATACTTATTGCTTATAAGGAGGAGAAGAGGGTTCAAGTGTCCCACCTTGATGGTTGAAATATGAAACATAGGAGTGGAGTTATGGCCAAGATAATGGGTCTAGTTACTGACCTGTTGATTTTGAGGAGTCTGTAGGTCATCTGGGTGGAGAGACCTAGTATGCAGAATGATATATGAATCCAGAACTCAGGTTGAGATTGGGATAGGAGAATATCATAAAGGAAGTTTTTCTCCTGGAAGACCATATACTCAGGACCAACACAGTTTATATTTTTTTTTGATAAGGTAATTTTTTAAAGATTTTATTTATTTATTTATTGACAAAGAGAGAGATTACAAGCAGGCAGAAAGGCAGGGGGAAGCAGGCTCCGTGCTGAGCAGAGAGCCTGATGTGGGGCTCGATCCCAGGACCCTGAGACCATGACCCGAGCTGAAGGCAGAGGCTTAACCCACTGAGCCACCCAGGCATCCCAAGGCAATTTTTAATTAAGGACTTTTTCTAAAAATATCCCAGAGAAGTTTGTATGAGAAATAAAATTTCCTTTTTAAAAGCATATACTGTTCCTAATACATTAAGAAATAAAATGTTACTTATAAGGACTGTTTTCCAAAGGAAGGGGGTGTTTCAGTCACATGGTCAGGGTTTTTTGTTTGTTTGTTTGTTTTTTGGTTTTTTTCTCCTGAATAATGCTTACGTAAGTGTTTTGTGGTCAGAGGGGAAGATAATTCCTCAGTTCAATAAGAAGAGAAGAATTTTAAGGAAACAAGAATGAGGGGATGTAAGAAGTTAGAGGGAAAGAGGAGAGAAGGAATCATTGAGAAAATAAGAGGATATAATTGGATTTCTTGAGGATATTGGTGAAAGGCCCAAGTTTTAAAGTTGCGTGTGTGTTGTGTAAAGGTTTTGGTATCTTGACTTATATGGCAGAGTGTGTATGTATAGGTTTTTGTATGTACATATTTAGGACTTAAGAGAACAGATGTAAAGGGGTTAAGATAAGAGATGGCATGACCAGCAATCTTCAAGAGGCTTTGGACACTCTCAGATCGTAGAATTGGGTCTTGTTACAGCTTAATCGTGGGGAGACCTAAGTTCACATCTGAATTATGCTTCAGTAAAGTAATCCTATTCATGAGAAAAAAAAATATTCCAGTATTTTCAGTAAAATTTATGCATATAGGAAGTTTGGAATTAGAGAATGCTACTTAAAACCACTTTAGACACTGATCTACTAAATTTACAAAAGCTATAAATTATGAGTTTTTAACATTTAAATCAATACCTGTTGGATCTCTCCTCTGAGCACTGTTGAATTCTCCTACCTTCATGGTCTTTCTGAAAAAAACAGGGTTGAAAGAATTGCATTGTTTGGGAAGAACAACGAACTCAGAATCAAGTCAAGGTTTCAAGACAGCACTAATACTTGTGGAATGCATTTATTCATACCACATAGTTTCTTAATAACTTTCATGTTAAACCATCAAATATTAGGTGCTGAGGATTCAGATATATGAATAAAATACTACCTTTGCATTGTCTATGTTCTAATGGCCTGAGTGGATCAGGAGGATTGAAAGGGAGAAATAAATAGCAAATATTAATAAACTTGAGTGCTATACTAAAACATCTAGAATACATGAGGAGTTATTTAAGATTTCAAGCCTAGAAGTGATCAGAATTTAAATTTAGGAAGATCAAATTTGATGAGTTCAGAAATGGGAATTTGGATAGCAGCAATAGTTGAGGTAATACATGATGAGAGCCTGAAGCAAAGCAGTGACAGTAAGACAGAGAGAGAGCTCCATGGAAGCAGCAGGACTAGACACTGTCAGAATGTGTGTGGGAGATGGGAGGAGTCATTTTCTGACTTGAGTGACTAGATGGATAGCAGTCACTAATGGGAATATGGAATACAAAGCTGGAACCAGCTCAAGGAAAAAAAAAAAAAAAAGAGGATGCTGAATTTTATTCTGGGCATTGCCCTTCAAGTTGCCTGTGGATCATACAGGTAAAGGTCTTCAGCAGGCAGGAGGATGTCTATGCTGGAAGTCAGAATTGAAGCTGTAAACTGTGAGTTGTCAACATGCAGTTGATACCTGAAGTCATGAGAATGCCCTCAGGTGGTTCAGACATAAAAGGTCTACTGAGAAGAGCAGTTTACCTAAGGAACATCAGCATTTAAAGATTCAACCAATGTCTATTTCCATCCTTGAACCTTATCTGCCGTCCTTGGCATCAGAAGACTTAGAAATATAGCACTCTGGGAGTTTTTAAGGTAAACTGGCTTTCTCTACATCCTTGCCCACTTCTGTACATACTTTTAGCCTGTGTCTTTATCCTTCTAGCCAAACCCTCCATCACTTTCATTTTTCAATATCTTATTGAAATTTTTCACCCACTGATGTTCCCATTCGGGTTATTTTTAGATGTACATGCTATACCTTTTAAATTCATTTATGTAATAAAGACTCAATTTTTAAGTTTTTCTTGACAGCTTGTAAGTCTCAATCTTACCTCTTTCCCTTCTGCCCTAATCTGGGCAATTTGGTGAGAAAGCCTGGGTGCTCCTTTCTTTGCCACTGGGGTGAAGTTCAAATCATGTGCAGAAACCTTGACTCAGCCCCACCCCTACACCATAATAAAAACTCAAAGGCTGTCTCCTTTTTCTGCCTCTCAAGCCATTTTCAAATCACTTGGGAGCTACCTTGATCTCTTCAGATGTATCATTATGTGAGTAAAAAAAAAATCTTTTCATCTCCTCTTGGAGTATGTGTGTGTGTATGTGTATGCATGTGTGACATAATCAGTGTCAACATCTGAACCAAACTTTGAGTCTCCATCTTTTCTTGCATAGTGGATGTAATCTTTCACTGTCATTTTAGTTGGATCTTGGTATGGAGAGGAGATAAATACAAATGCCCAATCCACCATTTTCAGTGGAGTCCTTCTTGATCCCACTGACTCTGGATCTCTGGCTTGTGCTCAGAAAAAATAATGCAAGCATATTTGTTCACTACCTGACATAGTCCTATACAGAAATTCCAGGTGGATGAGAGAAGCTGTAAATGTATAGTTATATTTTGATCAATGAGAACAAGCAGTTTTCTCAATTTGTGGGTTGTGTGGATGAGGTGAGAGAGTTCAAATAAGAATGTGAGAAAGAAACATATTCATTAATTAGCGTAATCCATAGCAATGTGTGCCACTATTGTTCTTCCAGAGATTTCTCATAGAAAGGAGTTGCAGGCTGATGAACATTACCCTGAAATACGTTCTTGCTGAGGTCCTAGAAGTGACGTACTCCCAGCCTTCATCTCCAACTTGGCATTGTACCCAACAGAAACCATCTTGTCTAGGAGGCAGAAAAATATGTAGAATTAAAACATTGAGGAAGACATGCACAGATTTAAATAAAGCACCTCAGAAGAACCCTAATGGATTTTTTTTGTTGTTGTTATTGTTTTGTTTTTATATCTCTAGGATGCCAGAATGGTAGACTGAGAGATCCCAGACCTGGCTTTTTAAACATGTCAAATTCGCATCATCTGAAAGGTAAAACTATCTACTCTCTTGAAAAACTCTTTGCTAGAAGTGCAAAGACACAGATATAGCTGTGGAATGTCTGGAAAGACTGGAAAAGCCCATTGCAGTGTTGGATAGCTCTCTCATTCACTGTAAATGGTGCAAGATTTAGCAATGCTCAGATTTAGCCCATATGTGGAGAGGACAGGAACCTTGCTCTCATAAGCACAGTGTTGCTTAAAGATGGGCAATCTTCTGGATTGCCAGTTCACATATCTTCTGGCTCCTTAGCATCCAGATTCTATACAGAGTGTACAGACCAGGGTAACATCCTGTAATAGTATCGTGTGGGCTTTATGCTGTTCTAATTCACTGCTCTCTAGCATCAGCTGCACTTAGGAAGAGCCTGGGCTCCAGGGAGCAAGTGACAGCACATGAGAATTACACACTGTTGGTAACAAATATTTTGTCAGTTCCTGTCAAGGTTTTTTGTTTGTTGTTTGTTTTTTGTTTTGATGAATTCTGCCTGGGTCCATGATATGTGGACAAGAAGACATCCATATTTTAATGTCATCCCTCCACTGCATTCAAAGTGCACTGATAATCTCAGCATTAATAAAGTGAGATGATATCAAGCAAAAACACTAAAAGAGATAATGTGATTGAGAAGGGGAGAGGGAGATGGAGAGAAAGGGAGAGAGAGTTCAAAATCCTCCTTAAGGGAGAAATAAAATAAATTTGAAACCTGTGACTTTAGGTGCAGATTGGATCAGTCTCTTAGCTTGAATGAACAGTTGGGAGAAGTTCTACATGTGGGGAAAGCATAATAGAAAACCAAAACCCAGTGGAAGTGAATTTCCATCAAATAGAGCTGTACAGGGTATCATCTCAATGCCTCTTGGAGATGAGAGATGCAGACAGAAGTAGTCTCAAAGAGGTTCATTTAGTATAGCCATTGTTTTCATAATGATGTCTATGGACTTTTAAGCTGGACAGTCTTTAGGCTTAAGGTTGGTACAGGGGAGAGCAAAAGGCAAAAAATTAGTTTAAAAAATAGGCAAGACTAAGTTGAAATACACTTGAATGCTAGATTAAAAAGTCTGCAATTTGTTTTATAGGAAATGGATTGGGGGAGGAGGTAGTTTGAAGACAAACAAAAGAGTAGTATGGTTAGGGTAGAAGTCAGGAAGATGACTGTGTTGGTCTATGTAACATTTTTGAGGGGTTGATTTGGGTTTGATAAGGAGAGAGACATGATAATGAATTCTAGATTTCTGGCCTTCACCAGTGGATGCATGATTCTACCACGAATAAAGAGGGATGATTCGATTTTTTTTTTAAAGTTGTAAATAAAAGCTACCATATATCAAAGAGTATTGGGTACCAGATAATATGTGAAGCATTTTACATACCTACTTTTATTTAATCCTTGAACTACCTTGTGAAGTGTGGTTTATTTCTAATTTTATAGGGAAAGAAACTAGAGCTTAGCAAGACTGATCAACTGTTCTGAAGCCATCTAGTTAATACATTGTGAATACAGAATTCAAACCCAGAATCAATCAAAGCAATTCTGATTTTTGTAATTTGGCCAAATCAAAGCAATTCTGACTTTTGTAATTTGGCCAAAGACTGAGTATTATGATGGCCATGTGGCAGAAATACTTGTCCTGTTCACTCATTCACTCAGGCAGCAATAATTACTGAAAACATATATGTTGGTAAGGCCTTTTGTTCAGAGTATTTCAACTAAGAAAGACAAGTTTCTTTTATTATATTTTGCCTAGAGTATCAATGCATTATGTGCTTTCCATTCTGGCCTGAGCAATTATTACAATAAATATATATTAGCTATTATCATTAGTAGTGACAGTGGTAGTTGTATTAATAGTAGACATTCAAACACTAGTATATTCATACACATGTTTAAAATTCCACATACATAGTGGAAATTACAAAATTCTGAAATGTAATCATTTAGCCCATAATTGGACTTCAAAATGAAATTTGGTACCAGCAAAGATAAATGACTTTGCTCTAGCCAGATGCCAGGTCAATGACATGCACAACTCTTAAAATTTATATAAGATTGCCTTCAGGGACATCAGAGACTTAATTCACTTCACAAGGACATCTGGCCAAGAGGGTGAGAAACAGATGAAATCTAGTCCAATCTCCCCTTACCAACCACAGTTCCTTTTTCAAATCTACAAACATCGCCTGTCCACTCATCCAAGCCATACATCAATGTGGCTGTGTCTCCCTAAGGGGAAAGAGTGTTATTTCAAACTCTCACAGAGGTGCCAAGTGGGCAAGTGGCAACCACAGCTGGTTTGGATGACCCACAGTGGACCACGGCCCGCAGTTCCTGAATGAAGTATAATCAATACTGCAGTCTACCTGAGATTAGCTTTTTGAAAGTAACATTCTAGGTAACAATAAAAATACATTTTCAAATATAATGACTTAAGAATATGATTAGAATTATTTCTAAATAATTTGTTTTTTGGAGGTTTATAAGGTTTTGGGGGCACAACGGAATGGGTAAGTCTGCACGAATATCAGTGGGCAGAGTGATGCTTTTTACTGTAGATGCCATCACATTCCTAATTATTAGCAGCAATGTCACACTGTTATGTCTGGTCTTTGTGTACCTACAAAATCTTTGCTACTGTTTTCAAACTAAAAATGAATCGGGGGTTGGAACTTCACAGTGGGGGGATTTTGAGGGTTTTATCCCATGTTCTGAATAGAAAATACTTTCATCTCATTGTAAAAACAAACAAAAAAAAGTCAGTCTGAATTCATGTTCTCATGGCAACACATTCCGAGATGAAACCTGTACCAAAACAGTGCAAAACATCTGAAGGTGCTTTACAAAGGGTCTGTGTTTGGCCACCAGTCAGTGGGAGGAAAAATATATATAGCAAACAAATTCTATGCATCCAATTGGATACCTTTGCTCCTTTTACTCATGTCTCTCTGCTGGAGTTACATATTCCTGAATTTCTCATCACTGCCCTTCGTGACCATAACACCTCTGCTCACCCACTATTCAGCATGCTTCCATTTCTTTCAAGTGCCTCTTTGAAGCTTATCAAAGCTGCTTCTTTCACAGTCTTTTTAATTTTACCCCCTTAAATAGCCTCCAAAGCTGAAGGTCCCTGACCTTACTCTTTCTGGTTACTCTAAAGTGGTGCCTGTAGATAATGGATATTCCAATGACTATTTCTAGTTTAATGATTCTCAAATTATTCACATGGCCAGGCAGTCTTATGAATTCACTAGGGACTCATGGTGAAGATGACTGAAACCCTGAGTAAATGGTGAAACTCACAAATTGGATGCTTCAGATGGATATGACCTAAATGTTCTGATCTTGAAAAGACATGCTTGTGTGGTTAATAGAGAAGTTTCACTTTGATCAGGTGTTCTGAAAACTGTAGCTGGGGGCATTTGTGACTTTGGCTTCTGGTGATGGCAGACTAGGCAAAGTAGACCATCCTCCTGCAGAGAACAATTAGAATCACTGCAAACAGAGCCTGCTTGAAGACATTGGATTGATAACAAGCTTGTGAAGAATTACCAGGAAAAGAAATCTAGGGGAAAAAATACAAACAGAGAGGTAAGACTGTCATTTGAAGCTGCATTTCCTCCTTAGTCCTCTGTTGAATTCAGAAGAGACAGAGAAAGATTGTTAGAAAAGAGGAGGCAAACTTATTCAGCAAAGGGATGGTGAACAAAGATTTTTGCCTTTGCAGGCCAGACCAATTTGTGTCGTAAGAACTCAGCTTTGTTGTGTAGCATTAGACTGGCTGTAGACAATTCTTAAATGAGTGTGCCTGTGTCTCAGTAAAACCTCATCACAAAACCAGGCCACAGGGCTGCTTGCCAACCCCTGATTACCACAGCAAAGGGCTATTTCCTAGGAAGGGTGAACTAGAAATAGAAGTTTTCATGTGGGTTGCATCTCCACCTCAACTGAAATCAATTCCTGCATTTAGACTAAGGTAATCATGGATTGCTGTGATCCTAGGCACCTGCCAGACACAAAACCATCTCTAGGGAAAGATAACACTGTGCAGAGCTTTAGTATATTTCTATAATGTTTTAAACATTCTATATTGAAATAGTTGTATATTCACGTGTAGTGTAAGAAATAATAGATTCTGTTTACAGGTCTCCCCTCAGTAACATCTTGACCATTGGAGTACAATAAATATCACACCCAGGAGAAGCAAAATTAGTAGAATCCACTCATCTTATTGATATTTTGTCCGGTTTACATGCACTCCTTGTGCGTGTGTGTATTTAGCTCACTGCAATTTTATCACGTGTGGACACATATGACCACCACTGTAATCAAGACACAGGAAAGTTCCATCACAAGTATCCCTCAGGTTAGCCTTTTGTGGGCAAAACCACCTCACTCCCTCACCCCTCCTTCATCTCTGGAAACCACTAATATGTTCTCAGTTCTACAATTTTGTCACTTCAAAAATGTTATGTCTTTGAAATAAATTTTGAGTGGAATCATACAGCACATAATTATATGAGTATGCTAGTGCTGCCATAACACTGTAGACTGAGTGACTAAAACAACAGAAATGTATTTGATCACACTTCTGGAGGCTGGAAATTCAAGACCACAGTGTGGGGAGGTTTGGTTCTTCCTGAGGCCTCTCTCATTGGCTTATAGATAGCAATTTCTCACTGTGTCCTCATCTTGTCATCGCTCTATGCCCACACACTCTTGTTCTCCCTTCCAATTCTTGTAAGGACACCAGTCATGTTGGATGAGAGCCTCACATTCATAGCCTCATTTAAATTAATCGTATCTTTAAAGACCTTATTTCCAAATACAGCTAAATGCTGAAGTAGGGAGTTGAGACTTTAATACATGAATTTTGAGGAAATAATACAGTCCATAACAGTAATCTTTTGACTTTTTTGTGTAACATAGTGACATTGAGATCCATCCAAGTCGTTTTATGCATCAGTAGTCTGTTCCTTTTTTGTTTGTTTTGATGAATAGTGTTTATTAGTATGGATGTGCTGTATTTTTCTAACCAGCTGTTGAAGGATACTATGTTGTATACTGCTTAAGACTATTACAAATAAAGTTACTATGAACACTTGTGCATGTCTTTGTGTAAGTATAAACTTTTATTTCTCTGGGATAAACACCCAATAGTGTAATTGCTGAGTTTGTGGTAAGCACATGCTTGGCTTTAAGAAACATGTTTCATTAATTTTAGTAAGAAATTGCCATATCATTTCCAGAGCAATTGTACCATTATACATTCCTACCAGCAATGTCTGAGTGATCCAGTTTCTCCATAAATGGACCAACATTTTTTTACATTCCTTAATGTTGTAATTTTGATAATCAGGCAGTAATACCTCCTTATAGTTCCTATTCGCCTTCCTCTAAAGGCTAATAATATTTAGCATCATTTCAGGTGCTTATTTCTCATTAGAGAAAAGACAGGCTCTTCAGTGAGATATCTGTTCATGTCTTTAACCCATTTCTAATTGGAATACTTGTTACTTTTGCTGTCAAATTTTTAGGGCTCTTTATATATTCTAGATATTAGTCCTCTGTTAGGGATATATCCCTAGTATTTTTTTTTTTTTTCCAATCTAATGTTCGTTTTTCTGTTCTCCTCATGGAGTCTTTCTCAGAGAAACATTTTAACAGTTGATATGGTACAATGAATCAGTTTCTCCTCTTACCAAACTTGACTTTCACTTCCAGTATAAGAACTCATCTGAAGCTTTTTCCTGTGCATTTTTCTAAAATATTTAATGTTAATGTAAAATTGCATTTTACATTCACTCTGTGATCCATTTTTAGTAAATTTTTGTATAAGGTATGAGGTGTAGGTCAAGGTGCTTTTCTTTTTTCCTATTGTGCTAGCATCATTTGTTGAAAAGATTATATTTCCTCCATTAAATTTCTTTTTCACCTTTATCAAAAATCAGTCCAAGGTGCTTGGGTGGTTCAGATCATTAAGTGTCTTCCATCAGCTTAGGTCATGATCTCAGGGTCCTGGGAACTAGCCCCATATTGAGCTCCCTGCTCAGCAGGGATTCTGCTTTTCCCTTCCTCTTTCTTTGTCCCTCCCCTCCCCACTCATGTTCTATCTCTCTCTCTCTCAAATGAATAAATAAAATATTTAAAACAAAAATCAGTCCAGGATATTTGTCACCCTTTGTGACCCAAGTATATAAGAATGAAGGTATGTAAAAAAGTAAACATTTGTCCTTCCCATTGTTATTTTGACTAATTAATTAATGCTTCACATTATTATGTAAATTCTAGTTAATTAACATGTAGTGTAATATTAGTTTCAGGAGTAGAATTTAGTGATTCACCACTTATATACAACATCACAACAAGTGCCCTCCTTAGAAATGGAAGCAAACTAGGAGTCCCTCATTAAGATAAAAAATCAATTAAAATGCAGTGGATAAATTTCTATTCTATATACAGATAGAAATTAAATGCACATTGAGTAAAAAAATAACAGAATACAGTCTATAGAATAGAGTTTTTGTAAGTTAAAACTTATGGCAAAATGCAACCTATTAAACAAAAATGCATGTTTATGTAAGGATATATTACAATGGGTCACCTGTGAGAGGAGGATACCAGGAGTGATAGAATATAGGGAAAAAATTTTTTAAAGGTAAGAGCTCTGTACAGATCACTGATTATCGTATTTTTTCTGAACTGAGGCATATGTTTAACTCAATTCTTTAAACTTAAATTTTAAAACTTCAAAAAATGTAAACATAAAATGAAAACTTGTCTCCTTGGATTCCAAGCTGAAGCTCTTCTCTTGTAATGTTAACTTGGCAAGAAAAATACTGATATTCAACTGAAGTCTTTTCCACAGGGAGATATTTGTCAAGTTTTTGCATTAGTTTCTTTGTTTAACTAGTGTAAAAGCATCTACAAGAAACCCTTCTAACCCAACAAGCTGGGTCCAGGAGGCTCAGTGCCCTGGGTACAACCACTTTCCACTCTTCCAATTGCAACTTACATAGCTTTTCACTAGAAGACAAAGGTTTCATTGAATTCCCTCCAGTGACTCTGGATGTAGAAGGAAGAATCTCAGATCTGCTGATGCTTCTACAGGTTGTGAAGCATAAACAAGTTTCCAGAAGTCTCCAGTTCATGGGAAGTGCCTTCTGATATGTACTTCTTCCTTCCCTCTAAGAATCACTATGAAAGAAATGAATGCTTTGAATTGGTATAGTAATATTTTAATTTGGACATTTGACCTCACCTTACATTCCTTCTCAAAATGAAGCTCTTGCCACAGTCATGCAAGTGTTTTTATTCTATTCTCTTTACTTAGGGAACTCTTTCCAAAAGAAATGTGCTCCCTTCCTAGCCAAACACAACTATCTCCAAACTCTGATTTAATTCTGGTCTTCATTTTAAGCTTGGTTTAAGTTTCCACTCCTCCACTAAGCATGCTTGGAAAATATAGATCATATTTTCCTTATGCCCTTCCATGATTCCAATGGTCCGTGTGTACTTTTCTAATCAAAAAATGATTTAAGAAAATAATCCCAATTATAATAACATTAAAAATAATACTTAGGAACAAATTTAATCACTGTAAACTATTAAAAGATTGATAAAAGAAATTGAGAAAGACACCAATAAATGGATAGACTGTACCCATGAATTACAGGGATATTGTTAAAATGTTCATACTATTTAGAGTTATCTACAGATACAAATGCATTCCCATCAAAATTCCAGTGACATTTTTTCACAGAAATAGAAAAAACAATCCTAAAATTCAAAATGACCCTAAATAGCTAAAGTAATCTTGAGCAAGAAGAGCACATCTGGAGGTATTACACTTCCTGATTTCAAACTATATTGTAACGCTATAGTAATCAAAACAGTGTGGTACTGGCATAGTAACAGACATATAGATCAATAGAACAGATCGATAGTACATACATATTTGGTCATCTAATTTTCAGCAAAGGTACCAAGAATACACAATGGGGATGTAATAGTCTTCTCAATAAATGGTGCTGGGAAAATTAGATATCCACATACAAAAGGAATGAACAGGACCCTTATCTCACATCAAAGAGAAAAATCAACTTGGTACCAATTAAAAAAGTTAAATGTAATACCAGAAATCATGAAGTTCCTAGAAGAAAACTTAGGGAAGAAAATCTCCTTGATATTAGTTTTGGCAATGATTTTTTTGGATCTGGCACCAAAAGTGTAGGCAACAAAAAGCAAAAATGCACAAGTGAAACTACATCAGACTAAAAAGTTTCTGCACAGAAAGGAAATAATCAACAAAATGGAAACCAGCTTATAAAATGGGAGGAAGTATTTGCAAACCATGTATCAGATAAAGGTTTAATATAAAAAATACAAAGAACTTATACAATTCAATTAAAAAAAAAAACTTAAAAATGGGCAAAGGACCTGAATAGATACTTTTTAAAGACAACATACAGCCAGCTAACAGTATGTAAAAAATGCTCTACATCACTAATCATCAGGGAAATATAAATCAAAACCATAATCCCTGTTAGAATGGCTATTGTCAAAAAGACCAAAGAACAAATGCTGGTATACATGTGGACAAATGGAATTCTTAAGCACTGCTGGTAGGAATATAAATTGGTGCAGCGATTTTGGAAAGCGGAATGGAGTATCATCACAAAATTAAAAGTTAAAAGTACTATATGAGCCAGCACTTCTGGATATATCTCCAAAGGAAGTGAAATCAGTATCTCAAAGAGGTTATCTTCACTCCTTTGCTCATCAGAGCATTATTCAGAATAACAAAGATATAGAAACAATGATGCATCTACTGACAGATAAAGGAGTAAAGAAAATGTGAAATATCTATTGAAATATTATGCACCATGAAAAGGAATCCCTACAATTTGTGACCACATGGGTGAACACTATGCTCATTGAAATAAGCCAAACAGAGAAAAAAAAATTACCATATGATTTCACTTAGATGTGGAATCCAAAAAAAAGTCAAACTCATAGTAACAAAGGGTACAATAATGGTTGTCAGGGGCCAGAGGAGGGATGGGAGAAATAGGGACCTGTTGGGCCAAACATAGTCCCAACTTTCAACTATGAGTTATGTTCTGAGTATGTAATATACAGCATGGCAACTATAGTTAATTGTGTAATCATGGTAACTGATTACAGTTAATTTTATTGTACACCTGAAATTTGCTAAGAGAGATCTTAACTGTTCACACACACAAAAAAGTAACTAACTGAGATGGATGGTAATCATTTTATAATTATACATATATTGGATTATCACATTTTACACTTTAAATATATCATAATTTTATTTATCAGTTATACCTCAATAAAGCTGCTTCTTGTGGACATCCACAATTTTCAGACCCCTCCCATTTCCACATTCTCTAGGGAAATCCTCACTCCTACCACATTCCTTCATGACTCCAGTAGGAACATGACACTCCACTTAGACAAACTCTATTAATCCACCTGACCCAGACGGGCCTAATATAGTAACCCACTAACAGTTGTTCCTGAGCCCACCTGCACTCCTGCCCTTAACACAGCAAAAATATTTGACCATTCTTTTTTTTTTTTTTTTACATATCACACTTGCACAGCAAATCCCCCCCCTTTTTTTTGCTTAAGTTAAATTAAAATTGGTTTTCTGTATTCTGAACCTCAGAGAGCCTTGACACAACACCTACAACTTGCTTATAAGATTTTGTAGGAAGACATGATACTCCGTACTAATTTGTATTGGGATTGGGCTGGGGAACAGAGAGGTCAATTGTATATTCATTATGAATGTGGTACGCAAACACTTTCTGTTGAACTCCTTCACACGGGAAGATAATCATAGGTAAGAACACCTGAAATGTGGGGAGAGGTAACATCTCTACAAAGAATAAGATTTGAAATCCCCACAGTAGGAATCAGCATTCCTACAGTCCCTGTGGACTCTGTTTTGTAAAGATTTACAATTGTGAGATATATAATTACATGTATAATGTATAATTGTATACATGTCTGAACAAGTGTACTTATAATACTTATGGAAGTAAAAAAAGAGCAAACCATACAGCCTCCTAGGTTTTAAAAAAAATCGAAAATGTTGTTACTATGTATTTTTATAGTATAGTCTATATACATAAAAGTATACACCATATATTATATAATTGAGTAGGTAATCATAATCATAAAACACACATACAACACACACACCAAGCACCATTCAGATAAAAAAATAGAGTATTTCTAGTCTTCCATATTTTCATCATTCTTCTCCACTCATATTGAAGGATTAACACTATCAAGATTAACTAGTAACTTAATTTTGTGTTTCCTGAAATTTCATAAATGGAATCATCAGATATATAATCTTTTATGTCCATTTCCTTTTTTTAACTGAGATTATGTTTATAGGATTATTAGTGCTGTAGCAAGTAGCTGTGGTTAATTTACTTTAAGATTATATAGTATCTGATTGACCATTCTATAATTGGTCACCCATTCTTTTGTTGATAGATGTCTGTCTTCCTTCCCTTTCTGTTTTCATTATTTCCTTTTTTTTTTTTCTATTACAAATGAAGTGCCTGTGAACATTTGGTATATGCGTGAAGATAATGCATGCATTTCTGCTGTTTATGTTTGTTGGAAAGATGATAGCATAGCCACTCCAGCTCTACAATAGTTAGTACTTTTCATGATGTATCTTATTCCATCCCTTTTCTTACAACCTATTCATGTTTTATAAATCTAAGGTGTGTCTCTTTTGGACAGCATACAGTTGCAAATTACTTTTTCATCCTCTATAACAATCCTTTTTGCAGAGGATGTTTATAACATTGACCTTGAATGTATTTGTTAAGGTGGTTGGATTTACCATCTTGCCATCTTGCTGTTTGTTTTCTATTGGTCTCATGTCTTTCGTGCTCCTCTCTTACAACCCCTTTTCCATGAATTTTTTTAGCATGCACCACACTTATTCTTACGTTGAATTTTATCTTATTATTTTCCTAATTGTTGTTCTAGGTAAAAATGCACATTTTAATTTATTACAATTGACTTCACTTGACAATTAATAGTAACAATCCAGGTAAATATTAGGAATTTTACCCAAGGCATCTTTTCTTACCCACATTTTGTCCCTTCACTGCCATGTGTGTTAAATCCATTAAGTTATACAACAACAATGCAATATTATAATTATTGCTTTTTATCAGCTTACATCTTTTAAGTAGAAAAATTGTAAGAAAATATGTAGCATTATAATTATTCACATATATTCTTTTTTTTCAGCTTTCTTCATTACTTCCTATAGATACAAGTCACCATCTAGGGTTATAGTGAAGGGACTAAAGGATGATTTCTTCTTTTTTGGAGGGTAGGGTGGGGTACAGTTCTTCTAGCAATAATTATTTCCATTTTTTAAATTTGTCTTTATTTTGTCTTCATTATTGAAGTACAGTTTTTTCTTTCAAAATTTTGAATAACTTTTTACATGATCTTATGAACTCCATTGTCTGTGATTAAAAGTCAGCCATTAATCATCTGTTTTTCTATCTGGTAAGTCATTTTTCTCTTGCTGCCTTCAAAATGATCTCATCTTTGGTTTTCAACAGTTTAATCTGTCTAGATATAAATATTTTTTAAATTTTATTCTGCTTGGAGTTCATTGAGGTTCTTAGCCTTATGGACAAATATTTATCATAAATTTGAAAACTTTTTATTTGTTTTTAAAGATTTATTTGTCTCTTTTCCTCCCTCCTATCTTCCTAGGTAGGACTTCCATTTCCCATATGTTGGCATGCTAGATTTTGTCCCACCTGTCTTTAGGGATCTGTCCAGACTTCAATCTTTTTCCTATGAATTTGTCAGATTAGGTGATTTCTGTTAAGTCTATCTTAAAATTCACTGATTCTCTTGACATTTCCAATCTACTGGTGAGCTCCTCTAGTACATTTTTCATCTCAGTAATTATATTCCAACCTTCTAAGTTGGGTTTCTAGAAGTTATCTCTTTTTGAGATTTTCTATTTGCTGATTTAGTGTGATTACACTTTATTTTAAAAGTGGTTTATTTTGCCTCATTAATATATTTTTATCTTCATTATTTGTAAGAGCCAACATCTGAGAACACTCAGATATATTTCCTACCAACTCTTGTTTTTTTCCTAAGCATGAGTCAGGTTTATATCTTTGAATATCTTACAATATTTTCTTAAATATTAGGCATTTGAGATAACATATTGTAACAATTCTGGGTTCTTCCCCTGCCTGAGGGTGTTTGTTGTTTTGATTGTATAGTAACTCGCCTGGATAGAATTTGTGATGTCTGTCTACCTCACAATGTGTGGCTCCTAATGTATTTGCTCATTTTTAAAAATTTCCTGTCTTCATGTTTAAGCCTGGCTTTCTAATCATTGTCCCTGTGGCCTCATACCTTAATGCTCAAAATTTGGTCAGCTTAGTTGTTTGCTCCCAAAAGACCAGTATCTGGCCCTCCCGTCCACTTGCTGCTTGGATTGTCACTTCGATAGTGCTTTGATTCAAATGTACCCCATTTGGTAGTGACAATGACGTTCATTGTTACATAGCCTGCACTGCCCTGGCTGAAAAACCATCCTGATTGAGCCTTGAAGGCAACCCTATAAAAGAGTAACACAGACTCGTATTATTTGTATCCAACTTCAGTAGTTTTTAATAAACATTAGTTTGCTGTATACTTTTTGGTTAAATTTCAGAGTACTATAATGGTTGTTTTGGACCACTTTTTCCAGATTTTAGCTGCATTCTGGGGAAGTGACTTTTCAGGCTTCTCACTCCATCATGCCAGAAGTCAGAGTTCTTCCAAGCTTTTTCAATCATCCTTTCAATGATGGTGTGTCCGGATTAGCCCATTACCACCTCTATACCTCTTTTTCCCTTTTAGTATGGTTCTTTCTTTGTCCTTATGTCATGCATGTGTCTACCATGTCAAACATGTTTTGTTACCTAGTCTGAGAATCTATGCTTTTGATTGGATATTTTAATAACTTTTTAAATTTTTTTCAGTGTTCCAAAATTCATTGCTTATGCACACACCCAGTGCTCCATATTTTAATGATTTTTAATTAATGTTATAATATTTACATTTCCTTCTATAATTTTCCTATTCCCTTCAATTTTTTATATGTTTCTCTCCCTTTAATTTGTTGAGGTTTTAGTTCTTTTTCCACCTTTTCTTTTCATTGGTTTGAAAATTTTAAATTCATGTTACATTTCCTTAATAGTTACTTTGAAAATTTTAACATACATAACTAAAAAAAATCAAATCAGTATACTTATTTTCCTCTTAAATGATACAAGAACCTTAGGCAGTTTTAGCTTCAAACACTGCCTTCCATTTTTTATTTTGTGTTATTTTTGGTTACCTATTAATTAGACTTTAAGAATATGTATTTTTGTGACCCTGTAAGTCAGACATTAAAAACAGTCTTTGATATTGTCAGTGATTGCTAACATTTAACCCATGTTTTTCTTTGCTCGCCATTATTGATACATCACAGGATAAGTTTAGAATTATTTTCCTTTATTCTGAAATCCTGTCAATGAAGTTCTCTGGACTAAAAACCCATTTCTTTTCTCTGACACATCTTTATTTTGTCCTCTTAAAGCAACTTTAGATTCTTTCAACACTTTTACGGTATTACTGACTTAATGTTTGAGTTCTATTTTTGAAGGTGAGAAAGCAGATTTCTTGTTTCTCTTTAGACAATCTTTTCACTAGCTGCTGGCATTTTTTTTCTCTTTTTCCTTCGTTGTCCACAGTTTCACCCTTATGTGTCTAGGTGTGGATTTCTTCTTCATCATGGTTGAGATTTCTTATGCTTAATATGAAATTTTGTGGTTTCAATTTCTAAACAATCTTTGCTCCCTCTTTATATATTGACTGTCCCATTCTCACCACAATTTGCTGATCAAATACAGCTTATTCTAATTCCATCAGTTTTTTTTTTCTTTTTAAAGATTTTAATTTATTTACTTGAGAGACAGGAAGAGAGAACAAAGCCAGAGAGTACAAGCAGGGGAGCAGCAGAGGGAGAGGGAGAAGCAGGTCCCCCACTGAACAGGAAGGTGGTCGTGGGGCTCCATCCCAGGACCCTGGAATCATGCATTACCTGAGCAGAAGGCAGACACTTAACCAACTAAACCACGTAGATGCTCCTCCAATTTCATCAGTTTTATATACATTCATTTGTGTATGTGTCTACATAATTTCATGTGTAGCTTCCATAAGCACCATCACAGTTAAGATCCTTGCATGTACTATCATAAGACCTCTTTGATACTCTTTTGGAGCCTCATTTGCCCCTCCACCCCTCTCCATAACCCCTAAATAATTTTTGGATGTTGATCCAGCCTTGCATATCTGGCATAAATCCCACTTGGCCTTGGTGTATTTTTTTAATACATTGTTGAACTTGATTTGCTAATATTTTTTGAGGATTTGTACATCTGTGGTCATTAGAAATATTCATGTACAGTTTTCTTTCTTTATGCTGTTTTGGTTTTTATATAAGAAAACTTCTGCCCTCATAAAATCAGTTTCATCTTCTTTAGTTTCCTGGAAGAAATTGTATAGAATGGCATTAATTATTATTTAAATGTTTGGTAAAATTATTCTCCAATGAAACTGGGCCTGGAAACATAATTTTGGGTAGATTTTAATTATAAATTCAGTTTCTTTAATAGTTATAGAATACTGGGTTATTGATTTCATTTGGCTGACTTCTGGTACTTAGTGGTTTTTGAAGAATTAATCCGTTTGTTCTAAGTTGTCGAATTTGGAAGTATAAACTAGTTTGTGTATTCATCACTTACTATCATTTCAGTGATTTCAAGATCTGTTGTGACATCATCTGTTTTATTCATGAAGCTGTATCTTTACTCTCTTTATTTTTGTCAGTCTTACTAAAGGTTTTGATTTTTATTGTTTTTGTGGAACCAGTTTTTGTTTCCTTAGTTGTCTGTATTGTTTTCTTATTTTCAGTTTCATTGAATTCTGCTCTATGCTATCTCCTTCCTACTGCTTATTTTTGGTTTATTTTGTCCTTTTTTTTCTACTTTCTTGATACAAAAACCTAGATTATTGGGCTAAGTTCTTTATAATTATTCAATGTTGTAAGTTTCCCTTGGATCTCTGATTTAGCTACATCCCACAAATTTTGTTTATTTCCATTGTATTTATTATATTTATTCCCTTCAATAATTTCTTTTTCATCCATGGATTGCTTGAAGTATCTTGTTTAATTTCCAAGTGTTTAGAGATTTTCCTGTTATATTTCTGTTATTGATTTCTAGTTTGATTCCATTATAGTGAAAAGATGTACTATACATGACTTTAAATTTTTGAAATTTAGGACTTGTTTTATTACTCAGGATATGGTGTGTATTGCTGAATATTCCATAAACACTTGAACAGAACATATATTTGGTGTTGGTTGAAATGTTCTGTATATGTTCATTAGATCTTTTAGTTGATGGTTTTAGTTCTTCTGTATTCTTGCTAATGCCCTAGTACTTCTATAAATTACTGATAGTGGGTCATTGAGATCTCAAACTATAACTGTGGAATACTCCTTTCAGCTCTATTAGATTTTGTGGTGTGTATTTTGAAGCTCTGTTATTTTTGCATACACATGTAGGATTATCATATCTTATTGGTAGATTGATGCTTTTGTCATTTTATAATATCCTTCTTTGTCATTAGTATTTTCTTTGCTATGAAACCTAATTTCAATAGTAATAAAAATGCTTAAAAGTATTCAAGCTGGGGCACCTGGGAGGGCTCCATCAGTTGAGTGTCAGCTCTTGGTTTTGGCTCAGGTTGTGGGAATGAGCTCTGAGTCAGGCTCTGTGCTCACCAAAAGAGGGTAGGGTCTGCTTTGGATTCTTTCTCTCTGCCCCCTCCCAACTTGTGTTCTCTCTCTTTCAAATAAATAATCTTTAAAAAAAGAGTTCAAGCTGAAAGGAAAAAATGCAAATTAGTAGTAGCATGACAACATATGAAAATCTAAAAGAGTAAATGTAAGCCAGATTTAGATTATTCTAATACAATAATACTGTGGTATGTTAACCACTTAACTTTAATATAAATATAATAAAGAGGAAGTATTTAAAATAGCTATAAATATGTTAATTTGTTAATAGGTAGATTTAAAAATGTTGTAAATCATGACACCAAAGCATAAAATGCTAACGTGGGAAGGAAAGTAAAAGGGTAAAATTTTTGTATGTGATCCAAGGCAAGTTGTTATCAGCTTAAAATAAAATATCAACAAAATGTTTTAAGTTAAGCTCAGGGTAACCACAAAACTAAAACCTATGGTGGATAAACATAAGAGAAAAAGGAGGGAATTAAAGTATACTACTTTGAGTAATCATCAGTTCACAGTGGAATATAGCAAGAAAGAAGGATTTAAAAAAAAAGAAGAAGAACTACAAAATAGCCAGAAAACAACAAAATGACAATTACAAGTACTTACCTATTATTAATTACTTTAAATATAAATGGATTAAATTCTCCCCCAGAAAGGCACAGAATGGCTAAATGTATTTTATATATATATATATATCACATATATATGATACAACTCTATGAAGCCTAAAGAGTCTATCAAAATCTATTTTATCTATAGATCCAATTCAATCCCTATAAAAATTCCAATTTCACTTTTCACACAAATGAAAAAAATCCTAAATAATTCACCAAAAAACTGTTAGAATAAATAAATTTAGGTAAGTTTTGGGAATCAATGTACAAAATTAGTTCTGTTTCATAGGCATCTGGATGGTTCAGTTGGAAGAGCATGTGACTTTTGATCTTGGGATCATGACTTCAAGCCCCCTTGGGGGGCTAGAGCTTACTTTCAAAAAATAATAAATAAATAAATAAATAAGTTGTGTTTCTATACACTAACAATGAACTATCTGAAAAAAGAGAAAGAAAGCAATCACATTTACAATAATATCAAAATCAATAATTAGAAAAAATGTAACCAAGGAAATGAAAGATCTATATACCAAAAACTGTAAGATGAAAGAAATTGAAGATACAAATAAATAGACATTTATCTAATGTTTATGGATCAGGAGAGTTAACGTTGTTAAAATGTCCATACTACCACAGGCATCTATAGATTCAGTGCAATCTCTATAAATATTCCAATGGCATTTTCCACAGAAATACAAAGATAATCCTAAAACTCGTATGGGATCACAAAAGACCCCCAAAGCCAAAGTAATCTTGAAAACAAAGATGGGGGAATCATACTTCCTGATTTTTGAATTATACTATAATGCTAGAGTAATTAAAGATTATAATACTAACATTAAAAGCCGGCACATAAACCAATGAAACAGAGTTGAGGGGCCAGAAATAAACCTCTTTATATAAGGTCAACTAATATTTCACAAAGGAGGCAAGAATACTCAGTAGAGAGATGTTAGTTCTCTCAGTAGAGAGAAGATAGTTTCTTCAATAAATGATGCTGGGAAAATTTGATAGCTGCATGTATAAAACTATAATTGGACCATCTTACACTCCTCACAAAAATCAACTTGAAATGGAATAGACTTAAATTTAAGACCTAAAATTAAACTCCTAGAAAATAAATCATCAACCCTTGACTTGGGTTCTGCAATACTTTTTTTGGATATGACACCTAAAGCACAAACAATGAAAGCAAAAGTTAACAAGTGGACTATATCAAATGGAAAAGCTTCTGCGCAACAAAAAGAAAATCAACAAAGTGAAAAGGCAACCTATAGAATGGGAGAAAGTATTTGCAAATCATATATCTAATAAGGGATTAATATCCCCAATATATAAAGAATACCTATAGTACAAAAACAAAGAACAAAACAGTTTAATTTGAAAATGAGCAAAAGATTTGAACAGACAGTCTTCAAAGAAAACATGCAAATGGCCAAAAAGTAAATGAAAATGTTCTGCACATCACTAGTCATCAAGGAAATGCAAATCAAAACCAAAATGAGGTACAATTTCCCACGCTATCCAAAAGTAGACCATTCCTATGAAATGTTTCATAAGCCAAAAAGGCATAAAGCAAATAAGAAATTATTTTGGGGAAGCAAAAATGCTCTTTGGATTTCCTTCAGATAGTGAAAACAGGTATTACTGTAGATCTTTTGTAAAAGTGAAGTGGCATAAAGCCAATTTTTGGATAGTAGAGAAAACTGGTATCACCACACAACTGTTAGAATAGTTATAGACAAGACATAACAAATGCTGGCAAGGATATGGAGAAAAGGAAACCCTGATGCAGTGTTAGTGGGAATGTCAATTGGCACAGCTGCTATGTAAGAGTATAGAGATGCCTTAAATTAAAATTTCTTACAGACAGAAAACCTATTGCTTTTTTTCTCTGTTATATTCTCCCTACTTAACATGGAGTCTTTAGTTATAAAAGTGTTAAATAAATGCATGTGTAAATATCTTTTCTTCTTATTCATCTATAAGCCTACTGAAGTATGATACTTGTTATTTATCTGTAATGTCAGGGATATAGGAGATTCTCTGTATTGAATGAGTTAATTATTTTAAAATGCTGAGTTTTTGCTTGATCAGTATATTAATAATTGCTATTCTTGACTGTTGTGTAAGACCATATCAAAAATTTACATGGAAAAAAAAAAGAGTAAACTTAGATTGTAAAAGTCTTGATACAAACTGGTTCTATTTAGACTTATCAACTGACCCATATTAAATCATGTGATCCTTCCCCCAGCTGTAATTTTGGGAAGTATCTTCTAAACTCTTCTGTTTTTGTTCCTTACCTTTGGATTTCTTGGCCTTTGCTGTCTCTCTCATTTCCTTTCTAGTTAATTCATAAAGTGGGGTATCAGGGACAGCTGGAACCTTGCCTAACTAATCAGGTGCTCTAGTATCACAGTCATTCTCTTCATGACTGAGCCAATTATATTTATTATCTTCACACAAAAGCAACTTCAGTGCCAATTTTGGTCTTTTGGGCTACTTCAGGTGATCAAAGCTTTCTTCCTTAGGGTAGGAAACTTTTATTTAAATAAAATCAACAGGAATGTGATAGAAAAAGGACTCAGACATTCATCAGTTGGCACATGATCTTCACATTCCTCAGGTGGAATCTACTGGTTGTAGGATCATAATACCTAAAAAAAGAAAGATTCCAAGGTGCAAGGAAAGATAAATGAGAGTTGACAGTTCATACACAGTAGTAGACAGTTACACAATGTTACTTGACATTTTAAGTAGTTTAAAAGTCAGTTTCTCCTTCATAGGAGACAGAATGTTCCAGTATGTTTCTGTGAGTCAAGTGCTGTTTGAAGTATTCATCTATGGAGAGGAACAGATTCTTATTAAAAAAAAAAAAATACTGTAGACATTCACTCTTCATCATTCAGTAGAATCTAATGTAATTCATCAGAAAACTGAGTCTGGCCCATGTGATCTTGCCAGTGTAAGTCCCTCCCCATTCCCTGCCCAAATGTTCACATGGAAATTCTTGCATTTACTGAATGACTATCTACTTTCATTCTGTCAGTTCAGATGATACCTTCGCTGTGAAATCTTACTTGTCCTGTCCTGAACTGTTAAGGGCATCCCTTAATCATATGCTATAGCAATCTTCTTAGATATTCATCTCTCCCATAGACTCTGGGACCACAGCTGAATTTCCACTGTGTCTTCAGAACCTATTATTGTGAAAAAGCTTCATTTACTGAATAATATTTAAAATAATTTTAAGTACATGCTGAGTTTAATATCTCAGATGTTGGTCATTGTTTTATCATGCCAAGAGACAATTTTTCCTCACAAAACAAATTCTGAATACATAAGGACCATAACTTGAATATGTATTCATCTATTAGATTACATCCTCTTAAGAGTCTGATACTATGTTTGAATTTTCTAATGCTGGCACTGATAGAAGGGCCTGATGCAGAAGAGGTATTCAATAAATATTGGTTGAAAATATGGATAGGATTATAGAATTAAACTAGGTACTATTGGTCAAAATTGAGTCAGTACGTTTGACTCCCACAAGTCATACTGTATTTGTAAAGCAGAAAAAGGTAAAATTACATCTGGTTTAGATATCCCCAGACAAAAATTTGCTGAGCCAGGTTAATACTATGAATAGAAGGGGTAGGGGTGGTAAATCAGTGTTTTAAGGTGAACTGAAGCCACTGAAATAAGTTTTAAAGTTTTAACTTAAAGTTAAGCTGTTCTTGCGAATAATGTTTCCCTTAATTCCTAAGAGATTGAATACTTGCTAAATATCCTTTTACTACTTTCCCTCTATTCTGAATGCTTGCAACAGAAGTTGTTAGATTGGTTTTAGGTTTTCAATGTGTTACTATTCTTAGCCATCCTAGTACTCAACTCAGTATCAGGGAAACCAGGGCAGGAAATAATAAATTGAGGTTAGTTTTTTTGAGCAGTGGTTTCAGAGAAGTGGTAGCTTTCCTCAAGATTCCTAGGGAAGACTCCTTCAATATAATCCTGTCATATAAGCTAATTTCTATTCCTCATATAAAGTTTTATTCTTAAGCCCTTGCTAATAAGGGTTCATAACATCAAATGGACTTAGATGTTTTCATCATAAATGACAATAATTTAAGATCAAGGGTAGCTATGTTAGAAAGGAAAAGGAAAACAGAATCCTCGGTTGAGAGCATCTACTTGCAGACAACCAGAAACTGCAGATCCAGGAGAATCATACTCATGAATGCCTTGGTACATGGAAGGACCAAGAACTAGAAACCGGAAAAGAAAACATGATGGAAAAGTAGGTAAATAAAGATGCTTCATGAAATTCCGGGTACATTGTTTGAATTTATTTTGTATTTTAAAACAAGAATGAAAAAAACATGTGCCACAAAAATATAGCATTGCATTCCCTCCTTTAAATTTCTAAATGTCAAACTTTGGAAAGTCCTGAAAAAAAAAAAAATAGCACAATGTCACACTGGTTCTGCATCCTGGGTTCCCAAAGGCATCAATTTCACATAACTGAACAGAAAGTAGGCAATTCTACAATATGGGTATCTATCTTTGGGCTTCCTTTTATGTTTTATTTTATTGCATAGATAACCAGTGGGTGATATAGAATCATAAGCCTAATATGAAAAGATGGTTAGCCTTTTAAGTATTTCTCATCATTCTGAGGTTAGAATTTTTCTTTAGTTAAGTCTCAGATCCAGGTTTCTCCTATTTTTTTCATAGGGATTATTATAGAACAATGAGAGTTTTAAACATCCCTGAAGGAGAGGTATTCAGATTAGTTGTACTATAGGATTCTACTGCCCTACTGTTCAAAGAATCACCTTTTATTCCTTGGTTTTCTAAGTTATTATACTATTCTGCCTGATTGCTGAAATATTTTGTGGAAAATGCTTTTGGGAAAAAAGTACATCAAATAATTAAAAATTAAAATGCCATAAATCTTCATAAAATATAATAAAACCAAAGCTATCAACAACTTGACAAGTGAAAAACCAAGGAATGTCGTTATATCTTAAATATTAGGAACAAAAGTTGTTACAGATAAGATCAGGCAATGTGAGATGTCTCTGGATAAAACAAACACAAGATGTCTAGTGATTTAATAGATGAGATTACGTGTTTGGAAAACAGTAGTGTAGACCTAAAAAAGGGAAATACACTATGCTCGTGGATGAGAAGACTCAAGTAAAGATAGAGTTGCTCCCAAAATTAACCCAAGATTTGATTTAATTCCAATAGAAAAGCCAATAGATGACTAACAGAACTTTACAATTTGAATTTAAAATTAGGTATACAAAATACAAAGTCCCCCCAACCCTCAAAAAGCAAACTACAAAGCAAAATAACAAGATGAGGAACAAGACAAAGAATAACAGGATAGACTCATTTTAAAAGCTATTGATTAAAACTGTGATTTTTACCTAGTGACAAACAAATAGATTAATGGAACAGAGAAAAAGTCCAGGAAGGGACTAATACAATATAGAAACTTAGTGTCTGTCAACTCTAGCATTGTAGGTTAAGTGGAGAAAAGGCTCAAAGAATAGTATTATCTCCACCAGTTATATATGTGGGGAAAAATTGCAATTCCTACCTTTCACACAATTTGGGGGGGGGGTAACTTGGTTAAATATGCAGGGCAACTATAAAACATTTAGAAAAAGTATGAATTATAAGAGTTATGAAGCAGTCCTTAAACAAAGTGGAAACATACTCAATAAATGTGAACATATTAAAATGTATGACCCCATTTCTGAAAAACTACCATAATTAAAATGAGAAGATATGTTATGTACTGGGAAAAAAAAATGTTTGTGCCATGTTCAACTAAAATAGTATTCTTATCTAAAATAGTTAGAATCTTTCTGTATGAAGGTGCCTGAGTGGCTCAGTTGGTTAAGTGTCTGCCTTCAGCTCTGGTCATAATCTCAGGGTCCTAGGATCAAGTCCCACATCGGGCTCCTTGCTCAGTGAAGAGCCTGCTTCTCCCTCTGCCTGTCTTTCACCTTGCTTGTTCTCTCTCTCTCTCTGACAAATAAATAAATAAAAAACGTTTAAAAAATGAAGAATCTCTGTATGAAAGAGATAAGAAATCCAGTGGGGGAAAAAATGGACTTAAATGACTGAAGCAGCCACTTTATTGAACAAGAAACTCAAATGAACTGCCAGAATTGTCCAAAAGTATTGAAACCAAGAATTTAACTTAACAGTCACATTTGCTTCAGAGTCCCTAAAGACACCTTGTAGAAGCAGATGAAAATTTTCTGTTGAAAACCCCACATTATCCCAGGCCTCAAAGAATTCTCATGCATATAGTTGGCTGCTTATGGGGTGGATGTGGGGGGGGATCACAGAATGCACAGAAAAACAAAGCTCAGAAGATAGTCATCAGAAACAAGACACATCATGATCAGAGCCTAAAAGTTATAGAGATTGAATTACTCAATTGAAAAATAAAAGGTTTATCTTTTTCAAGAAATTCACTGAGGCCTGAAAATATGAATGAGAAGCACAGACATATTATAGGTGTTTAAGTACTTCTAGAACTAATGAAATAAAATAATTGAAATAACTCATTGATAGTACAGAAAGGATATAATCTGAGATTAAAAGTATAAGGGGGAATAAAAAGCAAAAAAATAGCAAATATGGACATATATAAATAAATATTGAGTGATCAAAATAATTAAAAAGTATTGCTCAAAAGAAGGGAAAGGAAATGGATTTACTTTAGGACATTAGTTATGTGTGTTAAGATATGAGGCCTACCCATTAAAATAGAAAGAGTATATGTATATATAATTTATAAAACATTAAAGGTAAAACACAATAAGAAAAAATAGGAAATCATTCTAAAGGCAAGAAAGAATTAAAAGAAAACATTTTTTTTTTAAGAGAGCTATTGACAGAATGTAGGAAATGTCTAGGAAAACCTATGAAGTATTGGAATTTTTGCAAAGCACAGCAGTAAAGTGAAAACATTAGATGTTTTGTCAGAAATAATCTAGGGCTAAAAGTAAGATGAAATTGCACACAGGTCATTGTGATCACTCTTTCTCAAGTTGATGTTTTTGCAATAATAAAGGACACCTGTAAACAAGATCAAATCAATAGGGGAACATGTGCACTAACTAATAGAGATGTTAGAATACAGCTGGGAAGAGTACTTATTAATTTTTATTGGGAAAGGGTGATGCACAAGAACAGATATGGGTTGGAAATAAGATGGATGTTACTCAGGCTTCAAGTTCAGAACTGGGGTCCACTATTATATCTTCCACTAGTAAGGCTGTAGACAACATAAATAAACAAAATATTTTTTTAATCTTCTTTGGTTTAGAGGTGGAACTTGAAACCACCACTTCCAATAAGGCACCTCAGAGGAACCCCGTCTTGGTTTGGGGGAAAATAGGACAGCTTCTTTTACTCTGACAGAACGGAGGTCTAAGGCGGCCTGAAGGAATGAAGATGAGTGGGAGGAGGGGTGAAGATTCTTTCTCCATTCTCCAACTCACTGTATTTCAGTCAAATTTTTCTTTTAATTTTCTTTTCTTTCCAGTGTGAGTTGGAACAGAGTAATTCTCAGAACCAAGAAATCTGAAAACTCTTTGAGTGACTCTTACATATCAGATGAATGAGAAAAACCCACACTGAAATGGGTTAAAAAGGCTGAGACACCATCTTACCATAAACCCAACCCCCAGAGCAGTGACACAATTGGAAAGGAACTCACTACTCTCAGCCAGTTTGAGGAAATAAGGGTTTGGACTTAATGTCTAGTGCCCCAACATTTAAGACTTCTACCTGAGATATGGGACCCCAGAACATCTAACTCTGAAAGCCACTAGGACTGGTGTCCATGAGACAAGGCTATAGCAACCAAAGAAACAGTTCCTAATGTATTCACAAGGTCTCACCATTGCTATCTTCCTAGGGATCAGTGCAGAGGCAGCAGACTGAAATGCCTAGTCTTCCTGTGAAAAAGGCTTATCCACACATCTTAAAAGCTGTAGCCTGAGGGGCAGACTTCTAAATTAACTCATATTGAGGGGCCAATTGTAATTATCTCCAGAAACCAGTGAGACCAGCAGAAGCAATCTTCGTACTCTTCCTCTGATCTACCCAGATCACCAGGAATCTCTGTGAAAGGATCTTGTGCCCAACTTGTGACTGTCACCCAGAAGACACATCTTTTGATAGCCTGACTCTGGTGTCCAGCAGGGCATGTGTTCACAGGTTGAATGGAATTACAGCAAACAAATACGTTCTTAAGGAGCTATCCCCATAAAGCTCAGAACAGAAGGGAAAGACATAAATATCATTCTCCAAGTCTTTTCCTGAAAGAGGTATATTTACATACTTTAAAATCTGCTGCCCAAGGGTCCAGCTTCCAATCTGCCTGCATCTAGATATGGACTGAGATCCTCCCTTTTGGGACAGTGACACATCTTGCCACACCCTCAACTACTGGAAGCCAGTAAGAACAAAGAAGGCTGCTTGGACAATCACAAAGGTTTGAGAAAACAACCAAGGGGGAGAGCAAGGTTGAATGCTAAGCCTCCTCTCCTCCACAAGACCACTCCTTCAAGACTTGGAGAGGTCTGTTTATTTATGCATAAAATCAAAACAGAGTCAAGGAAAATGGAGAAACAGAGAAATATGTTCCAAATAAAAGAATAAAATAAAATCTCAGAAAAAGACCTTAAGGATATAATAATAAAGATTTCAAAATAATGGTCATAAAGAAACTCAACAAGGTCAGGAGAACAATACATTAACAAAGCAAGAGTTTCCACAGATAGAAAACATAAGAAAAGAACAAATAGAAAACAGAGATTAAGAAAATGACTGAAAAATTCAACAGAAGCTTTCAAGATCAGTCTAGATAAAGTGAAAAAAAAAGGATCAGTGAATTCCAAGGCATGACAATGGAATTCATCCATAACAGAATGCAGAGTGAAAAAGAGTGAAGATAGCTACGGGACCTCTAGGAAAACATCGAGCGAACTAACACTCATGTTGTATGGTCCCAGAAGGAGAAGAGAGAGAGAAAAGAACAGAAAGCTTACTTAAGTAATAGCTGAAAACTTCCCTAACTGGGAGAATGAAACAGACATCAGGATCCAGGAACCCACAGAGTTTCAAAAAAGATGGATCCAAAGAAACTCACACCAAGATCCATTATAATTAAAAATTCAAATTAAAGGAGATAATCTTAAAAGCAGCTAGAGAAAAACAACTTGTTACTCACAAGGAAACTTCAAAAGACTATCAGATTTTTCAGGGGAAAAAAAGCAAGAACAAACAAACAAACAAACAAAAAAACCTTTTGTAAGCCAGAAAATATTGGCATGATATATTCAAAGTGTAGGAGCTTCGGAAGATGGCAGAATAGAAGGGCTCTGAGCTCACCCAGTCCCACGTTTTCAAGTAAATATCATCCATATCCAAGTAAATGAATCAGAGAGTGATCTGAAGGCTGGCAGAATAAATTCTAAAACTAAATACAGAGAAGAAGTGGCATCTGAAAGTTTAGAAAGGTCAGAAAGAGAGAAACTGACCACAGGTGATGGACAGGAAGCTGTGGGCACAGAGAGCACAGAGAAATAGGCCCTCAGACCAGAGAGCTCACACAGGGAAGACAAATCCTCATCAGGATTTGCCTTGGAAACTGGAGGGCTGAATTCAGTGAGTTTATAAAACAGGTCTAACTTGGAGTCTGGAGCCTTACAAATCAGCAGGCTCAACACTGGAAAACATTGATAGCTGGGTCACTGCCCTAAAAGAGACAGTAGACTGTACAGAGAGGCAACATAAAAATGGCAGTTTACACAATGCCAGAGCAACAGGAGATAGATATGTTCATACTGATTTCAGACCTTACTGGAGGACTTCTCTAAAAAGGAGGGAGCTGGCAGACACCATTCTTTTTCCACCCAGCATAAACAAAGAGGCTGGATGCAGTACAGAGATACTTCTTATCTAATGCACTAACAGTGCTCAGTGCCAATGAGTTCTGTGCACTTCCCCACTCCAAGCCACCTAGTCTTTGCCCTGGCCTCAAGGAAAATTTTGTTAAAGCCACACACAGACCCTGCCTAGCCACTGAGTGCACAGCTACCATCACACCACATCCAGGCATGATGTCATTCTCAGTAACTATGAAAAGCCACTGTTGCACCATGCATTCCACATCCTAGCCAACCTGAGTGCAGCCCCCAGCCACCATGGAACTTCAGGGGATCCAGCATAGGACTAGTGGCTCAGCAAACACTTTGCTAACACTGCCACTCTCCTCCCAATTTCCCCAGCAGGCATGCCCCCTTAAAGCTGGCCTGCCTGGGCCCCACTAACACCACAGAGACCACGTATAGCCCATAACACACAGAGAGTCAGAGCAGTACTAAAAGGTAAAATGACTGAGACATAACAGCAGGGTACAAACAGCATACATGGGATACTCTCCTGAAGTGCCAGGTTCTGGAGAACAGGGGACTCTGAACTGCGGGGCACTCTAGGAACTCTTCTTCCTAAAGTCACTACTTTCAAGAGTACAAGACACCACTGACTTTCTTAATACACAGAAATGGACAAAGAGAGGCAGACAAAAGGAGAAGACAGAGAAATTTGTCCCAAATGAAAGACTAGCACAAGACCACTCCAGAGATTAAAGCAAAACTGGTGTAAGTAACAGGCCTGGTAGAGAATTTAAAGCAATGATCATGAGGATACTCACTGGAGTTGAGAAAAGAGTGGAAGACATGAATGAGACCCTTAACACAGAGATAAAGAATAACACATCAGAGATAAAAGACCAATAAATGAAATGAGAAACATGCTGGATGAAAAAAGCAGGATGGAAGAAGCAGATGAATGAATTAGTGACCTAGAAGACAGAATAATGGAAAGTATTCAAACTGAACAAAAGAGAGAAAATGAATTATGCAAAAGGTGAATAGATTTAGGAAACTCTGTGACTCCATCAAACATAATAACATTTGTATTATAAGAGTCCCAAATGAAGATGAGAGAGAAAAGGGAGCAGAAAATTTATTTGAAGAAATTATAGCTGAAAACTTCCCTAATATAGGGAAGGAAACAGACATCCAGATCCAGGAGGGACACAGAACTCCCATTAAAATCAACAAAAGCAGATTCACACCAAGGTATAGTGCAAATAAACTGGGAAAATGTAGTGATAAAGAAACTGTTTAAAGGTAGCAAGACAAAATGGGACAATAACTTGCAAGGGAAAACCCATAAGGCTAGTAGGAGATTTTTCAACAGAAACTTTGAAAGAAAGAAGAGAGTTACATGATCTATTCAAAGTGCTGAATGGGAAAATTCTGCAGCCAAGAACACTCTCTCCAGCAAGGCTATCATTCAGAATATAAGGGAACATAAAAAGTTTGCCCAAACAAACCAAATCTAAAGGCATTCATGACCACTAAACCAGCTCTGCAAGAAAGATTAAGGTGCACTCTTTGAGGGAAAAGGAGACATTGAAAATGACAGTATAAGGTAAGAAACACAAAGACAGTAAAAATCAATATTTCTGTAAAAAAATCATTCAGGGAACTTACAAAGTATATAAAATATAATGACATATAAGTAAATGTGGGGAGGAAAGGAGTAAAAAAAAAGTTCAAACTTGAATGACCATCAACTTAATATAGACTGCTATCTACAGAGGCCAGTTATATGCAAATGTCATGGTAACTATATATTAAAACCCACTAATAAACATGTAAAGGATAAAGAGAAAGAAATCCAAATATATCACTAAAAAAAAAATCTGTAAAAAAAAAACTTAAAAAAAATCTCTGAAAAGAGAGAAAGGTAAGAAAGAATCAGAGAAAATCTTCAGAAACAAATAATAACAAATATAATATTTGTTATTTGCTATTAATTTATTAATTTATTATTTATTATTGACAAATTAATAAAATGACAATAAATTCATATCTATCAATAAATAATTTGAATGTAAATGGACTAAATCCTCCAATCAAAAGATATAGGGTAACAGAATGGATTAAAAAACAAGACCAATCCATACACTTCCTACAAGAGACTATTTTAAGGATTTCTAGGTGGCTCACTTAAGCCTCTGCCCTTGGCTCAGGTCATGATTCCAGGGTCCTTGGATCAAATCCCACAACAGGAGCCTGCTCCTCCTGTTTGTACTCTCTCTCTCTCTCTCTCTGACAAATAAATAAATACAATCTGAAAAAAAAAAAGAATGACTATTTTAGACCTAAAGACACCTACAGATTGAGAATGATGGGATGGCTAAATATCTATCATGTAAATGGAGGTCAAAAGAAAGTTCAGTAGCTATTGGTATATTGGACAAAATAGACTTTATTTTTTTGTTTGTTTGTTTATTTATTTATTTATTTATTTGACAGAGATCACAAATAGGCAGAGAGAGAGATTGGAGGAAGCTGGCTCCCCAGTAAGCAGAGAGCCTGATGTGGGGCTCGATCCCAAGACTCTGGGATCATGACCTGAGCCAAAGGCAGAGGCTTTAACCCACTAAGCCACCCAGGCACCCCAATTTTAAAACAAAGACTGTAACAAGAGACAAAGAAGGACACTAATAATAAAGGAGACAGTCCAACAAGAAGATATGACACTTGTAAATATTTATGCACCCAACATAGGATCACCCAAATACTTAAAATAGTTAATAAAAAACATAAAAGAACTAATTAGTAATGATACAATACTATAGTGGATCTTAACACTCCACTTACATCAATGGACAGATCCTCTAAAGAGAAAATAAACAAGAAACAATTGCTTTGAATGACACACTGGAACAGATGGACATGACATATACTCAGAACATTCCATCCTACAACAGCAGAATGCACATTCTTTTCAAGTCCACAAGAACATTCTCCAGAACAGATCACATATTAGCCCACAAAATGAGCCTCAACAATTCAGATCAAAGTTATACCATGTGTCTATTCTGAGCACAATTCTATGAAACAAGAAGACAATCACAAAAAAAAATCTGGAAAGACCACATATACATGGAGGTTGAATAGCATGGTACTAAATAATGACTGTTTCAACCAGGAAATCAAAGAAGAAAAAGTTAAAAAGTCCATGGAAACAAATGGAAATGTAAACAAAACAGTCAATACCTTTGGGATGCAGCAAAAGTGGTCCAAAGTGGAAGTTTATGACAATACAAACCTGTCTCAAGAAACAAGAAAAATCTCAAACAACCTAACCTTACACTTAAAGGAACTAGAAAGAGAACAAATAAAACCTAAAACCAGCAGAAGTAGTAAATAATAGAATAGATAAGGAAAAAAATGATATAGAAACAAACAAACAAAAAAAGAAATGGAACAGATAAATGAAACCAGGCAGTGATGCTTTGAGAAAAAAAAAAAATCAATAAAATTGATAAAACTCTAGCCAGACTTAGTATGAAAAAAGAAAAAGTTTCAAAAATTAAAATCACAAATGAGAGAGGAGAAATAACAACCAATATCACAGAAATTCAAATAATTACAAGACTATACCATGAAAAACCATAGGCCAACAAATTGAACAACCTGGAAAAAATGGATACATTAATTTCTATACACATATAAACTACCAAAACTGAAACAGGAAGAAACAGAAAAGCTGAACCGACTGATAACCAGCAAAGAAATTGAAGCAGATCAAAAAACTCCCAACAAACAATTTCTAGGAACAGATGGCTTCACAGGTGAATTCCCCCAAACATTAAAAAAAAAAGAGTTATTACCTATTCTTCTCAAACTATTCTGAAAATTAGAAAAGGAAGGAAAACCTCCAAACTTATTCTGTAAGACCAGGATTACCCTGATACCAAAACTGGATAAAGAATAAAGACAAGAGCTACAGGCCAATATTCCTGATGAATAAGGATGAAAAATACTGAACAAAATACTAGCAAACCCAATCCAACAATATATAAAAAAGGTCATTCACCATGATCAAGTGGGATTTATTCCTGGGTGGCAAGGGTGGCTCCATATTTGTAAATCAATGTGATATATCACTTCGATAAGTAAAAGGAAAACAGCCATTTGATCATCTAAGTACACACAGAAAAAAAAACATTTGAGAAAGTGCATCCATTCATGATAAAATCTCTCAACATTAGAGGGAACATATCACAACATAATAAAGGCCATCTATGAAAAACTCACAGCTATCATCGTCCTGAATGGAGAAAACCTGTCAGCTTTCCTCTAAGGGCAGGAATAAGTCAAGGATGTACACTCTCACCACTTCTACTCAGTATAGTAATGGAAGTCCTAGCTCCAGCAATCAGATACCAAAAGGAATAAAAGCCATCCCACTTGGTAAGAAGAAAGAAAACTTTCACTCTTTTCAGATGACATGATACTATATAGTGAAAACCAAAAAGGCTTCACCAAAAACTTGACGGAACTGATAAATGAATTTAGTAAAAATCGCAGGATACAAAATCAATGTACAGAAATCTGTTGCATTTCTATACACCAATAATGAAGAAAGGAGAGATTAAGGAAATAATCCCATTTAAAATTGCACCATATAAGACACCTAGGAATAAACCTTAACAAAGAGGGAAAGACCTGTTCTCTGAACACTACAGAACACTGATGAAAGAAAGACAACACAAAGAGATGGAAAGAGATTCCATGTTCATGGATTGGAAGAACAAATATTGTTAAAATGTGTATACTTTATAGACATTGGGAAGGGTATGTGCTACAGTGAGTGCTGTGAAATGTGTAAACCTGAAGATTCATAGACCTGTATATATATATATATATGATCTTACTCAGCCATAAACATAAAAATGAATGAAATCTTGGAATGACATGGATAGAGCTAAGGAGTATAATCCTAAGTGAAATAAATCAGACAGTGAAAGAATACCATATGGCTTCACTGACATGTGGAAATTAAGAAAACAAAATAAATGAGCAAAGGAAAAAAAAAGAGAGAGAGAGAGTGAGACAAACCAAAAAACAGACTCTTAACTATAGAGAACAAACTGATGGTTACCAAAGGGGAAGGGGTGAGGGGGATGGGTGAACTAGGTGACAGGGATTAGGAGCTCACTTGTGGTGATGAGCACAGGGTGAGGTATGGAACTGTTGAATGACTATATTGCACACCTGAAACTAATAAAACACTGTTTCTTAAAAACAATGATATGTTGGCTAATTGAACATAAAAAACACTCTGTATGTTAACTAACTGAAATCAATATAAAAATTAAAATCAATAGAAGTTTGGCTCCTATCCTTCCACCAAGACTGGAAATTAGGAGTTCTATTTTCCTTGATCCTTACATTTCTAAAGGATGTTTCTAAAGTCCATGAGAAAGACGTTCCCGGGTTGTAAAAGTGGCAAGAATCTTTTAAAAATTTATTTACAACAATTACCATTAGAGGTTTACAAAAAGAAAATGCGTTAAAAAAAGAGAAGTCTTATTTTCTTTATTTTCAACAGAAGAATTAAACTTCTTTGTATTTGCTCTTATAATATCCAATGGAATAAATACTTTCACCTAGTTCTTAAAGAATGTCTTGGGTTTCTTGGTCATTTGCAATTACATATAAAATTTAGAATCATTTTGTCAGTTTTCACCAAAATATTGCATGAGCTTATGACCTGGGATATGTTTGAAAATATACATCAAACTCACAGTTTAATAAAATTGAGTTATCTAAACAATGAATATGATATGTTTCTGCAATTATTTTCTCCTTCCTTAATAGATCTCAGTAACATTTTATGTATTTTTCCTTTTTAATCTTTAACAATTTTATTAAGTATTTTATGCATTTTTGTGTAATTTTCTTGTAAATCTTTTTGCTAGCTTGTCTCAATATTGGATATATTTTTCTCTTTTTAATGGTCTTTTAATTTTTTTTCTAATTGTTGGTCTGTAGATAAACTTTTTGTATGTTTAACTCATTTTAAAATTCTAATTAATTACTCATTTTTCTAGTACATAATCATAACATATGACTATGATTCATTTTACCGCTTCTTTTCTGTATCTTATACATTTTACTTTTTTATCTTGATTTTTTCTTCAGCAGCCAAGACTTCACAATGTTGCAAGAAATGATCTCTTAATCTCACTGGAACTTATAAACGTTTAAAAATCTCCCGCTATGACTGCAGATATGTCAATTTCTCCCATAAATTTTATAATTTTTTTCTTCCTATAACTTGAGACTTTACAAACTGCAATTTGCTGTGTTGCCAGTGAGTTGGAATTCTTTATTAGGAAATATGCTGTTTTATATCTAATAAGACATTTTGCATTTACATTTGCTTCTGGCAGGAGGTCAAGTGTGCCAATTCTAGGTTACCCAGAAAGGGTTGATCTCTGGTCTACTACCTTGCATCATTTTGGGATCTGAACCAAAAGACTCCTCAAAAACATAATTTTCTCTTTTGGTATCTTTGTTCCTACCATTTTATTTCTTTCTAAAAATTTTACTTCTTGATTTCTTTGCTTGTTGTCTCTTACACCTGCTCATATACTTGCGGATCCAAAGAGTTTGTGTAAGACACTCTCCTAGATCTCCTACTTGACTAGTTCGATGGGTGCTATATGGAGCAGGCCCAGCGTTGCATGGGCAGGCTTAGTTTTAACATTATCAGGCACAGAGTTGAACATCACAATGCTAGTGCACCAAATGTCAAAATGAGGAGTGTCCCCACCCCCCGCCCCAATGCATCAACATCCCTAGCTTTTTACAGTCATTTGATTCAAGTTCCTTTTAGAAGAAACACCTGTCTTATTTGTTTTTGGCAAAATGCCAAGGAGTCTGCTCTTTGAGAGGAGGTTGCGGATAATGGACTAGCTGACTGATGCAGTGTGCTTTGTAGAAGATCTGCACACATCATCTTTGTTGTAACACTGCTGTACCTGCCAATTTTATGTCCAGAGCTCCCCTAGGGTTTCTACAGCAGATATATTCCTATCTCTTCTGCCAGTTCCTCCTAATATATTATAGGTTGTGGCTATTCTGTTTATTATCTCTGTCAACCCCGGAACTATTTTTAATCTTTAAAAATTTTGTTGTAAGTGCTTACACATTGGTGGCCTCTGGAGGATTCATTCTCTTAGCCATGGCTGGTTTCTTTAGCTTATCTGTGTACTTCGATTGCAGCGGGGCCTTAGTAAGAAAGGGGAAATTATGTATGCTTAGGCTTCCTTTTTGAACCTGGAGTCTTCGTGAAATATTTTTATTAATAGAATTGTAAAATTAACCCCTAGTACTTTTTTGTGAAGCGAAGCTCTTTGTTTTTATGCACAATTCTTATTTTGATATTTTTTATTTTTAAATTTTTAAAAAAGATTTTATTTATTTATTTACCAGAAAGAGATCGAGAGAAAGAGAGAGCAAGCGATAGTACAAGCAGGGGGACTGGCAGGCAGAAGGAGAAGCAGGCTCCGCACTAAGCAAAGAGTGAGATGCAAGACTGGATCCCAGGATCCCGGGATCATGAACTGGGCTGAAGGCAGACACTTAACCAACTGAGCCACCCAGGTGACCCCAATCCTTAATTGAAGTTCTCATTTAGGGACTTTATTCCTACCTTAACATTTTATGGTGAGAACAGTAGCCCTTAACAGGTATAATTTTATTTCTACCAAAGTATATGTTATCAAGCTCCTAATAATTGTTTCACTGTACTGTCAAATCAATACTTCATGGGCCTTCAGGAAGAGTGCTCTGGGAAGTGTGGTAAAGTAGTTTCAAAGAGTTCATCAAGTTCTGTACTCCAAAAAATATGCGTGTTAATAAAAGAGAGGGAAGGGGCCTGGGGACAGAGAGAGGGGGTGGGGGAGGTAGAATTGGAGCAAGATAAGCCTGATGAGCAAATTTTGACTGTGCCATTGTTTGGGCAAATAACCCAAATAACCTCAAGAAGTTGTATATTTTCATCTCTGTTAAAAAGCGAGGATCCGAAACCTCTTCAGACCAAGTGAAATTTATATAAAAATCATGGAGGTAAATACCTGTAATCCTCAGAGGCACCCTGACATTTGAGGGTTTTTTTCTCATGCTATAATCATGCCTAACCTGAATTGAAAAAACCTTGTTCCAAATCTTACTGTGTATGGTTTTTTTATATTTATTTAATCCTCACAAAAACACTAAAAGGAACGTACTAATATGATCTCTATTAAAGATGAAAACAAAACAAACATAAAACAACAAAAAAGAGGCCCAGAAATATAAAGTAACTTGACCAAGTGTATAACTAAAACAGTGACCAAGCAGGCAGTCCAACATAGAGCCCTGTCCCAGCCCTAGCCCTGCCTCCAAAACCACCCACCCAGAATCCTGGGGAAGGGTTAGGGTTGGCAGTAAGAATTCAGATTTACTACTAACAGATACAAGTACAATGAAAACTAATATGCTCATATGTAATCACTGGCAAAGGCCTTATGCAGGGCATTTTAGATTCCCCGTTTTGGTTGTATTTGTCACAGGAAAAGGAGAAAAGAAGGGAGGAGGAACATGAGATATGCTCTCAGTGCTTCCCAATCCAGGTGTGGCTCAGGCACTTGCAGATTCAACATCACCTGAAGGCTTATTAGAAATGCAAATTCTTAGACTCCTCCCCAGACCTGCTGAATCAGAAGCAGCAGAGATGGAGCCCAGAATTAGATATTTCACAAGCTCCCCTGGTGATTCGCATGCCCTGTAGTGTTTGAGAAGAATTGCTTTAAAGTTTGCAGCTACTCTCAAGTTCCCTGTAAGAATTTTACCTCCATCTTGTGAGTAGAGATGATTTGATCCATTTTACAATGGAGTAAGAGACAGCACAGAGATGTGTATGTGGTAAATGTCCTCTTCATTTATCACTACTCAATATTTTTTCATCTGCACCTACATAGTTGTGTGAAATTCTCGTTCTTATGTTCTAATTCCCTTTTATTATTGTAAGATTTTTGTTTGTTTTCTGGGAAGGAGAGAGAACATATCAGGGAATTGTAAATAGGGTCAAGTAGTTGGGGAGAGAAGAAGGATAACCCTGTATGAATATTGTTCATATGGAACATGGTGGTTCCTCATTCCCCTAGACCACCTGTCAGAACCTTCCCCACATCCCCTCTGATTCCCAAAGTGATTATTTTACTGGACTTTAGAAAACTGTGTTTTGGATTAACTCAATTTATACTAGAATTTAAAAAAAAAAAAGTTTTAGAATTTTCCCCTCTGTGTCTACTCCTTTGAGATGCCTAAATGTGAAGATGAGCCAGTTGAGTATTTCCATGTTGCTGAATTGCAAATAATTTGTGCAAAGACAAGCACATTTTCTACTTTGGCCTACTTTTGAAAGCTGTAACTCCTAGTGGAGTGGGGAGGGGAAGCTTGTTGGAAAAATAAACTAATCCCACAGTTACATTGAGAGGCAAGAGGAGTGTTCAGGATTCAAACAATGCCATGGAGAGAGTCCCTGGATTTCCTGCAGAGAACTGAGTCAAGGAGACAGCAGAGGGTCAGCAATCATATAATCAAGGCTAGCAGCTGAGGTCATTGAATTCAGTTATGCGTTCCCAAATCATGCCTTAAGTCTCTATATCCCCAATCATGGTAATATTAAAAGCAAACTTATATTGAGGGCTTGCTGCAGGCCACGTGCTTTGAGCTTGGCATGCATAGCACAATCCTATAAAGAAAGACATACAGTTGACCCTCAAATAACATGGAGGTTAGGGGCACAGATTCCAGAGCAGTCAAAAGTCCTTGTGTAACTGTTGACTCCCCCAAGCATTGCTAATAGCCTGTAGATGGGAAGACTTACTGATAATATAAATAGTCAATAAACATACATGTTTCATGTTCTATGTATTATATATACTGTATTCTTGCAATAAAGTAAGTCAGAGGAAAGAAAATATCAAGAAAATCATAAAATACATTTACAGTACTGCACTGTTTATCAGAAGCAAATCTGCATTTAAGTGGACTCAGTTCAAACCCATGTGGTTCAAAGGTCAGCTGTATTGTCCCCCTCTGTAGTTAAGGAAACTGAAGCCACAGAGTTTGACCGTCTACCCAAGGGCACTCGGTAAAGGATGATCTAGCATTTATATATCTACATCTACATCTATATAATTTTTGGAGTGATTCTAGAGCTTGTGTTAACAATGCATGGCGTGTGTTCTCAGATCTCAGTGGTGAGCTTAGCCCTCAGATAGCCTAGGAGGGCAGTTGAGCATCTAAATATTATTCCTTTAAGCTAGTCCCTCTCAAACTTTATTGTGCGTATGCATCATTTGGGATCTTTAAATGCAGATTCCGTTCAGTGGGTCTGGATGGGCCTCAAGAAACTGCATCCCACTAACTCCCTGGTGACCCCGGCGCTGCCAGTCTCAAGCTTTGAAAAGGTGGCAAAGCACTAAACAACAGTGAATTCTGTTAAGTCGAGCAGCAGTGTGGAGGGTAGCTCTACATCTCTTGGCTTTGATTGGCTGGACACTTCCAGCTGCTGTGTATTACCCTTCAGGGGTCAGCTCCCTTAATTAATGAGCTGCATCAACTGTTTCATCAATTTGCCCTCAGTGGATGGAATTACAAGAAAGCATCTCTTTGTCTCTCCCCGAGTTTTCTTCATGCTCCAGAGCTGGCTGTGAAATAGGTAATTTATGCCAGCGGTTACAGATTACACGTTTATTTAGCTAACTGAGTGCAATAACAAGACTCTGCAGGAGGCCGCGTGGGTTTCCAGGTCTGTGGGGTGAGCTGACAATCTCTGCCCAGATGCAGCAACTAGGCAGGTTATCGGTGGTCTTCTTATGTAACCCCAGGTGGAAAAGCAATCAATCTTCATGATACCAAATGTGAGTCTGGCTAGTGACCTCTTGGTGTCCTTTTCAAAGGATTTCTCATTCTTCTAGATTTTATTTCTGGGCACATAGGAGAAAGCTGAACTGTGTAATTAATTTGATAAGCTACACATGTCAGAGGCAGTGGCACCCCTGATTGCTTCCTTCCCCCTGTGTGGGACTCAGGATGAAGACGCTGTCTTCCCCTCGCTCAGTGTCGGCTGCTGCTGCTCTGAATTCGTCCTCTGGTAATCCCCAGCAGCATTTATTTTGCACTGATAAGGAGGGGAAATGAAACTATGGGAGTGTCAGCTGATCCCTGGGACACTTTCTCCCTATCTCTCTAGGCTAAGCTCTAGGAGTTACACAATGCAACAAATGGCACCTGTAAAGTCTTTGCTTTTAATATAAGTAGGACAGAGTGACAACAAGGCATATCTCTGGTGGGGAGGCATTATTTGGGGCATGCATGGCTTCTGTGAGGCTTATAAAATTTGGGGAGGTGAGCTTTATAAAGAAGATTACCAAATCAGGTGCAGACCCTCTGGTGGGCCTGTGCAAGGGAGGGTCTCTGAAGCTTAAACATCATTAGCTCTCCAGCCATTCACCTTTGCCTGTCTTATTGCTCTTTGATTTATCTTCGGCTCCAAGGCCTTGTTTTTTCATTACTTTTCTGTCACTCATGATGTCAGCTGAATATACTTTCCTTGCTTGTCTCGTCACTTCATGGGTCCTTGTCTGTCCTGGTGGCTTTTTGGAACCATCACCCTCTGTATGGCCCAGAATGACTTCCTGAAGCGTCCCGTGGCTCCAGAGACCTTTTAGAAATCCGAATTTCTTCTGGCTTCATTATCTCTTCTCACGCACTCACTCTTCTGCCGGTAATTTTTTTCTGCTTTTTTTTCTCCACTTTTCTCCACAAGCCTACGAATCAAGGGGAAAATGTCTCATTTACTGCTACAGATGGCCTTAGTGGAGTAATATTTAAATGGATAGCTTTCATTTCCACATTTCATTCTGCATTCAGCCAGGTATGTCCCATTATCTTCTTTTTTTTAAAAGATTTTATTTATTTACTTTTGAGAGAGAGGGAGAGAGAGCAGCATGAGGGAAATGAGAGGGTTGTGTGGGGGGGGGAAGCAGCCCCCCCACTGAGCAGGGAGTCTGACATGGGACTCGATCCTAGGATCCTGGGATCATGACCTGAGCCAAAGGCAGATGCTTAACCAACTGAGCCACCCAGGAAACCCTATCTCCTGCTCTTATTCATTAGCTAATATGTATGTGGTTCCTAGTATGCCAAAGGCTTGAGCATCCCCAGCACTGCATGTGCTATATCTCTTTACATTTGTTATATGTCATTCAAAGAACAGTTACTCATGCTGATGAGCTTCTCTATGTCCCCTGTGGACCTAAATGAGAGTTTCCTGGTATATTCCCAGGAGTGGAGTCATGTCCTAAATAGTGCTAGATTCTTTCTTCCCCACCATGGTGATGTCAGTTTGTATTCCCACTGAGAGTGCAAGAGATATCACATATATACCTTATAGTATGTGATATCATTTTAGTTGTCTAATATTTGTCATTCTAGAAAGGGATCATTGGTATCTCTTTTAAAATAGTCCACTGTGTTTACTTTTCAATCCTTTTAACTTCTTATTGAACTATAATAAACATACAAAAATATGTATCACGTTCCTTTTTTAAAAAAGATAAATAAGATCTGTATTTATTGACAACAAATGATCACGGTATGGGGTTTTTTGGCATTTTAAGTTTTTATTTAAATTCAGGTTAACATGTTGTATTAGTTTCAGGTGTCTAATATAGTGATTCAATTCTATACATTAGTCAGTGCTTATCATAAACATACTCTTAATTCCCTGCACCTGTTTCACCTATTTCCCCCCACATCCATCCACGCTTCCACCTCCCCTCTGGTAACCATCAGTTTATTCTCTGTACCTGAGTCTGGTTTGGTTTTGTTTTTGTCTTTTTTTTCTTTGTTCATTTGTTTTTTAAATTCTATATATGGGTGACATCATATGATATTCATCTTTCTCTGACTTATTTTACTTAGCATAATACGCTTTAGCTCCATCCATGTTGTTGCAAATGGCAAGATTCCATTTTCTTTTATGGCTGAGTAACATTCCATATATATATATATGGCCTAATCACAGGGTCCATCTATTGGTGGACACTGGGTTGCTTCCCAATCATATATCATGTTCCTTTTTTATCTTTCTGCTGTGCAAGGCATCCTTTAACAGTCCAGAAGTTACTCGTTTTAAATGTTACAAATGTCTTCTGCTGGCCTGTCTTAGGTCTTTAGGTGTTTCTAATGTATTAGGGCTACAATAAATGGAGAATGGGAGACATTTTTGTTTCAAAATAGTATAATCTATGTTTCAAAAATAGTACAATCAATAAAAAGCCAGGGACCTGGTCTTTAAAGCAGAAAACTTTTCCACCGCATTATAATAAAAGGACTGCAAACTCCAGGCAGCAGTCAGATTATATAGGGTCTTATATGGTCATAAAAGTAAAAAAGACCATCTTTATGGACTTTTCAGGAAAGCTAGGGAGAAAAACACGTTATTATACAAACTTCAGTCACTCCAATATAACACCTGTTGGTGTTGCTGTTCTTTTTCATGAAATAGTCTACTTGCCAAATATAATTGCTTTACTTTAATCCTATTGCTTTGCCTGTCGCTTCACTCAAGGGTCTCTGATTGACAGCTTGATGGCTGCTAAATGGGTTTTTTCATAGAATTAGATCCAAGTGAGTCCACTAAATTAATTGAAAGGGCTGTGGATTTTAGACCACCTGTTCCTCAGCTGCCTTAAAGCTATAGGCATGTCAGACAGTCTACTGGGTTTAATTTACCTTATTTCTTGAAACCAAGCAATCAATTTTGTAGAATATAGAAGGAAAATGCAACATTTAATTGGAAACTGAGTAAAGACAAACGCCTTGGATTCCAGTGTCACTTCTACTCCGATGCTTACAATAAGCCATTATCCAGTGAAAAACATTACAAACAAGAACAATGTCAACAGCTGAAAATTACCACAATGACCTCTAAGAAGGGAGAAATGCATTCCATGGGCTCTAAGGAGTGGTATTTGAAGAGCCTGTGAGCAGCTCTCACTCATATAGAAAGCTGTTAGGACAGAAATGCAGGCTGCACCACACAGCCAGCCGCCACTGAAAGTGATAGGGAGTAAAAACAGTTTCTGTTACTAAAGATTAAAGCCTGTGGAGCTCCTTGGGCTGGGCTCTTATTCCTTTAGGACACGCCCACAGAGATAAGCACACCTGCCTTCAAAAGAGCCAGAGGCACAGCTCCCAGATGCAAAAGGGATTGAAACAGTTAGATAAACTGCAGGAGAAAGAACAGAAGAATTTCAAGAGTAGTTTGGTGCTTCAAGTGATTACATTCCAATTTCTTGACATCGCAAGAAGACAACAGCACCCCAAATGATACCTTTCCAGAAAGGAAATGGAAGTATATGTGGGTTCTCCCTTCCCCCACATATCTTAATTCCATAGTTAATTCCATTAATTCCAGAATTAATCTTTTAAGGAGAATAGCAGATGGAACCTTATTAGTGAGAAATAAGTGTTTGTTGAGTGAAGGGAATATTTCAACAAACCACAAATATGTAAGTCACAGATTTAGAAGATCAGCTTTATTTGTTTATTTTTTAAGATTTTATTTATTTATTTGACAGAGATCACAAGTAGGCAGAGAGGCAGGCAGAGATAGAGGTGGGGGGAACCAGGGTTCCTGCTGAGCAGAGAGTCCAATGTGGGGTTCAATCCCAAGACCCTGAGATCATGACCTGAGCTGAAGGCAGAGGCTTAACCCATGAGCCACCCAGGCACCCCAGTAGATCAGCTTTATGGATGGGCATGAAATTGAAAGTTTTCTTCTGTTTACTGCCCTTCCTGTAGATACCATTCTTTATTTTCTGTGACTTTCAACAAGCCTGAATACTAAATTTCAAAAACTTAAATTTGTGTATGGTAATTAGTTTATAGACTGAGAATTATCTTGCTTTCTGTATTTGGAATATGGATCCTGAAACTGATAATCTTTGTGTTTTGTTTAGCTTTTTACACTCCTCAAATGGGAGATTGTTGAAATATTTGTGTATAACTGATGCATTAGCTGTGACACTCTAGGTATGGCATACTCATTCCGGTGGAGAAACCTGGTATCACCTACTGCAGGAAGCCCACTCTTACTTGAAGGTGGAATTGCCCAGGAGCCAAGAGCCCCTCTATCTGAAATGGCTAGAATAACAAATTAAGAAGGATTTCAATTTCATTTTTAAAAAATTTACTGTGCTAAAACATATAACAAATTTGCCATTTTAACCATCTTTGAAGTATACTATTCAGTGACATTAATTACACTCACTTTGTGGTATACCTATCACCATCATGTGTTTCCAAAACTTTTCTATCATCCCAAACAAACTCTGTACCCACTAAGTAATCATTCCATTTGCCCTCTTCCCTGCTCCTGGAAACCTCTAATATACTTTTGGTCTCAGAATGTACCTATTCTAGATATTTTATGCAAGTGGAGTCATACAATATCTGTCCTTTAGTGTCTGGCTTATTTCACTTAGTAAATGATGAAAATCCGAGAGTTGATGTATCCTTGAGGCAAGACAGTCAAGGTATATTGACATCCCTCCAGAAGATAATACTTCTGCTATTTTCTGCTTATCAGAGAAGAGAGAAGAAAGCATTTTCCTGATCCGTAGTTATATATCTTATACCAGGGCCATGTAGATTTGCTTAAGTAAAGACACATCCTAGAACAATGCCCAGTCTTTGGAATTAACCTGTGATTAAACCTTCAGCTACCTTTATTGTTCAAGATCCTATGACTAACCAGTCCATAACATTGGAGTTTTTAATAAGCACTTGAAAGGTACCATTCTTGTCTGCAACTCATTTGGGTACCAGATACCATATCAGTCAGAGATTAGTTATAGTTTAAGCAGATACAGAATGTAATTCACAGACTAGATTTACAAAACTGTTGGAAGAGCCAGGAGAGCAGTCTCCAGGCTGGGCCTCTCGGGATGACTATGAAAACAAGTTAGAGCACTGACTCATAAAGAAAAGTGCTTCCTTTGCCTCAGCCAGGAAACTGCCAATTTGTAAGAACAAAACTTAGCTGAAATATGAGAAACAGAAAGCTACTCCCAGACATCAATTTTAGAAACATATCACCTTATTTGTGATCTGGAATATCAGAAATCACAACAAAATTTATCTTCTGGGCCAGGATATTCCCATTGTAAGTAGTACCTGCAAAATAGACATCTAGCGTACTGTCTCCTTATTTAACTTCAAATTCAAGTTAGAGTAAGCCTTTCCAACCGATGGAAACTAGATTGTATCCAGACTCCTAGCTATAAGGACAAGTATAGCTTTTATTTTTCTGTTCTCTGCAGTATAGGGATTTAGTCTAGAAGTCTGCAGCATGTATTGAGTGAATGGATCTGCCATATTTTCAGAGAAGGCAACTCTAATCCGATATATGTTTTAAAACAATTTCCAACACAAAAAGGTGAACTTTTTCAGTGTTTGAACATAATTAAATACTAACTGGACTCTGATCATAATAAGATAATACACGCAAAAATGGACCCTAATGAAACTTGATAAAGGAATCATCAAAAGCTACAGGAGTGACTTTGTTGTTATTATTTAATCATTGCTCCAAAAATAGGTTACTATTACTTAATATTGTCTCAAAAGGCATTAAGCTGTTGTGTTGCAAATGACACATCTGATAAAGGATTAGTTCCAAAATATATAAAGAAGTTATCAAACTCAACACCCAAAAAATAATCCAGTTAAGAAATGGAAGAAGACATGAATAGACCTTTCTCCAAAGAAGACATTCAGATGGCCAACAGACACATGAAAAGATGCTCAACATCACTCTTCATCAAGGAAATACAAATCCAAACTACAATGAGATATCACCTCACACCTGTCAGAGCTAAAATCAATACCACAAGAAGCAACAGGTGTTGGCAGAATGTGGAGAAAACAAACCCTCTTGCAGTGTTGATGGGAATGCAAACTGGCGTAGCCACTGTGGAAAACCGTATGGAGCTTCCTCAGGAAGTTGAAAATGGAACTATCCTATGATCTAGCGATCATACCACCAGGTATTTACCCAAAGACTGTAAAAATACTAATTCAAAGGGGTACATGAACCTAGATGTTTATAGCTATATTATCTACAATTAACCAAATTATGGAAACCACTCAAGCTTCCATTGATTGATGAATGTATAAAAGAGATGTGATATAAAAATGCAATGGAATATTATTCAGCCACAAAAAGAGTGAAATCTTGTTATTTGCAATGATGTGGATAGAACTAGAGAGTATTATGTTCAGTGAAATAAGTCAGCCAGAGAAAGACAAATACCATATGATCTCATATGTGGAATTTAAGAAACAAAACAAACAAAAAAAGAGTGTGAGGCAAACCAAGAGACAGACTCTTAACTATAGAGAATCAAAAATGGGTTACCAGAGGGGAGATGGGTGGAGGATGGCTTAAATAGGTGATGAGGATTAAGGAACACACTTGTCATGATGAACACCAGGTGTTACTGGAAGTGCTGAATCACTATATGTACACCTGAACTAATATTAAACTGTGTCAACTGGAATATACAGAAATACTTTAAAAAATCGAAAGCGATATTGGAAACAAAAGCAAGCAGATAGAAATATACAAATTTTCAGTTGGGTGGGCATGGTTGTTAAGAAAGAAGTAGGAGGCTTAGGGTCTGAGATTTACATTTAATTGACTATCTTTGGATATCTTCACCCACTAGTCCCAGGTGAGATTTCGGGAAGCAGAGGGAATAGGTTTGGTAATTGGGCATTACTTTCTGTGTCTATCTCAGCTGGTCAGATAAGAACCCAGTCACAGTCATTTCTTGGATTAAAAAGTCACTATCACTCCTAACTTATAAAAGATACAAAACACAGATAACTGGATAAAGCATAGTGCCCATTTTTATGAGTATATGAAGGGATAACTTAACAAATAAATTGTTAGGGATGCTCAGTCTGAACTCTGTGTACCAGTCTAGCTCAGTATAGCTTTTCCTGATTCAATTCACCTTATTTTGGATTTGTCTCCAAGCTAAACCAGCTTCCAACAATTGTTTTATTTCAAGTTAAGTATCTTGGAATAACCCGTTCTGTGTCAGTTTCATTTGTCTGCTTATTAATTTTTTTATTCATCTATTGCTTATTCAGATCCATTGAATTGCGAATGGCACTAATGGAATGAAAGAGGAGTGAGACAGCCCTTCTCCACAAAAGACTTATATTCTGATAAGTTATATCTAAACAAGTAATGCCCATAACTATATAAAATAATAAAGTAAGTCTCTCCTTAACACATTCTATCCATCTGCTCTTCCAAATATTGCTATAGGATACCTCTTGCACTTCTTTTCTTTCAAATCTTCCTTCCCCTGCATTCTTTATTGTTCTGCTTACTGGCACTGCCACGATTTTGAATGTAACCTTGGAATTGGCATCATGAGCTGATAACAAGAATGTATTTCCTATACTGTTTTAAAAAGCATCTTTTTGCAGCTGAATTGTCTCTCTCCGTTTGTATGAACATTCAGAAAGATAATTGTTTAATTTTAGTTAAAAATGCCCAATGCAGTATATTCTCATGATATTTGTGTAGTGGCAGCTTTTCAGTGAAAATGGAGACTTGGGAGTTTTCATCTCAGAATAAAATAAAAACTACGCAAGTACAGTATTGCATTAGACAATGAAAAATATTGAGAATATTCGGCAGAAAATAGGGAATATTAATATCAATATTAAAGTAATATAAATATCTAAGTTTGGGTTTCAAGATTCTGTAAATACTACCAGGGTATTTCATGGATTAGGATCTGAAGATATGGGTGCTTCTGGGGACCAGTGCTGGTCAGGGAAGAATGCATAGATTTTTGAGTTGTTTTTTCCTGTCTGTGATCACAAGGGTCCAGGATGCCAGAAGCTCCTGATAGTTCATGCTGCTTTCCATGGTCCATCATCCGTGTTGCAGTTTCCATGCTATGTTGACACAAGCCAAGTCAGCTCTCCATAATATCAACAACTTGATGCCATGCAGTTCCAGAAATCTTCTCCAACATTCTGATCCTAAAATGTGAACACTAAAGTGCTGACATGTGTCGTAGCAAATGAGAAACAACTGGTTCTAACTCTCCTAATTAGCCCTATAGGACAGAGAAGCTCCTTTAAAAAAAAAAAAAAAATCCTAATTTTTTTAGGTTCACCATCTCCCAGAAAACAAAACAATACAAAACAAAGCTAAAGCAGTTTCGCTGGCCCAATACGGACAAGGTATCACAGAGTCTTGGCACTCTACATTGTGATTGCTTGCAAATTTGCTTTTGCCCATTTATCCCACCTCCAGTGCCCCAGTTCAAGCTTTCATCATTTCCACTCTGGACTGTCACTGCTGCTACCTTCTCATTCTTCTTCCATCCTCCAAACCAAATTGACAGAGCAGTCTTTCTAAAGTATTTATGTTGGATCATCTGTGGCTCCCCATTCCCACCGGGATAACATTCAAATTCCTCCATGTGGAATCCAAGCCCTGCTATCTTAACCTCCTCTCCTCCTCTTCCCAGATCTTGATTCTGTATGGAAAGAGCCTTCTTTTCCTCTTCTTGCATAGCTTCTGTTCACCTCTTGGGCCTCAGGCTATAAACCACCATTATAGGTAAGTCTTTCTCTCTGAGTCACTAGCAGGTAGATTAGGACTCCCTGCTACATGCTGACTTACCCCACATTAATTATTCTTTCACATGCATATTTATTTTAAATAAATGAGCAGTTTGATCACCTTGCATGGAAATTGTCTGGACTTGTCTGGAACTTAGGAGGTATTCACCATTTTGATGGAAGACTTCAAGCTGCCTAATTACAATAATGGTATAAATATTAATAACATTTAAATATAATTGCTATAAATATTGATTATACCCAAAAGTATATGTGTCTTCATAAAGAATCATAATTTAGGAAAATGTTAAGCTGGAGAAAAGGCATGTTTTCATCTTTTACATTTCTGAATGACAGAGTATTAGAAGATTCTATTTATTTGAAATTCATAGAATCTGACATGTTAGTATCCTTTGGGACTGCTGTGTTTAATGGATACATAAGAATAGTTAATTCTCTCGTTCATGTTTAAGTTTTTATGAACACATTTACAGCGGTGTTACCTAATTAGATACAATTTATCTCCCTAAAATCTGATCAGTATTTTCATTTGGATCACAAGTAGTTTTAAACTAAGACATACACATAAAAATTAAGCACAAAGTAAAATATTTTTACTCAAATTTCACTGATTCCAATCAAATGGGTGTCTGTTGGGACATTTAATTGTGTTTAAGCCTCTGACATTAACAGCTACATTTCATCAATGAAGCCAGTCCTAGTGTTGACTGAACAACTTCCATGTTCCCTACATATTTTTGTATGAGAAGATATTTGTTAAATTTACTTTTTTAGAGTGGAAACTCTTCAAGATAGGGAAGCTTTGAGCATTGCTGTCGCAGGTACAGTTTATGAGCACAGTGCTCAGGATGAACACCATGAAGGTCACTGGGTCCAATCTGGACTTTAGACAGAAGCATCATGGCCTCCATTTTCTCAGATCTTGTGGACACGTGTCCTTGGGCTGGGATAGATGGATATGGTGTGGGGCTGTGCTCCAGCCAAGAGTCCTATACTTTTGTGTGCAACAAACATAAAAGCATTGCATGAGTGCCATGAACACTGGGACACGGATACTGAGGTCAGGCATGGATGGTTTAGGGCAGTACTGAGAAATGGTAGACTCCCAATCCCAGTTCTCTCACATGGAGAACTTGGGAGCTGTGGTACTATAGGAATTGAGTCTGGTCACTGCCCTTCCCTCTTGGGAAAGCCCAGCACACTCATATTACTAGGCAACCTGACACAGGTGAATCCTGATGCAACTCATTGCAAATTCTGGCAATTGTCTCCGTGTATGTATTCTTTGTTCACAAACTCCTGTTTTCATGATGACTGAGTTGAGACTGAGCTCAAAATACCTTTTTTTCTTTAAGGCCCTGAATATATAGTTGCCTGGAAACTTGTTAACAACCAATTAGGTGAAATTGGTCTTTAAGTGATGGTCCTCTAGATGAAGACAGGAATGAAAAAAGGCAAAGCAAGTAATCTTTTTGTGAATACTGGCTCACACCTGCTACATTTTCTATTCCTGTGATATCCATATAAAATAGGTATTACAGGCCCTCTTATAAAACTAGGAAAAGGAAAATCATATTAAATAAGTGGTCCAATGCCTCATTACTAATATAAGGTCATCTTGTTTGAATCCAAACCCCATTTGGGGAGTGAATTTTCTGTGGTTCCCTCCAGAGTTATCATATACAACAGATTGTTTTTATGCAAACTATGCAAAATGTTTGTGTTATTGATTCAGTATTATCTTTAGGCCCGAGATAATGTGCTGGTTATTTTTTTCTCTCTCACCCCATTTTACCATTCACTTGTTTTCAGTGTAGTCTCTGCTCAAATTCTAATTAAACCACAAATCAGGGTTTTTCAAACTTTTTAAGATTAGTGGAATCCATTTTTAAAGTCTAAATCAGAAGTCCAAAATGTAAAAATGACTGAAGAGGAATTTTTCTGGTTAATCTGAGGTGAGGACTCCAGAGCCCTACCTCTTCCTCAAATACAAAGTGCCCTTGATCATGTTTTGGAATATTGGTGCTTCATAGAAGAGGCAATTTGAAAACAACTGCTTCAGTGAGGAAATGTGCTATAGGAAACAAATAAGCATGTCCAGCTGTGAGTTTTTTGGTTTCCCAGAAACTCTGTCTTGGACAGAAGGCCATGCCCTGTAGGAGAAGTGATGGTGGTTCACATCTGTTCAACTGCTACAGCAGCAAATGAAGGGCAATATTTTCTCCAATGTTTCAACTCTCAATATGGGAGAATCACCTCATTACCCCTGGATGCCTGTTACTGCAACTCAATTGTATAGTGTACAAATGTTTGTATCATAAAAATTATGCTCTCTATATGTTATGTTGAAATTGAACTAACCTCACCCTTACAATAAACTCTTAGGAAATCACATGGATTTGCAATTTGACTCCATTTGTCTCCCTGATCTATTAAGGGTGCATTTATCATCAAATGCATTTAAAATAACTTACTGCTATTTGCTTGCATCAGTGCAGGTGACCAAGGTGCTGACATTATTTGGGGAATCTCACCGTCAGGCAGAGACTCTATGGGCACACAGGAGGCTAGCAAAGAATCTCTGAAAGGGGAAGAAAAGATATCCTGCAGATGGCAGAAATCAAAGCAGAAAATGCAATCATTGGATACATTACCCTTTGTAACAGCGTTTCTGCAAATGGAAGATGGCAAACACTGCTCCTCTGTCTGGCAATAACAAGGAGTATCCTACTAGTGTCTACATTTCATCCTACATCAATGGGTTTTACTTACTGAACTTATTCCTAGAGCCTACAATGGAAATAAACGTTGTGATTATCCTTATTATTTGAAGGTAAGAAAAAACAAGAATTTTATGACACTGTTATTGCCCTGACTCCAATTTGTTATATGAAATATAGCAAAAATATGCAGCCCCTTCAATTTGGTGGGTCAATCAGATAGTCTTTTCAGAGACTGTAATATCAGATGTCCTCTTGTGAGCCCTTCAGCCATTACGCCCATACACCTTTCTCTTCCCCTTTAAAACTACACCCAGAGCAACAAAACAAATGGGGTCTTCCGTTCCTCCTAGGAATCATCCAGTTTCTTCTTTCAGAGCCAATAACAAGCTATCTCAACTCATTCTCCACATTCAGTCTATAATCTGAACCCTGGCATCTCTTTCTACTATCATATACTTCTCCGTTTCTGAATAAGAGCAGAGAACACTACAGAAGGAAGTCATGGGTACCTTGGGATTTCACACTGTTGTGGGTGAACCTAAACTTGCTCAGAATCCATGAAGTAATGTTAGAAGCATCAGTGAAGAGAGAAGAAACCATATCGAGAAAAAGAGTCTACCTGAGTCATATATTCTGAGGCGGAAACTAGGCAGACCAGGAAAACTCTGGAAAGAAGCAATGAGCATGAAACCTGAAATCCAATGTGGAATTTCTCTACCATTTTTTAAAATATTTTTATTTTTTTCTGGTGTCTCTTCCTCTTCTGACAAGGGCAGTAATCCCATCATAGGACTCCACCTCTCATGACCTGTCCTACTCATGCCATCACACTGGGCATTGGAGCTTCAACATAAGAATTTTCTGGGGACATATTCAGTCCCTGACACTCTAACCTTGTACAATCTATTTAATAATGCAGAAGCTGTAATAAAGGAAATAACAAAACCTCCCTCAAAAATCTAGTTCAAGGCTGCTGTGATCATAAATGAGACGTTGTAGAAAACTGTGTTTAGATTGATGCCTCATACACAAGAGAAGAAAAAATTTTGTTCCCTATGTATTACATAGCTATTTCTTAAAGAAGTAAATACAACCTATAAAGCCTATGGAAGTATACATGCAGTATCCAGATGATGGAGTGACTGGGCCCATCTCTGCCAATGTTAGTTCAGCTCTCAGTTCTTTACCTGGAGTGGTCTTTAATAGAAGAATCTATCCCCAGAAGATGCCACCATGATGTCAAGGCATTTGGATACTAAGGCATTTGGATACATGTGATCACTTATAAGCATCATATTTTAGAAAGATTATTGATAGATATGGGAATTTCTGTAGGAAGATGATCAGGTTAGGAACAGTCTGGAAACTATGGGAATGAGTGAACCAAAATACCACAAGTAAAGTTTATAGAATTAGCAACTAAATTTATAAGAATCCCAGTAAAATCAGAATCTCAGATAAACAATAAAAAAATATTATAATACAAGTACGCTCCATGCACTATTTAGGGCCTATTCATACTAACAGAGTGTTCTTGTTGCTCCATCTTTCAAACCCAACCCTTTTACTATCCCTGTATTTTACCTGGCTATCCTAGCTATAGGAGTTTGGAGTCTCTTTTTGGAGACAGCACATATACATGAGATAGAGATGCAACATCACAGTCATAAACACATATGTATATTTTTACTTAAACAATATGAATTGCTGGGTATGCAAATTTCTGAGTGAGCTATAGGAAAGAAATCAGTGGAATTATGTGGTGATAATTCCGCTATTTTTTTATAAAGAAAGTTACCTACACTAATGTAAGTAAGCATTAAGTGAGAGTAAAGTAAGAGTAAATATTACCACCAAATTTCCCAATATCTGTAGTTGTTAGCCTATGGTAATCTTAAGATTCCTAGAGGTAATCTTGGGATCCTGGCTTCCCAAGTCCACTGTGTTTGCTATAGTCTGTTCCCATCTCCTACCCTGCTGACTCAAGTTGGGTGCACTGCTCAGGTCATTCTCTGATTGCTTTTAATGGTTTCCCAGTGCAGTGAGTGCTAGGCTATCTGCCTTTTCTTCATAAAGACATGAAGGAGTACTTCATGAAAATTCCCTTTCATTTCTGGGATAATAATACCTTCTCAATTTTCAACTTACATATGGTTTTTCATGAATATATTATAGGTCACATCAATACATATTTCCAAATATGGCAATTAAATTAGCCACCAGCAAAGGAATACTTGATTCTATTTCACAAATTCTATTTGGGATAAAGCCCACATGGTTTGGATTTCTTCCAACCTTCATGATAAAGGAAAGAAATTGGAGAGGCATCTTATTCAAGGAAACTAAATGAGCTACCTGCCTGAGCTGGCATTGGGCTGCCACAGTAAGGACTAAAAATAAACTCAAATTGCAAAATAAAACTTGGGTAAACTAAATATTTCCTTTCTCAAGTTATCTGGATCTGCAACATCCAGAGGGATCCATACAGAACAACTTTCAAGATTAAGCCAGACCTCTTTGTCTCAGGAAGGGTAACCAGAATGACAAAAATCATATTACTCCAACAAGATGAAGTGAGGTGGGCAACACAGTCCCTCCCTCAAAAGCAATAAGAGAGCTGGGCAAACTCAAAATCAACCATTTCAATGCTCTGCAAATTGACCAAAGACATGAACAAACCAAGATGTATTCATTCATGAAACTATGAACTTCTGATAAGAACACAGCATCTTGGAGCACCCAGGTGGTTCACTACGTTAAGGCTTGGACTCTTGATTTTGGCTCAAGTCATGATCTCAGGGTTGTACAATAAAGCCCCACATTGGGCTCTCCAGTGGGCATGAAGCCTGCTTAAGATTCTCTCTTCCTCTCCCTCTACTCCTCCCCCATCCCTCTCTTAAAAAAACAACAATGATTAAAAAAAAAAAAAAAAAACCTGCCTCATTGCCCCCTCACCACTGACTCCCCACCCCTGACTCAGTGTGGTCTTTTAATGAGGGCAGGGCAGGCAGTGAACACTAGTTGCTTTCTTCCCACTGTTGAAGGGTGTCCCTTAAGTTGGACATTGTTAGTGGCAAGGAAACAAAACCAGCAGTGCTATTAACCCGAAGTTATGGTTCTGTTTGGGACATGGAAAGAAATAGCCGACTAGCCGGGGATTAACAGTTAGTTCTGGGGCTTAAGACAACCAGAGGACCTAAAGACTCTCCACTCATTGTGGGTTAAGCAGCAGCTATGTGTGTGCATAACAGAGACTTGAACTACTGGAAGGGGTGATTGCAAACAGGCCTGGGGAAATTTTCTGAGGTGAAGAAAGTATTTTAGAAACTGGATTTTGCTGATGTTTGCACAATTCTATAAATTTACTAGAACTAATTGAATTTAACATTTATAATAAATGAATTTTATATAATTTATATCTAAATAAAACTATAAAGAATTCATATGACTTGTTAAAAAAATACAATTCAAACTGAAGGACTCAATCCATGTATCTGGATAGTAAATGAATCTGAAGAAAAGATATTTATAAGATAGGCTTTATTCAAAAGAATTTAATAGATACATTAATTTTTAAAGTATTATAAAAACTATCAATTTTAAAAAGTAGTGTGTAATAGAAATTCAAGAACAGCACTGTCAAATACAACTTTTTGCAGTGATGGAAATATATAGGTATTCAGACCAATATGTGGGCTCCAATTCACATAGGGCTTTTGAGTACTTAAAATGTGGCTAATGTAAATAAGAAAGTGAGTTTTTCATTCTATTCCACTATAGTTAATTTAAGTTTAAATAGTCATCTTTGGCTAGTGGTTACTTTATGGGACAGCAAAAGTCTAGAAAGGTTTGTATGTGCAAACATAATTTTGTTTATGGGAAATGGTCATTTCAAAATAATGGGAAAGTAATGGATAATACAAAGCATCTTTTAAGGCTTCCAACTCAAGAAATGCAAAATAAGGTAATGTGATACTATTTTAAACAATTAAATTGGCAAAAGAAAAAAATATCACCCATTAGTTGATAGATTGTTTGCTAATGGATGGAGGAACTTAGGAACTTGATTTTTAAGATGCTTCTAATTGAATTATCAAGGAATCTGGTTTCTGGGAGAAAATTGGTTGCACATATCAAATAATTTAAAAGTATGCACATAGTTGACTGAGAAATTCCACTTGTAAGAAATAGCCCTGAGAAAGCAATTTAAAATGAGCACAAGTATGCTCAATACTTGTGATTACAATAACAAAACACTAAATTAAATATTCAAGAACTAGTGACATAAATTATACCATTGTATTGGTAGAATTATAGTGTTTTTTAATATTTATTGAACTTAAAATATGTTTATTGTTTTTAGTAAATACAAAAGGTAGGTTGCACATTAGAAAATGTGCTTTTATTTTTGGTATCTCTATGTCTGTGTTTACCTATATCTAGAAACAGATAAATCAGTAGAGCAGCAAGCCTCATCTATGGGTGATAAACTTATGGGCATATCAATTAGGAATCTCTGTTGACAAGCACACAAACCAATTCTAGTTACATTATTCAAGCAGTGTTTATTTAAGATGACTGAAAAAGTACATTAACCCATATTGAATCTGATTGAGGAGAGACAGAGAAAGAATACATATCTAAAGAAGCACAAAAGAGGGGGTTGGAGGGTGGGGTGAGCCTGGTGGTGGATATTATGGAGGGCATGTATTGCATGGAGCACTGGGTGTGGTGCATAAACAATAAATTTTGGAACACTGAAATTAAAATAAAATAAAATATTTTTTAAAAAGCACAAAAGAGTAGAATTATGCGCTGTATAGCTCTGTAGCTCTATCACAATAATAAAAAACCTGGAAGCCTCTTAATTGTCTAGACATTCAGCCGTACCAGTACAAATAAGCTATCAGCCTTATAGTAAATCCCATATTTACTATTTCTTTTCTCTTTGAGGCCTCTGTTCTATTTGTTTTTTAGATGCATGTTTCAAATATTTTTCTTAGGAGGAATGGGATATGTGGATTATTTTAAAAATTCTTAAAATTACTCAAAAATTAGATAGCTAGGTGATAGATAAAGTAGATAGATAGCAATATAAACATAGAGATATAGTTGTCAAATAATATTTTTCTAAATTTAGAACTCTCTCATTGCAATCATTTTTAAATTATTAAAAAATCATTTTAGGTATCTTCTGACTTTTATAATAAAAAAAGTTTCTTGAGGTATAACATATTCTATAGATTGCATAAAGGGCATTAATATTTAGTATATATAACTTAACAAATATCATCATATATTTATATTTTTATTGTTATCACACATTTCAAGATAGAGAATATTTCAAGAACCCTGGAAGTTTCTCTCTTGTCTCAGGGTTAGCCAATATTCTAACTTCTCTCCTCTGACATCTAAATGCAAACTTTTGCAACTGATGGAACTGACAGCAGTCAGATCTTATGTTTCTTTTTTTCTTTTGACCTGGAAGCTTATATATTTTCTGTCCTTAGAGACTTTGGATTTTACCAAGTATGCCTTAGGGAAATGCCACTTATGGATTTTTTTTTTTTTCTGACTAATCTAGCCTAGAACTTTGAACACGTTCAGTCTAAAGACTGACCTTTCTTCTTCAGAGTTAATCTTCCTCTATTATCTGCTTAATTATTGTCTCTATTCTTTTTGTTCTTTCTTCTACTTCTGAAATGCATATATTTAATATGGTAAAACGCTTGCCCCCCTCCCCGCCCCCCAGGGCTCTTATCTTCTCCCTTACAATTTTCAGTTTCTTTCCATTTTATTCAATGTTGTGAGAGATGTCTGGCTTGGTCATCCAGACCACTAATTGAGGTCTCAGCAATGGCTAAACTATTCTTCAATTAATCTAAAAAAAAGTTTAATTGTGAAGCCATTTCTTACAGTGTAAGAGAGTCTCTTTGCTGCTGTACTTGAATTCCCATGGATGCATTTATTTATTTTTTAAAATTACATTTTCCATCTGTCTTCTTCTAGCAATTCCATTTCACTGGTTCTGATTATTTTTCTTTGTCTTTTCTCTCCAAACTATGCACTCCCAACCCCACTCTATTGTAATGAGTAGTGATTTTTCTCAGCCCACTGGTCTAAATAATGGTTATGGAATAATCTAAATGATGATGAAAAGCCACAAGCACTTTCCCCTCAGACCTGTAGTGTGGAAGCAAAGCATTTCCCTGAAAATGGCGATCAACATTTTTATTCTAGATACTAGTCCTTTGTCATATGTAGTTTGCAAATATTTTCTTCCAGGCTGTAGGTTGTCTTCATCATCTGAATAGTGTCTTTCATAGAACAAAACATTTAAATTTTATAAAGTCCAATACACTTATTTTTTTAAATTTAATGTATGCTTTTGGTATCATGACTAACAATTTCTCCCAGATCCTAGGTGCTGCAGTCTTCCTCTATATGTTCTTCTACAGATTTTATATTTAAATCTGTAATCCATTTTGAGTGAATTTGGGTATATGAAGAGAGATTTAAAAGAAGATTTACTTTTTTAATTTGACTTTATTTTTTTAGAACGATTTAAGGTTCACAGCATTTTTTCCACTCTCGTGTGATGATCTTGTTTTCTAATTCACTGAGAAATTGTAGAAATCAGAAACTGAAGCAATCGGAAGATGATTTCTCATGAGTTTATAACTCACCTACATATCTACATGCCCTGCCTTTTCTTATGTTATAACAGATTAACTGTCTACCTTCCTTTCTAAAAGCATTTCTCCTATCCTCTCTTGTTTACATGAGAATAAAACTCCATCAATATTCTCCTCTCTCAAATATTATCAGTCTCGTTATATTAGAATGTGAGCATACTATTTCTTCTATATTAAAAATATATCTCAAGCACACTTTCCTCTCAAACTACTATCCATTTTTTATCCTTTTCTCATCAAAAGTACTTCCAAGTATTAAATATACTCATTGTCTCCATTTCCTCTCTTTCCATTTTGTTTTATAACTGTACTAATCTGTGATTTCCCCTCATTATTCCATTGAAGTAAATTTAAAAATAGCTTTTATGTTATTAAATCTAATGTTCAAATCTTAGTCCTTATTTTATTGAGTAGCTGTTTATATAGTTAATCCCTCCCTCCTTCTGGAAACAAAATCATGACTTGGCCTCTGGTCTAGAATTTCTTTCTCCTCTGTTGGTTAATCTTTCTCAGGCTTCTTTGTTATTTTTCCCTCTTTTCCCTGGCCTTTGAAGGATAGACCTTGGGATTTCAAACCTTAATCAAAATCACAGATATTTATTTCCCTTCAATTATCAGCCTATGGCCTCCTTCTTGGTGTTATCTTCAGGTCTCTTGTGCCTTCTACCGGGATCAAATTCCCTCTTGCCCAAAGACTTTGCTATGTCCTAATAGAGATGCTTTGTATAGATCTGGGTCCCCTGGCCCAGAACATTCACAGCGCTCCTCTGCCATATCAAAGAAAAGATTCCCCTTAAAGAGGTAAGGATCTAGAGCAGGAGGATAATCCAGAAGGAGAGACCACCTGTAACTGATGGCCTGGAGAGTATTGAAACTCCTTCCAGGTAAGTAAATAACTTGAGAGTCTTTTTTTATGATACTGAAAGACCAGTTCTAGCCAAAGCATAGGATAGTGACAAAAGCAGAAGGGCAGAACTGCAGTTTGCTTTAAAATGTCCCATAGCTAGAATACCCAGCTCTGTTGCACGAGAGCGAGAGCACATCAATGTTAAGGAATATTTTTTCTTAGTGAGTGTGATTTGTTATCACATTCAGGGGTTTCTTGGCAGGGATCCTTAATAAAAATATATTATTTTTTCCATTTTTCATTTTTGCTTTCATTAGTTTCCTGTAGTGCTTCTCCCTGTACCTCTTTTTATTTTATTAAAGCTCATATGTGGAAATTATCATACTCTAAAGAACATAAATAAACTTTTATTTAGCAAGCTGTGGAAATTAGGGGCATGCAGCAAAGACGATTGAGTTCATTAAGCACCAGTGGCACTAATGTGTTCTCACTCATTACTCATTCACTTCACTGATTGTTTAACAGAATAGGAGGCACCACGTCTCCCTTAGATCATCAAAGTGTTCTCTATGGGTGTCACAGAAGATAGGGGAGGCAGACCTACGCACCTTGGCTCTTCAGGAGACACAGTGGAGTAAGGCATTAATCACTGATACTTCCAGTTGTGCATTCTTTCTTTCACTTCTCTTTCTCTCCCTATAAAGGAAGCAGAAGGAGGTGGCAATAGCCACGTGAGTTTAAGAGCTCCTCTCAGTTTTACACTCAGCATTTGGGGGAACAAGTTCAGGGGATCCAGAAAGCAGTATTTACCATTTGTATTGTGCAATAATTTATTTCCTCTATAAACCTGTGTTTACAAGTCAGCTCAACATTGATTCTACCCCTGGAACTGCTAGAAGCATTCTTTACTCACATTGATAATAGCAAGAACTTGTGATAACGTTTCATCACAAGTTTGATTCAAGTTCTTATAATATGTATAAACTGATTTTCAAACTCTGAGAGGGAAGAGAGTCTATAAACTTATTCTATTTACACATGGGAACAGATTGTAAGAAATTATTATCTTTATCTGTGCAAATTAATGGGAAAATATTGCAGCCTCACATGAAAAAGGGCTGAAGAAATTTTTGGTGAACTTGGAAAAAGATGTGTGAAGTGGACTTATTTGAAACAGACTCTGTGGCACATGTGGATTCACTCTGGTGGACCTTGCAAGATTTAGAGGGGGGTGATTTCATACCTCAGTGTCAGACCATCATTCTCTAGAGCAGCTGGTTTGCAATATAGCTGCTCCTCAGGGGAATAGCAATATGACAGGCGCTCCAAGGTGAGTAGGTACGAATAGTTATTTACTTAACAATGGCTAATGATTCCCCTGGTAATGACTCTGGTGAAGTAATATCATAATGAACATTCTCTCAGCCCTAGGCATCAGACATAATCCTGAAGTTTCACTTGTCCTATGTTGCTGAATCTCCAAAATAATTGCATATGTTACCCCCTCATTTCACAAATGAAAAAATAACTAAGTAAAAGGTCATACAGCTGGCAAGCAGCAGTGCCAGAAGTGCCTTGAAAAACAAGGCTGCTTAACTTGAAAGCTGTTGCACTTGACAGCTACTTTCCAAGACGTTAGAAGACAGAAGCACAATCTACCAATGCATCCCTCGTAAAAGGCAATAATACACACATCTGCAAAATACGCAGCAGGTTGAGAATAGGAAAAGCTGAGCAGTTTGTCACTAAAATTAGAAGATATAGAAGTTAGAGGAAAACCATCATGGAACAATCAATCAACCAAGGGTATAAATAAAGACCAGGGCTACCAATTTAACTTTCTCTATAGTTTGAACACAAAAATGCAATGAGAAGGACATTGCATTGAATCAGAACAAGAAACATAGTACCTCTTTGGGACGGGTCCTTCTCCTCTCCAATCAGTAAGTGTGGTGACAGGAAAGAAGGGAATGGCTAGAACTTAATGCTTTTCCAATGTAGAGCAGTCATTGAAACATCTCAGAAGTGTTGTCATGGGGCCATTGCAAGAAAATCTTAGTAAGATGACCACGTGCCCATGTAAAACCAAAATTCTACAATTAGATAAAGCTAGGAGGTCATGGCTCAGCAGTTACCCAAGCCTAAAGGAAGAATACTATGTTCAATAGATCCTGGAGGCATAAGTGCTGAATCCTTAAATTTGTTGATGAGGACAAATATAGATGGGCCTTGTTTTATTTTCTGATTATAAACTAAATACACATTTATCTTGGGAAAATTTGAATTCACAGAACCATGTAAAGAAATACACATCACCCATATTGCTAGATACAACTTTTTCATACCTTCATCTACCACTAACTTCAGACCCCAGATGACCACTAAAAACTAGATATCCTAAAGGAGACCATATTAATGGGAGCTGTACATTTTGTGTTAAAAAAATATAAGGAAGGAAATCCTCTTTCCCCTTCTTCCCAAGGTCTGAACAACTATTTCTTTCCCTGTGATGGACATTTTGATTAAAGAAGACTGTCCACACTCAGAGTAAATCTGACATGTTATTGGGGCAAAGGATTTTTCTATAGCCATTAGGGATAAGATTGACTGGTGATACGGAGATATGTGCTGTTCTGGGGTAGCCAGAGCAAGATCTTTGGATAACAGTTCCTTTGTTAGCTTCATGCCAAACTCAATAAAGTACCCAAGGGAAAGAAATTAGTTGGCAAACCACTTGCTTATCAAGTCTTTTCCTATTTTAGGGCTGTCACCCTTTGAGGGAAGATAGTAGGTGAAAGGTGCCACTTCCCATGACAGAAGGTTCTGAGGGACAGAAGGTTCTTTCTCAAGACTTTATTACTTCATGTTAGTAAAGAGCACTTCTCCAAGTTCTCTTAAAATTTGAAACTAAAATGAGATCAGGGGCAACTTTCACCAACTTTTCCACTGTGGTATCCTATAGCATTGATGGGTGCTGTAAGAACTGTATAGTGTGTATGTGCATGCAGAAATGTATCTCTTTGATGTATTTGCCACTCAGAAAATATTTATTGACTATCACCTACATGTCAGGGAATAGTTTAGTTGCTGCTTTTTGGTAATGAAAAAAAGTCTCAACCCTGAAAGGGCTTAATTACATTTCAGTAAGAAGTAGAAGTGGGGGCTGGTGGTGAATTTGCTTGGTCTCTTAAGAAACAGCAAGAAAGAGGCCCTTGTGACTGGACTGGAAGGAAGGAAAGAGGAAGTGAAAGGAAAGACCTTAAGATCACATAAGGGGAGCTCTAAATATCATGGAAAGACCACATCATGACTGTATCATATACATCCCCCACTTCTGCAGCCCTGAAGACTGAATTCCCTCCCGAGGTGCCCACTGTCCATTTCTGATGACCTGGACATCACTTAATGTTCCACTCCAGCCCAGGTCATTCTCTCTTCATCTTCTGTACTGAGCTATCTTGTGCACCCGGCTCCCTAGCATCTTCCTTCCTCTCTGTACTTGTATAGACAATTTCCTCAGCTTTGAAAACTTTTCTCCATACTGAGCTGGGGAATGATGACCCTCCTAAGGAAACACACCTTTTATGTGAGGCTTTTCCTGGCTCCCACTTGTCTTTATGCAACTTCTATTTCTAGTGTATCTTATGACAGCTTTGCGGTAATTACCTGTCTGCATTACTGCTTCCCGCATAAGAAGATGAACTTCATGCAGTCACAAATTAGGTCTTTGTCTTTAGGTTCCTGTGCTTAGCACAAGTCCATATGCATAGTAAAAATATAATAATAATAATGAACACTGAATAAATGAATGAGTTTGTGAGTACTGAATGAATGAAAATTGTCTGAATGAGTTTTGTTTGTTTTACCTCAGGTCAGTGATAAAAAGATTCATCACAAAATGGACTTCTTTTTTATTTTCATTCAGCCAAGAGGATGATTTTTTTTACTGAACTTTTTCTTTTTCTAATAGAAAACTACAAGTGAAATGAATGTCAAGAATGTTCCATGCATGGAAAATATAATAACTACATAATACACCTGTCAAAGTGGTGTTTAAAATAAAATGCTAACAGACCCATATAACTGAAGAGGTTTTGTGGGAGTTGCTATTATAAAGCAGTTTTTAACACTCTGCACAGAAAATTATCACCTACGTGAAACTTTTAGAGCAACTATGATTTAGAGTTGGAAGCTGTACTTGACATTACCAGTAAGCCACTTCAAACATTTCATATATCTGATCATTGGTTTGCAAATCCGCAGAATGGGCCAACTCACATGAGTTCAGGGATCAGGGAGAGGGAATGGAAGACATTTCAGAGGAAAGTTTTTCTTTAAATAGTGCCCTTTATTTAGGGTAAATCTCTAAATTTAACATAGGACATGAGCCTAAATATTATATAGGAATAATAAATGATATTTCATATGATTCAATCATCAAATTAAGTTGGAGATTCAATCATCAAATTAAGTTGGAAATAAAATGCTCTCATGAAAATTGAGATACTAAAAATCAGAGGTGGGCTGGGAAAATTAACTAAAGGCATTTTTTCTGCTGTACTTATTCACATCCAACTTCTCTTTTCTCATTTTCTTCTTTGGTCGCAGTTGCTCTAGGTGCCATAGAACCTGTTTTCCTGGTCTGGACAGGGATAGGGTTGTTCCCGTTTGTGAAGACCAGCGGGACCTTCTCTACAGAGAATGTCTCTGTACACCTGTGGTGGACATTGAATTCATGGGTGTGGACAAAACTAATCCAAGTGTGGACATCAAATCTGGTGGCTTAACAAAATGGAGCCAAAAGAAGAGTGATACCTGGGGTCCACAGCCAGGAGAATGGGGGAGGGGAGAGTAGAGAGCAGGGGAAGATGAGAAAACACAACTAGCACCTATTCTGTGTTTACCATGTCATCAGGCACTAACTTAACCCCTGGAACAGAGAGTATAAAACTAGCCCACAGAATCCTGCCACCAACTAGGAGCAGACTTGATTATCTGTTGAATGATGACCTGGCACAGGTGGTTTGGTTCATAGGAGAGCCTGTTGGTGGTAACACAAATTGTCATTATTTTCCATGATTTTATATCCCCTTGATTCTCTTCCTGCCATGAGCATTTCTCTTTCCTTGGGTTTTTTAGTCAATTAATTTCATTGTGGATCCCTAAACCACTGCCATTAACCATCTGGTTTTCTCTAAATGTAATTGACTGAAAATACTCTCAATGCTTCAAGGACATCTTGCAGATCTTTAGCTATTCTCTTTACTCAGTTGCCTACAGCCATCACCATTTGGATGCCCCACCATTCCCAGACTTAGCATAGCCATTATTGCTTTCAAAGGAACTTCTCAAGACATTAATTAAATTATGAATTCTATGGAGATATTTTACATATATTTATTAATTTCACTCTTCTTAGATGCAGGCTGGTTAATTCTAGGATTTGTGTCTTCGTCTCTATGGTGTTGTTTAGAGCACCTAACACAGTGTTTGGTGCATGGAGATGCCCATCACATGTTCAGTTTATTGAAGTGAAATCAGTGGCTGATGTAAATAAGTAAATTAAATAACTACAAAAACATAATTTAGTTAAAATACCTTGGATTGTTCCAAAAATAGCTCTAGCTCTAGTTTTAAGCATGGAGTCTATATGTTCATGAGTTTCCAAAATACTAAGGAATATAAAATATATACATATATATTTTGTTGAACAAAATTTATGCCTTCACATATATGGAAAGATTCAATGATTTAAATTTCAATACTGTTCACAGCACCAAGTGGAAATCACAAAAATATTCATTAGTGCATGCTGTTAAAAGAAATTATGGTACATCAACACAATGGCACATCACATTAAATACTCTGTGTGCATGTATATGTGTGTATTGACAAGAAAAACGCAATATGCAAAACTGTGCCTATTATCATTTTGCTTGAACTTATTGGAAGAATCAATACTGCATAAGAAACTGTGAGAAAATTAGGGTACAGCTAGAGTTAGGGTTCTGGGCAAAAGCTTGAAAGTCAGGTATAAAAGGAAGATTAAATTTTCACTGCATACTCTTTCCAGTATTTGAATTTTTATTAGATGCTTATATTAGCTTTTTAAAAAGCTCCAGCTTTTTAAAAAACTCCAGCTGAGTTAAACAAAGCCAAAACTATTAAAACTACAGTTTAATCTGAGACAACAAGGTTTAATATTCCAATAAAACCAGAGTCAATTTCAGAAGATCTTCTGAAGCATTGTCTTTTTGGGAAATGACATTATGGCTCAAAGGATCAAAGTCAATATCCTTGAATACCTAGACCTTTTTATAGTGGCTTTCCTGTCCTTTCTGACTCACAGGTGTCTTCAGCTATTTTGCCCATTTTTCTAATTGCGAAGTTTCTTTTCCTATCATGGTGTTGTAAGACTTCTTAAAATAATCTTGATGCAAGTCATTTATCAGATGTGTGACTTGCAAATATATTTCTCAGTCTGTATTTTGCCTTTTCATTCTAAGAGTATCATTTGAAGAGTTAAAGTTTTTCATTTTAAAAACTGTGATTTTTCATTTTTTCTTTTCAAGATCATGTCTTTGATGTTGTATCTAAAAATTCATTGTCAAACTCAAGGTCACAAAGATATTTCTCCTTTTTTTCTGAATGTTTTATAATTTTATGTTTTATATTGATGTCTATTATCCATTTTTAGTTCATCTTTGTATGAGATATAAGTTGTCAATTGTTTCCTTTTTAGCATATGGATATCCATTTGTATCACCACTATTTGCTCTAAAAACTGTTCTTTATTAAATTGCCTTTGACCCCATGTAAAAAAAAAAATCAGTTGATTACATTGTATGGGTACATTTCTGGTGCTACCCTGTCATCAGCACCACACTGTCTTAGTTATTGTGACTGATAATAAGTCTTGAAATCAAGTAATTTCATTCTACCAGCACTGATTTTTTTCCCCAGAATGGTTTTAACTATTCTAGATCCTTTGCCTTTACACTTTAGATCAGTTTGTCGCAGTCAACAAAGAATATGCTACAATTCTGATTGAGATTGTGTTAAATCTATAGATCAAATAGAAGTGGTATCTTAACAATCCTAAATATTCAATTCATGACCATAATACATTTCTCTATATAGTTAGATATGATTCCTTTTCATCACTGTTTTGTAGTTTTTAGCCAGTAGGTTTTACATGTGTTTTGATATATTTGTCCTTAAGTACTTCATTATTCTGGTACTACTGTAATTAATTTTTTTTTGAGTTTCAAGTCTCATTTGCATATTGCTGGCATACAAGACTATTGATTTCTATGTAATAACCTGGTATTCTACACCCATGTTAATCTCACCTATTAGTTTCAGGAGCATTTTTTTGTAGGTTCTTTGAGATTTTCTACATAGACATTCAGGCTAAGTACAGAAGTTGTCTTGTTCTTTCCCTGTTTTATTGGCTAGGTCTTCCTGTCTGATGCTGAGTAGGAATGGCATGAGAAGACATCTTGACCCTCTTTCTGACCCTTAGGGAAAAGATCATTATGCATGATCATCAATGAGTATGAAGTAAAATGTAGATTCTTTGTGTATGCTCTTTAGTAGGATAGGGATGTTACTCTCTATTCAGACTTTGCTGAGAGTTTTTAATCATGAATTGATGTTGAATTTGATGAGATTTTTTCTGTAACTATTAAAATGAGCATGTGATTTTCTTATTTAGTTTGTTTTTACTGTGAATTTCAGTGATTGATTTTTGAATGTTGAATCAGTCTTACATTCCCAGGATGAACCCCACTTGGTTGTGATCGTTATCATTTTTATATATTATTGGATTTGATTTGTTACATTTTTATCAAGACTTTTTGTGTCTACATTCATGATGGATATTGAACTATAGAATTTTGTAATGTCCTTGCCTGGTTGTAGTTGGGCTGCACTCATATAATGAGTTTGGAACTGTTCCCTATTTTTTTCCATTTTATGGAGGAGTTTTTTGTAGAAACCTTATTACTTATTCCTTAAATTTTTTGTATAGTTCATCTTTGAAACAATCTGGATCTAACAGTCTTTTTTCCTATTTTTAACAGATTTCTAAGAAAAAATTAAAGCTTTAATAGATATAGTGTTGTTTAGATTATTTCTTCCTTTTTAAGTGGGAATTAGTAGTTTGTGCCTTTCAAAGAATTGGTACATGCCATCTAAACTGTGGGATTAATGAGCATAGGATTTTTCCTTGTATTCTCTTGTTTTTTGAATGGCTTTGGAATCAATAGTAATGTCCGATTCCTTATATTGATATTTTTTCTCTTGTTTCTTTTTGATCAGCCACATTAAAGATTTATTATTTTGATAATTTATTATTTTGATAAAATTGATCTTTTCAGGGATCCAGCTTTGGGTTTAATTTATATTCTCTAGTGCTTTTCTGTTTTATTTTCATTATTTTTTCCCCATTCTGCTTCTTTTGTATCTTTCTCTATTTTCTTAAGGTGCAAGCTTAGACTACTAGTTTTAGATGTCCCTTGTTTTCTAATATAAACATTTAATGCTATAAATTTCCCTCTCAGTCCTGCTTTAGATGATTCTCACAAAAAAAAATTTTGATATGTTATTTCATTTTTATTCAGATCAATATTTTTAAAATCTCTCTTGTGATTTCTTTTTAGGTTATTTGGGATTATGTGCTTAATTTTCAAATATTTAGGGATGTTTCTAGATATCTTTGTTATTTTTTTAATTTTTATTTTGTTATGGTCCAAGAAAAAATATAATTTATTTAATAAATGTGTGTATTTAATTTGTTAAGGTTTATTTTGTGACTCAGGATATAGTCTAGCTCAGTGCATGTTTCATTTGAGCTAGAGAAGAATGTGTATTCTGCTATTTTTTTGTGGAGCATTCTGTAAATAGCAACGAGGGGAAGCTGATTGACAGTTCCAGCTATTTATATCCTTATTGATTTTTTGCTTATTCTATGAATTCCTGAAAGAAAAGTGTTGAGGTCTCCAATTATAATTGAAAGTTTTTCTATTTCTCCTGTGAGATCTATCAGTTTTTTATCATATATTTCAAAACTCTATTGATAACTTCATGAAGAAATATGTGTTTTTAAAAAGAGGGGTTTATAATACTGTCAGTTCAAATTTCAAAGTAAAGATTTTTGACTCTAGTTATTTGATTTTATATTAATTATTTTCTCCCATTTTTACTGAAAATCATGTTTGTCTAAAAAAGCATTAAGAAAATTAAAGTTTATATTTCTCTTGTTAGTGAGACTATCATTTCATATATTTGGGGCCATCTTAAATTATATTTTTCTGTGAATGGCTTAGTCATATATTGTGCCCATTTTTATGTTAGTCTTCCTTTTTTAATTTTTGTTCTTTATATGATATGTTAGAGATTTCCAATTTTTTTTTCTGTTATATAATCGTGTATTGATTTTCCCCATATTTTAATTTGGGGGAGTTTGTCAGTGCTTTGTAAGTTATAAATACTTCATCATGTCACTGAAACACCAGTATTTTCTTTTACTACTTCTGAATTTTGAATTATAGAGAAATTTTCTACACTTTCATTTCATAATGAAATCTATCCATTCTTTTATAGTACTTTTATAGCCTTTTAAAAAACATTTAGATTTCTCACCTTTTTGGATTTCGTTTTCTGTATGGTATATTCCACAAACATTTTATCTTTTTTAAATGGCTATCCAAGGGACACCTGGGTGGCTCAGCAGGTTAAAGCCTCTGCCTTTAGCTCAGGTCATGATCTCAGGGTCCTGGGATCGAGCCCCACATCTGGCTTTCTGCTCAGCAGGGAGCCTGCTTCCCTCCTCTCTCTCTGCCTGCCTACTCTGTCTACTCTCTGTCAAATAAATAAATTTTTAAAAAAAGTGTTTAAAAAAATAAATAAATGGCTATCCAATTTTCTAATACCACTTTATAAAAATGTTCATTCGTGTCCTGCTAATTTGAGATGTCATCTTGGTCATATGTTAAGATTCCATTGTTGTAAATTAAGATTCCCTTGTATATATCTGAGCTTTACCTTTTCTTCTGTTAGTCTGTAGTTTCATTCCTGAGCCAATACTACACTGTTTAATGATAGAGGCATTATAATTTCGTATGGTTATTTCCCAAGTTGCTCTTCTCTTTTAGGATTTTTCTAGCTATTTTTGGCTTTAAGAATGGCATTGTCTTTGGGCGCCTCGGTGGCTCAGTGGATTAAGCCTCTGCCTTCGGCTCAGGTCATGATCTCAGGGTCCTGGGATCAGACTCCGCATCGGGCTCTCTGCTCAGTAAGAAGCCTGCTTCCCCCTCTCTCTCAGCCTGCCTATCTGCCTATTTGTGATTTCTCTCTCTGTTAAATAAATAAATAGAATCTTAAAAAAAAAAAAAAAAAAAAAGAATGGCATTGTCTTCAACAGTGTAGACCCAAAAACGATGTGTGTATTTTTTTGGGATAACATGAAATTCGTAAGTTTACTTAGGAAGAATTGTTATCTGTGCAATATTTCTTGGTCTCCCTTACCATGAAAGTATTCTTTTCCTCTCTGTTCAAATGAATTTATTTTATAATGATTAATTATTTTTAAGATTTCCTCATATATATTTTACATATTTAAGCATATGCCTAAGTTTGTTGTTTGTGTTTTGTTGGGGGACATTAAGTTTAAGTGTCCTCATGAAATCTGTGTGCAAATGTTACTCTCTCTTGCTGTCTCACCGTGGAAGCCTCCCCACTCTGACTCAAAGGCCACCATTTCATTCCTGTAATTCTGAAAAATTATTCTCATGCAATAATGACAAGCTGGAGTGTGTATTGTTTGCAGAGTCAGTTGAAATATATGCGACTCTTTTTTGAGCATATGTGTTGGGAGCTGGTTGAAATGGTATGAAATCTAGTAGGAAGAAGATTGACATGTAAAATTAGTAAGGCGAGTTCAAGAAGTTGTAAGTTGGCTTATGGAGCTTTGAGAATGTCAGCAGCTCTGCTCTTCCCTTAACTTCATGTGCTCCTTTCTCAACTTGTAGATGGCATCTCTCCTGGGCGTACATTCTGTCAGCAGAACATCCTGACATAAATTTTCCTTCACTTAAGTTCACAGTCAGTGTTCAGGAAAACTACCATTAGGAATTGTAGCAGTGAAAGTTGAAGCGGGTGGGGTGCAGAGGGGTGGGGACGACAATTATGAACTGAAGTGGAAGCATTGTTCTGATGCTGTGAAAGGTTCTTTTAAGTATTTTAGTGATATTCCTGTGAAAGCTACCTTATCAATTCATTCAAAATAAAACAGCTATTATGTGGAAATTGTGACGCAGAAGGAAAGAACATAATGATCCTTTTGTTATAAACATCTGAGCAAATAAGTCAAGATTCAGTCAGGGTTCCCTAAAAGAAATGTTAAGTTTTGAACTTAATGGGTTTTTAAAAAATATTTCTGAATATTAAAAAACTATTAAAATGATCTGAAAATATCTCTTCTTCCTTCCTATATACTTCTTTTCCTTCTTTCTTATACTAACTAATGAGCCTCCCTAGAAGTTAAATATCTGCCTCAATTAGCCTTACTTCTAATTGACACTGAGCTCCCAGTTATTAATAGTAGAGCAGAAATAAATGGTCACCAAAGTTAATAATGCATGCAATTATTTTCTATTCTCATGTTGGATAGTGACTGAAGATGCTCTCCCCTATTTTTGCATACAGATACAGACACAGAATAAAATCCATGTGTTTTCAGATTTGCCAATATTGACCATGTAAATTGACCACACTAATAATGTGTTGAGAAGAGTAAAAGTAATGGGGATTTGGGAGTCAGACCTGGGTTTGAACTCCAGGTTTAATCTATTTGCATTGAATCATCAGGAAAGTATTTACCCTTTCTGGGAAATAGGAAAAATAATATCTATCTTAAATATTGTAGTGAATATTAAATGAGGCAGTATATCTCGCATATGGATACCTTGATGCCCAGTAGACAACAGGTTTACCAGTGAGTGATTGAGTACTACCTGCATTATACTGATCCTAGTTTTTCTCTTTTCCAACTCCCCTTTTCCCTTTAGAGAAGTATAGGTCAGTATAAGAAGTTATCTGAAAATATCTTTCAGATAACTGAAAATATGAATACTAAAGATAAGATAAATGAATACTTTTGAATAAATAGAGGGATGCTGATGTGATCTCTGGACTAATTCAGGTTTAGATACTCCCTAAATTTGAAAACCATTCCTCAGCAACTACATTCCACAATGACAAGAGCTCCAGTTGTGTCTTCAGGCTCAAGTCTTCCTAGGATGGAGGATAGCTTACAACCTCTAAGTTGGATGGATGCTGTTGCTGGCATAAACCCTGAAAGGAGAATGAATTCACTGTGGGGTCTTCTTTCTAAGCTCACACAGAAACTGCCTGTGTTTCGCATCATTCACCCATCATTTAATCCTGGGCTCCTCCATGTGGCTCACTATCTCTGTGTTGTGCTTTTGGCAGTGGAAGGAAAGAACCAATTATTGAAGACACACTAGTTTTAGGCATAATATAACACACTTTCCATGCATTTTCTTACTGATTTCATAAACTAACTCTATAATGGTACTATAATTATTTCTCATACTTTTAAGGTGGGAAAATCGTAACATTATAACTATATTTAAAATCAAATAGAAAATAAACAGTGCTTTCTAATTCCAATGCATGAAATCATTTTACTCTACTGCATACTATAATTTTTAGAGGCTTACTACAAAGCCCTCACACTGACCTAAGAACCACAAAGGGATATCGCAGGACCAAGGATAATGCTTTGCTTTCTACTCTAGCTAGGATATTGTGATATAGTCTTAAGAAAGAAAACAAGTAGTCATCAGTTCCCTTTGAACAATCCTTAAATTCTCTGAAGATGAACGTTATGATGACTCCTTAGTTTTTGTCCCCTGCCTTCTTCTCTCTATTACTGAAGACTTCAAATCTCAGAATCCTCAGACTAGCTATACTCAAAACTTCTAAAATCAGAGGAAGCCACTCTATTTCTTAGAACCTTGGTTTCTGTAGCTTTAAATGAGGTTGGACAATATGATCACCTAGACACTTTTCAATTCCAAATAGATTTTTATTCTATAACTCCAAATAAGAGTCTTTTTAAAAATCTTTTTTCTTGGCCTCCTGTTTAAACTTTTTATTTGTGTTTGAGAACGTTGAAATCTTCAACAAGTTACATGTCCAATCTAGTATGTACCCAGGAACAAATACCTCTGTTAAGCATAGCACGATAAATATGTAGTAGAGATTTAATCAGTGTTTTATTGACTCAGTCAGATCCTACCTACCCAGAAAAGCAGAAAAATACACCAAAATAGTTGAAAGTCTACATAGGATGGTGAAAATGGTGTATGAAATTACTATAGGACTTAAGGAGAGAAAATGTATATATATATATATATATATATATATATATATATACATATATA